>NC_086447.1:645612172-646812172 GCF_028390025.1 Pseudophryne corroboree | reverse complement strand
GTACCTTGGACATTGTAGCTTATTCACTTAAATATCAGATACATTTTGTATCTGGTATGTACAGTCTGGAAGGCACAGTTAGTAAGGTGTTGGGTTTGCACTATCAATTTAAGACTGTCATTGGTTCGAATCCCATGTTATCATGTTTTTATTTTACTAGTGTGGTTTGTGGCTCTATTATATGAATGCCTATGTCTTTTAACAACAATTGTCAAGTCTTCCAATGGACTTTTTAGTGAAACCCAATAGATAGCTTTATTTTCTCTTTGTTTACTCAAATATTGAATGCTTATGTCTTATAAATTTAGTAGTAAAGTATTCTAATGACTTGCTTATGACACCCCATAGAATATATTATGTTTAGTACCTTGGACACTGTAGCTTATTCACTTAAATCTCTGATAAATTGTGCATCTGGTATGCATGGTCTGGTTAGCACAGTTAGTAAGGTGTTAGGTTTGTACTATCAAATTAAGACTGTCATTGGTTCGAATCCAATGTTATCATGTTTTTATTTTACTAGTGTAGTTTGTGGCTCTATAATATGAATGCCTATGTCTTTTAACAACAATAGTCAAGTCTTCCAATGGACTTTTTAGTGAAACCCAATAGATAGCTTTATTTTCTCTTTGTTTACTCAAATATTGAATGCTTATGTCTTATAAATTTAGTAGTAAAGTATTCTAATGACTTGCTTATGACACCCTATAGAATATATTATGTTTAGTACCTTGGACACTGTAGCTTATTCACTTTAATCTCTGATAAATTGTGTTTTGTTATGCACAGTCTGGTTAGCACAGTTAATAAGGTGTTGGGTTTGCACTATCAAGTTAAAACTGTCATTGGTTTGAATTCCATGTTATCATGTTTTTATTTTACTAGTGTGGTTTGTGGCTCTATAATATGAATGCCTATGTCTTTTAACAACAATAGTCAATTCTTTCAATGGACTTTTTAGTGAAACCCAATAGATAGCTTTATTTTCTCTTTGTTTACTCAAATATTGAATGCTTATGTCTTATAAATTTAGTAGGAAAGTATTCTAATGACTTGCTTATGACACCCCATAGAATATATTATGTTTAGTACCTTGGACACTGTAGCTAATTCACTTAAATCTCTGATAAATTGTGTGTCTGGTATGCACAGTCTGGTTAGCACAGTTAGTAAGGTGTTGGGTTTGCACTATCAAATTAAGACTGTCATTGGTTTGAATCCCATGTTATCATGTTTTTATTTTACTAGTGTGGTTTGTGGCTCTATAATATGAATGCCTATGTCTTTTAACAACAATAGTCAAGTCTTCCAATGGACTTTTTAGTGAAACCCAATAGATAGCTTTATTTTCTCTTTGTTTACTCAAATATTGAATGCTTATGTCTTATAAATTCAGTAGGAAAGTATTCTAATGACTTGCTTATGACACCCCATAGAATATATTATGTTTATTACCTTAAACACTGTAGCTTATTCACTTAAATCTCAGATAAATTGTGTGTCTGGTATGCACAGTCTGGTTAGCAGTTAGTAAGGTGTTGGGTTTGCACTATCAAATTAAGACTTTCATTGGTTTGAATCCCATGTTATCATGTTTTTATTTTACTAGTGTGGTTTGTGGCTCTATTATATGAATGCCTATGTCTTTTAACAACAATAGTCAAGTCTTCCAATGGACTTTTTAGTGAAACCCAATAGATAGCTTTATTCTCTCTTTGTTTACTCAAATATTGAATGCTTATGTCTTATAAATTTAGTAGGAAAGTATTCTAATGACTTGCTTATGACACCCCATAGAATATATTATGTTTAGTACCTTGGACACTGTAGCTTATTCACTTAAATATCTGATAAATTTTGTATCTGGTATGCACAGTCTGGTTAGCACAGTTAGTAAGGTGTTGGGTTTGCACTATCAAATTAAGACTGTCATTGGTTCGAATCCCATGTTATCATGTTTTTATTTTACTAGTGTGGTGTGTGCCTCTATAATATGAATGCCTATGTCTTTTAACAACAATAGTCAAGTCTTCCAATGGACTTTTTAGTGAAACCCAATAGATAGCTTTATTCTCTCTTTGTTACTCAAATATTGAATGCTTATGTCTTATAAATTTAGTATGAAAGTATTCTAATGACTTGCTTATGACACCCCATAGAATATATTATGTTTAGTACCTTGGACACTGTAGCTTATTCACTTTAATCTCTGATAAATTGAGTTTTGGTATGCACAGTCTGGTTACCACAGTTAGTAAGGTGTTGGGTTTGCACCATCAAGTTAAAACTGTCATTGGTTGGAATTCCATGTTATCATGTTTTTATTTTACTACTGTGGTGTGTGGCTCTATAATATGAATGCCTATGTCTTTTAACAACAATTGTCAAGTCTTCCAATTGACTTTTTAGTGAAACCCAATAGATAGCTTTATTTTCTGTTTGTTTACTCAAATATTGAATGCTTATGTCTTATAAATTTAGTAGGAAAGTATTCTAATGACTTGCTTATGACACCCCATAGAATATATTATGTTTAGTACCTTGGACACTGTAGCTTATTGACTTAAATCTCTGATAAATTGTGTGTCTGGTATGCACAGTCTGGTTAGCACAGTTAGTAAGGTTTTGGGTTTGCACTATCAAATTAAGACTGTCATTGGTTCGAATCTCATGTTATTTTTTTTTATTTTACTAGTGTGGTTTGTGGCTCTATAATATGAATGCCTATGTCTTTTAACAACAATAGTCAAGTCTTCCAATGGACTTTTTAGTGAAACCCAATAGATAGCTTTATTCTCTCTTTGTTTACTCAAATATTGAATGCTTATGTCTTATAAATTTAGTAGGAAAGTATTCTAATGACTTGCTTATGACACCCCATAGAATATATTATGTTTAGTACCTTGGACATTGTAGCTTATTCACTTAAATATCAGATAAATTTTGTATCTGGTATGTACAGTCTGGAAGGCACAGTTAGTAAGGTGTTGGGTTTGCACTATCAATTTAAGACTGTCATTGGTTCGAATCCCATGTTATCATGTTTTTATTTTACTAGTGTGGTTTGTGGCTCTATTATATGAATGCCTATGTCTTTTAACAACAATTGTCAAGTCTTCCAATGGACTTTTTAGTGAAACCCAATAGATAGCTTTATTCTCTCTTTGTTTACTCAAATATTGAATGCTTATGTCTTATAAATTTAGTAGGAAAGTATTCTAATGACTTGCTTATGACACCCCATAGAATATATTATGTTTAGTACCTTGGACACTGTAGCTTATTCACTTAAATATCTGATACATTTTGTATCTGGTATGCACATTCTGGTTAGCACAGTTAGTAAGGTGTTGGGTTTGCATTATCAAATTAAGACTGTCATTGGTTCGAATACCATGGTATCATGTTTTATTTTTACTAGTGTGGTGTGTGGCTCTATAATATGAATGCCTATGTCTTTTAACAACAATAGTCAAGTCTTCCAATGGACTTTTTAGTGAAACCCAATAGATAGCTTTATTCTCTCTTTGTTTACTCAAATATTGAATGCTTATGTCTTATACATTTAGTATGAAAGTATTCTAATGACTTGCTTATGACACCCCATAGAATATATTATGTTTAGTACCTTGGACACTGTAGCTTATTCACTTTAATCTCTGATAAATTGTGTCTCTGGTATGCACAGTCTGGTTAGCACAGTTAGTAAGGTGTTGGGTTTGCACTATCAAGATAAGACTGTCATTGGTTCAAATCCCATGTTATCATGTTATTATTTTACTAGTGTGGTTTGTGGCTCTATAATATGAATGCCTATGTCTTTTAACAACAATAGTCAAGTCTTCCAATGGACTTTTTAGTGAAACCCAATAGATAGCTTTATTTTCTCTTTGTTTACTCAAATATTGAATGCTTATGTCTTATAAATTTAGTAGTAAAGTATTCTAATGACTTGCTTATGACACCCTATAGAATATATTATGTTTAGTACCTTGGACACTGTAGCTTATTCACTTTAATCTCTGATAAATTGTGTTTTATTATGCACGGTCTGGTTAGCACAGTTAGTAAGGTGTTGGGTTTGCACTATCAAGTTAAAACTGTCATTGGTTTGAATTCCATGTTATCATGTTTTTATTTTACTAGTGTGGTTTGTGGCTCTATAATATGAATGCCTATGTCTTTTAACAACAATAGTCAAGTCTTCCAATTGACTTTTTAGTGAAACCCAATAGATAGCTTTATTTTCTCTTTGTTTACTCAAATATTGAAAGTTTATGTCTTATAAATTTAGTAGTAAAGTATTCTAATGACTTGCTTATGACACCCCATAGAATATATTATGTTTAGTACCTTGGACACTGTAGCTTATTCACTTTAATCTCTGATAAATTGTGTTTCTGTTATGCACAGTCTGGTTAGCACAGTTAGTAAGGTGTTGGGTTTGCACTATCAAGATAAGACTGTCATTGGTTCAAATCCCATGTTATCATGTTATTATTTTACTAGTGTGGTTTGTGGCTCTATAATATGAATGCCTATGTCTTTTAACAACAATTGTCAAGTCTTCCAATGGACTTTTTAGTGAAACCCAATAGATAGCTTTATTCTCTCTTTGTTTACTCAAATATTGAATGCTTATGTCTTATAAATTTAGTAGGAAAGTATTCTAATGACTTGCTTATGACACCCCATAGAATATATTATGTTTAGTACCTTGGACACTGTAGCTAATTCACTTAAATCTCTGATAAATTGTGTGTCTGGTATGCACAGTCTGGTTAGCACAGTTAGTAAGGTGTTGGGTTTGCACTATCAAATTAAGACTGTCATTGGTTTGAATCCCATGTTATCATGTTTTTATTTTACTAGTGTGGTTTGTGGCTCTATAATATGAATGCCTATGTCTTTTAACAACAATAGTCAAGTCTTCCAATGGACTTTTTAGTGAAACCCAATAGATAGCTTTATTTTCTCTTTGTTTACTCAAATATTGAATGCTTATGTCTTATAAATTCAGTAGGAAAGTATTCTAATGACTTGCTTATGACACCCCATAGAATATATTATGTTTATTACCTTAAACACTGTAGCTTATTCACTTAAATCTCAGATAAATTGTGTGTCTGGTATGCACAGTCTGGTTAGCAGTTAGTAAGGTGTTGGGTTTGCACTATCAAATTAAGACTTTCATTGGTTTGAATCCCATGTTATCATGTTTTTATTTTACTAGTGTGGTTTGTGGCTCTATTATATGAATGCCTATGTCTTTTAACAACAATAGTCAAGTCTTCCAATGGACTTTTTAGTGAAACCCAATAGATAGCTTTATTCTCTCTTTGTTTACTCAAATATTGAATGCTTATGTCTTATAAATTTAGTAGGAAAGTATTCTAATGACTTGCTTATGACACCCCATAGAATATATTATGTTTAGTACCTTGGACACTGTAGCTTATTCACTTAAATATCTGATAAATTTTGTATCTGGTATGCACAGTCTGGTTAGCACAGTTAGTAAGGTGTTGGGTTTGCACTATCAAATTAAGACTGTCATTGGTTCGAATCCCATGTTATCATGTTTTTATTTTACTAGTGTGGTGTGTGCCTCTATAATATGAATGCCTATGTCTTTTAACAACAATAGTCAAGTCTTCCAATGGACTTTTTAGTGAAACCCAATAGATAGCTTTATTCTCTCTTTGTTACTCAAATATTGAATGCTTATGTCTTATAAATTTAGTATGAAAGTATTCTAATGACTTGCTTATGACACCCCATAGAATATATTATGTTTAGTACCTTGGACACTGTAGCTTATTCACTTTAATCTCTGATAAATTGAGTTTTGGTATGCACAGTCTGGTTACCACAGTTAGTAAGGTGTTGGGTTTGCACCATCAAGTTAAAACTGTCATTGGTTGGAATTCCATGTTATCATGTTTTTATTTTACTACTGTGGTGTGTGGCTCTATAATATGAATGCCTATGTCTTTTAACAACAATTGTCAAGTCTTCCAATTGACTTTTTAGTGAAACCCAATAGATAGCTTTATTTTCTGTTTGTTTACTCAAATATTGAATGCTTATGTCTTATAAATTTAGTAGGAAAGTATTCTAATGACTTGCTTATGACACCCCATAGAATATATTATGTTTAGTACCTTGGACACTGTAGCTTATTGACTTAAATCTCTGATAAATTGTGTGTCTGGTATGCACAGTCTGGTTAGCACAGTTAGTAAGGTTTTGGGTTTGCACTATCAAATTAAGACTGTCATTGGTTCGAATCTCATGTTATTTTTTTTTATTTTACTAGTGTGGTTTGTGGCTCTATAATATGAATGCCTATGTCTTTTAACAACAATAGTCAAGTCTTCCAATGGACTTTTTAGTGAAACCCAATAGATAGCTTTATTCTCTCTTTGTTTACTCAAATATTGAATGCTTATGTCTTATAAATTTAGTAGGAAAGTATTCTAATGACTTGCTTATGACACCCCATAGAATATATTATGTTTAGTACCTTGGACATTGTAGCTTATTCACTTAAATATCAGATAAATTTTGTATCTGGTATGTACAGTCTGGAAGGCACAGTTAGTAAGGTGTTGGGTTTGCACTATCAATTTAAGACTGTCATTGGTTCGAATCCCATGTTATCATGTTTTTATTTTACTAGTGTGGTTTGTGGCTCTATTATATGAATGCCTATGTCTTTTAACAACAATTGTCAAGTCTTCCAATGGACTTTTTAGTGAAACCCAATAGATAGCTTTATTCTCTCTTTGTTTACTCAAATATTGAATGCTTATGTCTTATAAATTTAGTAGGAAAGTATTCTAATGACTTGCTTATGACACCCCATAGAATATATTATGTTTAGTACCTTGGACACTGTAGCTTATTCACTTAAATATCTGATACATTTTGTATCTGGTATGCACATTCTGGTTAGCACAGTTAGTAAGCTGTTGGGTTTGCATTATCAAATTAAGACTGTCATTGGTTCGAATACCATGGTATCATGTTTTATTTTTACTAGTGTGGTGTGTGGCTCTATAATATGAATGCCTATGTCTTTTAACAACAATAGTCAAGTCTTCCAATGGACTTTTTAGTGAAACCCAATAGATAGCTTTATTCTCTCTTTGTTTACTCAAATATTGAATGCTTATGTCTTATACATTTAGTATGAAAGTATTCTAATGACTTGCTTATGACACCCCATAGAATATATTATGTTTAGTACCTTGGACACTGTAGCTTATTCACTTTAATCTCTGATAAATTGTGTCTCTGGTATGCACAGTCTGGTTAGCACAGTTAGTAAGGTGTTGGGTTTGCACTATCAAGATAAGACTGTCATTGGTTCAAATCCCATGTTATCATGTTATTATTTTACTAGTGTGGTTTGTGGCTCTATAATATGAATGCCTATGTCTTTTAACAACAATAGTCAAGTCTTCCAATGGACTTTTTAGTGAAACCCAATAGATAGCTTTATTTTCTCTTTGTTTACTCAAATATTGAATGCTTATGTCTTATAAATTTAGTAGTAAAGTATTCTAATGACTTGCTTATGACACCCTATAGAATATATTATGTTTAGTACCTTGGACACTGTAGCTTATTCACTTTAATCTCTGATAAATTGTGTTTTATTATGCACGGTCTGGTTAGCACAGTTAGTAAGGTGTTGGGTTTGCACTATCAAGTTAAAACTGTCATTGGTTTGAATTCCATGTTATCATGTTTTTATTTTACTAGTGTGGTTTGTGGCTCTATAATATGAATGCCTATGTCTTTTAACAACAATAGTCAAGTCTTCCAATTGACTTTTTAGTGAAACCCAATAGATAGCTTTATTTTCTCTTTGTTTACTCAAATATTGAAAGTTTATGTCTTATAAATTTAGTAGTAAAGTATTCTAATGACTTGCTTATGACACCCCATAGAATATATTATGTTTAGTACCTTGGACACTGTAGCTTATTCACTTTAATCTCTGATAAATTGTGTTTCTGTTATGCACAGTCTGGTTAGCACAGTTAGTAAGGTGTTGGGTTTGCACTATCAAGATAAGACTGTCATTGGTTCAAATCCCATGTTATCATGTTATTATTTTACTAGTGTGGTTTGTGGCTCTATAATATGAATGCCTATGTCTTTTAACAACAATTGTCAAGTCTTCCAATGGACTTTTTAGTGAAACCCAATAGATAGCTTTATTCTCTCTTTGTTTACTCAAATATTGAATGCTTATGTCTTATAAATTTAGTAGGAAAGTATTCTAATGACTTGCTTATGACACCCCATAGAATATATTATGTTTAGTACCTTGGACACTGTAGCTTATTCACTTAAATCTCTGATAAATTGTGCGTCTGGTATGCGTGGTCTGGTTAGCACAGTTAGTAAGGTGTAGGGTTTGCACTATCAAATTAAGACTGTCATTGGTTCGAATCCAATGTTATCATGTTTTTATTTTACTAGTGTGCTTTGTGGCTCTATAATATGAATGCCTATGTCTTTTAACAACAATAGTCAAGTCTTTCAATGGACTTTTTAGTGAAACCCAATAGATAGCTTTATTTTCTCTTTGTTTACTCAAATATTGAAAGTTTATGTCTTATAAATTTAGTAGTAAAGCATTCTAATGACTTGCTTATGACACCCCATAGAATATATTATGTTTAGTACCTTGGACACTGTAGCTTATTCACTTTAATCTCTGATAAATTGTGTCTCTGGTATGCACAGTCTGGTTAGCACAGTAAGTAAGGTGTTGGGTTTGCACTATCAAGATAAGACTGTCATTGGTTCGAATCCCATGTTATCATGTTTTTATTTTACTAGTGTGGTTTGTGGCTCTATAATATGAATGCCTATGTCTTTTAACAACAATAGTCAAGTCTTCCAATGGACTTTTTAGTGAAACCCAATAGATAGCTTTATTTTCTCTTTGTTTACTCAAATATTGAATGTTTATGTCTTATAAATTTAGTAGTAAATTATTCTAATGACTTGCTTATGACACCCCAAAGAATATATTATGTTTAGTACCTTGGACACTGTAGCTTATTCACTTTAATCTCTGATAAATTGTGTTTTGTTATGCACGGTCTGGTTAGCACAGTTAGTAAGGTGTTGGGTTTGCACCATCAAGTTAAAACTGTCATTGGTTGGAATTCCATGTTATCATGTTTTTATTTTACTACTGTGGTGTGTGGCTCTATAATATGAATGCCTATGTCTTTTAACAACAATAGTCAAGTCTTCCAATTGACTTTTTAGTGAAACCCAATAGATAGCTTTATTTTCTCTTTGTTTACTCAAATATTGAATGCTTATGTCTTATAAATTTAGTAGGAAAGTATTCTAATGACTTGCTTATGACACCCCATAGAATATATTATGTTTAGTACCTTGGACACTGTAGCTTATTGACTTAAATCTCTGATAAATTGTGTGTCTGGTATGCACAGTCTGGTTAGCACAGTTAGTAAGGTTTTGGGTTTGCACTATCAAATTAAGACTGTCATTGGTTCGAATCTCATGTTATTTTTTTTTATTTTACTAGTGTGGTTTGTGGCTCTATAATATGAATGCCTATGTCTTTTAACAACAATAGTCAAGTCTTCCAATGGACTTTTTAGTGAAACCCAATAGATAGCTTTATTCTCTCTTTGTTTACTCAAATATTGAATGCTTATGTCTTATAAATTTAGTAGGAAAGTATTCTAATGACTTGCTTATGACACCCCATAGAATATATTATGTTTAGTACCTTGGACATTGTAGCTTATTCACTTAAATATCAGATAAATTTTGTATCTGGTATGTACAGTCTGGAAGGCACAGTTAGTAAGGTGTTGGGTTTGCACTATCAATTTAAGACTGTCATTGGTTCGAATCCCATGTTATCATGTTTTTATTTTACTAGTGTGGTTTGTGGCTCTATTATATGAATGCCTATGTCTTTTAACAACAATTGTCAAGTCTTCCAATGGACTTTTTAGTGAAACCCAATAGATAGCTTTATTCTCTCTTTGTTTACTCAAATATTGAATGCTTATGTCTTATAAATTTAGTAGGAAAGTATTCTAATGACTTGCTTATGACACCCCATAGAATATATTATGTTTAGTACCTTGAACACTGTAGCTTATTCACTTAAATATCTGATACATTTTGTATCTGGTATGCACATTCTGGTTAGCACAGTTAGTAAGGTGTTGGGTTTGCATTATCAAATTAAGACTGTCATTGGTTCGAATACCATGGTATCATGTTTTATTTTTACTAGTGTGGTGTGTGGCTCTATAATATGAATGCCTATGTCTTTTAACAACAATAGTCAAGTCTTCCAATGGACTTTTTAGTGAAACCCAATAGATAGCTTTATTCTCTCTTTGTTTACTCAAATATTGAATGCTTATGTCTTATACATTTAGTATGAAAGTATTCTAATGACTTGCTTATGACACCCCATAGAATATATTAAGTTTAGTACCTTGGACACTGTAGCTTATTCACTTTAATCTCTGATAAATTGAGTTTTGGTATGCACAGTCTGGTTACCACAGTTAGTAAGGTGTTGGGTTTGCACTATCAAGTTAAAACTGTCATTGGTTGGAATTCCATGTTATCATGTTTTTATTTTACTAGTGTGCTTTGTGGCTCTATAATATGAATGCCTATGTCTTTTAACAACAATAGTCAAGTCTTCCAATTGACTTTTTAGTGAAACCCAATAGATAGCTTTATTTTCTCTTTGTTTACTCAAATATTGAAAGTTTATGTCTTATAAATTTAGTAGTAAAGTATTCTAATGACTTGCTTATGACACCCCATAGAATATATTATGTTTAGTACCTTGGACACTGTAGCTTAT
Source organism: Pseudophryne corroboree (assembly GCF_028390025.1). Taxonomy (NCBI): domain Eukaryota; kingdom Metazoa; phylum Chordata; class Amphibia; order Anura; family Myobatrachidae; genus Pseudophryne; species Pseudophryne corroboree. The sequence goes on along the minus strand of NC_086447.1, from coordinate 646,801,275 downwards.
TCACTTTAATCTCTGATAAATTGTGTCTCTGGTATGCACAGTCTGGTTAGCACAGTTAGTAAGGTGTTGGGTTTGCACTATCAAGATAAGACTGTCATTGGTTCAAATCCCATGTTATCATGTTATTATTTTACTAGTGTGGTTTGTGGCTCTATAATATGAATGCCTATGTCTTTTAACAACAATAGTCAAGTCTTCCAATGGACTTTTTAGTGAAACCCAATAGATAGCTTTATTTTCTCTTTGTTTACTCAAATATTGAATGCTTATGTCTTATAAATTTAGTAGTAAAGTATTCTAATGACTTGCTTATGACACCCTATAGAATATATTATGTTTAGTACCTTGGACACTGTAGCTTATTCACTTTAATCTCTGATAAATTGTGTTTTGTTATGCACGGTCTGGTTAGCACAGTTAGTAAGGTGTTGGGTTTGCACTATCAAGTTAAAACTGTCATTGGTTTGAATTCCATGTTATCATGTTTTTATTTTACTAGTGTGGTTTGTGGCTCTATAATATGAATGCCTATGTCTTTTAACAACAATAGTCAAGTCTTCCAATTGACTTTTTAGTGAAACCCAATAGATAGCTTTATTTTCTCTTTGTTTACTCAAATATTGAAAGTTTATGTCTTATAAATTTAGTAGTAAAGTATTCTAATGACTTGCTTATGACACCCCATAGAATATATTATGTTTAGTACCTTGGACACTGTAGCTTATTCACTTTAATCTCTGATAAATTGTGTCTCTGGTATGCACAGTCTGGTTAGCACAGTTAGTAAGGTGTTGGGTTTGCACTATCAAGATAAGACTGTCATTGGTTCAAATCCCATGTTATCATGTTATTATTTTACTAGTGTGGTTTGTGGCTCTATAATATGAATGCCTATGTCTTTTAACAACAATTGTCAAGTCTTCCAATGGACTTTTTAGTGAAACCCAATAGATAGCTTTATTCTCTCTTTGTTTACTCAAATATTGAATGCTTATGTCTTATAAATTTAGTAGGAAAGTATTCTAATGACTTGCTTATGACACCCCATAGAATATATTATGTTTAGTACCTTGGACACTGTAGCTTATTCACTTAAATCTCTGATAAATTGTGCGTCTGGTATGCATGGTCTGGTTAGCACAGTTAGTAAGGTGTAGGGTTTGCACTATCAAATTAAGACTGTCATTGGTTCGAATCCAATGTTATCATGTTTTTATTTTACTAGTGTGCTTTGTGGCTCTATAATATGAATGCCTATGTCTTTTAACAACAATAGTCAAGTCTTTCAATGGACTTTTTAGTGAAACCCAATAGATAGCTTTATTTTCTCTTTGTTTACTCAAATATTGAAAGTTTATGTCTTATAAATTTAGTAGTAAAGCATTCTAATGACTTGCTTATGACACCCCATAGAATATATTATGTTTAGTACCTTGGACACTGTAGCTTATTCACTTTAATCTCTGATAAATTGTGTCTCTGGTATGCACAGTCTGGTTAGCACAGTAAGTAAGGTGTTGGGTTTGCACTATCAAGATAAGACTGTCATTGGTTCGAATCCCATGTTATCATGTTTTTATTTTACTAGTGTGGTTTGTGGCTCTATAATATGAATGCCTATGTCTTTTAACAACAATAGTCAAGTCTTCCAATGGACTTTTTAGTGAAACCCAATAGATAGCTTTATTTTCTCTTTGTTTACTCAAATATTGAATGTTTATGTCTTATAAATTTAGTAGTAAATTATTCTAATGACTTGCTTATGACACCCCAAAGAATATATTATGTTTAGTACCTTGGACACTGTAGCTTATTCACTTTAATCTCTGATAAATTGTGTTTTGTTATGCAAGGTCTGGTTAGCACAGTTAGTAAGGTGTTGGGTTTGCACTGTCAAGTTAAAACTGTCATTGGTTTGAATTCCATGTTATCATGTTTTTATTTTACTAGTGTGGTTTGTGGCTGTATAATATGAATGCCTATGTCTTTTAACAACAATAGTCAAGTCTTTCAATGGACTTTTTAGTGAAACCCAATAGATAGCTTTATTTTCTCTTTGTTTACTCAAATATTGAATGCTTATGTCTTATAAATTTAGTAGGAAAGTATTCTAATGACTTGCTTATGACACCCCATAGAATATATTATGTATAGTACCTTGGACACTGTAGCTTATTCACTTAAATATATGATAAATTGTGCATCTGGTATGCACGGTCTGGTTAGCACAGTTAGTAAGGTGTTAGGTTTGCACTATCAAATTAAGACTGTCATTGGTTTGAATCTCATGTTTTTTTTTTTTATTTTACTAGTGTGGTTTGTGGCTCTATAATATGAATGCCTATGTCTTTTAACAACAATAGTCAAGTCTTCCAATGGACTTTTTAGTGAAACCCAATAGATAGCTTTATTTTCTCTTTGTTTACTCAAATATTGAATGCTTATGTCTTATAAATTTAGTAGTAAAGTATTCTAATGACTTGCTTATGACACCCTATAGAATATATTATGTTTAGTACCTTGGACACTGTAGCTTATTTACTTTAATCTCTGATAAATTGTGTTTTGTTATGCACAGTCTGGTAAGCACAGTTAGTAAGGTGTTGGGTTTGCACTATCAAGTTAAAACTGTCATTGGTTTGAATTCCATGTTATCATGTTTTTATTTTACTAGTGTGGTTTGTGGCTCTATAATATGAATGCTTATGTCTTATAACAACAATAATCAAGTCTTTCAATGGACTTTTTAGTGAAACCCAATAGATAGCTTTATTTTCTCTTTGTTTACTCAAATATTGAATGCTTATGTCTTATAAATTTAGTAGGAAAGTATTCTAATGACTTGCTTATGACACCCCATAGAATATATTATGTTTAGTACCTTGGACACTGTAGCTTATTCACTTAAATCTCTGATAAATTGTGCGTCTGGTATGCACAGTCTGGTTAGCACAGTTAGTAAGGTGTTGGTAAGAAATAAGAATAACCGCGCTGTTGCCGGGATTTAAGTGTTTTAGCTGCCCTGAATAAAAATAAACAAGTCAAACAGATACTAAAACAAGGCGCTTGTGACAATGTGTGTGCTGTTTTGCAACAATTTAAATGTTGCAACACTGTAGTGCAATACCTGTAAAAAGAAAAGGATTAGTAATGTTTACAGCTCCTTTAGTGATTATTTCCAGTCCTGCCGGATTATTTTATATGAAACCGGCTCCTTATCCCATAAAGATATTTGTACGGGGTGACGGTGACCCTATCTTTCCCTATACTACCCACCTTGTATATAGCAGCGGTGGGGATGAGGTCCTTATTCCAAGCGGTAAGATGAGTGTTTCTTCGTGACCGCTGTATGTCTTTGATCCGTCTTCAATGTCCCGTGCTTTGCTGCGACGGCTGCCCTGAATTCCGGCTTGTGAATCGGAGAGGAGAGGAGACTGATGATTTCCTCTGTGTGCTCCGTCTCCAGTACACCGTGTCTTGCTGTTACCGGCGCTCGGAATCCCGGCTATTGAGACGGACGGGAGGGATGTTTCTTCTGTGCACTCTTGTGGGGTTAAGAGTGCCTGGACTGGTTTAGCTTCCAACGCGTTTCGGACTGCACGTCCTTTATCGAGGATGTCACTGGTTTAGCCTATCTTCTTATTTATATAAAAAACTTTATTGAGTAATTGGTAAAAACGGGGTAGTCCCTCCCCGGAAGTGATGTAAAAAAAAAAGGTGGTTTACACATGGCCCAGTTAAAAGAATCAGGTATTGCACTATAAAGATGTTGCACTTATAAAAAGTATTGCACTTATAAAAAAATATATAATAAAAAATGTTTTAAATGAATGTTCAATTAGAAGGAAAAAATTATTTTATAAGTATATAATTTTCTAAAAAATGTATATGTTTTTTGTTTCTTATTATTTTTTTTATTTTTTTATTTTTTTTTAAAAAACATTAAGTTCTATGTCCACATTGAGTCCTGCTGGTTGAAGTGTCTGTAAGTTGAAGATCCATTCCGTTTCTTTCTTTTTCAGTGAATCAGAAATATTTCCTCCTCTCCAAAAAGGTTGAATTTTTTGGATTCCTATGAATTTTAATTCACTGGGATTTTTGTTATGATAGTCCAAAAAATGTTTTGAAACACTGTGTGTTTGTAATCCTTTTTTTATGTTGTTTATGTGTTCCATAATTCGAGTTTTTAATTTTCTTTTAGTCTGTCCTACATATTGTAGATGACAAGGGCATTCCAGTAGGTATATAACACCTTCTGTGTTGCAACTGATGGCATCTCTTATTTTGTATTGTTTTTTTGTGACATGAGATATGAATAGTTTTTCTGGATGTGTAGATGTGTTATTGGTGGTTTTACAAGCCGAACAGTTTAAACAAAAGCTGTGTCCCTCATTCCTCACTGTTCTTTTATTTGTTATAGTGGAGGGTATATAGCTTTTGGTCAATTCTTGTTTGAGGTTTCTTGCTCTTCTGTATATTACTTTCGGCTTCTCCGGTAGGAATTCTGCAAGCTGTGTGTCCAATTTTAATATCGGCCAATGTTTATGTAAGATTTTTTCAAAACAATGATGTTGGCTGTTATACTGAGTGATAAAAGCCATTTGAAATTCGTTCGATTCCTGTTTTAATTTGTATTGTATTAGATCTTTTCTTTCTATGCCTCTAAGTTTTTCTATTTCTTGTTGAAGGGTTGTGTCTTTATATCCTTTTTCCGTAAATTGCTGTTTTAATTGATCTACTTGTATCTTGTAATCTTCCTCTTTCGAGCAGTTCCTTTTCATGCGTCTAAATTGGCCTCCAGGGATATTCTTGGTCCAATTTCTGTGGTGATTGCTGTTTACTGGGAGAATGCTATTGCTGCTCACATTTTTTCTATGGGTCCTTGTGTGCAAATTGTTCTGAGATATGAAGATTTCTAAATCCAGGTATACTACCATTTCTTTGCTGAATGTGGAGGTAAATTCCAAGCCATATTCATTCTTCTCCATGTGTTCTAAGAAGTTTAGTAAGTTTTCTTCAGTCCCATTCCAGATAAACAGTAAGTCATCTATGTATCTTTTCCAGATGATGAGATTCTCTTTATAGGGATTGTTTTTCCAAATGTTTTCTTCCTCCCATCTTGCGACAAAGAGATTTGCATAACTTGGTGCCATTGAAGAACCCATCGCTGTCCCTTTTACTTGATTGAAGAAGACGCCTTCATTCCAGAAGTAGTTTCTTTTTTTCTTTTCCTGTTAGTTTCCTTAAGACTTAAGGAAACTAACAGGAAAAGAAAAAAAGAAATACAACTTGACCCAAAAAGAAAAGGAGGCTTTGGAAGACCTTAAGAAGGATGACACTATAATTATAAAACCCGCAGATAAAGGCGGAAGCCTAGTCATCATGGAAAAAGGTGAATACATGGAAGAAATCCGGAACCTTTTGTCAGATTCAAACACCTATCAGAAACTCAATATGGATCCCACGGAAACCTATCTATCAGAATTACATGATCTACTTGAGGAAGGACTACAATTGGGTATACTTACAAAAAAGGAGTTCGATTACCTTCTTATTCAACATCCAAAAATTCCGACTTTCTATGGACTCCCAAAGATTCATAAAAATTCAACTCATCCACCAGCAAGACCTATTGTGTCCGGAATAGAATCACTAACATCGAACCTTTCCAAATATGTGGATTCCTTTTTACAAGATCTAGTGTGCAAACAACAAAGTTATTTAAAAGATTCAATGGCAGTACTCCAGCTCATTAAAGATATGGAATGGAATGAGAACTATATATTATGCACATGTGATGTTAAATCCCTTTACACTTGTATTTCCCATGACATCGGACAAGAAGCCATCCGGCATTTTCTATCTACCAGCACCAATCTAAAAAATGCACAGATTAATTTCATAATGAGCAGTATAGAATTTATTCTACATAAGAACTACTTCTGGAATGAAGGCGTCTTCTTCAATCAAGTAAAAGGGACAGCGATGGGTTCTTCAATGGCACCAAGTTATGCAAATCTCTTTGTCGCAAGATGGGAGGAAGAAAACATTTGGAAAAACAATCCCTATAAAGAGAATCTCATCATCTGGAAAAGATACATAGATGACTTACTGTTTATCTGGAATGGGACTGAAGAAAACTTACTAAACTTCTTAGAACACATGGAGAAGAATGAATATGGCTTGGAATTTACCTCCACATTCAGCAAAGAAATGGTAGTATACCTGGATTTAGAAATCTTCATATCTCAGAACAATTTGCACACAAGGACCCATAGAAAAAATGTGAGCAGCAATAGCATTCTCCCAGTAAACAGCAATCACCACAGAAATTGGACCAAGAATATCCCTGGAGGCCAATTTAGACGCATGAAAAGGAACTGCTCGAAAGAGGAAGATTACAAGATACAAGTACAGATGTAGCCACCTTTATCTTGAGTGGCCGCGGCGGTTGTCCCGTTCGACCATACGCAGCGTACTGTGGCGTAGCGAGGCGCGCCTAGCCACAGAGAGGCTATCTAATCGCACGGAGACAGACATTTGACGTTTGGCGTTACCTTTACGTGTAATACCTGCGATCAGCCACCAGATGTCGCTTTTTACAATCACCACTGCGCATGCGTGTGGTCTCCCGTAAAATACAATACTGACATACATAATAAGGACTACTTTACTAAGGCGTCTCATTACGCTGCATACAGCAAATACTGTACTCATTACGCTGCATTATTTAATACAGTACTGTACAGTATATACAGTACGACACCGACGCAAATACAGTAGTACAGCATACAGTATATGATCCATCTACAATACTTTATGAATACTGTATGTGAGCGTGCAAGTCCCGCAGACAAAACACAGTACTGTAAAACCAGTAGTGTACACTGTCGCAAATGGATGTGTGTTACAAGTTCACTATTGCCTCTCAAGATTAGGAATTTTCTACAGTGTTATCGTCCTAATCCCGTAGCCATTACAGCATAATCAAAACCAACGGATTTATACATTTGTCTGCGGCGAAGTGGTGAAGTGTTTCGCTTCCTATACTCAGAGTCCAGGGTTCGATTCCTTAAGTACTGTACGAATGCATGTTACTGTAGTTTTTTTCAGACACTTTATTATTTTTTTTATTCACATACTGCAAACCAGGGCATACAGTAGCTGCATGAGCGGTTCTATGCGATCGAGTCCGGTGTACAGATGTAGCCACCTTTATCTTGAGTGGCCGCGGCGGTTGTCCCGTTCGACCATACGCAGCGTACTGTGGCGTAGCGAGGCGCGCCTAGCCACAGAGAGGCTATCTAATCGCACGGAGACAGACATTTGACGTTTGGCGTTACCTTTACGTGTAATACCTGCGATCAGCCACCAGATGTCGCTTTTTACAATCACCACTGCGCATGCGTGTGGTCTCCCGTAAAATACAATACTGACATACATAATAAGGACTACTTTACTAAGGCGTCTCATTACGCTGCATACAGCAAATACTGTACTCATTACGCTGCATTATTTAATACAGTACTGTACAGTATATACAGTACGACACCGACGCAAATACAGTAGTACAGCATACAGTATATGATCCATCTACAATACTTTATGAATACTGTATGTGAGCGTGCAAGTCCCGCAGACAAAACACAGTACTGTAAAACCAGTAGTGTACACTGTCGCAAATGGATGTGTGTTACAAGTTCACTATTGCCTCTCAAGATTAGGAATTTTCTACAGTGTTATCGTCCTAATCCCGTAGCCATTACAGCATAATCAAAACCAACGGATTTATACATTTGTCTGCGGCGAAGTGGTGAAGTGTTTCGCTTCCTATACTCAGAGTCCAGGGTTCGATTCCTTAAGTACTGTACGAATGCATGTTACTGTAGTTTTTTTCAGACACTTTATTATTTTTTTTATTCACATACTGCAAACCAGGGCATACAGTAGCTGCATGAGCGGTTCTATGCGATCGAGTCCGGTGTACCATAATGTGCAGGTTCTATGCAGGTTAAGGTACTATGCTCCGTACACAGTACACATACAATTCTGTAGCTGGGCAGACTGAATAGAAATGGCTACCACCTATGACTCCTTGCCCCACAGAGGCCCTAGGCTACGGAGCAAGTAATAGTCCAGATTGTACAGACTATGGGGCAATGCTGAATGAGCGTCACAATCCCCTAGCTAAAATACACAGTATGCATATTATGGTACACCGGACTCGATGACATACTGTAGCACACTGGCAAAATGGCCGCCGCCCCTGAACCCTTGTGCAGGTTATGGGGCAATGCTGAAGGAGCGTCACAATCCCCTAGCCAAAATACACAGGGGAGGGATAAGCTACTGTAGGATTGCATACAGTATTACGGTACACCGGACTCAATCGCATAGCACACTGTCAAAACGACCACTACCCATGAACCCCCACCTCCTGAACCCCCACCTCGTGGCAGGCAGCAGTTGGGTATGGAATGAGAAATGGCATAAGCTGTGCAGGCTACGGGGCGATGCTGAAGGAGCGTCACAATCCCCTAGCCAAAATACACAGAGATACTGTAAGCGAGGTCTATGCACATTACAGTACTGTACGTTACACCGGGCTCGGTCGCATAGCAAACTGACAAAACACAAGTTTTACAGTACATACAGTAAAGCAGGCCAAAGCTGCAGGAGAGTTTCTACTGTAAAGGTTCTATGCACCGTACGGTAATGTACACATACCTGTACAATTCTATAGCAGGGCAGACTCAATTGAAATGGCTACCGCCTGTGACTCCTACAGTAGCTCCTAGGAGGCACTCAGCTATGGAGCAAATAACAGCACAGATTTTGCAGGCTACGGGGCAATGCTGAAGGAGCGTCACAATCCCCTAGCTACAATACACAGGGGTGATAGAGATAATCGAGTGGCTGGAGGGGGGTCCCCTTGATTTAAGGGGCCCCCACTCCTCCAGGGTACTCCGGCCAGGTGTGACTAGTTGGGTATTTAATTCCATGGCCGCAGGGACCTGTATAAAAGTCTCCCCCGGCTGTGCATTATCTGTCCAGCTAGTGGAGCCCAGTGCTGATTCAAAAAATATGGGGAACCCCTACGCTTTTTTTGTCCCCCTTATTTTTTGCACCAGGACCAGGCGCAGAGCCCGGTGCTGGTTCTAAAAAGATGGGGGATCCCGTGTCCATTTTTTCCGTATTCCTTCCGGAATTCGACTGCAATTGCATATACAGTACTGTACCCCTTAATGTCACTGCTTACAGTATACAGTATTTAGACATGAGCTTGTGTACAGTATCTGTCATGAGGTGTTTTTTTCACTGACACTATAACTTTTTTCTATTGTGATATACTGTACAGAGGCGGCAAACTAGCCAAACGGGAATAATCAGCTTCTGCAGAATAAAATGAGATGCTACAGTACATGCCTATATTCTGTGAGTGACTGCGGCTCTATGAAATTAAATCAGAAAATTTAAATATGAAATGCATTACTAATGTGTGGCATTACTGTACTGTATGTGTATAAGGTGTACTACAATATTTTCTGGTGTAACATAAGGAAAGGGCACTACTGCATGGTCTAATGCAGTGGTTCTCAAACTTGGTCCTCAGGACCCCACACAGTGCATGTTTTGCAGGTAAACCAGCAAGTGCACAGATGTATTCATTACTAACTGACACATTTTAGAAGGTCCATACAGTAGGTGGAGCTAATTTTTTCACTTGTGATTCTGTGAGACCTGCAAAACCTGCACTGTGTGGGGTCCTGAGGACTGAGTTTGAGAACCTGTGGTCTAATGTAAATAAAGATGAATGTGGTGGGGTGTAATGTGAATAAGGGGCATTACTGTTAGGAGTAATGTGGTACTATGATATGATGTCATGAGAATAAGAGACACCACTGCATGATATAATGTGAATAAAGTTGCAGTACTGTGTTGTGTCATTTCATCTTCGGGTATTATTGTGTTACCATGCCCCTTCCCAGCAAGAACATACTGTACACTGTTTTGGGCTGGCACTAAATGTGCACATTGTTCTTATTTAGATTATAGGGGGTAGGAGCGCCAAAATGGGTGATGGTGCTGGGAAAGGGGTGCAGGGTTAGAGGCGGAACTACGTAGCATCTGTGCAAGAGGGCATCAGCCAAACGTCGTGCGTCTCAGGCGTCGTGCGTCTCAGACGTCGTGCGTCTCAGGCGTCGTGCGTTCCAGGCATTCAACGTACAGTACTGTAGTTACTGTACTTTGTGACAGTTTCCCTTAGTTTTACATATGCCCTTTCTTTGACCACAGTATTTTCCACTGTCTTGCCCTACGCCCTTCCCTCCTGGGAGCCTTCACAGGTCTTATGCTATACACAAATACCGAAGATGCACAGTCCGTCAGAATACACTCATTTCATTCACGCTGTTTGGGTGCATTTAGCGTAAAGAATCGCTCCTGCAGATGTACTTTGATTTATGTGAAACCTGTGTGCATCCTTCCATTGACTGTCTTACAATGGAAATAAAATAATACAGTGCATTATTACAGAAAAAAAAGAAAAAAAAGAAAGAAAGCACATCATGTCTCGAACCCTGGACCCCCAGTGAGGGAGGTGGGAGCCTTCACCCCTAGCCCACGACGCCTCATGAGAGATTTCTAATTTCATGTGTGAAAGTACTGCAAACAGCGCCCGGCCCTCGCCCCATTGCTGTTGGTTTATGCCTTAGAGGACTCGGACGCTCGCATTTGTAAAGCACGGTGTTTTCCTCCGCCTCCTGCTAGCCTGTTGCCCTTCCCCCATGGGAGCCTGCACAGATCATGCAGTAGACAGGGAGGGAATGCAGGTCATGTGCAATACACAAACGCCCACTGTAGTACTATTTTGCTCACTTACAGTACCGTACTGTAGGTTGCATTTAGCGTAAAGAATCGCTCCTGCAGATGTACTTTGATTTATGTGAAACCTGTGTGCATCCTTCCATTGGATGTACTGTATTGGAGAGAAAAAAAAAATGTTAAAGTGAATGTCACGGGAACACATTAAAAATAAGGTTGGCACTTCCTTCCCATTGGTGTTGGTTTACAGTATGCCGTAGTGTACTCGGACGCTCATGTAATTGCATTTCAAAGGCACAGTATTTTCCATCGTCTCCCCCCTACCCCCATCGCCCTTCCCCCCTGGGGGCCTGCACAGGGAGGAAATTCAGGTCCTGTGCAATGCACAAACGCTGAAGATCTACAGTACTGTTTTGCTTAGTTGGTAGCGCCAGAATACACTCATTTCATTCACGCTGTTTGGGTGCATTTAGCGTAAAGAATCGCTCCTGCAGATGTACTTTGATTTATGTGAAACCTGTGTGCATCCTTCCATTGACTGTCTTACAATGGAAATAAAATAATACAGTGCATTATTACAGGAAAAAAAAAAAAAGAAAGAAAGAAAGCACATCATGTCTCGAACCCTGGACCCCCAGTGAGGGAGGTGGGAGCCTTCACCCCTAGCCCACGACGCCTCATGAGAGATTTCTAATTTCATGTGTGAAAGTACTGCAAACAGCGCCCGGCCCTCGCCCCATTGCTGTTGGTTTATGCCTTAGAGGACTCGGACGCTCGCATTTGTAAAGCACGGTGTTTTCCTCCGCCTCCTGCTAGCCTGTTGCCCTTCCCCCATGGGAGCCTGCACAGATCATGCAGTAGACAGGGAGGGAATGCAGGTCATGTGCAATACACAAACGCCCACTGTAGTACTATTTTGCTCACTTACAGTACCGTACTGTAGGTTGCATTTAGCGTAAAGAATCGCTCCTGCAGATGTACTTTGATTTATGTGAAACCTGTGTGCATCCTTCCATTGGATGTACTGTATTGGAGAGAAAAAAAAAAATGTTAAAGTGAATGTCACGGGAACACATTAAAAATAAGGTTGGCACTTCCTTCCCATTGGTGTTGGTTTACAGTATGCCGTAGTGTACTCGGACGCTCATGTAATTGCATTTCAAAGGCACAGTATTTTCCATCGTCTCCCCCCTACCCCCATCGCCCTTCCCCCCTGGGGGCCTGCACAGGGAGGAAATTCAGGTCCTGTGCAATGCACAAACGCTGAAGATCTACAGTACTGTTTTGCTTAGTTGGTAGCGCCAGAATACACTCATTTCATTCACGCTGTTTGGGTGCATTTAGCGTAAAGAATCGCTCCTGCAGATGTACTTTGATTTATGTGAAACCTGTGTGCATCCTTCCATTGACTGTCTTACAATGGAAATAAAATAATACAGTGCATTATTACAGAAAAAAAAAAAAAAAAAAAGAAAGAAAGCACATCATGTCTCGAACCCTGGACCCCCAGTTAGGGAGGTGGGAGCCTTCACCCCTAGCCCACGACGCCTCATGAGAGATTTCTAATTTCATGTGTGAAAGTACTGCAAACAGCGCCCGGCCCTCGCCCCATTGCTGTTGGTTTATGCCTTAGAGGACTCGGACGCTCGCATTTGTAAAGCACGGTGTTTTCCTCCGCCTCCTGCTAGCCTGTTGCCCTTCCCCCATGGGAGCCTGCACAGATCATGCAGTAGACAGGGAGGGAATGCAGGTCATGTGCAATACACAAACGCCCACTGTAGTACTATTTTGCTCACTTACAGTACCGTACTGTAGGTTGCATTTAGCGTAAAGAATCGCTCCTGCAGATGTACTTTGATTTATGTGAAACCTGTGTGCATCCTTCCATTGGATGTACTGTATTGGAGAGAAAAAAAAAATGTTAAAGTGAATGTCACGGGAACACATTAAAAATAAGGTTGGCACTTCCTTCCCATTGGTGTTGGTTTACAGTATGCCGTAGTGTACTCGGACGCTCATGTAATTGCATTTCAAAGGCACAGTATTTTCCATCGTCTCCCCCCTACCCCCATCGCCCTTCCCCCCTGGGGGCCTGCACAGGGAGGAAATTCAGGTCCTGTGCAATGCACAAACGCTGAAGATCTACAGTACTGTTTTGCTTAGTTGGTAGCGCCAGAATACACTCATTTCATTCACGCTGTTTGGGTGCATTTAGCGTAAAGAATCGCTCCTGCAGATGTACTTTGATTTATGTGAAACCTGTGTGCATCCTTCCATTGACTGTCTTACAATGGAAATAAAATAATACAGTGCATTATTACAGAAAAAAAAAAAAAAAAAAAGAAAGAAAGCACATCATGTCTCGAACCCTGGACCCCCAGTGAGGGAGGTGGGAGCCTTCACCCCTAGCCCACGATGCCTCATGAGAGATTTCTAATTTCATGTGTGAAAGTACTGCAAACAGCGCCCGGCCCTCGCCCCATTGCTGTTGGTTTATGCCTTAGAGGACTCGGACGCTCGCATTTGTAAAGCACGGTGTTTTCCTCCGCCTCCTGCTAGCCTGTTGCCCTTCCCCCATGGGAGCCTGCACAGATCATGCAGTAGACAGGGAGGGAATGCAGGTCATGTGCAATACACAAACGCCCACTGTAGTACTATTTTGCTCACTTACAGTACCGTACTGTAGGTTGCATTTAGCGTAAAGAATCGCTCCTGCAGATGTACTTTGATTTATGTGAAACCTGTGTGCATCCTTCCATTGGATGTACTGTATTGGAGAGAAAAAAAAAAATGTTAAAGTGAATGTCACGGGAACACATTAAAAATAAGGTTGGCACTTCCTTCCCATTGGTGTTGGTTTACAGTATGCCGTAGTGTACTCGGACGCTCATGTAATTGCATTTCAAAGGCACAGTATTTTCCATCGTCTCCCCCCTACCCCCATCGCCCTTCCCCCCTGGGGGCCTGCACAGGGAGGAAATTCAGGTCCTGTGCAATGCACAAACGCTGAAGATCTACAGTACTGTTTTGCTTAGTTGGTAGCGCCAGAATACACTCATTTCATTCACGCTGTTTGGGTGCATTTAGCGTAAAGAATCGCTCCTGCAGATGTACTTTGATTTATGTGAAACCTGTGTGCATCCTTCCATTAACTGTCTTACAATGGAAATAAAATAATACAGTGCATTATTACAGAAAAAAAAAAAAAAAAAAGAAAGAAAGCACATCATGTCTCGAACCCTGGACCCCCAGTGAGGGAGGTGGGAGCCTTCACCCCTAGCCCACGACGCCTCATGAGAGATTTCTAATTTCATGTGTGAAAGTACTGCAAACAGCGCCCGGCCCTCGCCCCATTGCTGTTGGTTTATGCCTTAGAGGACTCGGACGCTCGCATTTGTAAAGCACGGTGTTTTCCTCCGCCTCCTGCTAGTCCTCCATTCCCATTATGCATTAGCGAACTCAGACGCTCATATATTTTATATTTTAAAAAGCACGGTGTTTATACATTGCACTGTACATTATTCCTTTTACACAATTACTGTAGTTGCGTCTCCATACACATACAGTACTGTACTCCATACTTTTTCCACCGCTTCCCGTTACGCCTACAGTATTGCCAGAGCTGTAGATCAATCCGCCGCTATACTGTACGATCGAAAGTACTGGATTAGTGGAGCATTAGCCACACAGTGGTGGAGATGTGTAATGCATGATGAGTATCTAGATCGTCTCAACGCGCCTGCCTGTGATTAAACTCAGCTATCGCCTTAGCGTGGCTAAACGCCCGTCTCGGCGGAGAAACAGTCAAGATAAAGTTGGCTACATCTGTACCATAATGTGCAGGTTCTATGCAGGTTAAGGTACTATGCTCCGTACACAGTACACATACAATTCTGTAGCTGGGCAGACTGAATAGAAATGGCTACCACCTATGACTCCTTGCCCCACAGAGGCCCTAGGCTACGGAGCAAGTAATAGTCCAGATTGTACAGACTATGGGGCAATGCTGAATGAGCGTCACAATCCCCTAGCTAAAATACACAGTATGCATATTATGGTACACCGGACTCGATGACATACTGTAGCACACTGGCAAAATGGCCGCCGCCCCTGAACCCTTGTGCAGGTTATGGGGCAATGCTGAAGGAGCGTCACAATCCCCTAGCCAAAATACACAGGGGAGGGATAAGCTACTGTAGGATTGCATACAGTATTACGGTACACCGGACTCAATCGCATAGCACACTGTCAAAACGACCACTACCCATGAACCCCCACCTCCTGAACCCCCACCTCGTGGCAGGCAGCAGTTGGGTATGGAATGAGAAATGGCATAAGCTGTGCAGGCTACGGGGCGATGCTGAAGGAGCGTCACAATCCCCTAGCCAAAATACACAGAGATACTGTAAGCGAGGTCTATGCACATTACAGTACTGTACGTTACACCGGGCTCGGTCGCATAGCAAACTGACAAAACACAAGTTTTACAGTACATACAGTAAAGCAGGCCAAAGCTGCAGGAGAGTTTCTACTGTAAAGGTTCTATGCACCGTACGGTAATGTACACATACCTGTACAATTCTATAGCAGGGCAGACTCAATTGAAATGGCTACCGCCTGTGACTCCTACAGTAGCTCCTAGGAGGCACTCAGCTATGGAGCAAATAACAGCACAGATTTTGCAGGCTACGGGGCAATGCTGAAGGAGCGTCACAATCCCCTAGCTACAATACACAGGGGTGATAGAGATAATCGAGTGGCTGGAGGGGGGTCCCCTTGATTTAAGGGGCCCCCACTCCTCCAGGGTACTCCGGCCAGGTGTGACTAGTTGGGTATTTAATTCCATGGCCGCAGGGACCTGTATAAAAGTCTCCCCCGGCTGTGCATTATCTGTCCAGCTAGTGGAGCCCAGTGCTGATTCAAAAAATATGGGGAACCCCTACGCTTTTTTTGTCCCCCTTATTTTTTGCACCAGGACCAGGCGCAGAGCCCGGTGCTGGTTCTAAAAAGATGGGGGATCCCGTGTCCATTTTTTCCGTATTCCTTCCGGAATTCGACTGCAATTGCATATACAGTACTGTACCCCTTAATGTCACTGCTTACAGTATACAGTATTTAGACATGAGCTTGTGTACAGTATCTGTCATGAGGTGTTTTTTTCACTGACACTATAACTTTTTTCTATTGTGATATACTGTACAGAGGCGGCAAACTAGCCAAACGGGAATAATCAGCTTCTGCAGAATAAAATGAGATGCTACAGTACATGCCTATATTCTGTGAGTGACTGCGGCTCTATGAAATTAAATCAGAAAATTTAAATATGAAATGCATTACTAATGTGTGGCATTACTGTACTGTATGTGTATAAGGTGTACTACAATATTTTCTGGTGTAACATAAGGAAAGGGCACTACTGCATGGTCTAATGCAGTGGTTCTCAAACTTGGTCCTCAGGACCCCACACAGTGCATGTTTTGCAGGTAAACCAGCAAGTGCACAGATGTATTCATTACTAACTGACACATTTTAGAAGGTCCATACAGTAGGTGGAGCTAATTTTTTCACTTGTGATTCTGTGAGACCTGCAAAACCTGCACTGTGTGGGGTCCTGAGGACTGAGTTTGAGAACCTGTGGTCTAATGTAAATAAAGATGAATGTGGTGGGGTGTAATGTGAATAAGGGGCATTACTGTTAGGAGTAATGTGGTACTATGATATGATGTCATGAGAATAAGAGACACCACTGCATGATATAATGTGAATAAAGTTGCAGTACTGTGTTGTGTCATTTCATCTTCGGGTATTATTGTGTTACCATGCCCCTTCCCAGCAAGAACATACTGTACACTGTTTTGGGCTGGCACTAAATGTGCACATTGTTCTTATTTAGATTATAGGGGGTAGGAGCGCCAAAATGGGTGATGGTGCTGGGAAAGGGGTGCAGGGTTAGAGGCGGAACTACGTAGCATCTGTGCAAGAGGGCATCAGCCAAACGTCGTGCGTCTCAGGCGTCGTGCGTCTCAGACGTCGTGCGTCTCAGGCGTCGTGCGTTCCAGGCATTCAACGTACAGTACTGTAGTTACTGTACTTTGTGACAGTTTCCCTTAGTTTTACATATGCCCTTTCTTTGACCACAGTATTTTCCACTGTCTTGCCCTACGCCCTTCCCTCCTGGGAGCCTTCACAGGTCTTATGCTATACACAAATACCGAAGATGCACAGTCCGTCAGAATACACTCATTTCATTCACGCTGTTTGGGTGCATTTAGCGTAAAGAATCGCTCCTGCAGATGTACTTTGATTTATGTGAAACCTGTGTGCATCCTTCCATTGACTGTCTTACAATGGAAATAAAATAATACAGTGCATTATTACAGAAAAAAAAAAAAAAAAAAAGAAAGAAAGCACATCATGTCTCGAACCCTGGACCCCCAGTGAGGGAGGTGGGAGCCTTCACCCCTAGCCCACGACGCCTCATGAGAGATTTCTAATTTCATGTGTGAAAGTACTGCAAACAGCGCCCGGCCCTCGCCCCATTGCTGTTGGTTTATGCCTTAGAGGACTCGGACGCTCGCATTTGTAAAGCACGGTGTTTTCCTCCGCCTCCTGCTAGCCTGTTGCCCTTCCCCCATGGGAGCCTGCACAGATCATGCAGTAGACAGGGAGGGAATGCAGGTCATGTGCAATACACAAACGCCCACTGTAGTACTATTTTGCTCACTTACAGTACCGTACTGTAGGTTGCATTTAGCGTAAAGAATCGCTCCTGCAGATGTACTTTGATTTATGTGAAACCTGTGTGCATCCTTCCATTGGATGTACTGTATTGGAGAGAAAAAAAAAATGTTAAAGTGAATGTCACGGGAACACATTAAAAATAAGGTTGGCACTTCCTTCCCATTGGTGTTGGTTTACAGTATGCCGTAGTGTACTCGGACGCTCATGTAATTGCATTTCAAAGGCACAGTATTGTCCATCGTCTCCCCCCTACCCCCATCGCCCTTCCCCCCTGGGGGCCTGCACAGGGAGGAAATTCAGGTCCTGTGCAATGCACAAACGCTGAAGATCTACAGTACTGTTTTGCTTAGTTGGTAGCGCCAGAATACACTCATTTCATTCACGCTGTTTGGGTGCATTTAGCGTAAAGAATCGCTCCTGCAGATGTACTTTGATTTATGTGAAACCTGTGTGCATCCTTCCATTGACTGTCTTACAATGGAAATAAAATAATACAGTGCATTATTACAGAAAAAAAAAAAAAAAAAAAGAAAGAAAGCACATCATGTCTCGAACCCTGGACCCCCAGTGAGGGAGGTGGGAGCCTTCACCCCTAGCCCACGACGCCTCATGAGAGATTTCTAATTTCATGTGTGAAAGTACTGCAAACAGCGCCCGGCCCTCGCCCCATTGCTGTTGGTTTATGCCTTAGAGGACTCGGACGCTCGCATTTGTAAAGCACGGTGTTTTCCTCCGCCTCCTGCTAGCCTGTTGCCCTTCCCCCATGGGAGCCTGCACAGATCATGCAGTAGACAGGGAGGGAATGCAGGTCATGTGCAATACACAAACGCCCACTGTAGTACTATTTTGCTCACTTACAGTACCGTACTGTAGGTTGCATTTAGCGTAAAGAATCGCTCCTGCAGATGTACTTTGATTTATGTGAAACCTGTGTGCATCCTTCCATTGGATGTACTGTATTGGAGAGAAAAAAAAAATGTTAAAGTGAATGTCACGGGAACACATTAAAAATAAGGTTGGCACTTCCTTCCCATTGGTGTTGGTTTACAGTATGCCGTAGTGTACTCGGACGCTCATGTAATTGCATTTCAAAGGCACAGTATTTTCCATCGTCTCCCCCCTACCCCCATCGCCCTTCCCCCCTGGGGGCCTGCACAGGGAGGAAATTCAGGTCCTGTGCAATGCACAAACGCTGAAGATCTACAGTACTGTTTTGCTTAGTTGGTAGCGCCAGAATACACTCATTTCATTCACGCTGTTTGGGTGCATTTAGCGTAAAGAATCGCTCCTGCAGATGTACTTTGATTTATGTGAAACCTGTGTGCATCCTTCCATTGACTGTCTTACAATGGAAATAAAATAATACAGTGCATTATTACAGAAAAAAAAAAAAAAAAGAAAGAAAGCACATCATGTCTCGAACCCTGGACCCCCAGTGAGGGAGGTGGGAGCCTTCACCCCTAGCCCACGACGCCTCATGAGAGATTTCTAATTTCATGTGTGAAAGTACTGCAAACAGCGCCCGGCCCTCGCCCCATTGCTGTTGGTTTATGCCTTAGAGGACTCGGACGCTCGCATTTGTAAAGCACGGTGTTTTCCTCCGCCTCCTGCTAGCCTGTTGCCCTTCCCCCATGGGAGCCTGCACAGATCATGCAGTAGACAGGGAGGGAATGCAGGTCATGTGCAATACACAAACGCCCACTGTAGTACTATTTTGCTCACTTACAGTACCGTACTGTAGGTTGCATTTAGCGTAAAGAATCGCTCCTGCAGATGTACTTTGATTTATGTGAAACCTGTGTGCATCCTTCCATTGGATGTACTGTATTGGAGAGAAAAAAAAAAATGTTAAAGTGAATGTCACGGGAACACATTAAAAATAAGGTTGGCACTTCCTTCCCATTGGTGTTGGTTTACAGTATGCCGTAGTGTACTCGGACGCTCATGTAATTGCATTTCAAAGGCACAGTATTTTCCATCGTCTCCCCCCTACCCCCATCGCCCTTCCCCCCTGGGGGCCTGCACAGGGAGGAAATTCAGGTCCTGTGCAATGCACAAACGCTGAAGATCTACAGTACTGTTTTGCTTAGTTGGTAGCGCCAGAATACACTCATTTCATTCACGCTGTTTGGGTGCATTTAGCGTAAAGAATCGCTCCTGCAGATGTACTTTGATTTATGTGAAACCTGTGTGCATCCTTCCATTGACTGTCTTACAATGGAAATAAAATAATACAGTGCATTATTACAGAAAAAAAAAAAAAAAGAAAGAAAGAAAGCACATCATCTCTCGAACCCTGGACCCCCAGTGAGGGAGGTGGGAGCCTCCACCCCTAGCCCACGACGCCTCATGAGAGATTTCTAATTTCATGTGTGAAAGTACTGCAAACAGCGCCCGGCCCTCGCCCCATTGCTGTTGGTTTATGCCTTAGAGGACTCGGACGCTCGCATTTGTAAAGCACGGTGTTTTCCTCCGCCTCCTGCTAGCCTGTTGCCCTTCCCCCATGGGAGCCTGCACAGATCATGCAGTAGACAGGGAGGGAATGCAGGTCATGTGCAATACACAAACGCCCACTGTAGTACTATTTTGCTCACTTACAGTACCGTACTGTAGGTTGCATTTAGCGTAAAGAATCGCTCCTGCAGATGTACTTTGATTTATGTGAAACCTGTGTGCATCCTTCCATTGGATGTACTGTATTGGAGAGAAAAAAAAAATGTTAAAGTGAATGTCACGGGAACACATTAAAAATAAGGTTGGCACTTCCTTCCCATTGGTGTTGGTTTACAGTATGCCGTAGTGTACTCGGACGCTCATGTAATTGCATTTCAAAGGCACAGTATTTTCCATCGTCTCCCCCCTACCCCCATCGCCCTTCCCCCCTGGGGGCCTGCACAGGGAGGAAATTCAGGTCCTGTGCAATGCACAAACGCTGAAGATCTACAGTACTGTTTTGCTTAGTTGGTAGTGCCAGAATACACTCATTTCATTCACGCTGTTTGGGTGCATTTAGCGTAAAGAATCGCTCCTGCAGATGTACTTTGATTTATGTGAAACCTGTGTGCATCCTTCCATTGACTGTCTTACAATGGAAATAAAATAATACAGTGCATTATTACAGGAAAAAAAAAAAAAAAAAAGAAAGAAAGCACATCATGTCTCGAACCCTGGACCCCCAGTGAGGGAGGTGGGAGCCTTCACCCCTAGCCCACGACGCCTCATGAGAGATTTCTAATTTCATGTGTGAAAGTACTGCAAACAGCGCCCGGCCCTCGCCCCATTGCTGTTGGTTTATGCCTTAGAGGACTCGGACGCTCGCATTTGTAAAGCACGGTGTTTTCCTCCGCCTCCTGCTAGCCTGTTGCCCTTCCCCCATGGGAGCCTGCACAGATCATGCAGTAGACAGGGAGGGAATGCAGGTCATGTGCAATACACAAACGCCCACTGTAGTACTATTTTGCTCACTTACAGTACCGTACTGTAGGTTGCATTTAGCGTAAAGAATCGCTCCTGCAGATGTACTTTGATTTATGTGAAACCTGTGTGCATCCTTCCATTGGATGTACTGTATTGGAGAGAAAAAAAAAATGTTAAAGTGAATGTCACGGGAACACATTAAAAATAAGGTTGGCACTTCCTTCCCATTGGTGTTGGTTTACAGTATGCCGTAGTGTACTCGGACGCTCATGTAATTGCATTTCAAAGGCACAGTATTTTCCATCGTCTCCCCCCTACCCCCATCGCCCTTCCCCCCTGGGGGCCTGCACAGGGAGGAAATTCAGGTCCTGTGCAATGCACAAACGCTGAAGATCTACAGTACTGTTTTGCTTAGTTGGTAGCGCCAGAATACACTCATTTCATTCACGCTGTTTGGGTGCATTTAGCGTAAAGAATCGCTCCTGCAGATGTACTTTGATTTATGTGAAACCTGTGTGCATCCTTCCATTGACTGTCTTACAATGGAAATAAAATAATACAGTGCATTATTACAGAAAAAAAAAAAAAAAAAAAGAAAGAAAGCACATCATGTCTCGAACCCTGGACCCCCAGTGAGGGAGGTGGGAGCCTTCACCCCTAGCCCACGACGCCTCATGAGAGATTTCTAATTTCATGTGTGAAAGTACTGCAAACAGCGCCCGGCCCTCGCCCCATTGCTGTTGGTTTATGCCTTAGAGGACTCGGACGCTCGCATTTGTAAAGCACGGTGTTTTCCTCCGCCTCCTGCTAGCCTGTTGCCCTTCCCCCATGGGAGCCTGCACAGATCATGCAGTAGACAGGGAGGGAATGCAGGTCATGTGCAATACACAAACGCCCACTGTAGTACTATTTTGCTCACTTACAGTACCGTACTGTAGGTTGCATTTAGCGTAAAGAATCGCTCCTGCAGATGTACTTTGATTTATGTGAAACCTGTGTGCATCCTTCCATTGGATGTACTGTATTGGAGAGAAAAAAAAAATGTTAAAGTGAATGTCACGGGAACACATTAAAAATAAGGTTGGCACTTCCTTCCCATTGGTGTTGGTTTACAGTATGCCGTAGTGTACTCGGACGCTCATGTAATTGCATTTCAAAGGCACAGTATTTTCCATCGTCTCCCCCCTACCCCCATCGCCCTTCCCCCCTGGGGGCCTGCACAGGGAGGAAATTCAGGTCCTGTGCAATGCACAAACGCTGAAGATCTACAGTACTGTTTTGCTTAGTTGGTAGCGCCAGAATACACTCATTTCATTCACGCTGTTTGGGTGCATTTAGCGTAAAGAATCGCTCCTGCAGATGTACTTTGATTTATGTGAAACCTGTGTGCATCCTTCCATTGACTGTCTTACAATGGAAATAAAATAATACAGTGCATTATTACAGAAAAAAAAAAAAAAAAAAAGAAAGAAAGCACATCATGTCTCGAACCCTGGACCCCCAGTGAGGGAGGTGGGAGCCTTCACCCCTAGCCCACGACGCCTCATGAGAGATTTCTAATTTCATGTGTGAAAGTACTGCAAACGGCGCCCGGCCCTCGCCCCATTGCTGTTGGTTTATGCCTTAGAGGACTCGGACGCTCGCATTTGTAAAGCACGGTGTTTTCCTCCGCCTCCTGCTAGTCCTCCATTCCCATTATGCATTAGCGAACTCAGACGCTCATATATTTTATATTTTAAAAAGCACGGTGTTTATACATTGTACTGTACATTATTCCTTTTACACAATTACTGTAGTTGCGTCTCCATACACATACAGTACTGTACTCCATACTTTTTCCACCGCTTCCCGTTACGCCTACAGTATTGCCAGAGCTGTAGATCAATCCGCCGCTATACTGTACGATCGAAAGTACTGGATTAGTGGAGCATTAGCCACACAGTGGTGGAGATGTGTAATGCATGATGAGTATCTAGATCGTCTCAACGCGCCTGCCTGTGATTAAACTCAGCTATCGCCTTAGCGTGGCTAAACGCCCGTCTCGGCGGAGAAACAGTCAAGATAAAGTTGGCTACATCTGTAGATCAATTAAAACAGCAATTTACGGAAAAAGGATATAAAGACACAACCCTTCAACAAGAAATAGAAAAACTTAGAGGCATAGAAAGAAAAGATCTAATACAATACAAATTAAAACAGGAATCGAACGAATTTCAAATGGCTTTTATCACTCAGTATAACAGCCAACATCATTGTTTTGAAAAAATCTTACATAAACATTGGCCGATATTAAAATTGGACACACAGCTTGCAGAATTCCTACCGGAGAAGCCGAAAGTAATATACAGAAGAGCAAGAAACCTCAAACAAGAATTGACCAAAAGCTATATACCCTCCACTATAACAAATAAAAGAACAGTGAGGAATGAGGGACACAGCTTTTGTTTAAACTGTTCGGCTTGTAAAACCACCAATAACACATCTACACGTCCAGAAAAACTATTCATATCTCATGTCACAAAAAAACAATACAAAATAAGAGATGCCATCAGTTGCAACACAGAAGGTGTTATATACCTACTGGAATGCCCTTGTCATCTACAATATGTAGGACAGACTAAAAGAAAATTAAAAACTCGAATTATGGAACACATAAACAACATAAAAAAAGGATTACAAACACACAGTGTTTCAAAACATTTTTTGGACTATCATAACAAAAATCCCAGTGAATTAAAATTCATAGGAATCCAAAAAATTCAACCTTTTTGGAGAGGAGGAAATATTTCTGATTCACTGAAAAAGAAAGAAACGGAATGGATCTTCAACTTACAGACACTTCAACCAGCAGGACTCAATGTGGACATAGAACTTAATGTTTTTTAAAAAAAATAAAAAAATAAAAAAAATAATAAGAAACAAAAAACATATACATTTTTTAGAAAATTATATACTTATAAAATAATTTTTTCCTTCTAATTGAACATTCATTTAAAACATTTTTTATTATATATTTTTTTATAAGTGCAATACTTTTTATAAGTGCAACATCTTTATAGTGCAATACCTGATTCTTTTAACTGGGCCATGTGTAAACCACCTTTTTTTTTTTACATCACTTCCGGGGAGGGACTACCCCGTTTTTACCAATTACTCAATAAAGTTTTTTATATAAATAAGAAGATAGGCTAAACCAGTGACATCCTCGATAAAGGACGTGCAGTCCGAAACGCGTTGGAAGCTAAACCAGTCCAGGCACTCTTAACCCCACAAGAGTGCACAGAAGAAACATCCCTCCCGTCCGTCTCAATAGCCGGGATTCCGAGCGCCGGTAACAGCAAGACACGGTGTACTGGAGACGGAGCACACAGAGGAAATCATCAGTCTCCTCTCCTCTCCGTTTCACAAGCCGGAATTCAGGGCAGCCGTCGCAGCAAAGCACGGGACATTGAAGACGGATCAAAGACATACAGCGGTCACGAAGAAACACTCATCTTACCGCTTGGAATAAGGACCTCGTCCCCACCGCTGCTATATACAAGGTGGGTAGTATAGGGAAATATAGGGTCACCGTCACCCCGTACAAATATCTTTATGGGATAAGGAGCCGGTTTCATATAAAATAATCCGGCAGGACTGGAAATAATCACTAAAGGAGCTGTAAACATTAGTAAGGTGTTGGGTTTGCACTATCAAAGTAAGACTGTCATTGGTTCGAATGCCATGTTATCATGTTTTTATTTTACTAGTGTGGTTTGTGGCTCTATAATATGAATGCCTATGTCTTTTAACAACAATAGTCAAGTCTTCCAATGGACTTTTTAGTGAAACCCAATAGATAGCTTTATTTTCTCTTTGTTTACACAAATATTGAAAGCTTATGTCTTATAAATTTAGTAGGAAAGTATTCTAATGACTTGCTTATGACACCCCATAGAATATATTATGTATAGTACCTTGGACACTGTAGCTTATTCACTTAAATATCTGATAAATTTGGATTCTGTTATGCACAGTCTGGTTAGCACAGTTAGTAAGGTGTTAGATTTGCACTATCAATTTAAGACTGTCATTGGTTTGAATCCCATGTTATCATGTTTTTATTTTACTAGTGTGGTTTGTGGCTCTATAATATGAATGCCTATGTCTTTTAACAACAATAGTCAAGTCTTCCAATGGACTTTTTAGTGAAACTCAATAGATAGCTTTATTTTCTCTTTGTTTACTAAAATATTGAATGCTTATGTCTTAGAAATTTAGTAGGAAAGTATTCTAATGACTTGCTTATGACACCCCATAGAATATATTATGTTTAGTACCTTGGACACTGTAGCTTATTCACTTTAATCTCTGATAAATTGTGTTTTGGTATGCACAGTCTGGTTAGCACAGTTAGTAAGGTGTTGGGTTTGCACTATCAAATTAAGACTGTCATTGGTTCGAATCCCATGTTATCATGTTTTTATTTTACTAGTGTGGTTTGTAGCTCTATAATATGAATGCCTATGTCTTTTAACAACAATAGTCAAGTCTTCCAATGGACTTTTTAGTGAAACCCAATAGATAGCTTTATTTTATCTTTGTTTACTAAAATATTTAATGCTTATGTCTTATAAATTTAGTAGGAAAGTATTCTAATGACTTGCTTATGACACCCCATAGAATATATTATGTTTAGTACCTTGATAAATTGTGTGTCTGGTATGCACAGTCTGGTTAGCACAGTTAGTAAGGTGTTGGGTTTGCACTATCAAATTAAGACTGTCATTGGTTCGAATCCCATGTTATCATGTTTTTGTTTTACTAGTGTGGTTTGTGGCTCTATAATATGAATGCCTATGTCTTTTAACAACAATAGTCAAGTCTTCCAATGGACTTTTAAGTGAAACCCAATAGATAGCTTTATTTTCTCTTTGTTTACTCAAATATTGAATGTTTATGTCTTATAAATTTAGTAGTAAATTAATCTAATGACTTGCTTATGACACCCCAAAGAATATATTATGTTTAGTACCTTGGACACTGTAGCTTATTCACTTTAATCTCTGATAAATTGTGTTTTGTTATGCACGGTTTGGTTAGCACAGTTAGTAAGGTGTTGGGTTTGCACTATCAAGTTAAAACTGTCATTGGTTTGAATTCCATGTTATCATGTTTTTATTTTACTAGTGTGGTTTGTGGCTCTATAATATGAATGCCTATGTCTTTTAACAACAATAGTCAAGTCTTTCAATGGACTTTTTAGTGAAACCCAATAGATAGCTTTATTTTCTCTTTGTTTACTCAAATATTGAATGCTTATGTCTTATAAATTTAGTAGGAAAGTATACTAATGACTTGCTTATGACACCCCATAGAATATATTATGTATAGTACCTTGGACACTGTAGCTTATTCACTTAAATATATGATAAATTGTGCATCTGGTATGCACGGTCTGGTTAGCACAGTTAGTAAGGTGTTGGGTTTGCACTATCAAATTAAGACTGTCATTGGTTTGAATCTCATGTTATTTTTTTTTATTTTACTAGTGTGGTTTGTGGCTCTATAATATGAATGCCTATGTCTTTTAACAACAATAGTCAAGTCTTCCAATGGACTTTTTAGTGAAACCGAATAGATAGCTTTATTTTCTCTTTGTTTACTGAAATATTGAATTCTTATGTCTTATAAATTTAGTAGTAAAGTATTCTAATGACTTGCTTATGACACCCTATAGAATATATTATGTTTAGTACCTTGGACACTGTAGCTTATTTACTTTAATCTCTGATAAATTGTGTTTTGTTATGCACAGTCTGGTAAGCACAGTTAGTAAGGTGTTGGGTTTGCACTATCAAGTTAAAACTGTCATTGGTTTGAATTCCATGTTATCATGTTTTTATTTTACTAGTGTGGTTTGTGGGTCTATAATATGAATGCTTATGTCTTTTAACAACAATAATCAAGTCTTTCAATGGACTTTTTAGTGAAACCCAATAGATAGCTTTATTTTCTCTTTGTTTACTCAAATATTGAATGCTTATGTCTTATAAATTTAGTAGGAAATTATTCTAATGACTTGCTTATGACACCCCA
The DNA here is from genome assembly GCF_028390025.1 of Pseudophryne corroboree. Classification (NCBI taxonomy): domain Eukaryota; kingdom Metazoa; phylum Chordata; class Amphibia; order Anura; family Myobatrachidae; genus Pseudophryne; species Pseudophryne corroboree. The sequence goes on along the minus strand of NC_086447.1, from coordinate 646,774,215 downwards.
TAGAATATATTATGTTTAGTACCTTGGACACTGTAGCTTATTCACTTAAATCTCTGATAAATTGTGCGTTTGGTATGCACAGTCCTGTTAGCACAGTTAGTAAGGTGTTGGGTTTGCACTATCAAAGTAAGACTGTCATTGGTTCGAATGCCATGTTATCATGTTTTTATTTTACTAGTGTGGTTTGTGGCTCTATAATATGAATGCCTATGTCTTTTAACAACAATAGTCAAGTCTTCCAATGGACTTTTTAGTGAAACTCAATAGATAGCTTTATTTTCTCTTTGTTTACTAAAATATTGAATGCTTATGTCTTAGAAATTTAGTAGGAAAGTATTCTAATGACTTGCTTATGACACCCCATAGAATATATTATGTTAAGCACCTTGGACACAGGTGCTTATTCACTTAAATCTCTGATAAATTGTGTGTCTGGTGTGCACAGTCTGGTTAGCACGGTTAGCACGGTTAGTAAGGTGTTGGGTTTGCACTATCAAATTAAGACTGTCATTGGTTCAAATCCCATGTTATTTTTTTTTATTTTACTAGTGTGGTTTGTGGCTCTATAATATGAATGCCTATGTCTTTTAACAACAATAGTCAAGTCTTCCAATGGACTTTTTAGTGAAACTCAATAGAAAGCTTTATTTTCTCTTTGTTTACTAAAATGTTGAATGCTTATGTCTTATAAATTTAGTAGGAAAGTATTCTAATGACTTGCTTATGACACCCCATAGAATATATTATGTATAGTACCTTGGACACTGTAGCTTATTCACTTAAATATCTGATAAATTTGGCATCTGGTATGCACAGTCTGGTTAGCACAGTTAGTAAGGTGTTGGGTTTGCACTATCAAATTAAGACTGTCATTGGTTCGAATCCCATGTTATCATGTTTTTGTTTTACTAGTGTGGTTTGTGGCTCTATAATATGAATGCCTATGTCTTTTAACAACAATAGTCAAGTCTTCCAATGGACTTTTTAGTGAAACCCAATAGATAGCTTTATTTTCTCTTTGTTTACTCAAATATTGAATGCTTATGTCTTATAAATTTAGTAGTAAATTATTCTAATGACTTGCTTATGACACCCCATAGAATATATTATGTTTAGTACCTTGGACACTGTAGCTTATTCACTTTAATCTCTGATAAATTGTGTTTTGGTATGCACAGTCTCGTTAGCACAGTTAGTAAGGTGTTGGGTTTGCACTATCAAATTAAGACTGTCATTGGTTCGAATCCCATGTTATAATGTTTTTATTTTACTAGTGTGGTTTGTAGCTCTATAATATGAATGCCTATGTCTTTTAACAACAATAGTCAAGTCTTCCAATGGACGTTTTAGTGAAACCCAATAGATAGCTTTATTTTATCTTTGTTTACTAAAATATTTAATGCTTATGTCTTATAAATTTAGTAGGAAAGTATTCTAATGACTTGCTTATGACACCCCATAGAATATATTATGTTTAGTACCTTGGACACTGTAGCTTATTCACTTAAATCTCTGATAAATTGTGTGTCTGGTATGCACAGTCTGGTTAGCACAGTTAGTAAGGTGTTGGGTTTGCACTATCAAATTAAGACTGTCATTGGTTCGAATCCCATGTTATCATGTTTTTGTTTTACTAGTGTGGTTTGTGGCTCTATAATATGAATGCCTATGTCTTTTAACAACAATAGTCAAGTCTTCCAATGGACTTTTAAGTGAAACCCAATAGATAGCTTTATTTTCTCTTTGTTTACTCAAATATTGAATGCTTATGTCTTATAAATTTAGTAGGAAAGTATTCTAATGACTTGCTTATGACACCCCATAGAATATATTATGTTTAGTACCTTGGACACTGTAGCTTATTCACTTTAATCTCTGATAAATTGTGTTTTGGTATGCACAGTCTGGTTAGCACAGTTAGTAAGGTGTTGGGTTTGCACTATCAAATTAAGACTGTCATTGGTTCGAATCCCATGTTATCATGTTTTTATTTTACTAGTGTGGTTTGTAGCTCTATAATATGAATGCCTATGTCTTTTAACAACAATAGTCAAGTCTTCCAATGGACGTTTTAGTGAAACCCAATAGATAGCTTTATTTTATCTTTGTTTACTAAAATATTTAATGCTTATGTCTTATAAATTTAGTAGGAAAGTATTCTAATGACTTGCTTATGACACCCCATAGAATATATTATGTTTAGTACCTTGGACACTGTAGCTTATTCACTTAAATCTCTGATAAATTGTGTGTCTGGTATGCACAGTCTGGTTAGCACAGTTAGTAAGGTGTTGGGTTTGCACTATCAAATTAAGACTGTCATTGGTTCGAATCCCATGTTATCATGTTTTTGTTTTACTGGTGTGGTTTGTGGCTCTATAATATGAATGCCTATGTCTTTTAACAACAATAGTCAAGTCTTCCAATGGACTTTTAAGTGAAACCCAATAGATAGCTTTATTTTCTCTTTGTTTACTCAAATATTGAATGCTTATGTCTTATAAATTTAGTAGGAAAGTATTCTAATGACTTGCTTATGACACCCCATAGAATATATTATGTATAGTACCTTGGACACTGTAGCTTATTCACTTAAATATCTGATAAATTTGGCATCTGGTATGCACAGTCTGGTTAGCACAGTTAGTAAGGTGTTAGGTTTGCACTATCAAATTAAGACTGTCATTGGTTCAAATGCCATGTTATTTTTTTTTTATTTTACTAGTGTGGTTTGTGGCTCTATAATATGAATGCCTATGTCTTTTAACAACAATAGTCAAGTCTTCCAATGGACTTTTTAGTGAAACTCAATAGATAGCTTTATTTTCTCTTTGTTTACTAAAATATTGAATGCTTATGTCTTATAAATTTAGTAGGAAAGTATTCTAATGACTTGCTTATGACACCCCATAGAATATATTATGTATAGTACCTTGGACACTGTAGCTTATTCACTTAAATATCTGATAAATTTGGCATGTGGTATGCACAGTCTGGTTAGCACAGTTAGTAAGGTGTTAGGTTTGCACTATCAAATTAAGACTGTCATTGGTTCAAATCCCATGTTATTTTTTTTATTTTACTAGTGTGGTTTGTGGCTCTATAATATGAATGCCTATGTCTTTTAACAACAATAGTCAAGTCTTCCAATGGACTTTTTAGTGAAACTCAATAGATAGCTTTATTTTCTCTTTGTTTACTAAAATATTGAATGCTTATGTCTTATAAATTTAGTAGGAAAGTATTCTAATGACTTGCTTATGACACCCCATAGAATATATTATGTATAGTACCTTGGACACTGTAGCTTATTCACTTAAATATCTGATAAATTTGGCATCTGGTATGCACAGTCTGGTTAGCACAGTTAGTAAGGTGTTGGGTTTGCATTATCAAATTAAGACTGTCATTGTTTCGAATCCCATTTTTTTTTTTTTTACTAGTGTGGTTTGTGGCTATATAATATGAATGCCTATGTCTTTTAACAACAATAGTCAAGTCTTCCAATGGACTTTTAAGTGAAACCCAATAGATAGCTTTATTTTCTCTTTGTTTACTCAAATATTGAATGCTTATGTCTTATAAATTTAGTAGGAAAGTATTCTAATGACTTGCTTATGACACCCCATAGAATATATTATGTTTAGTACCTTGGACACTGTAGCTTATTCACTTAAATATCTGATAAATTTGGCATCTGGTATGCACAGTCTGGTTAGCACAGTTAGTAAGGTGTTAGGTTTGCACTATCAAATTAAGACTGTCATTGGTTCGAATCCCATGTTATCATGATTTTATTTTACTAGTGTGGTTTGTGGCTCTATAATATGAATGCCTATGTCTTTTAACAACAACAGTCAAGTCTTCCAATGGACTTTTTAGTGAAACTCAATAGATAGCTTTATTTTCTCTTTGTTTACTAAAATATTGAATGCTTATGTCTTATAAATTTAGTAGGAAAGTATTCTAATGACTTGCTTATGACACCCCATAGAATATATTATGTTTAGTACCTTGGACACTGGTGCTTATTCACTTAAATCTCTGATAAATTGTGTGTCTGGTGTGCACAGTCTGGTTAGCACGGTTAGTAAGGTGCTGGGTTTGCACTATCAAATTAAGACTGTCATTGGTTCAAATCCCATGTTATTTTTTTTTATTTTACTAGTGTGGTTTGTGGCTCTATAATATGAATGCCTATGTCTTTTAACAACAATAGTCAAGTCTTCCAATGGACTTTTTAGTGAAACTCAATAGTTAGCTTTATTTTCTCTTTGTTTACTAAAATATTGAATGCTTATGTCTTATAAATTTAGTAGGAAAGTATTCTAATGACTTGCTTATGACACCCCATAGAATATATTATGTATAGTACCTTGGACACTGTAGCTTATTCACTTAAATATCTGATAAATTTGGCATCTGGTATGCACAGTCTGGTTAGCACAGTTAGTAAGGTGTTGGGTTTGCACTATCAAATTAAGACTGTCATTGTTCCGAATCCCATTTTTTTTTTATTTTTTTTTTAATAGTGTGGTTTGTGGCTATATAATATGAATGCCTATGTCTTTTAACAACAATAGTCAAGTCTTCCAATGGACTTTTTAGTGAAACCCAATAGATAGCTTTATTTTCTCTTTGTTTACTCAAATATTGAATGCTTATGTCTTATAAATTTAGTAGTAAAGTATTCTAATGACTTGCTTATGACACCCCATAGAATATATTATGTTTAGTACCTTGGACACTGTAGCTTATTTACTTTAATCTCTGATAAATTGCGTTTTGGTATGCACAGTCTGGTTAGCACAGTTAGTAAGGTGTTGGGTTTGCACTATCAAATTAAGACTGTCATTGGTTCGAATCCCATGTTATAATGTTTTTATTTTACTAGTGTGGTTTGTAGCTCTATAATATGAATGCCTATGTCTTTTAACAACAATAGTCAAGTCTTCCAATGGACGTTTTAGTGAAACCCAATAGATAGCTTTATTTTATCTTTGTTTACTAAAATATTTAATGCTTATGTCTTATAAATTTAGTAGGAAAGTATTCTAATGACTTGCTTATGACACCCCATAGAATATATTATGTTTAGTACCTTGGACACTGTAGCTTATTCACTTAAATCTCTGATAAATTGTGTGTCTGGTATGCACAGTCTGGTTAGCACAGTTAGTAAGGTGTTGGGTTTGCACTATCAAATTAAGACTGTCATTGGTTCGAGTCCCATGTTATCATGTTTTTGTTTTACTAGTGTGGTTTGTGGCTCTATAATATGAATGCCTATGTCTTTTAACAACAATAGTCAAGTCTTCCAATGGACTTTTAAGTGAAACCCAATAGATAGCTTTATTTTCTCTTTGTTTACTCAAATATTGAATGCTTATGTCTTATAAATTTAGTAGGAAAGTATTCTAATGACTTGCTTATGACACCCCATAGAATATATTATATTTAGTACCTTGGACACTGTAGCTTATTCACTTAAATCTCTGATAAATTGTGTGTCTGGTATGCTCGGTCTGGTTAGCACAGTTAGTAAGGTGTTGGGTTTGCACTATCAAATTAAGACTGTCATTGGTTCTAATCCCATGTTATCATGTTTTTATTTTACTAGTGTGGTTTGTGGCTCTATAATATGAATGCCTATGTCTTTTAACAACAATAGTCAAGTCTTCCAATGGACTTTTAAGTGAAACCCAATAGATAGCTTTATTTTCTCTTTGTTTACTCAAATATTGAATGCTTATGTCTTATAAATTTAGTAGGAAAGTATTCTAATGACTTGCTTATGACACCCCATAGAATATATTATGTATAGTACCTTGGACACTGTAGCTTATTCACTTAAATATCTGATAAATTTGGCATCTGGTATGCACAGTCTGGTTAGCACAGTTAGTAAGGTGTTAGGTTTGCACTATCAAATTAAGACTGTCATTGGTTCGAATCCCATGTTATCATGATTTTATTTTACTAGTGTGGTTTGTGGCTCTATAATATGAATGCCTATGTCTTTTAACAACAACAGTCAAGTCTTCCAATGGACTTTTTAGTGAAACTCAATAGATAGCTTTAATTTTCTCTTTGTTTACTAAAATATTGAATGCTTATGTCTTATAAATTTAGTAGGAAAGTATTCTAATGACTTGCTTATGACACCCCATAGAATATATTATGTTTAGTACCTTGGACACTGTAGCTTATTCACTTAAATCTCTGATAAATTGTGTGTCTGGTATGCACGGTCTGGTTAGCACAGTTAGTAAGGTGTTGGGTTTGCACTATCAAATTAAGACTGTCATTGGTTCGAGTCCCATGTTATTTTTTTTTATTTTACTAGTGTGGTTTGTGGCTCTATAATATGAATGCCTATGTCTTTTAACAACAATAGTCAAGTCTTCCAATGGACTTTTTAGTGAAACTCAATAGATAGCTTTATTTTCTCTTTGTTTACTAAAATATTGAATGCTTATGTCTTATAAATTTAGTAGGAAAGTATTCTAATGACTTGCTTATGACACCCCATAGAATATATTATGTATAGTACCTTGGACACTGTAGCTTATTCACTTAAATATCTGATAAATGTGGCATCTGGTATGCACAGTCTGGTTAGCACAGTTAGTAAGGTGTTAGGTTTGCACTATCAAATTAAGACTGTCATTGGTTCAAATCCCATGTTATCATGATTTTATTTTACTAGTGTGGTTTGTGGCTCTATAATATGAATGCCTATGTCTTTTAACAACAACAACAACAGTCAAGTCTTCCAATGGACTTTTTAGTGAAACTCAATAGATAGCTTTATTTTCTCTTTGTTTACACAAATATTGAATGCTTATGTCTTATAAATTTAGTAGGAAAGTATTCTAATGACTTGCTTATGACACCCCATAGAATATATTATGTTTAGTACCTTGGACACTGGTGCTTATTCACTTAAATCTCTGATAAATTGTGTGTCTGGTGTGCACAGTCTGGTTAGCACGGTTAGTAAGGTGCTGGGTTTGCACTATCAAATTAAGACTGTCATTGGTTCGAATCCCATGTTATTTTTTTTTATTTTACTAGTGTGGTTTGTGGCTCAATAATATGAATGCCTATGTCTTTTAACAACAATAGTCAAGTCTTCCAATGGACTTTTTAGTGAAACTCAATAGATAGCTTTAATTTCTCTTTGTTTACTAAAATATTGAATGCTTATGTCTTGTAAATTTAGTAGGAAAGTATTCTAATGACTTGCTTATGACACCCCATAGAATATATTATGTTTAGTACCTTGGACACTGTAGCTTATTCACTTTAATCTCTGATAAATTGTGTTTTGTCATGCACGGTCTGGTTAGCACAGTTAGTAAGGTGTTGGGTTTGCACTATCAAATTAAGACTGTCATTGGTTCGAATGCCATGTTATTTTTTTTTATTTTACTAGTGTGGTTTGTGGCTCTATAATATGAATGCCTATATCTTTTAACAACAATAGTCAAGTCTTCCAATGGACTTTTTAGTGAAACCCAATAGATAGCTTTATTTTCTCCTTGTTTACTAAAATATTGAATGCTTATGTCTTGTAAATTTAGTAGGAAAGTATTCTAATGACTTGCTTATGACACCCCATAGAATATATTATGTTTAGTACCTTGGACACTGTAGCTTATTCACTTTAATCTCTGATAAATTGTGTTTTGTTATGCACAGTCTGGTTAGCACAGTTAGTAAGGTGTTGTGTTTGCACTATCAAGTTAAAACTGTCATTGGTTTGAATTCCATGTTATCATGTTTTTATTTTACTAGTGTGGATTGTGGCTCTATAATATGAATGCCTATGTCTTTTAACAACAATAGTCAAGTCTTTCAATGGACTTTTTAGTGAAACCCAATAGATAGCTTTATTTTCTCTTTGTTTACTCAAATATTGAATGCTTATGTCTTATAAATTTAGTAGGAAAGTATTCTAATGACTTGCTTATGACACCCCATAGAATATATTATATTTAGTACCTTGGACACTGTAGATTATTCACTTAAATCTCTGATAAATTGTGTGTCTGGTATGCTCGGTCTGGTTAGCACAGTTAGTAAGGTGTTGGGTTTGCACTATCAAATTAAGACTGTCATTGGTTCTAATCCCATGTTATCATGTTTTTATTTTACTAGTGTGGTTTGTGGCTCTATAATATGAATGCCTATGTCTTTTAACAACAATAGTCAAGTCTTCCAATGGACTTTTAAGTGAAACCCAATAGATAGCTTTATTTTCTCTTTGTTTACTCAAATATTGAATGCTTATGTCTTATAAATTTAGTAGGAAAGTATTCTAATGACTTGCTTATGACACCCCATAGAATATATTATGTATAGTACCTTGGACACTGTAGCTTATTCACTTAAATATCTGATAAATTTGGCATCTGGTATGCACAGTCTGGTTAGCACAGTTAGTAAGGTGTTAGGTTTGCACTATCAAATTAAGACTGTCATTGGTTCGAATCCCATGTTATCATGATTTTATTTTACTAGTGTGGTTTGTGGCTCTATAATATGAATGCCTATGTCTTTTAACAACAACAGTCAAGTCTTCCAATGGACTTTTTAGTGAAACTCAATAGATAGCTTTAATTTTCTCTTTGTTTACTAAAATATTGAATGCTTATGTCTTATAAATTTAGTAGGAAAGTATTCTAATGACTTGCTTATGACACCCCATAGAATATATTATGTTTAGTACCTTGGACACTGTAGCTTATTCACTTAAATCTCTGATAAATTGTGTGTCTGGTATGCACGGTCTGGTTAGCACAGTTAGTAAGGTGTTGGGTTTGCACTATCAAATTAAGACTGTCATTGGTTCGAGTCCCATGTTATTTTTTTTTATTTTACTAGTGTGGTTTGTGGCTCTATAATATGAATGCCTATGTCTTTTAACAACAATAGTCAAGTCTTCCAATGGACTTTTTAGTGAAACTCAATAGATAGCTTTATTTTCTCTTTGTTTACTAAAATATTGAATGCTTATGTCTTATAAATTTAGTAGGAAAGTATTCTAATGACTTGCTTATGACACCCCATAGAATATATTATGTATAGTACCTTGGACACTGTAGCTTATTCACTTAAATATCTGATAAATTTGGCATCTGGTATGCACAGTCTGGTTAGCACAGTTAGAAAGGTGTTGGGTTTGCACTATCAAATTAAGACTGTCATTGTTTTGAATCCCATTTTTTTTTTACTAGTGTGGTTTGTGGCTATATAATATGAATGCCTATGTCTTTTAACAACAATAGTCAAGTCTTCCAATGGACTTTTTAGTGAAACCCAATAGATAGCTTTATTTTCTCTTTGTTTACTCAAATATTGAATGCTTATGTCTTATAAATTTAGTAGGAAAGTATTCTAATGACTTGCTTATGACACCCCATAGAATATATTATGTTTAGTACCTTGGACACTGTAGCTTATTCACTTTAATCTCTGATAAATTGTGTTTTGGTATGCACAGTCTGGTTAGCACAGTTAGTAAGGTGTTGGGTTTGCACTATCAAATTAAGACTGTCATTGGTTCGAATCCCATGTTATAATGTTTTTATTTTACTAGTGTGGTTTGTAGCTCTATAATATGAATGCCTATGTCTTTTAACAACAATAGTCAAGTCTTCCAATGGACGTTTTAGTGAAACCCAATAGATAGCTTTATTTTATCTTTGTTTACTAAAATATTTAATGCTTATGTCTTATAAATTTAGTAGGAAAGTATTCTAATGACTTGCTTATGACACCCCATAGAATATATTATGTTTAGTACCTTGGACACTGTAGCTTATTCACTTAAATATCTGATAAATTGTGTGTCTGGTATGCACAGTCTGGTTAGCACAGTTAGTAAGGTGTTGGGTTTGCACTATCAAATTAAGACTGTCATTGGTTCGAGTCCCATGTTATCATGTTTTTGTTTTACTAGTGTGGTTTGTGGCTCTATAATATGAATGCCTATGTCTTTTAACAACAATAGTCAAGTCTTCCAATGGACTTTTAAGTGAAACCCAATAGATAGCTTTATTTTCTCTTTGTTTACTCAAATATTGAATGCTTATGTCTTATAAATTTAGTAGGAAAGTATTCTAATGACTTGCTTATGACACCCCATAGAATATATTATATTTAGTACCTTGGACACTGTAGCTTATTCACTTAAATCTCTGATAAATTGTGTGTCTGGTATGCTCGGTCTGGTTAGCACAGTTAGTAAGGTGTTGGGTTTGCACTATCAAATTAAGACTGTCATTGGTTCTAATCCCATGTTATCATGTTTTTATTTTACTAGTGTGGTTTGTGGCTCTATAATATGAATGCCTATGTCTTTTAACAACAATAGTCAAGTCTTCCAATGGACTTTTAAGTGAAACCCAATAGATAGCTTTATTTTCTCTTTGTTTACTCAAATATTGAATGCTTATGTCTTATAAATTTAGTAGGAAAGTATTCTAATGACTTGCTTATGACACCCCATAGAATATATTATGTATAGTACCTTGGACACTGTAGCTTATTCACTTAAATATCTGATAAATTTGGCATCTGGTATGCACAGTCTGGTTAGCACAGTTAGTAAGGTGTTAGGTTTGCACTATCAAATTAAGACTGTCATTGGTTCGAATCCCATGTTATCATGATTTTATTTTACTAGTGTGGTTTGTGGCTCTATAATATGAATGCCTATGTCTTTTAACAACAACAGTCAAGTCTTCCAATGGACTTTTTAGTGAAACTCAATAGATAGCTTTAATTTTCTCTTTGTTTACTAAAATATTGAATGCTTATGTCTTATAAATTTAGTAGGAAAGTATTCTAATGACTTGCTTATGACACCCCATAGAATATATTATGTTTAGTACCTTGGACACTGTAGCTTATTCACTTAAATCTCTGATAAATTGTGTGTCTGGTATGCACGGTCTGGTTAGCACAGTTAGTAAGGTGTTGGGTTTGCACTATCAAATTAAGACTGTCATTGGTTCGAGTCCCATGTTATTTTTTTTTATTTTACTAGTGTGGTTTGTGGCTCTATAATATGAATGCCTATGTCTTTTAACAACAATAGTCAAGTCTTCCAATGGACTTTTTAGTGAAACTCAATAGATAGCTTTATTTTCTCTTTGTTTACTAAAATATTGAATGCTTATGTCTTATAAATTTAGTAGGAAAGTATTCTAATGACTTGCTTATGACACCCCATAGAATATATTATGTATAGTACCTTGGACACTGTAGCTTATTCACTTAAATATCTGATAAATGTGGCATCTGGTATGCACAGTCTGGTTAGCACAGTTAGTAAGGTGTTAGGTTTGCACTATCAAATTAAGACTGTCATTGGTTCAAATCCCATGTTATCATGATTTTATTTTACTAGTGTGGTTTGTGGCTCTATAATATGAATGCCTATGTCTTTTAACAACAACAACAACAGTCAAGTCTTCCAATGGACTTTTTAGTGAAACTCAATAGATAGCTTTATTTTCTCTTTGTTTACACAAATATTGAATGCTTATGTCTTATAAATTTAGTAGGAAAGTATTCTAATGACTTGCTTATGACACCCCATAGAATATATTATGTTTAGTACCTTGGACACTGGTGCTTATTCACTTAAATCTCTGATAAATTGTGTGTCTGGTGTGCACAGTCTGGTTAGCACGGTTAGTAAGGTGCTGGGTTTGCACTATCAAATTAAGACTGTCATTGGTTCGAATCCCATGTTATTTTTTTTTATTTTACTAGTGTGGTTTGTGGCTCAATAATATGAATGCCTATGTCTTTTAACAACAATAGTCAAGTCTTCCAATGGACTTTTTAGTGAAACTCAATAGATAGCTTTAATTTCTCTTTGTTTACTAAAATATTGAATGCTTATGTCTTGTAAATTTAGTAGGAAAGTATTCTAATGACTTGCTTATGACACCCCATAGAATATATTATGTTTAGTACCTTGGACACTGTAGCTTATTCACTTTAATCTCTGATAAATTGTGTTTTGTTATGCACGGTCTGGTTAGCACAGTTAGTAAGGTGTTGGGTTTGCACTATCAAATTAAGACTGTCATTGGTTCGAATCCCATGTTATTTTTTTTTATTTTACTAGTGTGGTTTGTGGCTCTATAATATGAATGCCTATATCTTTTAACAACAATAGTCAAGTCTTCCAATGGACTTTTTAGTGAAACCCAATAGATAGCTTTATTTTCTCCTTGTTTACTAAAATATTGAATGCTTATGTCTTGTAAATTTAGTAGGAAAGTATTCTAATGACTTGCTTATGACACCCCATAGAATATATTATGTTTAGTACCTTGGACACTGTAGCTTATTCACTTTAATCTCTGATAAATTGTGTTTTGTTATGCACAGTCTGGTTAGCACAGTTAGTAAGGTGTTGTGTTTGCACTATCAAGTTAAAACTGTCATTGGTTTGAATTCCATGTTATCATGTTTTTATTTTACTAGTGTGGATTGTGGCTCTATAATATGAATGCCTATGTCTTTTAACAACAATAGTCAAGTCTTTCAATGGACTTTTTAGTGAAACCCAATAGATAGCTTTATTTTCTCTTTGTTTACTCAAATATTGAATGCTTATGTCTTATAAATTTAGTAGGAAAGTATTCTAATGACTTGCTTATGACACCCCATAGAATATATTATATTTAGTACCTTGGACACTGTAGCTTATTCACTTAAATCTCTGATAAATTGTGTGTCTGGTATGCTCGGTCTGGTTAGCACAGTTAGTAAGGTGTTGGGTTTGCACTATCAAATTAAGACTGTCATTGGTTCTAATCCCATGTTATCATGTTTTTATTTTACTAGTGTGGTTTGTGGCTCTATAATATGAATGCCTATGTCTTTTAACAACAATAGTCAAGTCTTCCAATGGACTTTTAAGTGAAACCCAATAGATAGCTTTATTTTCTCTTTGTTTACTCAAATATTGAATGCTTATGTCTTATAAATTTAGTAGGAAAGTATTCTAATGACTTGCTTATGACACCCCATAGAATATATTATGTATAGTACCTTGGACACTGTAGCTTATTCACTTAAATATCTGATAAATTTGGCATCTGGTATGCACAGTCTGGTTAGCACAGTTAGTAAGGTGTTAGGTTTGCACTATCAAATTAAGACTGTCATTGGTTCGAATCCCATGTTATCATGATTTTATTTTACTAGTGTGGTTTGTGGCTCTATAATATGAATGCCTATGTCTTTTAACAACAACAGTCAAGTCTTCCAATGGACTTTTTAGTGAAACTCAATAGATAGCTTTAATTTTCTCTTTGTTTACTAAAATATTGAATGCTTATGTCTTATAAATTTAGTAGGAAAGTATTCTAATGACTTGCTTATGACACCCCATAGAATATATTATGTTTAGTACCTTGGACACTGTAGCTTATTCACTTAAATCTCTGATAAATTGTGTGTCTGGTATGCACGGTCTGGTTAGCACAGTTAGTAAGGTGTTGGGTTTGCACTATCAAATTAAGACTGTCATTGGTTCGAGTCCCATGTTATTTTTTTTTATTTTACTAGTGTGGTTTGTGGCTCTATAATATGAATGCCTATGTCTTTTAACAACAATAGTCAAGTCTTCCAATGGACTTTTTAGTGAAACTCAATAGATAGCTTTATTTTCTCTTTGTTTACTAAAATATTGAATGCTTATGTCTTATAAATTTAGTAGGAAAGTATTCTAATGACTTGCTTATGACACCCCATAGAATATATTATGTATAGTACCTTGGACACTGTAGCTTATTCACTTAAATATCTGATAAATGTGGCATCTGGTATGCACAGTCTGGTTAGCACAGTTAGTAAGGTGTTAGGTTTGCACTATCAAATTAAGACTGTCATTGGTTCAAATCCCATGTTATCATGATTTTATTTTACTAGTGTGGTTTGTGGCTCTATAATATGAATGCCTATGTCTTTTAACAACAACAACAGTCAAGTCTTCCAATGGACTTTTTAGTGAAACTCAATAGATAGCTTTATTTTCTCTTTGTTTACACAAATATTGAATGCTTATGTCTTATAAATTTAGTAGGAAAGTATTCTAATGACTTGCTTATGACACCCCATAGAATATATTATGTTTAGTACCTTGGACACTGGTGCTTATTCACTTAAATCTCTGATAAATTGTGTGTCTGGTGTGCACAGTCTGGTTAGCACGGTTAGTAAGGTGCTGGGTTTGCACTATCAAATTAAGACTGTCATTGGTTCGAATCCCATGTTATTTTTTTTTATTTTACTAGTGTGGTTTGTGGCTCAATAATATGAATGCCTATGTCTTTTAACAACAATAGTCAAGTCTTCCAATGGACTTTTTAGTGAAACTCAATAGATAGCTTTAATTTCTCTTTGTTTACTAAAATATTGAATGCTTATGTCTTGTAAATTTAGTAGGAAAGTATTCTAATGACTTGCTTATGACACCCCATAGAATATATTATGTTTAGTACCTTGGACACTGTAGCTTATTCACTTTAATCTCTGATAAATTGTGTTTTGTCATGCACGGTCTGGTTAGCACAGTTAGTAAGGTGTTGGGTTTGCACTATCAAATTAAGACTGTCATTGGTTCGAATGCCATGTTATTTTTTTTTATTTTACTAGTGTGGTTTGTGGCTCTATAATATGAATGCCTATATCTTTTAACAACAATAGTCAAGTCTTCCAATGGACTTTTTAGTGAAACCCAATAGATAGCTTTATTTTCTCCTTGTTTACTAAAATATTGAATGCTTATGTCTTGTAAATTTAGTAGGAAAGTATTCTAATGACTTGCTTATGACACCCCATAGAATATATTATGTTTAGTACCTTGGACACTGTAGCTTATTCACTTTAATCTCTGATAAATTGTGTTTTGTTATGCACAGTCTGGTTAGCACAGTTAGTAAGGTGTTGTGTTTGCACTATCAAGTTAAAACTGTCATTGGTTTGAATTCCATGTTATCATGTTTTTATTTTACTAGTGTGGATTGTGGCTCTATAATATGAATGCCTATGTCTTTTAACAACAATAGTCAAGTCTTTCAATGGACTTTTTAGTGAAACCCAATAGATAGCTTTATTTTCTCTTTGTTTACTCAAATATTGAATGCTTATGTCTTATAAATTTAGTAGGAAAGTATTCTAATGACTTGCTTATGACACCCCATAGAATATATTATATTTAGTACCTTGGACACTGTAGATTATTCACTTAAATCTCTGATAAATTGTGTGTCTGGTATGCTCGGTCTGGTTAGCACAGTTAGTAAGGTGTTGGGTTTGCACTATCAAATTAAGACTGTCATTGGTTCTAATCCCATGTTATCATGTTTTTATTTTACTAGTGTGGTTTGTGGCTCTATAATATGAATGCCTATGTCTTTTAACAACAATAGTCAAGTCTTCCAATGGACTTTTAAGTGAAACCCAATAGATAGCTTTATTTTCTCTTTGTTTACTCAAATATTGAATGCTTATGTCTTATAAATTTAGTAGGAAAGTATTCTAATGACTTGCTTATGACACCCCATAGAATATATTATGTATAGTACCTTGGACACTGTAGCTTATTCACTTAAATATCTGATAAATTTGGCATCTGGTATGCACAGTCTGGTTAGCACAGTTAGTAAGGTGTTAGGTTTGCACTATCAAATTAAGACTGTCATTGGTTCGAATCCCATGTTATCATGATTTTATTTTACTAGTGTGGTTTGTGGCTCTATAATATGAATGCCTATGTCTTTTAACAACAACAGTCAAGTCTTCCAATGGACTTTTTAGTGAAACTCAATAGATAGCTTTAATTTTCTCTTTGTTTACTAAAATATTGAATGCTTATGTCTTATAAATTTAGTAGGAAAGTATTCTAATGACTTGCTTATGACACCCCATAGAATATATTATGTTTAGTACCTTGGACACTGTAGCTTATTCACTTAAATCTCTGATAAATTGTGTGTCTGGTATGCACGGTCTGGTTAGCACAGTTAGTAAGGTGTTGGGTTTGCACTATCAAATTAAGACTGTCATTGGTTCGAGTCCCATGTTATTTTTTTTTATTTTACTAGTGTGGTTTGTGGCTCTATAATATGAATGCCTATGTCTTTTAACAACAATAGTCAAGTCTTCCAATGGACTTTTTAGTGAAACTCAATAGATAGCTTTATTTTCTCTTTGTTTACTAAAATATTGAATGCTTATGTCTTATAAATTTAGTAGGAAAGTATTCTAATGACTTGCTTATGACACCCCATAGAATATATTATGTATAGTACCTTGGACACTGTAGCTTATTCACTTAAATATCTGATAAATTTGGCATCTGGTATGCACAGTCTGGTTAGCACAGTTAGAAAGGTGTTGGGTTTGCACTATCAAATTAAGACTGTCATTGTTTTGAATCCCATTTTTTTTTTACTAGTGTGGTTTGTGGCTATATAATATGAATGCCTATGTCTTTTAACAACAATAGTCAAGTCTTCCAATGGACTTTTTAGTGAAACCCAATAGATAGCTTTATTTTCTCTTTGTTTACTCAAATATTGAATGCTTATGTCTTATAAATTAAGTAGTAAAGTATTCTAATGACTTGCTTATGACACCCCATAGAATATATTATGTTTAGTACCTTGGACACTATAGCTTATTCACTTTAATCTCTGATAAATTGTGTTTTGTTATGCACAGTCTGGTTAGCACAGTTAGTAAGGTGTTGGGTTCGCACTATCAAGTTAAAACTGTCATTGGTTTGAATTCCATGTTATCATGTTTTTATTTTACTAGTGTGGTTTGTGGCTCTATAATATGAATGCCTATGTCTTTTAACAACAATAGTCAAGTCTTCCAATGGACTTTTTAGTGAAACCCAATAGATAGCTTTATTTTCTCTTTGTTTACTAAAATATTGAATGCTTATGTCTTATAAATTTAGTAGGAAAGTATTCTAATGACTTGCTTATGACACCCCATAGAATATATTATGTTTAGTACCTTGGACACTGGTGCTTATTCACTTAAATCTCTGATAAATTGTGTGTCTGGTGTGCACAGTCTGGTTAGCACGGTTAGTAAGGTGCTGGGTTTGCACTATCAAATTAAGACTGTCATTGGTTCGAATCCTGTGTTATTTTTTTTTATTTTACTAGTGTGGTTTGTGGCTCTATAATATGAATGCCTATGTCTTTTAACAACAATAGTCAAGTCTTCCAATGGACTTTTTAGTGAAACTAAATAGCTTTATTTTCTCGTTGTTTACTAAAATATTGAATGCTTATGTCTTATAAATTTAGTAGGAAAGTATTCTAATGACTTGCTTATGACAACCCATAGAATATATTATGTTTAGTACCTTGGACACTGTAGCTTATTCACTTTAATCACTGATAAATTGTGTTTTGTTATGCACAGTCTGGTTAGCACAGTTAGTAAGGTGTTGGGTTTGCACTATCAAGTTAAAACTGTCATTGCTTTGAATTCCATGTTATCATGTTTTTATTTGCTAGTGTGGTTTGTGGCTCTATAATATGAATGCCTATGTCTTTTAACAACAATAGTCAAGTCTTCCAATGGAATTTTTAGTGAAACCCAATAGATAGCTTTATTTTCTCTTTGTTTACTCAAATATTGAATGCTTATGTCTTATAAATTTAGTAGGAAAGTATTCTAATGACTTGCTTATGACACCCCATAGAATATATTATGTTTAGTACCTTGGACACTGTAGCTTATTCACTTAAATCTCTGATAAATTGTGTGTCTGGTATGCACAGTCTGGTTAGCACAGTTAGTAAGGTGTTGGGTTTGCACTATCAAATTAAAACTGTCATTGGTCCGAATCCAATGTTATCATATTTTATTTTACTAGTGTGGTTTGTGGCTCTATAATATGAATGCCTATGTCTTTTAACAACAATAGTCAAGTCTTCCAATGGACTTTTTATTGAAACCCAATAGATAGCTTTATTTTCTCTTTGTTTACTCAAATATTGAATGCTTATGTCTTATAAATTTAGTAGGAAAGTATTCTAATGACTTGCTTATGACACCCTATAGAATATATTATGTTTAGTACCTTGGACACTGTAGCTTATTCACTTTAATCTCTGATAAATTGTGTTTTGTTATGCACAGTCTGGTTAGCACAGTTAGTAAGGTGTTAGGTTTGCACTATCAAATTAAGACTGTCATTGGTTCGAATCCCATGTTCTCATGTTTTTATTTTACTAGTGTGGTTTGTGGCTCTATAATATGAATGCCTATATCTTTTAACAACAATAGTCAAGTCTTCCAATGGACTTTTTAGTGAAACCCAATAGATAGCTTTATTTTCTCCTTGTTTACTAAAATATTGAATGCTTATGTCTTGTAAATTTAGTAGGAAAGTATTCTAATGACTTGCTTATGACACCCCATAGAATATATTATGTTTAGTACCTTGGACACTGTAGCTTATTCACTTTAATCTCTGATAAATTGTGTTTTGTTATGCACAGTCTGGTTAGCACAGTTAGTAAGGTGTTGTGTTTGCACTATCAAGTTAAAACTGTCATTGGTTTGAATTCCATGTTATCATGTTTTTATTTTACTAGTGTGGATTGTGGCTCTATAATATGAATGCCTATGTCTTTTAACAACAATAGTCAAGTCTTTCAATGGACTTTTTAGTGAAACCCAATAGATAGCTTTATTTTCTCTTTGTTTACTCAAATATTGAATGCTTATGTCTTATAAATTTAGTAGGAAAGTATTCTAATGACTTGCTTATGACACCCCATAGAATATATTATATTTAGTACCTTGGACACTGTAGATTATTCACTTAAATCTCTGATAAATTGTGTGTCTGGTATGCTCGGTCTGGTTAGCACAGTTAGTAAGGTGTTGGGTTTGCACTATCAAATTAAGACTGTCATTGGTTCTAATCCCATGTTATCATGTTTTTATTTTACTAGTGTGGTTTGTGGCTCTATAATATGAATGCCTATGTCTTTTAACAACAATAGTCAAGTCTTCCAATGGACTTTTAAGTGAAACCCAATAGATAGCTTTATTTTCTCTTTGTTTACTCAAATATTGAATGCTTATGTCTTATAAATTTAGTAGGAAAGTATTCTAATGACTTGCTTATGACACCCCATAGAATATATTATGTATAGTACCTTGGACACTGTAGCTTATTCACTTAAATATCTGATAAATTTGGCATCTGGTATGCACAGTCTGGTTAGCACAGTTAGTGAGGTGTTAGGTTTGCACTATCAAATTAAGACTGTCATTGGTTCGAATCCCATGTTATCATGATTTTATTTTACTAGTGTGGTTTGTGGCTCTATAATATGAATGCCTATGTCTTTTAACAACAACAGTCAAGTCTTCCAATGGACTTTTTAGTGAAACTCAATAGATAGCTTTAATTTTCTCTTTGTTTACTAAAATATTGAATGCTTATGTCTTATAAATTTAGTAGGAAAGTATTCTAATGACTTGCTTATGACACCCCATAGAATATATTATGTTTAGTACCTTGGACACTGTAGCTTATTCACTTAAATCTCTGATAAATTGTGTGTCTGGTATGCACGGTCTGGTTAGCACAGTTAGTAAGGTGTTGGGTTTGCACTATCAAATTAAGACTGTCATTGGTTCGAGTCCCATGTTATTTTTTTTTATTTTACTAGTGTGGTTTGTGGCTCTATAATATGAATGCCTATGTCTTTTAACAACAATAGTCAAGTCTTCCAATGGACTTTTTAGTGAAACTCAATAGATAGCTTTATTTTCTCTTTGTTTACTAAAATATTGAATGCTTATGTCTTATAAATTTAGTAGGAAAGTATTCTAATGACTTGCTTATGACACCCCATAGAATATATTATGTATAGTACCTTGGACACTGTAGCTTATTCACTTAAATATCTGATAAATTTGGCATCTGGTATGCACAGTCTGGTTAGCACAGTTAGAAAGGTGTTGGGTTTGCACTATCAAATTAAGACTGTCATTGTTTTGAATCCCATTTTTTTTTTACTAGTGTGGTTTGTGGCTATATAATATGAATGCCTATGTCTTTTAACAACAATAGTCAAGTCTTCCAATGGACTTTTTAGTGAAACCCAATAGATAGCTTTATTTTCTCTTTGTTTACTCAAATATTGAATGCTTATGTCTTATAAATTAAGTAGTAAAGTATTCTAATGACTTGCTTATGACACCCCATAGAATATATTATGTTTAGTACCTTGGACACTATAGCTTATTCACTTTAATCTCTGATAAATTGTGTTTTGTTATGCACAGTCTGGTTAGCACAGTTAGTAAGGTGTTGGGTTCGCACTATCAAGTTAAAACTGTCATTGGTTTGAATTCCATGTTATCATGTTTTTATTTTACTAGTGTGGTTTGTGGCTCTATAATATGAATGCCTATGTCTTTTAACAACAATAGTCAAGTCTTCCAATGGACTTTTTAGTGAAACCCAATAGATAGCTTTATTTTCTCTTTGTTTACTAAAATATTGAATGCTTATGTCTTATAAATTTAGTAGGAAAGTATTCTAATGACTTGCTTATGACACCCCATAGAATATATTATGTTTAGTACCTTGGACACTGGTGCTTATTCACTTAAATCTCTGATAAATTGTGTGTCTGGTGTGCACAGTCTGGTTAGCACGGTTAGTAAGGTGCTGGGTTTGCACTATCAAATTAAGACTGTCATTGGTTCGAATCCTGTGTTATTTTTTTTTATTTTACTAGTGTGGTTTGTGGCTCTATAATATGAATGCCTATGTCTTTTAACAACAATAGTCAAGTCTTCCAATGGACTTTTTAGTGAAACTAAATAGCTTTATTTTCTCGTTGTTTACTAAAATATTGAATGCTTATGTCTTATAAATTTAGTAGGAAAGTATTCTAATGACTTGCTTATGACAACCCATAGAATATATTATGTTTAGTACCTTGGACACTGTAGCTTATTCACTTTAATCACTGATAAATTGTGTTTTGTTATGCACAGTCTGGTTAGCACAGTTAGTAAGGTGTTGGGTTTGCACTATCAAGTTAAAACTGTCATTGCTTTGAATTCCATGTTATCATGTTTTTATTTGCTAGTGTGGTTTGTGGCTCTATAATATGAATGCCTATGTCTTTTAACAACAATAGTCAAGTCTTCCAATGGAATTTTTAGTGAAACCCAATAGATAGCTTTATTTTCTCTTTGTTTACTCAAATATTGAATGCTTATGTCTTATAAATTTAGTAGGAAAGTATTCTAATGACTTGCTTATGACACCCCATAGAATATATTATGTTTAGTACCTTGGACACTGTAGCTTATTCACTTAAATCTCTGATAAATTGTGTGTCTGGTATGCACAGTCTGGTTAGCACAGTTAGTAAGGTGTTGGGTTTGCACTATCAAATTAAAACTGTCATTGGTCCGAATCCAATGTTATCATATTTTATTTTACTAGTGTGGTTTGTGGCTCTATAATATGAATGCCTATGTCTTTTAACAACAATAGTCAAGTCTTCCAATGGACTTTTTATTGAAACCCAATAGATAGCTTTATTTTCTCTTTGTTTACTCAAATATTGAATGCTTATGTCTTATAAATTTAGTAGGAAAGTATTCTAATGACTTGCTTATGACACCCTATAGAATATATTATGTTTAGTACCTTGGACACTGTAGCTTATTCACTTTAATCTCTGATAAATTGTGTTTTGTTATGCACAGTCTGGTTAGCACAGTTAGTAAGGTGTTAGGTTTGCACTATCAAATTAAGACTGTCATTGGTTCGAATCCCATGTTCTCATGTTTTTATTTTACTAGTGTGGTTTGTGGCTCTATAATATGAATGCCTATATCTTTTAACAACAATAGTCAAGTCTTCCAATGGACTTTTTAGTGAAACCCAATAGATAGCTTTATTTTCTCCTTGTTTACTAAAATATTGAATGCTTATGTCTTGTAAATTTAGTAGGAAAGTATTCTAATGACTTGCTTATGACACCCCATAGAATATATTATGTTTAGTACCTTGGACACTGTAGCTTATTCACTTTAATCTCTGATAAATTGTGTTTTGTTATGCACAGTCTGGTTAGCACAGTTAGTAAGGTGTTGTGTTTGCACTATCAAGTTAAAACTGTCATTGGTTTGAATTCCATGTTATCATGTTTTTATTTTACTAGTGTGGATTGTGGCTCTATAATATGAATGCCTATGTCTTTTAACAACAATAGTCAAGTCTTTCAATGGACTTTTTAGTGAAACCCAATAGATAGCTTTATTTTCTCTTTGTTTACTCAAATATTGAATGCTTATGTCTTATAAATTTAGTAGGAAAGTATTCTAATGACTTGCTTATGACACCCCATAGAATATATTATATTTAGTACCTTGGACACTGTAGCTTATTCACTTAAATCTCTGATAAATTGTGTGTCTGGTATGCTCGGTCTGGTTAGCACAGTTAGTAAGGTGTTGGGTTTGCACTATCAAATTAAGACTGTCATTGGTTCTAATCCCATGTTATCATGTTTTTATTTTACTAGTGTGGTTTGTGGCTCTATAATATGAATGCCTATGTCTTTTAACAACAATAGTCAAGTCTTCCAATGGACTTTTAAGTGAAACCCAATAGATAGCTTTATTTTCTCTTTGTTTACTCAAATATTGAATGCTTATGTCTTATAAATTTAGTAGGAAAGTATTCTAATGACTTGCTTATGACACCCCATAGAATATATTATGTATAGTACCTTGGACACTGTAGCTTATTCACTTAAATATCTGATAAATTTGGCATCTGGTATGCACAGTCTGGTTAGCACAGTTAGTAAGGTGTTAGGTTTGCACTATCAAATTAAGACTGTCATTGGTTCGAATCCCATGTTATCATGATTTTATTTTACTAGTGTGGTTTGTGGCTCTATAATATGAATGCCTATGTCTTTTAACAACAACAGTCAAGTCTTCCAATGGACTTTTTAGTGAAACTCAATAGATAGCTTTAATTTTCTCTTTGTTTACTAAAATATTGAATGCTTATGTCTTATAAATTTAGTAGGAAAGTATTCTAATGACTTGCTTATGACACCCCATAGAATATATTATGTTTAGTACCTTGGACACTGTAGCTTATTCACTTAAATCTCTGATAAATTGTGTGTCTGGTATGCACGGTCTGGTTAGCACAGTTAGTAAGGTGTTGGGTTTGCACTATCAAATTAAGACTGTCATTGGTTCGAGTCCCATGTTATTTTTTTTTATTTTACTAGTGTGGTTTGTGGCTCTATAATATGAATGCCTATGTCTTTTAACAACAATAGTCAAGTCTTCCAATGGACTTTTTAGTGAAACTCAATAGATAGCTTTATTTTCTCTTTGTTTACTAAAATATTGAATGCTTATGTCTTATAAATTTAGTAGGAAAGTATTCTAATGACTTGCTTATGACACCCCATAGAATATATTATGTATAGTACCTTGGACACTGTAGCTTATTCACTTAAATATCTGATAAATGTGGCATCTGGTATGCACAGTCTGGTTAGCACAGTTAGTAAGGTGTTAGGTTTGCACTATCAAATTAAGACTGTCATTGGTTCAAATCCCATGTTATCATGATTTTATTTTACTAGTGTGGTTTGTGGCTCTATAATATGAATGCCTATGTCTTTTAACAACAACAACAGTCAAGTCTTCCAATGGACTTTTTAGTGAAACTCAATAGATAGCTTTATTTTCTCTTTGTTTACACAAATATTGAATGCTTATGTCTTATAAATTTAGTAGGAAAGTATTCTAATGACTTGCTTATGACACCCCATAGAATATATTATGTTTAGTACCTTGGACACTGGTGCTTATTCACTTAAATCTCTGATAAATTGTGTGTCTGGTGTGCACAGTCTGGTTAGCACGGTTAGTAAGGTGCTGGGTTTGCACTATCAAATTAAGACTGTCATTGGTTCGAATCCCATGTTATTTTTTTTTATTTTACTAGTGTGGTTTGTGGCTCAATAATATGAATGCCTATGTCTTTTAACAACAATAGTCAAGTCTTCCAATGGACTTTTTAGTGAAACTCAATAGATAGCTTTAATTTCTCTTTGTTTACTAAAATATTGAATGCTTATGTCTTGTAAATTTAGTAGGAAAGTATTCTAATGACTTGCTTATGACACCCCATAGAATATATTATGTTTAGTACCTTGGACACTGTAGCTTATTCACTTTAATCTCTGATAAATTGTGTTTTGTCATGCACGGTCTGGTTAGCACAGTTAGTAAGGTGTTGGGTTTGCACTATCAAATTAAGACTGTCATTGGTTCGAATGCCATGTTATTTTTTTTTATTTTACTAGTGTGGTTTGTGGCTCTATAATATGAATGCCTATATCTTTTAACAACAATAGTCAAGTCTTCCAATGGACTTTTTAGTGAAACCCAATAGATAGCTTTATTTTCTCCTTGTTTACTAAAATATTGAATGCTTATGTCTTGTAAATTTAGTAGGAAAGTATTCTAATGACTTGCTTATGACACCCCATAGAATATATTATGTTTAGTACCTTGGACACTGTAGCTTATTCACTTTAATCTCTGATAAATTGTGTTTTGTTATGCACAGTCTGGTTAGCACAGTTAGTAAGGTGTTGTGTTTGCACTATCAAGTTAAAACTGTCATTGGTTTGAATTCCATGTTATCATGTTTTTATTTTACTAGTGTGGATTGTGGCTCTATAATATGAATGCCTATGTCTTTTAACAACAATAGTCAAGTCTTTCAATGGACTTTTTAGTGAAACCCAATAGATAGCTTTATTTTCTCTTTGTTTACTCAAATATTGAATGCTTATGTCTTATAAATTTAGTAGGAAAGTATTCTAATGACTTGCTTATGACACCCCATAGAATATATTATATTTAGTACCTTGGACACTGTAGATTATTCACTTAAATCTCTGATAAATTGTGTGTCTGGTATGCTCGGTCTGGTTAGCACAGTTAGTAAGGTGTTGGGTTTGCACTATCAAATTAAGACTGTCATTGGTTCTAATCCCATGTTATCATGTTTTTATTTTACTAGTGTGGTTTGTGGCTCTATAATATGAATGCCTATGTCTTTTAACAACAATAGTCAAGTCTTCCAATGGACTTTTAAGTGAAACCCAATAGATAGCTTTATTTTCTCTTTGTTTACTCAAATATTGAATGCTTATGTCATAAATTTAGTAGGAAAGTATTCTAATGACTTGCTTATGACACCCCATAGAATATATTATGTATAGTACCTTGGACACTGTAGCTTATTCACTTAAATATCTGATAAATTTGGCATCTGGTATGCACAGTCTGGTTAGCACAGTTAGTAAGGTGTTAGGTTTGCACTATCAAATTAAGACTGTCATAGGTTCGAATCCCATGTTATCATGATTTTATTTTACTAGTGTGGTTTGTGGCTCTATAATATGAATGCCTATGTCTTTTAACAACAACAGTCAAGTCTTCCAATGGACTTTTTAGTGAAACTCAATAGATAGCTTTAATTTTCTCTTTGTTTACTAAAATATTGAATGCTTATGTCTTATAAATTTAGTAGGAAAGTATTCTAATGACTTGCTTATGACACCCCATAGAATATATTATGTTTAGTACCTTGGACACTGTAGCTTATTCACTTAAATCTCTGATAAATTGTGTGTCTGGTATGCACGGTCTGGTTAGCACAGTTAGTAAGGTGTTGGGTTTGCACTATCAAATTAAGACTGTCATTGGTTCGAGTCCCATGTTATTTTTTTTTATTTTACTAGTGTGGTTTGTGGCTCTATAATATGAATGCCTATGTCTTTTAACAACAATAGTCAAGTCTTCCAATGGACTTTTTAGTGAAACTCAATAGATAGCTTTATTTTCTCTTTGTTTACTAAAATATTGAATGCTTATGTCTTATAAATTTAGTAGGAAAGTATTCTAATGACTTGCTTATGACACCCCATAGAATATATTATGTATAGTACCTTGGACACTGTAGCTTATTCACTTAAATATCAGATAAATTTGGCATCTGGTATGCACAGTCTGGTTAGCACAGTTAGAAAGGTGTTGGGTTTGCACTATCAAATTAAGACTGTCATTGTTTTGAATCCCATTTTTTTTTTACTAGTGTGGTTTGTGGCTATATAATATGAATGCCTATGTCTTTTAACAACAATAGTCAAGTCTTCCAATGGACTTTTTAGTGAAACCCAATAGATAGCTTTATTTTCTCTTTGTTTACTCAAATATTGAATGCTTATGTCTTATAAATTAAGTAGTAAAGTATTCTAATGACTTGCTTATGACACCCCATAGAATATATTATGTTTAGTACCTTGGACACTATAGCTTATTCACTTTAATCTCTGATAAATTGTGTTTTGTTATGCACAGTCTGGTTAGCACAGTTAGTAAGGTGTTGGGTTCGCACTATCAAGTTAAAACTGTCATTGGTTTGAATTCCATGTTATCATGTTTTTATTTTACTAGTGTGGTTTGTGGCTCTATAATATGAATGCCTATGTCTTTTAACAACAATAGTCAAGTCTTCCAATGGACTTTTTAGTGAAACCCAATAGATAGCTTTATTTTCTCTTTGTTTACTAAAATATTGAATGCTTATGTCTTATAAATTTAGTAGGAAAGTATTCTAATGACTTGCTTATGACACCCCATAGAATATATTATGTTTAGTACCTTGGACACTGGTGCTTATTCACTTAAATCTCTGATAAATTGTGTGTCTGGTGTGCACAGTCTGGTTAGCACGGTTAGTAAGGTGCTGGGTTTGCACTATCAAATTAAGACTGTCATTGGTTCGAATCCTGTGTTATTTTTTTTTATTTTACTAGTGTGGTTTGTGGCTCTATAATATGAATGCCTATGTCTTTTAACAACAATAGTCAAGTCTTCCAATGGACTTTTTAGTGAAACTAAATAGCTTTATTTTCTCGTTGTTTACTAAAATATTGAATGCTTATGTCTTATAAATTTAGTAGGAAAGTATTCTAATGACTTGCTTATGACAACCCATAGAATATATTATGTTTAGTACCTTGGACACTGTAGCTTATTCACTTTAATCACTGATAAATTGTGTTTTGTTATGCACAGTCTGGTTAGCACAGTTAGTAAGGTGTTGGGTTTGCACTATCAAGTTAAAACTGTCATTGCTTTGAATTCCATGTTATCATGTTTTTATTTGCTAGTGTGGTTTGTGGCTCTATAATATGAATGCCTATGTCTTTTAACAACAATAGTCAAGTCTTCCAATGGAATTTTTAGTGAAACCCAATAGATAGCTTTATTTTCTCTTTGTTTACTCAAATATTGAATGCTTATGTCTTATAAATTTAGTAGGAAAGTATTCTAATGACTTGCTTATGACACCCCATAGAATATATTATGTTTAGTACCTTGGACACTGTAGCTTATTCACTTAAATCTCTGATAAATTGTGTGTCTGGTATGCACAGTCTGGTTAGCACAGTTAGTAAGGTGTTGGGTTTGCACTATCAAATTAAAACTGTCATTGGTCCGAATCCAATGTTATCATATTTTATTTTACTAGTGTGGTTTGTGGCTCTATAATATGAATGCCTATGTCTTTTAACAACAATAGTCAAGTCTTCCAATGGACTTTTTATTGAAACCCAATAGATAGCTTTATTTTCTCTTTGTTTACTCAAATATTGAATGCTTATGTCTTATAAATTTAGTAGGAAAGTATTCTAATGACTTGCTTATGACACCCTATAGAATATATTATGTTTAGTACCTTGGACACTGTAGCTTATTCACTTTAATCTCTGATAAATTGTGTTTTGTTATGCACAGTCTGGTTAGCACAGTTAGTAAGGTGTTAGGTTTGCACTATCAAATTAAGACTGTCATTGGTTCGAATCCCATGTTCTCATGTTTTTATTTTACTAGTGTGGTTTGTGGCTCTATTATATGAATGCCTATGTCTTTTAACAACAATAGTCAAGTCTTCCAATGGACTTTTTAGTGAAACCCAATAGATAGCTTTATTTTCTCTTTGTTTACTCAAATATTGAATGTTTATGTCTTATAAATTTAGTAGTAAAGTATTCTAATGACTTGCTTATGACACCCCAAAGAATATATTATGTTTAGTACCTTGGACACTGTAGCTTATTCACTTTAATCTCTGATAAATTGTGTTTTGTTATGCACGGTCTGGTTAGCACAGTTAGTAAGGTGTTGGGTTTGCACTATCAAGTTAAAACTGTCATTGGTTTGAATTCCATGTTATCATGTTTTTATTTTACTAGTGTGGTTTATGGCTCTATAATATGAATGCCTATGTCTTTTAACAACAATAGTCAAGTCTTCCAATGGACTTTTTAGTGAAACCCAATAGATAGCTTTATTTTCTCTTTGTTTACTCAAATATTGAATGCTTATGTCTTATAAATTTAGTAGGAAAGTATTCTAATGACTTGCTTATGACACCCCATAGAATATATTATGTTTATTACCTTAGACACTGTAGCTTATTCACTTAAATCTCTGATAAATTGTGTGTCTGGTATGCACAGTCTGGTTAGCACAGTTAGTAAGATGTTGGGTTTGCACTATCAAGTTAAAACTGTCATTGGTTGGAATTCCATGTTATCATGTTTTTATTTTACTAGTGTGGTTTGTGGCTCTATTATATGAATGCCTATGTCTTTTATCAACAATAGTCAAGTCTTCCAATGGACTTTTTAGTGAAACCCAATAGATAGCTTTATTTTCTCTTTGTTTACTCAAATATTGAATGCTTATGTCTTATAAATTTAGTAGGAAAGTATTCTAATGACTTGCTTATGACACCCCATAGAATATATTATGTTTAGTACCTTGGACACTGTAGCTTATTCACTTAAATCTCTGATAAATTGTGTGTCTGGTATGCACAGTCTGGTTAGCACAGTGAGTAAGGTGTTGGGTTTGCACTATCAAATTAAGACTGTCATTGGTTCGAATCCCATGTTCTCATGTTTTTATTTTACTAGTGTGGTTTGTGGCTCTATTATATGAATGCCTATGTCTTTAACAACAATAGTCAAGTCTTCCAATGGACTTTTTAGTGAAACCCAATAGATAGCTTTATTTTCTCTTTGTTTACTCAAATATTGAATGTTTATGTCTTATAAATTTAGTAGTAAAGTATTCTAATGACTTGCTTATGACACCCCAAAGAATATATTATGTTTAGTACCTTGGACACTGTAGCTTATTCACTTTAATCTCTGATAAATTGTGTTTTGTTATGCACGGTCTGGTTAGCACAGTTAGTAAGGTGTTGGGTTTGCACTATCAAGTAAAAACTGTCATTGGTTTGAATTCCATGTTATCATGTTTTTATTTTACTAGTGTGGTTTGTGGCTCTATAATATGAATGCCTATGTCTTTTAACAACAATAGTCAAGTCTTCCAATGGAATTTTTAGTGAAACCCAATAGATAGCTTTATTTTCTCTTTGTTTACTCAAATATTGAATGCTTATGTCTTATAAATTTAGTAGGAAAGTATTCTAATGACTTGCTTATGACACCCCATAGAATATATTATGTTTAGTACCTTGGACACTGTAGCTTATTCACTTAAATCTCTGATAAATTGTGTGTCTGGTATGCACAGTCTGGTTAGCACAGTTAGTAAGGTGTTGGGTTTGCACTATCAAATTAAAACTGTCATTGGTCCGAATCCAATGTTATCATATTTTATTTTACTAGTGTGGTTTGTGGCTCTATAATATGAATGCCTATGTCTTTTAACAACAATAGTCAAGTCTTCCAATGGACTTTTTAGTGAAACCCAATAGATAGCTTTATTTTCTCTTTGTTTACTCAAATATTGAATGCTTATGTCTTATAAATTTAGTAGGAAAGTATTCTAATGACTTGCTAATGACACCCCATAGAATATATTATGTTTAGTACCTTGGACACTGTAGCTTATACACTTTAATCTCTGATAAATTGAGTTTTGGTATGCACAGTCTGGTTACCACAGTTAGTAAGATGTTGGGTTTGCACTATCAAGTTAAAACTGTCATTGTTTGGAATTCCATGTTATCATGTTTTTATTTTACTAGTGTGGTTTGTGGCTCTATAATATGAATGCCTATGTCTTTTAACAACAATAGTCAAGTCTTCCAATTGACTTTTTAGTGAAACCCAATAGATAGCTTTATTTTCTCTTTGTTTACTCAAATATTGAATGCTTATGTCTTATAAATTTAGTAGGAAAGTATTCTAATGACTTGCTTATGACACCCCATAGAATATATTATGTTTAGTACCTTGGACACTGTAGCTTATTCACTTAAATCTCTGATAAATTGTGCATCTGGTATGCATGGTCTGGTTAGCACAGTTAGTAAGGTGTAGGGTTTGCACTATCAAATTAAGACTGTCATTGGTTCGAATCCAATGTTATCATGTTTTTATTTTACTAGTGTGGTTTGTGGCTCTATAATATGAATGCCTATGTCTTTTAACAACAATAGTCAAGTCTTTCAATGGACTTTTTAGTGAAACCCAATAGATAGCTTTATTTTCTCTTTGTTTACTCAAATATTGAAAGTTTATGTCTTATAAATTTAGTAGTAAAGCATTCTAATGACTTGCTTATGACACCCCATAGAATATATTATGTTTATTACCTTGGACACTGTAGCTTATTCACTTTAATCTCTGATAAATTGTGTCTGTGGTATGCACAGTCTGGTTAGCACAGTAAGTAAGGTGTTGGGTTTGCACTATCAAGATAAGACTGTCATTGGTTCGAATCCCATGTTATCATGTTTTTATTTTACTAGTGTGGTTTGTGGCTCTATAATATGAATGCCTATGTCTTTTAACAACAATAGTCAAGTCTTTCAATGGACTTTTTAGTGAAACCCAATAGATAGCTTTATTTTCTCCTTGTTTACTAAAATATTGAATGCTTATGTCTTGTAAATTTAGTAGGAAAGTATTCTAATGACTTGCTTATGACACCCCATAGAATATATTATGTTTAGTACCTTGGACACTGTAGCTTATTCACTTTAATCTCTGATAAATTGTGTTTTGTTATGCACAGTCTGGTTAGCACAGTTAGTAAGGTGTTGTGTTTGCACTATCAAGTTAAAACTGTCATTGGTTTGAATTCCATGTTATCATGTTTTTATTTTACTAGTGTGGATTGTGGCTCTATAATATGAATGCCTATGTCTTTTAACAACAATAGTCAAGTCTTTCAATGGACTTTTTAGTGAAACCCAATAGATAGCTTTATTTTCTCTTTGTTTACTCAAATATTGAATGCTTATGTCTTATAAATTTAGTAGGAAAGTATTCTAATGACTTGCTTATGACACCCCATAGAATATATTATATTTAGTACCTTGGACACTGTAGCTTATTCACTTAAATCTCTGATAAATTGTGTGTCTGGTATGCTCGGTCTGGTTAGCACAGTTAGTAAGGTGTTGGGTTTGCACTATCAAATTAAGACTGTCATTGGTTCTAATCCCATGTTATCATGTTTTTATTTTACTAGTGTGGTTTGTGGCTCTATAATATGAATGCCTATGTCTTTTAACAACAATAGTCAAGTCTTCCAATGGACTTTTAAGTGAAACCCAATAGATAGCTTTATTTTCTCTTTGTTTACTCAAATATTGAATGCTTATGTCTTATAAATTTAGTAGGAAAGTATTCTAATGACTTGCTTATGACACCCCATAGAATATATTATGTATAGTACCTTGGACACTGTAGCTTATTCACTTAAATATCTGATAAATTTGGCATCTGGTATGCACAGTCTGGTTAGCACAGTTAGTAAGGTGTTAGGTTTGCACTATCAAATTAAGACTGTCATTGGTTCGAATCCCATGTTATCATGATTTTATTTTACTAGTGTGGTTTGTGGCTCTATAATATGAATGCCTATGTCTTTTAACAACAACAGTCAAGTCTTCCAATGGACTTTTTAGTGAAACTCAATAGATAGCTTTAATTTTCTCTTTGTTTACTAAAATATTGAATGCTTATGTCTTATAAATTTAGTAGGAAAGTATTCTAATGACTTGCTTATGACACCCCATAGAATATATTATGTTTAGTACCTTGGACACTGTAGCTTATTCACTTAAATCTCTGATAAATTGTGTGTCTGGTATGCACGGTCTGGTTAGCACAGTTAGTAAGGTGTTGGGTTTGCACTATCAAATTAAGACTGTCATTGGTTCGAGTCCCATGTTATTTTTTTTTATTTTACTAGTGTGGTTTGTGGCTCTATAATATGAATGCCTATGTCTTTTAACAACAATAGTCAAGTCTTCCAATGGACTTTTTAGTGAAACTCAATAGATAGCTTTATTTTCTCTTTGTTTACTAAAATATTGAATGCTTATGTCTTATAAATTTAGTAGGAAAGTATTCTAATGACTTGCTTATGACACCCCATAGAATATATTATGTATAGTACCTTGGACACTGTAGCTTATTCACTTAAATATCTGATAAATGTGGCATCTGGTATGCACAGTCTGGTTAGCACAGTTAGTAAGGTGTTAGGTTTGCACTATCAAATTAAGACTGTCATTGGTTCAAATCCCATGTTATCATGATTTTATTTTACTAGTGTGGTTTGTGGCTCTATAATATGAATGCCTATGTCTTTTAACAACAACAACAGTCAAGTCTTCCAATGGACTTTTTAGTGAAACTCAATAGATAGCTTTATTTTCTCTTTGTTTACACAAATATTGAATGCTTATGTCTTATAAATTTAGTAGGAAAGTATTCTAATGACTTGCTTATGACACCCCATAGAATATATTATGTTTAGTACCTTGGACACTGGTGCTTATTCACTTAAATCTCTGATAAATTGTGTGTCTGGTGTGCACAGTCTGGTTAGCACGGTTAGTAAGGTGCTGGGTTTGCACTATCAAATTAAGACTGTCATTGGTTCGAATCCCATGTTATTTTTTTTTATTTTACTAGTGTGGTTTGTGGCTCAATAATATGAATGCCTATGTCTTTTAACAACAATAGTCAAGTCTTCCAATGGACTTTTTAGTGAAACTCAATAGATAGCTTTAATTTCTCTTTGTTTACTAAAATATTGAATGCTTATGTCTTATAAATTTAGTAGGAAAGTATTCTAATGACTTGCTTATGACACCCCATAGAATATATTATATTTAGTACCTTGGACACTGTAGATTATTCACTTAAATCTCTGATAAATTGTGTGTCTGGTATGCTCGGTCTGGTTAGCACAGTTAGTAAGGTGTTGGGTTTGCACTATCAAATTAAGACTGTCATTGGTTCTAATCCCATGTTATCATGTTTTTATTTTACTAGTGTGGTTTGTGGCTCTATAATATGAATGCCTATGTCTTTTAACAACAATAGTCAAGTCTTCCAATGGACTTTTAAGTGAAACCCAATAGATAGCTTTATTTTCTCTTTGTTTACTCAAATATTGAATGCTTATGTCTTATAAATTTAGTAGGAAAGTATTCTAATGACTTGCTTATGACACCCCATAGAATATATTATGTATAGTACCTTGGACACTGTAGCTTATTCACTTAAATATCTGATAAATTTGGCATCTGGTATGCACAGTCTGGTTAGCACAGTTAGTAAGGTGTTAGGTTTGCACTATCAAATTAAGACTGTCATTGGTTCGAATCCCATGTTATCATGATTTTATTTTACTAGTGTGGTTTGTGGCTCTATAATATGAATGCCTATGTCTTTTAACAACAACAGTCAAGTCTTCCAATGGACTTTTTAGTGAAACTCAATAGATAGCTTTAATTTTCTCTTTGTTTACTAAAATATTGAATGCTTATGTCTTATAAATTTAGTAGGAAAGTATTCTAATGACTTGCTTATGACACCCCATAGAATATATTATGTTTAGTACCTTGGACACTGTAGCTTATTCACTTAAATCTCTGATAAATTGTGTGTCTGGTATGCACGGTCTGGTTAGCACAGTTAGTAAGGTGTTGGGTTTGCACTATCAAATTAAGACTGTCATTGGTTCGAGTCCCATGTTATTTTTTTTTATTTTACTAGTGTGGTTTGTGGCTCTATAATATGAATGCCTATGTCTTTTAACAACAATAGTCAAGTCTTCCAATGGACTTTTTAGTGAAACTCAATAGATAGCTTTATTTTCTCTTTGTTTACTAAAATATTGAATGCTTATGTCTTATAAATTTAGTAGGAAAGTATTCTAATGACTTGCTTATGACACCCCATAGAATATATTATGTATAGTACCTTGGACACTGTAGCTTATTCACTTAAATATCTGATAAATTTGGCATCTGGTATGCACAGTCTGGTTAGCACAGTTAGAAAGGTGTTGGGTTTGCACTATCAAATTAAGACTGTCATTGTTTTGAATCCCATTTTTTTTTTACTAGTGTGGTTTGTGGCTATATAATATGAATGCCTATGTCTTTTAACAACAATAGTCAAGTCTTCCAATGGACTTTTTAGTGAAACCCAATAGATAGCTTTATTTTCTCTTTGTTTACTCAAATATTGAATGCTTATGTCTTATAAATTAAGTAGTAAAGTATTCTAATGACTTGCTTATGACACCCCATAGAATATATTATGTTTAGTACCTTGGACACTATAGCTTATTCACTTTAATCTCTGATAAATTGTGTTTTGTTATGCACAGTCTGGTTAGCACAGTTAGTAAGGTGTTGGGTTCGCACTATCAAGTTAAAACTGTCATTGGTTTGAATTCCATGTTATCATGTTTTTATTTTACTAGTGTGGTTTGTGGCTCTATAATATGAATGCCTATGTCTTTTAACAACAATAGTCAAGTCTTCCAATGGACTTTTTAGTGAAACCCAATAGATAGCTTTATTTTCTCTTTGTTTACTAAAATATTGAATGCTTATGTCTTATAAATTTAGTAGGAAAGTATTCTAATGACTTGCTTATGACACCCCATAGAATATATTATGTTTAGTACCTTGGACACTGGTGCTTATTCACTTAAATCTCTGATAAATTGTGTGTCTGGTGTGCACAGTCTGGTTAGCACGGTTAGTAAGGTGCTGGGTTTGCACTATCAAATTAAGACTGTCATTGGTTCGAATCCTGTGTTATTTTTTTTTATTTTACTAGTGTGGTTTGTGGCTCTATAATATGAATGCCTATGTCTTTTAACAACAATAGTCAAGTCTTCCAATGGACTTTTTAGTGAAACTAAATAGCTTTATTTTCTCGTTGTTTACTAAAATATTGAATGCTTATGTCTTATAAATTTAGTAGGAAAGTATTCTAATGACTTGCTTATGACAACCCATAGAATATATTATGTTTAGTACCTTGGACACTGTAGCTTATTCACTTTAATCACTGATAAATTGTGTTTTGTTATGCACAGTCTGGTTAGCACAGTTAGTAAGGTGTTGGGTTTGCACTATCAAGTTAAAACTGTCATTGCTTTGAATTCCATGTTATCATGTTTTTATTTGCTAGTGTGGTTTGTGGCTCTATAATATGAATGCCTATGTCTTTTAACAACAATAGTCAAGTCTTCCAATGGAATTTTTAGTGAAACCCAATAGATAGCTTTATTTTCTCTTTGTTTACTCAAATATTGAATGCTTATGTCTTATAAATTTAGTAGGAAAGTATTCTAATGACTTGCTTATGACACCCCATAGAATATATTATGTTTAGTACCTTGGACACTGTAGCTTATTCACTTAAATCTCTGATAAATTGTGTGTCTGGTATGCACAGTCTGGTTAGCACAGTTAGTAAGGTGTTGGGTTTGCACTATCAAATTAAAACTGTCATTGGTCCGAATCCAATGTTATCATATTTTATTTTACTAGTGTGGTTTGTGGCTCTATAATATGAATGCCTATGTCTTTTAACAACAATAGTCAAGTCTTCCAATGGACTTTTTATTGAAACCCAATAGATAGCTTTATTTTCTCTTTGTTTACTCAAATATTGAATGCTTATGTCTTATAAATTTAGTAGGAAAGTATTCTAATGACTTGCTTATGACACCCTATAGAATATATTATGTTTAGTACCTTGGACACTGTAGCTTATTCACTTTAATCTCTGATAAATTGTGTTTTGTTATGCACAGTCTGGTTAGCACAGTTAGTAAGGTGTTAGGTTTGCACTATCAAATTAAGACTGTCATTGGTTCGAATCCCATGTTCTCATGTTTTTATTTTACTAGTGTGGTTTGTGGCTCTATAATATGAATGCCTATATCTTTTAACAACAATAGTCAAGTCTTCCAATGGACTTTTTAGTGAAACCCAATAGATAGCTTTATTTTCTCCTTGTTTACTAAAATATTGAATGCTTATGTCTTGTAAATTTAGTAGGAAAGTATTCTAATGACTTGCTTATGACACCCCATAGAATATATTATGTTTAGTACCTTGGACACTGTAGCTTATTCACTTTAATCTCTGATAAATTGTGTTTTGTTATGCACAGTCTGGTTAGCACAGTTAGTAAGGTGTTGTGTTTGCACTATCAAGTTAAAACTGTCATTGGTTTGAATTCCATGTTATCATGTTTTTATTTTACTAGTGTGGATTGTGGCTCTATAATATGAATGCCTATGTCTTTTAACAACAATAGTCAAGTCTTTCAATGGACTTTTTAGTGAAACCCAATAGATAGCTTTATTTTCTCTTTGTTTACTCAAATATTGAATGCTTATGTCTTATAAATTTAGTAGGAAAGTATTCTAATGACTTGCTTATGACACCCCATAGAATATATTATATTTAGTACCTTGGACACTGTAGCTTATTCACTTAAATCTCTGATAAATTGTGTGTCTGGTATGCTCGGTCTGGTTAGCACAGTTAGTAAGGTGTTGGGTTTGCACTATCAAATTAAGACTGTCATTGGTTCTAATCCCATGTTATCATGTTTTTATTTTACTAGTGTGGTTTGTGGCTCTATAATATGAATGCCTATGTCTTTTAACAACAATAGTCAAGTCTTCCAATGGACTTTTAAGTGAAACCCAATAGATAGCTTTATTTTCTCTTTGTTTACTCAAATATTGAATGCTTATGTCTTATAAATTTAGTAGGAAAGTATTCTAATGACTTGCTTATGACACCCCATAGAATATATTATGTATAGTACCTTGGACACTGTAGCTTATTCACTTAAATATCTGATAAATTTGGCATCTGGTATGCACAGTCTGGTTAGCACAGTTAGTAAGGTGTTAGGTTTGCACTATCAAATTAAGACTGTCATTGGTTCGAATCCCATGTTATCATGATTTTATTTTACTAGTGTGGTTTGTGGCTCTATAATATGAATGCCTATGTCTTTTAACAACAACAGTCAAGTCTTCCAATGGACTTTTTAGTGAAACTCAATAGATAGCTTTAATTTTCTCTTTGTTTACTAAAATATTGAATGCTTATGTCTTATAAATTTAGTAGGAAAGTATTCTAATGACTTGCTTATGACACCCCATAGAATATATTATGTTTAGTACCTTGGACACTGTAGCTTATTCACTTAAATCTCTGATAAATTGTGTGTCTGGTATGCACGGTCTGGTTAGCACAGTTAGTAAGGTGTTGGGTTTGCACTATCAAATTAAGACTGTCATTGGTTCGAGTCCCATGTTATTTTTTTTTATTTTACTAGTGTGGTTTGTGGCTCTATAATATGAATGCCTATGTCTTTTAACAACAATAGTCAAGTCTTCCAATGGACTTTTTAGTGAAACTCAATAGATAGCTTTATTTTCTCTTTGTTTACTAAAATATTGAATGCTTATGTCTTATAAATTTAGTAGGAAAGTATTCTAATGACTTGCTTATGACACCCCATAGAATATATTATGTATAGTACCTTGGACACTGTAGCTTATTCACTTAAATATCTGATAAATGTGGCATCTGGTATGCACAGTCTGGTTAGCACAGTTAGTAAGGTGTTAGGTTTGCACTATCAAATTAAGACTGTCATTGGTTCAAATCCCATGTTATCATGATTTTATTTTACTAGTGTGGTTTGTGGCTCTATAATATGAATGCCTATGTCTTTTAACAACAACAACAGTCAAGTCTTCCAATGGACTTTTTAGTGAAACTCAATAGATAGCTTTATTTTCTCTTTGTTTACACAAATATTGAATGCTTATGTCTTATAAATTTAGTAGGAAAGTATTCTAATGACTTGCTTATGACACCCCATAGAATATATTATGTTTAGTACCTTGGACACTGGTGCTTATTCACTTAAATCTCTGATAAATTGTGTGTCTGGTGTGCACAGTCTGGTTAGCACGGTTAGTAAGGTGCTGGGTTTGCACTATCAAATTAAGACTGTCATTGGTTCGAATCCCATGTTATTTTTTTTTATTTTACTAGTCTGGTTTGTGGCTCAATAATATGAATGCCTATGTCTTTTAACAACAATAGTCAAGTCTTCCAATGGACTTTTTAGTGAAACTCAATAGATAGCTTTAATTTCTCTTTGTTTACTAAAATATTGAATGCTTATGTCTTGTAAATTTAGTAGGAAAGTATTCTAATGACTTGCTTATGACACCCCATAGAATATATTATGTTTAGTACCTTGGACACTGTAGCTTATTCACTTTAATCTCTGATAAATTGTGTTTTGTCATGCACGGTCTGGTTAGCACAGTTAGTAAGGTGTTGGGTTTGCACTATCAAATTAAGACTGTCATTGGTTCGAATGCCATGTTATTTTTTTTTATTTTACTAGTGTGGTTTGTGGCTCTATTATATGAATGCCTATGTCTTTTAACAACAATAGTCAAGTCTTCCAATGGACTTTTTAGTGAAACCCAATAGATAGCTTTATTTTCTCTTTGTTTACTCAAATATTGAATGTTTATGTCTTATAAATTTAGTAGTAAAGTATTCTAATGACTTGCTTATGACACCCCAAAGAATATATTATGTTAAGTACCTTGGACACTGTAGCTTATTCACTTTAATCTCTGATAAATTGTGTTTTGTTATGCACGGTCTGGTTAGCACAGTTAGTAAGGTGTTGGGTTTGCACTATCAAGTTAAAACTGTCATTGGTTTGAATTCCATGTTATCATGTTTTTATTTTACTAGTGTGGTTTATGGCTCTATAATATGAATGCCTATGTCTTTTAACAACAATAGTCAAGTCTTCCAATGGACTTTTTAGTGAAACCCAATAGATAGCTTTATTTTCTCTTTGTTTACTCAAATATTGAATGCTTATGTCTTATAAATTTAGTAGGAAAGTATTCTAATGACTTGCTTATGACACCCCATAGAATATATTATGTTTATTACCTTAGACACTGTAGCTTATTCACTTAAATCTCTGATAAATTGTGTGTCTGGTATGCACAGTCTGGTTAGCACAGTTAGTAAGATGTTGGGTTTGCACTATCAAGTTAAAACTGTCATTGGTTGGAATTCCATGTTATCATGTTTTTATTTTACTAGTGTGGTTTGTGGCTCTATTATATGAATGCCTATGTCTTTTATCAACAATAGTCAAGTCTTCCAATGGACTTTTTAGTGAAACCCAATAGATAGCTTTATTTTCTCTTTGTTTACTCAAATATTGAATGCTTATGTCTTATAAATTTAGTAGGAAAGTATTCTAATGACTTGCTTATGACACCCCATAGAATATATTATGTTTAGTACCTTGGACACTGTAGCTTATTCACTTAAATCTCTGATAAATTGTGTGTCTGGTATGCACAGTCTGGTTAGCACAGTGAGTAAGGTGTTGGGTTTGCACTATCAAATTAAGACTGTCATTGGTTCGAATCCCATGTTCTCATGTTTTTATTTTACTAGTGTGGTTTGTGGCTCTATTATATGAATGCCTATGTCTTTAACAACAATAGTCAAGTCTTCCAATGGACTTTTTAGTGAAACCCAATAGATAGCTTTATTTTCTCTTTGTTTACTCAAATATTGAATGTTTATGTCTTATAAATTTAGTAGTAAAGTATTCTAATGACTTGCTTATGACACCCCAAAGAATATATTATGTTTAGTACCTTGGACACTGTAGCTTATTCACTTTAATCTCTGATAAATTGTGTTTTGTTATGCACGGTCTGGTTAGCACAGTTAGTAAGGTGTTGGGTTTGCACTATCAAGTAAAAACTGTCATTGGTTTGAATTCCATGTTATCATGTTTTTATTTTACTAGTGTGGTTTGTGGCTCTATAATATGAATGCCTATGTCTTTTAACAACAATAGTCAAGTCTTCCAATGGAATTTTTAGTGAAACCCAATAGATAGCTTTATTTTCTCTTTGTTTACTCAAATATTGAATGCTTATGTCTTATAAATTTAGTAGGAAAGTATTCTAATGACTTGCTTATGACACCCCATAGAATATATTATGTTTAGTACCTTGGACACTGTAGCTTATTCACTTAAATCTCTGATAAATTGTGTGTCTGGTATGCACAGTCTGGTTAGCACAGTTAGTAAGGTGTTGGGTTTGCACTATCAAATTAAAACTGTCATTGGTCCGAATCCAATGTTATCATATTTTATTTTACTAGTGTGGTTTGTGGCTCTATAATATGAATGCCTATGTCTTTTAACAACAATAGTCAAGTCTTCCAATGGACTTTTTAGTGAAACCCAATAGATAGCTTTATTTTCTCTTTGTTTACTCAAATATTGAATGCTTATGTCTTATAAATTTAGTAGGAAAGTATTCTAATGACTTGCTAATGACACCCCATAGAATATATTATGTTTAGTACCTTGGACACTGTAGCTTATACACTTTAATCTCTGATAAATTGAGTTTTGGTATGCACAGTCTGGTTACCACAGTTAGTAAGATGTTGGGTTTGCACTATCAAGTTAAAACTGTCATTGTTTGGAATTCCATGTTATCATGTTTTTATTTTACTAGTGTGGTTTGTGGCTCTATAATATGAATGCCTATGTCTTTTAACAACAATAGTCAAGTCTTCCAATTGACTTTTTAGTGAAACCCAATAGATAGCTTTATTTTCTCTTTGTTTACTCAAATATTGAATGCTTATGTCTTATAAATTTAGTAGGAAAGTATTCTAATGACTTGCTTATGA
The DNA here is from genome assembly GCF_028390025.1 of Pseudophryne corroboree. Lineage (NCBI taxonomy): Eukaryota > Metazoa > Chordata > Amphibia > Anura > Myobatrachidae > Pseudophryne > Pseudophryne corroboree. The sequence continues at coordinate 646,732,946 of NC_086447.1, read as the reverse complement.
CACCCCATAGAATATATTATGTTTAGTACCTTGGACACTGTAGCTTATTCACTTAAATCTCTGATAAATTGTGCATCTGGTATGCATGGTCTGGTTAGCACAGTTAGTAAGGTGTAGGGTTTGCACTATCAAATTAAGACTGTCATTGGTTCGAATCCAATGTTATCATGTTTTTATTTTACTAGTGTGGTTTGTGGCTCTATAATATGAATGCCTATGTCTTTTAACAACAATAGTCAAGTCTTTCAATGGACTTTTTAGTGAAACCCAATAGATAGCTTTATTTTCTCTTTGTTTACTCAAATATTGAAAGTTTATGTCTTATAAATTTAGTAGTAAAGCATTCTAATGACTTGCTTATGACACCCCATAGAATATATTATGTTTATTACCTTGGACACTGTAGCTTATTCACTTTAATCTCTGATAAATTGTGTCTGTGGTATGCACAGTCTGGTTAGCACAGTAAGTAAGGTGTTGGGTTTGCACTATCAAGATAAGACTGTCATTGGTTCGAATCCCATGTTATCATGTTTTTATTTTATTAGTGTGGTTTGTGGCTCTATAATATGAATGCCTATGTCTTTTAACAACAATAGTCAAGTCTTCCAATGGACTTTTTAGTGAAACCCAATAGATAGCTTTATTTTCTCTTTGTTTACTCAAATATTGAATGTTTATGTCTTATAAATTTAGTAGTAAAGTATTCTAATGACTTGCTTATGACACCCCAAAGAATATATTATGTTTAGTACCTTGAACACTGTAGCTTATTCACTTTAATCTCTAAAAATTGTGTTTTGTTATGCACGGTCTGGTTAGCACAGTTAGTAAGGTGTTGGGTTTGCACTATCAAGTTAAAACTGTCATTGGTTTGAATTCCATGTTATCATGTTTTTATTTTACTAGTGTGGTTTGTGGCTCTATAATATGAATGCCTATGTCTTTTAACAACAACAATAGTCAAGTCTTCCAATGGACTTTTTAGTGAAACCCAATAGATAGCTTTATTCTCTCTTTGTTTACTCAAATATTGAATGCTTATGTCTTATAAATTTAGTATGAAAGTATTCTAATGACTTGCTAATGACACCCCATAGAATATATTATGTTTAGTACCTTGGACACTGTAGCTTATACACTTTAATCTCTGATAAATTGAGTTTTGGTATGCACAGTCTGGTTACCACAGTTAGTAAGATGTTGGGTTTGCACTATCAAGTTAAAACTGTCATTGTTTGGAATTCCATGTTATCATGTTTTTATTTTACTAGTGTGGTTTGTGGCTCTATAATATGAATGCCTATGTCTTTTAACAACAATAGTCAAGTCTTCCAATTGACTTTTTAGTGAAACCCAATAGATAGCTTTATTTTCTCTTTGTTTACTCAAATATTGAATGCTTATGTCTTATAAATTTAGTAGGAAAGTATTCTAATGACTTGCTTATGACACCCCATAGAATATATTATGTTTAGTACCTTGGACACTGTAGCTTATTCACTTAAATCTCTGATAAATTGTGTGTCTGGTATGCACAGTCTGGTTAGCACAGTTAGTAAGGTGTTGGGTTTGCACTATCAAATTAAAACTGTCATTGGTTCGAATCCAATGTTATCATATTTTATTTTACTAGTGTGGTTTGTGGCTCTATAATATGAATGCCTTTGTCTTTTAACAACAATAGTCAAGTCTTCCAATGGACTTTTTAGTGAAACCCAATAGATAGCTTTATTTTCTCTTTGTTTACTCAAATATTGAATGCTTATGTCTTATAAATTTAGTAGGAAAGTATTCTAATGACTTGCTTATGACACCCTATAGAATATATTATGTTTAGTACCTTGGACACTGTAGCTTATTCACTTTAATCTCTGATAAATTGTGTTTTGTTATGCACAGTCTGGTTAGCACAGTTAGTAAGGTGTTTGGTTTGCACTATCAAATTAAGACTGTCGTTGGTTCGAATCCCATGTTATCATGTTTTTATTTTACTAGTGTGGTTTGTGGCTCTATAATATGAATGCCTATGTCTTTTAACAACAATAGTCAAGTCTTCCAATTGACTTTTTAGTGAAATCCAATAGATAGCTTTATTTTCTCTTTGTTTACTCAAATATTGAATGCTTATGTCTTATAAATTTAGTAGGAAAGTATTCTAATGACTTGCTTATGACACCCCATAGAATATATTATGTTTAGTACCTTGGACACTGTAGCTTATTCACTTAAATCTCTGATAAATTGTGCGTCTGGTATGCATGGTCTGGTTAGCACAGTTAGTAAGGTGTAGGGTTTGCACTATCAAATTAAGACTGTCATTGGTTCGAATCCAATGTTATCATGTTTTTATTTTACTAGTGTGGTTTGTGGCTCTATAATATGAATGCCTATGTCTTTTAACAACAATAGTCAAGTCTTTCAATGGACTTTTTAGTGAAACCCAATAGATAACTTTATTTTCTCTTTGTTTACTCAAATATTGAAAGTTTATGTCTTATAAATTTAGTAGTAAAGCATTCTAATGACTTGCTTATGACACCCCATAGAATATATTATGTTTATTACCTTGGACACTGTAGCTTATTCACTTTAATCTCTGATAAATTGTGTCTGTGGTATGCACAGTCTGGTTAGCACAGTAAGTAAGGTGTTGGGTTTGCACTATCAAGATAAGACTGTCATTGGTTCGAATCCCATGTTATCATGTTTTTATTTTATTAGTGTGGTTTGTGGCTCTATAATATGAATGCCTATGTCTTTTAACAACAATAGTCAAGTCTTCCAATGGACTTTTTAGTGAAACCCAATAGATAGCTTTATTTTCTCTTTGTTTACTCAAATATTGAATGTTTATGTCTTATAAATTTAGTAGTAAAGTATTCTAATGACTTGCTTATGACACCCCAAAGAATATATTATGTTTAGTACCTTGAACACTGTAGCTTATTCACTTTAATCTCTAAAAATTGTGTTTTGTTATGCACGGTCTGGTTAGCACAGTTAGTAAGGTGTTGGGTTTGCACTATCAAGTTAAAACTGTCATTGGTTTGAATTCCATGTTATCATGTTTTTATTTTACTAGTGTGGTTTGTGGCTCTATAATATGAATGCCTATGTCTTTTAACAACAATAGTCAAGTCTTTCAATGGACTTTTTAGTGAAACCCAATAGATAGCTTTATTTTCTCTTTGTTTACTCAAATATTGAATGCTTATGTCTTATAAATTTAGTAGGAAAGTATTCTAATGACTTGCTTATGACACCCCATAGAATATATTATGTTTAGTACCTTGGACACTGTAGCTTATTCACTTAAATCTCTGATAAATTGTGTGTCTGGTATGCACAGTCTGGTTAGCACAGTTAGTAAGGTGTTGGGTTTGCACTATCAAATTAAAACTGTCATTGGTTCGAATCCAATGTTATCATATTTTATTTTACTAGTGTGGTTTGTGGCTCTATAATATGAATGCCTATGTCTTTTAACAACAATAGTCAAGTCTTCCAATGGACTTTTTAGTGAAACCCAATAGATAGCTTTATTTTCTCTTTGTTTACTCAAATATTGAATGCTTATGTCTTATAAATTTAGTAGGAAAGTATTCTAATGACTTGCTTATGACACCCCATAGAATATATTATGTTTATTACCTTAGACACTGTAGCTTATTCACTTAAATCTCTGATAAATTGTATGTCTGGTATGCACAGTCTGGTTAGCACAGTTAGTAAGGTGTTGGGTTTGCACTATCAAATTAAGACTGTCATTGGTTCGAATCCCATGTTATCATGTTTTTATTTTACTAGTGTGGTTTGTGGCTCTATTATATGAATGCCTATGTCTTTTAACAACAACAATAGTCAAGTCTTACAATGGACTTTTTAGTGAAACCCAATAGATAGCTTTATTCTCTCTTTGTTTACTCAAATATTGAATGCTTATGTCTTATAAATTTAGTATGAAAGTATTCTAATGACTTGCTAATGACACCCCATAGAATATATTATGTTTAGTACCTTGGACACTGTAGCTTATACACTTTAATCTCTGATAAATTGAGTTTTGGTATGCACAGTCTGGTTACCACAGTTAGTAAGATGTTGGGTTTGCACTATCAAGTTAAAACTGTCATTGTTTGGAATTCCATGTTATCATGTTTTTATTTTACTAGTGTGGTTTGTGGCTCTATAATATGAATGCCTATGTCTTTTAACAACAATAGTCAAGTCTTCCAATTGACTTTTTAGTGAAACCCAATAGATAGCTTTATTTTCTCTTTGTTTACTCAAATATTGAATGCTTATGTCTTATAAATTTAGTAGGAAAGTATTCTAATGACTTGCTTATGACACCCCATAGAATATATTATGTTTAGTACCTTGGACACTGTAGCTTATTCACTTAAATCTCTGATAAATTGTGTGTCTGGTATGCATGGTCTGGTTAGCACAGTTAGTAAGGTGTAGGGTTTGCACTATCAAATTAAGACTGTCATTGGTTCGAATCCAATGTTATCATGTTTTTATTTTACTAGTGTGGTTTGTGGCTCTATAATATGAATGCCTATGTCTTTTAACAACAATAGTCAAGTCTTCCAATGGACTTTTTAGTGAAACCCAATAGATAGCTTTATTTTCTCTTTGTTTGCTCAAATATTGAATGTTTATGTCTTATAAATTTAGTAGTAAAGTATTCTAATGACTTGCTTATGACACCCCAAAGAATATATTATGTTTAGTAGCTTGAACACTGTAGCTTATTCACTTTAATCTCTGATAAATTGTGTTTTGTTATGCACGGTCTGGTTAGCACAGTTAGTAAGGTGTTGGGTTTGCACTATCAAGTTAAAACTGTCATTGGTTTGAATTCCATGTTATCATGTTTTTATTTTACTAGTGTGGTTTGTGGCTCTATAATATGAATGCCTATGTCTTTTAACAACAATAGTCAAGTCTTTCAATGGACTTTTTAGTGAAACCCAATAGATAGCTTTATTTTCTCTTTGTTTACTCAAATATTGAATGCTTATGTCTTATAAATTTAGTAGGAAAGTATTCTAATGACTTGCTTATGACACCCCATAGAATATATTATGTATAGTACCTTGGACACTGTAGATTATTCACTAAAATATATGATAAATTTTGCATCTGGTATGCACGGTCTGGTTAGCACAGTTAGTAAGGTGTTGGGTTTGCACTATCAAATTAAGACTGTCATTGGTTTGAATCTCATGTTATTTTTTTTTATTTTACTAGTGTGGTTTGTGGCTCTATAATATGAATGCCTATGTCTTTTAACAACAATAGTCAAGTCTTCCAATTGACTTTTTAGTGAAATCCAATAGATAGCTTTATTTTCTCTTTGTTTACTCAAATATTGAATGCTTATGTCTTATAAATTTAGTAGGAAAGTATTCTAATGACTTGCTTATGACACCCCATAGAATATATTATGTTTAGTACCTTGGACACTGTAGCTTATTCACTTAAATCTCTGATAAATTGTGCGTCTGGTATGCATGGTCTGGTTAGCACAGTTAGTAAGGTGTAGGGTTTGCACTATCAAATTAAGACTGTCATTGGTTCGAATCCAATGTTATCATGTTTTTATTTTACTAGTGTGGTTTGTGGCTCTATAATATGAATGCCTATGTCTTTTAACAACAATAGTCAAGTCTTTCAATGGACTTTTTAGTGAAACCCAATAGATAGCTTTATTTTCTCTTTGTTTACTCAAATATTGAATGCTTATGTCTTATAAATTTAGTAGGAAAGTATTCTAATGACTTGCTTATGACACCCCATAGAATATATTATGTTTATTACCTTAGACACTGTAGCTTATTCACTTAAATCTCTGATAAATTGTATGTCTGGTATGCACAGTCTGGTTAGCACAGTTAGTAAGGTGTTGGGTTTGCACTATCAAATTAAGACTGTCATTGGTTCGAATCCCATGTTATCATGTTTTTATTTTACTAGTGTGGTTTGTGGCTCTATTATATGAATGCCTATGTCTTTTAACAACAACAATAGTCAAGTCTTCCAATGGACTTTTTAGTGAAACCCAATAGATAGCTTTATTCTCTCTTTGTTTACTCAAATATTGAATGCTTATGTCTTATAAATTTAGTATGAAAGTATTCTAATGACTTGCTAATGACACCCCATAGAATATATTATGTTTAGTACCTTGGACACTGTAGCTTATACACTTTAATCTCTGATAAATTGAGTTTTGGTATGCACAGTCTGGTTACCACAGTTAGTAAGATGTTGGGTTTGCACTATCAAGTTAAAACTGTCATTGTTTGGAATTCCATGTTATCATGTTTTTATTTTACTAGTGTGGTTTGTGGCTCTATAATATGAATGCCTATGTCTTTTAACAACAATAGTCAAGTCTTCCAATTGACTTTTTAGTGAAACCCAATAGATAGCTTTATTTTCTCTTTGTTTACTCAAATATTGAATGCTTATGTCTTATAAATTTAGTAGGAAAGTATTCTAATGACTTGCTTATGACACCCCATAGAATATATTATGTTTAGTACCTTGGACACTGTAGCTTATTCACTTAAATCTCTGATAAATTGTGTGTCTGGTATGCATGGTCTGGTTAGCACAGTTAGTAAGGTGTAGGGTTTGCACTATCAAATTAAGACTGTCATTGGTTCGAATCCAATGTTATCATGTTTTTATTTTACTAGTGTGGTTTGTGGCTCTATAATATGAATGCCTATGTCTTTTAACAACAATAGTCAAGTCTTCCAATGGACTTTTTAGTGAAACCCAATAGATAGCTTTATTTTCTCTTTGTTTGCTCAAATATTGAATGTTTATGTCTTATAAATTTAGTAGTAAAGTATTCTAATGACTTGCTTATGACACCCCAAAGAATATATTATGTTTAGTAGCTTGAACACTGTAGCTTATTCACTTTAATCTCTGATAAATTGTGTTTTGTTATGCACGGTCTGGTTAGCACAGTTAGTAAGGTGTTGGGTTTGCACTATCAAGTTAAAACTGTCATTGGTTTGAATTCCATGTTATCATGTTTTTATTTTACTAGTGTGGTTTGTGGCTCTATAATATGAATGCCTATGTCTTTTAACAACAATAGTCAAGTCTTTCAATGGACTTTTTAGTGAAACCCAATAGATAGCTTTATTTTCTCTTTGTTTACTCAAATATTGAATGCTTATGTCTTATAAATTTAGTAGGAAAGTATTCTAATGACTTGCTTATGACACCCCATAGAATATATTATGTATAGTACCTTGGACACTGTAGATTATTCACTAAAATATATGATAAATTTTGCATCTGGTATGCACGGTCTGGTTAGCACAGTTAGTAAGGTGTTGGGTTTGCACTATCAAATTAAGACTGTCATTGGTTTGAATCTCATGTTATTTTTTTTTATTTTACTAGTGTGGTTTGTGGCTCTATAATATGAATGCCTATGTCTTTTAACAACAATAGTCAAGTCTTCCAATTGACTTTTTAGTGAAATCCAATAGATAGCTTTATTTTCTCTTTGTTTACTCAAATATTGAATGCTTATGTCTTATAAATTTAGTAGGAAAGTATTCTAATGACTTGCTTATGACACCCCATAGAATATATTATGTTTAGTACCTTGGACACTGTAGCTTATTCACTTAAATCTCTGATAAATTGTGCGTCTGGTATGCATGGTCTGGTTAGCACAGTTAGTAAGGTGTAGGGTTTGCACTATCAAATTAAGACTGTCATTGGTTCGAATCCAATGTTATCATGTTTTTATTTTACTAGTGTGGTTTGTGGCTCTATAATATGAATGCCTATGTCTTTTAACAACAATAGTCAAGTCTTTCAATGGACTTTTTAGTGAAACCCAATAGATAGCTTTATTTTCTCTTTGTTTACTCAAATATTGAAAGTTTATGTCTTATAAATTTAGTAGTAAAGCATTCTAATGACTTGCTTATGACACCCCATAGAATATATTATGTTTATTACCTTGGACACTGTAGCTTATTCACTTTAATCTCTGATAAATTGTGTCTGTGGTATGCACAGTCTGGTTAGCACAGTAAGTAAGGTGTTGGGTTTGCACTATCAAGATAAGACTGTCATTGGTTCGAATCCCATGTTATCATGTTTTTATTTTATTAGTGTGGTTTGTGGCTCTATAATATGAATGCCTATGTCTTTTAACAACAATAGTCAAGTCTTCCAATGGACTTTTTAGTGAAACCCAATAGATAGCTTTATTTTCTCTTTGTTTACTCAAATATTGAATGTTTATGTCTTATAAATTTAGTAGTAAAGTATTCTAATGACTTGCTTATGACACCCCAAAGAATATATTATGTTTAGTACCTTGAACACTGTAGCTTATTCACTTTAATCTCTAAAAATTGTGTTTTGTTATGCACGGTCTGGTTAGCACAGTTAGTAAGGTGTTGGGTTTGCACTATCAAGTTAAAACTGTCATTGGTTTGAATTCCATGTTATCATGTTTTTATTTTACTAGTGTGGTTTGTGGCTCTATAATATGAATGCCTATGTCTTTTAACAACAATAGTCAAGTCTTTCAATGGACTTTTTAGTGAAACCCAATAGATAGCTTTATTTTCTCTTTGTTTACTCAAATATTGAATGCTTATGTCTTATAAATTTAGTAGGAAAGTATTCTAATGACTTGCTTATGACACCCCATAGAATATATTATGTTTAGTACCTTGGACACTGTAGCTTATTCACTTAAATCTCTGATAAATTGTGTGTCTGGTATGCACAGTCTGGTTAGCACAGTTAGTAAGGTGTTGGGTTTGCACTATCAAATTAAAACTGTCATTGGTTCGAATCCAATGTTATCATATTTTATTTTACTAGTGTGGTTTGTGGCTCTATAATATGAATGCCTATGTCTTTTAACAACAATAGTCAAGTCTTCCAATGGACTTTTTAGTGAAACCCAATAGATAGCTTTATTTTCTCTTTGTTTACTCAAATATTGAATGCTTATGTCTTATAAATTTAGTAGGAAAGTATTCTAATGACTTGCTTATGACACCCCATAGAATATATTATGTTTATTACCTTAGACACTGTAGCTTATTCACTTAAATCTCTGATAAATTGTATGTCTGGTATGCACAGTCTGGTTAGCACAGTTAGTAAGGTGTTGGGTTTGCACTATCAAATTAAGACTGTCATTGGTTCGAATCCCATGTTATCATGTTTTTATTTTACTAGTGTGGTTTGTGGCTCTATTATATGAATGCCTATGTCTTTTAACAACAACAATAGTCAAGTCTTCCAATGGACTTTTTAGTGAAACCCAATAGATAGCTTTATTCTCTCTTTGTTTACTCAAATATTGAATGCTTATGTCTTATAAATTTAGTATGAAAGTATTCTAATGACTTGCTAATGACACCCCATAGAATATATTATGTTTAGTACCTTGGACACTGTAGCTTATACACTTTAATCTCTGATAAATTGAGTTTTGGTATGCACAGTCTGGTTACCACAGTTAGTAAGATGTTGGGTTTGCACTATCAAGTTAAAACTGTCATTGTTTGGAATTCCATGTTATCATGTTTTTATTTTACTAGTGTGGTTTGTGGCTCTATAATATGAATGCCTATGTCTTTTAACAACAATAGTCAAGTCTTCCAATTGACTTTTTAGTGAAACCCAATAGATAGCTTTATTTTCTCTTTGTTTACTCAAATATTGAATGCTTATGTCTTATAAATTTAGTAGGAAAGTATTCTAATGACTTGCTTATGACACCCCATAGAATATATTATGTTTAGTACCTTGGACACTGTAGCTTATTCACTTAAATCTCTGATAAATTGTGTGTCTGGTATGCATGGTCTGGTTAGCACAGTTAGTAAGGTGTAGGATTTGCACTATCAAATTAAGACTGTCATTGGTTCGAATCCAATGTTATCATGTTTTTATTTTACTAGTGTGGTTTGTGGCTCTATAATATGAATGCCTATGTCTTTTAACAACAATAGTCAAGTCTTCCAATGGACTTTTTAGTGAAACCCAATAGATAGCTTTATTTTCTCTTTGTTTGCTCAAATATTGAATGTTTATGTCTTATAAATTTAGTAGTAAAGTATTCTAATGACTTGCTTATGACACCCCAAAGAATATATTATGTTTAGTAGCTTGAACACTGTAGCTTATTCACTTTAATCTCTGATAAATTGTGTTTTGTTATGCACGGTCTGGTTAGCACAGTTAGTAAGGTGTTGGGTTTGCACTATCAAGTTAAAACTGTCATTGGTTTGAATTCCATGTTATCATGTTTTTATTTTACTAGTGTGGTTTGTGGCTCTATAATATGAATGCCTATGTCTTTTAACAACAATAGTCAAGTCTTTCAATGGACTTTTTAGTGAAACCCAATAGATAGCTTTATTTTCTCTTTGTTTACTCAAATATTGAATGCTTATGTCTTATAAATTTAGTAGGAAAGTATTCTAATGACTTGCTTATGACACCCCATAGAATATATTATGTATAGTACCTTGGACACTGTAGATTATTCACTAAAATATATGATAAATTTTGCATCTGGTATGCCCGGTCTGGTTAGCACAGTTAGTAAGGTGTTGGGTTTGCACTATCAAATTAAGACTGTCATTGGTTTGAATCTCATGTTATTTTTTTTTATTTTACTAGTGTGGTTTGTGGCTCTATAATATGAATGCCTATGTCTTTTAACAACAATAGTCAAGTCTTCCAATGGACTTTTTAGTGAAACCCAATAGATAGCTTTATTTTATATTTGTTTACTAAAATATTTAATGCTTATGTCTTATAAATTTAGTAGGAAAATATTCTAATGACTTGCTTATGACACCCCATAGAATATATTATGTTTAGTACCTTGGACACTGTAGCTTATTCACTTAAATCTCTGATAAATTGTGTGTCTGGTATGCACAGTCTGGTTAGCACAGTTAGTAAGGTGTTGGGTTTGCACTATCAAATTAAGACTGTCATTGGTTCGAATCCCAAGTTATCATGTTTTTATTTTACTAGTATGGTTTGTGGCTCTATAATATGAATGCCTATGTCTTTTAACAACAATAGTCAAGTCTTCCAATGGACTTTTAAGTGAAACCCAATAGATAGCTTTATTTTCTCTTTGTTTACTCAAATATTAAATGCTTATGTCTTATAAATTTAGTAGGAAAGTATTCTAATGACTTGCTTATGACACCCCATAGAATATATTATGTATAGTACCTTGGACACTGTAGCTTATTCACTTAAATATCTGATAAATTTGGCATCTGGTATGCACAGTCTGGTTAGCACAGTTAGTAAGGTGTTAGGTTTGCACTATCAAATTAAGAATGTCATTGGTTCAAATCCCATGTTATCATGATTTTATTTTACTAGTGTGGTTTGTGGCTCTATAATATGAATGCCTATGTCTTTTAACAACAACAGTCAAGTCTTCCAATGGACTTTTTAGTGAAACTCAATAGATAGCTTTATTTTCTCTTTGTTTACACAAATATTGAATGCTTATGTCTTATAAATTTAGTAGGAAAGTATTCTAATGACTTGCTTATGACACCCCATAGAATATATTATGTTTAGTACCTTGGACACTGGTGCTTATTCACTTAAATCTCTGATAAATTGTGTGTCTGGTGTGCACAGTCTGGTTAGCACGGTTAGTAAGGTGCTGGGTTTGCACTATCAAATTAAGACTGTCATTGGTTCGAGTCCCATGTTATTTTTTTTTATTTTACTAGTGTGGTTTGTGGCTCTATAATATGAATGCCTATGTCTTTTAACAACAATAGTCAAGTCTTCCAATTGACTTTTTAGTGAAATCCAATAGATAGCTTTATTTTCTCTTTGTTTACTCAAATATTGAATGCTTATGTCTTATAAATTTAGTAGGAAAGTATTCTAATGACTTGCTTATGACACCCCATAGAATATATTATGTTTAGTACCTTGGACACTGTAGCTTATTCACTTAAATCTCTGATAAATTGTGCGTCTGGTATGCATGGTCTGGTTAGCACAGTTAGTAAGGTGTAGGGTTTGCACTATCAAATTAAGACTGTCATTGGTTCGAATCCAATGTTATCATGTTTTTATTTTACTAGTGTGGTTTGTGGCTCTATAATATGAATGCCTATGTCTTTTAACAACAATAGTCAAGTCTTTCAATGGACTTTTTAGTGAAACCCAATAGATAGCTTTATTTTCTCTTTGTTTACTCAAATATTGAAAGTTTATGTCTTATAAATTTAGTAGTAAAGCATTCTAATGACTTGCTTATGACACCCCATAGAATATATTATGTTTATTACCTTGGACACTGTAGCTTATTCACTTTAATCTCTGATAAATTGTGTCTGTGGTATGCACAGTCTGGTTAGCACAGTAAGTAAGGTGTTGGGTTTGCACTATCAAGATAAGACTGTCATTGGTTCGAATCCCATGTTATCATGTTTTTATTTTATTAGTGTGGTTTGTGGCTCTATAATATGAATGCCTATGTCTTTTAACAACAATAGTCAAGTCTTCCAATGGACTTTTTAGTGAAACCCAATAGATAGCTTTATTTTCTCTTTGTTTACTCAAATATTGAATGTTTATGTCTTATAAATTTAGTAGTAAAGTATTCTAATGACTTGCTTATGACACCCCAAAGAATATATTATGTTTAGTACCTTGAACACTGTAGCTTATTCACTTTAATCTCTAAAAATTGTGTTTTGTTATGCACGGTCTGGTTAGCACAGTTAGTAAGGTGTTGGGTTTGCACTATCAAGTTAAAACTGTCATTGGTTTGAATTCCATGTTATCATGTTTTTATTTTACTAGTGTGGTTTGTGGCTCTATAATATGAATGCCTATGTCTTTTAACAACAATAGTCAAGTCTTTCAATGGACTTTTTAGTGAAACCCAATAGATAGCTTTATTTTCTCTTTGTTTACTCAAATATTGAATGCTTATGTCTTATAAATTTAGTAGGAAAGTATTCTAATGACTTGCTTATGACACCCCATAGAATATATTATGTTTAGTACCTTGGACACTGTAGCTTATTCACTTAAATCTCTGATAAATTGTGTGTCTGGTATGCACAGTCTGGTTAGCACAGTTAGTAAGGTGTTGGGTTTGCACTATCAAATTAAAACTGTCATTGGTTCGAATCCAATGTTATCATATTTTATTTTACTAGTGTGGTTTGTGGCTCTATAATATGAATGCCTATGTCTTTTAACAACAATAGTCAAGTCTTCCAATGGACTTTTTAGTGAAACCCAATAGATAGCTTTATTTTCTCTTTGTTTACTCAAATATTGAATGCTTATGTCTTATAAATTTAGTAGGAAAGTATTCTAATGACTTGCTTATGACACCCCATAGAATATATTATGTTTATTACCTTAGACACTGTAGCTTATTCACTTAAATCTCTGATAAATTGTATGTCTGGTATGCACAGTCTGGTTAGCACAGTTAGTAAGGTGTTGTGTTTGCACTATCAAATTAAGACTGTCATTGGTTCGAATCCCATGTTATCATGTTTTTATTTTACTAGTGTGGTTTGTGGCTCTATTATATGAATGCCTATGTCTTTTAACAACAACAATAGTCAAGTCTTCCAATGGACTTTTTAGTGAAACCCAATAGATAGCTTTATTCTCTCTTTGTTTACTCAAATATTGAATGCTTATGTCTTATAAATTTAGTATGAAAGTATTCTAATGACTTGCTAATGACACCCCATAGAATATATTATGTTTAGTACCTTGGACACTGTAGCTTATACACTTTAATCTCTGATAAATTGAGTTTTGGTATGCACAGTCTGGTTACCACAGTTAGTAAGATGTTGGGTTTGCACTATCAAGTTAAAACTGTCATTGTTTGGAATTCCATGTTATCATGTTTTTATTTTACTAGTGTGGTTTGTGGCTCTATAATATGAATGCCTATGTCTTTTAACAACAATAGTCAAGTCTTCCAATTGACTTTTTAGTGAAACCCAATAGATAGCTTTATTTTCTCTTTGTTTACTCAAATATTGAATGCTTATGTCTTATAAATTTAGTAGGAAAGTATTCTAATGACTTGCTTATGACACCCCATAGAATATATTATGTTTAGTACCTTGGACACTGTAGCTTATTCACTTAAATCTCTGATAAATTGTGTGTCTGGTATGCATGGTCTGGTTAGCACAGTTAGTAAGGTGTAGGGTTTGCACTATCAAATTAAGACTGTCATTGGTTCGAATCCAATGTTATCATGTTTTTATTTTACTAGTGTGGTTTGTGGCTCTATAATATGAATGCCTATGTCTTTTAACAACAATAGTCAAGTCTTCCAATGGACTTTTTAGTGAAACCCAATAGATAGCTTTATTTTCCCTTTGTTTGCTCAAATATTGAATGTTTATGTCTTATAAATTTAGTAGTAAAGTATTCTAATGACTTGCTTATGACACCCCAAAGAATATATTATGTTTAGTAGCTTGAACACTGTAGCTTATTCACTTTAATCTCTGATAAATTGTGTTTTGTTATGCACGGTCTGGTTAGCACAGTTAGTAAGGTGTTGGGTTTGCACTATCAAGTTAAAACTGTCATTGGTTTGAATTCCATGTTATCATGTTTTTATTTTACTAGTGTGGTTTGTGGCTCTATAATATGAATGCCTATGTCTTTTAACAACAATAGTCAAGTCTTTCAATGGACTTTTTAGTGAAACCCAATAGATAGCTTTATTTTCTCTTTGTTTACTCAAATATTGAATGCTTATGTCTTATAAATTTAGTAGGAAAGTATTCTAATGACTTGCTTATGACACCCCATAGAATATATTATGTATAGTACCTTGGACACTGTAGATTATTCACTAAAATATATGATAAATTTTGCATCTGGTATGCCCGGTCTGGTTAGCACAGTTAGTAAGGTGTTGGGTTTGCACTATCAAATTAAGACTGTCATTGGTTTGAATCTCATGTTATTTTTTTTTATTTTACTAGTGTGGTTTGTGGCTCTATAATATGAATGCCTATGTCTTTTAACAACAATAGTCAAGTCTTCCAATGGACTTTTTAGTGAAACCCAATAGATAGCTTTATTTTATATTTGTTTACTAAAATATTTAATGCTTATGTCTTATAAATTTAGTAGGGAAATATTCTAATGACTTGCTTATGACACCCCATAGAATATATTATGTTTAGTACCTTGGACACTGTAGCTTATTCACTTAAATCTCTGATAAATTGTGTGTCTGGTATGCACAGTCTGGTTAGCACAGTTAGTAAGGTGTTGGGTTTGAACTATCAAATTAAGACTGTCATTGGTTCGAATCCCAAGTTATCATGTTTTTATTTTACTAGTATGGTTTGTGGCTCTATAATATGAATGCCTATGTCTTTTAACAACAATAGTCAAGTCTTCCAATGGACTTTTAAGTGAAACCCAATAGATAGCTTTATTTTCTCTTTGTTTACTCAAATATTAAATGCTTATGTCTTATAAATTTAGTAGGAAAGTATTCTAATGACTAGCTTATGACACCCCATAGAATATATTATGTATAGTACCTTGGACACTGTAGCTTATTCACTTAAATATCTGATAAATTTGGCATCTGGTATGCACAGTCTGGTTAGCACAGTTAGTAAGGTGTTAGGTTTGCACTATCAAATTAAGAATGTCATTGGTTCAAATCCCATGTTATCATGATTTTATTTTACTAGTGTGGTTTGTGGCTCTATAATATGAATGCCTATGTCTTTTAACAACAACAGTCAAGTCTTCCAATGGACTTTTTAGTGAAACTCAATAGATAGCTTTATTTTCTCTTTGTTTACACAAATATTGAATGCTTATGTCTTATAAATTTAGTAGGAAAGTATTCTAATGACTTGCTTATGACACCCCATAGAATATATTATGTTTAGTACCTTGGACACTGGTGCTTATTCACTTAAATCTCTGATAAATTGTGTGTCTGGTGTGCACAGTCTGGTTAGCACGGTTAGTAAGATGCTGGGTTTGCACTATCAAATTAAGACTGTCATTGCTTCGAGTCCCATGTTATTTTTTTTTATTTTACTAGTGTGGTTTGTGGCTCTATAATATGAATGCCTATGTCTTTTAACAACAATAGTCAAGTCTTCCAATGGACTTTTTAGTGAAACTCAACAGATAGCTTTATTTTCTCTTTGTTTACTAAAATATTGAATGCTTATGTCTTATAAATTTAGTAGGAAAGTATTCTAATGACTTGCTTATGACACCCCATAGAATATATTATGTATAGTACCTTGGACACTGTAGCTTATTCACTTAAATATCTGATAAAGTTGGCATCTGGTATGCACAGTCTGGTTAGCACAGTTAGTAAGGTGTTGGGTTTGCACTATCAAATTAAGACTGTCATTGTTTCGAATCCCATTTTTTTTTTTTTACTAGTGTGGTTTGTGGCTATATAATATGAATGCCTATGTCTTTTAACAACAATAGTCAAGTCTTCCAATGGACTTTTTAGTGAAACCCAATAGATAGCTTTATTTTCTCTTTGTTTACTCAAATATTGAATGCTTATGTCTTATAAATTTAGTAGTAAAGTATTCTAATGACTTGCTTATGACACCCCATAGAATATATTATGTTTAGTACCTTGGACACTGTAGCTTATTCACTTTAATTTCTGATAAATTGTGTTTTGTTATGCACAGTCTGGTTAGCACAGTTAGTAAGGTGTTGGGTTTGCACTATCAAGTTAAAACTGTCATTGGTTTGAATTCCATGTTATCATGGTTTTATTTTACTAGTGTGGTTTGTGGCTCTATAATATGAATGCCTATGTCTTTTAACAACAATAGTCAAGTCTTTCAATGGACTTTTTAGTGAAACCCAATAGATAGCTTTATTTTCTCTTTGTTTACTCAAATATTGAATGCTTATGTCTTATAAATTTAGTAGGAAAGTGTTCTAATGACTTGCTTATGACACCCCATAGAATATATTATATTTAGTACCTTGGACACTGTAGCTTATTCACTTAAATCTCTGATAAATTGTGTGTCTGGTATGCTCGGTCTGGTTAGCACAGTTAGTAAGGTGTTGGGTTTGCACTATCAAATTAAGATTGTCATTGGTTCAAATCCCATGTTATCATGTTTTTATTTTACTAGTGTGGTTTGTGGCTCTATAATATGAATGCCTATGTCTTTTAACAACAATAGTCAAGTCTTCCAATGGACTTTTTAGTGAAACCCAATAGATAGCTTTATTTTATCTTTGTTTACTCAAATATTGAATGCTTATGTCTTATAAATTTAGTAGGAAAGTATTCTAATGACTTGCTTATGACACCCCATAGAATATATTATGTTTAGTACCTTGGACACTGTAGCTTATTCACTTAAATCTCTGATAAATTGGGCATCTGGTATGCACAGTCTGGTTAGCACAGTTAGTAAGGTGTTGGGTTTGCACTATCAAAGTAAGCCTGTCATTGGTTCGAATCCCATGTTATCATGTTTTTATTTTACTAGTGTGGTTTGTGGCTCTATAATATGAATGCCTATGTCTTTTAACAACAATAGTAAAGTCTTCCAATGGACTTTTAAGTGAAACCAAATAGATAGCTTTATTTTCTCTTTGTTTACTCAAATATTAAATGCTTATGTCTTATAAATTTAGTAGGAAAGTATTCTAATGACTTGCTTATGACACCCCATAGAATATATTATGTATAGTACCTTGGACACTGTAGCCTATTCACTTAAATCTCTGATAAATTGTGTGTCTGGTGTGCACAGTCTGGTTAGCACGGTTAGTAAGGTGCTGGGTTTGCACTATCAAATTAAGACTGTCATTGGTTCGAATCCCATGTTATTTTTTTTATTTTGCTAGTGTTGTTTGTGGCTCTATAATATGAATGCCTATGTCTTTTAACAACAATAGTCAAGTCTTCCAATGGACTTTTTAGTGAAACCCAATAGATAGCTTTATTTTCTCTTTGTTTACTCAAATATTGAATGCTTATGTCTTATAAATTTAGTAGTAAAGTATTCTAATGACTTGCTTATGACAACCCATAGAATATATTATGTTTAGTACCTTGGACACTGTAGCTTATTCACTTTAATCTCTGATAAATTGTGTTTTGTTATGCCCAGTCTGGTTAGCACAGTTAGTAAGGTGTTGGGTTTGCACTATCAAGTTAAAACTGTCATTGGTTTGAATTCCATGTTATCATGTTTTTATTTTACTAGTGTGGTTTGTGGCTCTATAATATGAATGCCTATGTCTTTTAACAACAATAGTCAAGTCTTTCAATGGACTTTTTAGTGAAACCCAATAGATAGCTTTATTTTCTCTTTGTTTACTCAAATATTGAATGCTTATGTCTTATAAATTTAGTAGGAAAGTGTTCTAATGACTTGCTTATGACACCCCATAGAATATATTATATTTAGTACCTTGGACACTGTAGCTTATTCACTTAAATCTCTGATAAATTGTGTGTCTGGTATGCTCGGTCTGGTTAGCACAGTTAGTAAGGTGTTGGGTTTGCACTATCAAATTAAGATTGTCATTGGTTCGAATCCCATGTTATCATGTTTTTATTTTACTAGTGTGGTTTATGGCTCTATAATATGAATGCCTATGTCTTTTAACAACAATAGTCAAGTCTTCCAATGGACTTTTAAGTGAAACCCAATAGATAGCTTTATTTTCTCTTTGTTTACTCAAATATTAAATGCTTATGTCTTATAAATTTAGTAGGAAAGTATTCTAATGACTTGCTTATGACACCCCATAGAATATATTATGTATAGTACCTTGGACACTGTAGCTTATTCACTTAAATCTCTGATAAATTGTGTGTCTGGTGTGCACAGTCTGGTTAGCACGGTTAGTAAGGTGCTGGGTTTGCACTATCAAATTAAGACTGTCATTGGTTCGAATCCCATGTTATTTTTTTTTATTTTACTAGTGTGGTTTGTGGCTCAATAATATGAATGCATATGTCTTTTAACAACAATAGTCAAGTCTTCCAATGGACTTTTTAGTGAAACCCAATAGATAGCTTTATTTTCTCTTTGTTTACTCAAATATTGAATGCTTATGTCTTATAAATTTAGTAGTAAAGTATTCTAATGACTTGCTTATGACAACCCATAGAATATATTATGTTTAGTACCTTGGACACTGTAGCTTATTCACTTTAATCTCTGATAAATTGTGTTTTGTTATGCCCAGTCTGGTTAGCACAGTTAGTAAGGTGTTGGGTTTGCACTATCAAGTTAAAACTGTCATTGGTTTGAATTCCATGTTATCATGTTTTTATTTTACTAGTGTGGTTTGTGGCTCTATAATATGAATGCCTATGTCTTTTAACAACAATAGTCAAGTCTTTCAATGGACTTTTTAGTGAAACCCAATAGATAGCTTTATTTTCTCTTTGTTTACTCAAATATTGAATGCTTATGTCTTATAAATTTAGTAGGAAAGTGTTCTAATGACTTGCTTATGACACCCCATAGAATATATTATATTTAGTACCTTGGACACTGTAGCTTATTCACTTAAATCTCTGATAAATTGTGTGTCTGGTATGCTCGGTCTGGTTAGCACAGTTAGTAAGGTGTTGGGTTTGCACTATCAAATTAAGATTGTCATTGGTTCGAATCCCATGTTATCATGTTTTTATTTTACTAGTGTGGTTTATGGCTCTATAATATGAATGCCTATGTCTTTTAACAACAATAGTCAAGTCTTCCAAAGGACTTTTAAGTGAAACCCAATAGATAGCTTTATTTTCTCTTTGTTTACTCAAATATTAAATGCTTATGTCTTATAAATTTAGTAGGAAAGTATTCTAATGACTTGCTTATGACACCCCATAGAATATATTATGTATAGTACCTTGGACACTGTAGCTTATTCACTTAAATCTCTGATAAATTGTGTGTCTGGTGTGCACAGTCTGGTTAGCACGGTTAGTAAGGTGCTGGGTTTGCACTATCAAATTAAGACTGTCATTGGTTCGAATCCCATGTTATTTTTTTTTATTTTACTAGTGTGGTTTGTGGCTCTATAATATGAATGCATATGTCTTTTAACAACAATAGTCAAGTCTTCCAATGGACTTTTTAGTGAAACCCAATAGATAGCTTTATTTTCTCTTTGTTTACTCAAATATTGAATGCTTATGTCTTATAAATTTAGTAGTAAAGTATTCTAATGACTTGCTTATGACAACCCATAGAATATATTATGTTTAGTACCTTGGACACTGTAGCTTATTCACTTTAATCTCTGATAAATTGTGTTTTGTTATGCCCAGTCTGGTTAGCACAGTTAGTAAGGTGTTGGGTTTGCACTATCAAGTTAAAACTGTCATTGGTTTGAATTCCATGTTATCATGTTTTTATTTTACTAGTGTGGTTTGTGGCTCTATAATATGAATGCCTATGTCTTTTAACAACAATAGTCAAGTCTTTCAATGGACTTTTTAGTGAAACCCAATAGATAGCTTTATTTTCTCTTTGTTTACTCAAATATTGAATGCTTATGTCTTATAAATTTAGTAGGAAAGTGTTCTAATGACTTGCTTATGACACCCCATAGAATATATTATATTTAGTACCTTGGACACTGTAGCTTATTCACTTAAATCTCTGATAAATTGTGTGTCTGGTATGCTTGGTCTGGTTAGCACAGTTAGTAAGGTGTTGGGTTTGCACTATCAAATTAAGATTGTCATTGGTTCGAATCCCATGTTATCATGTTTTTATTTTACTAGTGTGGTTTATGGCTCTATAATATGAATGCCTATGTCTTTTAACAACAATAGTCAAGTCTTCCAATGGACTTTTAAGTGAAACCCAATAGATAGCTTTATTTTCTCTTTGTTTACTCAAATATTAAATGCTTATGTCTTATAAATTTAGTAGGAAAGTATTCTAATGACTTGCTTATGACACCCCATAGAATATATTATGTATAGTACCTTGGACACTGTAGCTTATTCACTTAAATCTCTGATAAATTGTGTGTCTGGTGTGCACAGTCTGGTTAGCACGGTTAGTAAGGTGCTGGGTTTGCACTATCAAATTAAGACTGTCATTGGTTCGAATCCCATGTTATTTTTTTTTATTTTACTAGTGTGGTTTGTGGCTCTATAATATGAATGCATATGTCTTTTAACAACAATAGTCAAGTCTTCCAATGGACTTTTTAGTGAAACCCAATAGATAGCTTTATTTTCTCTTTGTTTACTCAAATATTGAATGCTTATGTCTTATAAATTTAGTAGTAAAGTATTCTAATGACTTGCTTATGACAACCCATAGAATATATTATGTTTAGTACCTTGGACACTGTAGCTTATTCACTTTAATCTCTGATAAATTGTGTTTTGTTATGCCCAGTCTGGTTAGCACAGTTAGTAAGGTGTTGGGTTTGCACTATCAAGTTAAAACTGTCATTGGTTTGAATTCCATGTTATCATGTTTTTATTTTACTAGTGTGGTTTGTGGCTCTATAATATGAATGCCTATGTCTTTTAACAACAATAGTCAAGTCTTTCAATGGACTTTTTAGTGAAACCCAATAGATAGCTTTATTTTCTCTTTGTTTACTCAAATATTGAATGCTTATGTCTTATAAATTTAGTAGGAAAGTATTCTAATGACTTGCTTATGACACCCCATAGAATATATTATATTTAGTGCCTTGGACACTGTAGCTTATTCACTTAAATCTCTGATAAATTGTGTGTCTGGTATGTTCGGTCTGGTTAGCACAGTTAGTAAGGTGTTGGGTTTGCACTATCAAATTAAGACTGTCATTGGTTTGAATCCCATGTTATCATGTTTTTATTTTACTAGTGTGGTTTGTGGCTCTATAATATGAATGCCTATGTCTTTTAACAACAATAGTCAAGTCTTCCAATGGACTTTTTAGTGAAACCCAATAGATAGCTTTATTTTATCTTTGTTTACTAAAATATTTAATGCTTATGTCTTATAAATTTAGTAGGAAAGTATTCTAATGACTTGCTTATGACACCCCATAGAATATATTATGTTTAGTACCTTGGACACTGTAGCTTATTCACTTAAATCTCTGATAAATTGTGTGTCTGGTATGCACAGTCTGGTTAGCACAGTTAGTAAGGTGTTGGGTTTGCACTGTCAAATTAAGACTGTCATTGGTTCGAATTCCATGTTATCATGTTTTTATTTTACTAGTGTGGTTTGTGGCTCTATAATATGAATGCCTATGTCTTTTAACAACAACAGTCAAGTCTTCCAATGGACTTTTTAGTGAAACTCAATAGATAGCTTTATTTTCTCTTTGTTTACTAAAATATTGAATGCTTATGTCTTATAAATTTAGTAGGAAAGTATTCTAATGACTTGCTTATGACACCCCATAGAATATATTATGTTTAGTACCTTGGACACTGGTGCTTATTCACTTAAATCTCTGATAAATTGTGTGTCTGGTGTGCACAGTCTGGTTAGCACGGTTAGTAAGGTGCTGGGTTTGCACTATCAAATTAAGACTGTCATTGGTTCGAATCCACTGTTATTTTTTTTTTTACTAGTGTGGTTTGTGGCTCTATAATATGAATGCCTATGTCTTTTAACAACAATAGTCAAGTCTTCCAATGGACTTTTTAGTGAAACTAAATAGATAGCTTTATTTTCTCGTTGTTTACTAAAATATTGAATGCTTATGTCTTATAAATTTAGTAGTAAAGTATTCTAATGACTTGCTTATGACAACCCATAGAATATATTATGTTTAGTACCTTGGACACTGTAGCTTATTCACTTTAATCTCTGATAAATTGTGTTTTGTTATGCACAGTCTGGTTAGCACAGTTAGTAAGGTGTTAGGTTTGCACTATCAAGTTAAAACTGTCATTGGTTTGAATTCCATGTTATCATGTTTTTATTTGCTAGTGTGGTTTGTGGCTCTATAATATGAATGCCTATGTCTTTTAACAACAATAGTCAAGTCTTTCAATGGACTTTTTAGTGAAACCCAATAGATAGCTTTATTTTCTCTTTGTTTACTCAAATATTGAATGCTTATGTCTTTTAAATTTAGTAGGAAAGTGTTCTAATGACTTGCTTATGACACCCCATAGAATATATTATATTTAGTACCTTGGACACTGTAGCTTATTCACTTAAATCTCTGATAAATTGTGTGTCTGGTATACTCGGTCTGGTTAGCACAGTTAGTAAGGTGTTGGGTTTGCACTATCAAATTAAGATTGTCATTGGTTCGAATCCCATGTTATCATGTTTTTATTTTACTAGTGTGGTTTGTGGCTCTATAATATGAATGCCTATGTCTTTTAACAACAATAGTCAAGTCTTCCAATGGACTTTTTAGTGAAACCCAATAGATAGCTTTATTTTCTCTTTGTTTACTCAAATATTAAATGCTTATGTCTTATAAATTTAGTAGGAAAGTATTCTAATGACTTGCTTATGACACCCCATAGAATATATTATGTATAGTACCTTGGACACTGTAGCTTATTCACTTAAATCTCTGATAAATTGTGTGTCTGGTGTGCACAGTCTGGTTAGCACGGTTAGTAAGGTGCTGGGTTTGCACTATCAAATTAAGACTGTCATTGGTTCGAATCCCATGTTATTTTTTTTTATTTTACTAGTGTGGTTTGTGGCTCTATAATATGAATGCCTATGTCTTTTAACAACAATAGTCAAGTCTTCCAATGGACTTTTTAGTGAAACCCAATAGATAGCTTTATTTTCTCTTTGTTTACTCAACTATTGAATGCTTATGTCTTATAAATTTAGTAGTAAAGTATTCTAATGACTTGCTTATGACAACCCATAGAATATATTATGTTTAGTACCTTGGACACTGTAGCTTATTCACTTTAATCTCTGATAAATTGTGTTTTGTTATGCCCAGTCTGGTTAGCACAGTTAGTAAGGTGTTGGGTTTGCACTATCAAGTTAAAACTGTCATTGGTTTGAATTCCATGTTATCATGTTTTTATTTTACTAGTGTGGTTTGTGGCTCTATAATATGAATGCCTATGTCTTTTAACAACAATAGTCAAGTCTTTCAATGGACTTTTTAGTGAAACCCAATAGATAGCTTTATTTTCTCTTTGTTTACTCAAATATTGAATGCTTATGTCTTATAAATTTAGTAGGAAAGTATTCTAATGACTTGCTTATGACACCCCATAGAATATATTATATTTAGTACCTTGGACACTGTAGCTTATTCACTTAAATCTCTGATAAATTGGGTGTCTGGTGTGCACAGTCTGGTTAGCACGGTTAGTAAGGTGCTGGGTTTGCACTATCAAATTAAGACTGTCATTGGTTCGAATCCAATGTTATTTTTTTTTTTTTTTACTAGTGTGGTTTGTGGCTCTATAATATGAATGCCTATGTCTTTTAACAACAATAGTCAAGTCTTCCAATGGACTTTTTAGTGAAACTAAATAGATAGCTTTATTTTCTCGTTGTTTACTAAAATATTGAATGCTTATGTCTTATAAATTTAGTAGTAAAGTATTCTAATGACTTGCTTATGACAACCCATAGAATATATTATGTTTAGTACCTTGGACACTGTAGCTTATTCACTTTAATCTCTGATAAATTGTGTTTTGTTATGCACAGTCTGGTTAGCACAGTTAGTCAGGTGTTGGGTTTGCACTATCAAGTTAAAACTGTCATTGGTTTGAATTCCATGTTATCATGTTTTTATTTGCTAGTGTGGTTTGTGGCTCTATAATATGAATGCCTATGTCTTTTAACAACAATAGTCAAGTCTTTCAATGGACTTTTTAGTGAAACCCAATAGATAGCTTTATTTTCTCTTTGTTTACTCAAATATTGAATGCTTATGTCTTATAAATTTAGTAGGAAAGTGTTCTAATGACTTGCTTATGACACCCCATAGAATATATTATATTTAGTACCTTGGACACTGTAGCTTATTCACTTAAATCTCTGATAAATTGTGTGTCTGGTATGCTCGGTCTGGTTAGCACAGTTAGTAAGGTGTTGGGTTTGCACTATCAAATTAAGATTGTCATTGGTTCAAATCCCATGTTATCATGTTTTTATTTTACTAGTGTGGTTTGTGGCTCTATAATATGAATGCCTATGTCTTTTAACAACAATAGTCAAGTCTTCCAATGGACTTTTTAGTGAAACCCAATAGATAGCTTTATTTTATCTTTGTTTACTCAAATATTGAATGCTTATGTCTTATAAATTTAGTAGGAAAGTATTCTAATGACTTGCTTATGACACCCCATAGAATATATTATGTTTAGTACCTTGGACACTGTAGCTTATTCACTTAAATCTCTGATAAATTGGGCATCTGGTATGCACAGTCTGGTTAGCACAGTTAGTAAGGTGTTGGGTTTGCACTATCAAAGTAAGCCTGTCATTGGTTCGAATCCCATGTTATCATGTTTTTATTTTACTAGTGTGGTTTGTGGCTCTATAATATGAATGCCTATGTCTTTTAACAACAATAGTAAAGTCTTCCAATGGACTTTTAAGTGAAACCAAATAGATAGCTTTATTTTCTCTTTGTTTACTCAAATATTAAATGCTTATGTCTTATAAATTTAGTAGGAAAGTATTCTAATGACTTGCTTATGACACCCCATAGAATATATTATGTATAGTACCTTGGACACTGTAGCCTATTCACTTAAATCTCTGATAAATTGTGTGTCTGGTGTGCACAGTCTGGTTAGCACGGTTAGTAAGGTGCTGGGTTTGCACTATCAAATTAAGACTGTCATTGGTTCGAATCCCATGTTATTTTTTTTATTTTGCTAGTGTTGTTTGTGGCTCTATAATATGAATGCCTATGTCTTTTAACAACAATAGTCAAGTCTTCCAATGGACTTTTTAGTGAAACCCAATAGATAGCTTTATTTTCTCTTTGTTTACTCAAATATTGAATGCTTATGTCTTATAAATTTAGTAGTAAAGTATTCTAATGACTTGCTTATGACAACCCATAGAATATATTATGTTTAGTACCTTGGACACTGTAGCTTATTCACTTTAATCTCTGATAAATTGTGTTTTGTTATGCCCAGTCTGGTTAGCACAGTTAGTAAGGTGTTGGGTTTGCACTATCAAGTTAAAACTGTCATTGGTTTGAATTCCATGTTATCATGTTTTTATTTTACTAGTGTGGTTTGTGGCTCTATAATATGAATGCCTATGTCTTTTAACAACAATAGTCAAGTCTTTCAATGGACTTTTTAGTGAAACCCAATAGATAGCTTTATTTTCTCTTTGTTTACTCAAATATTGAATGCTTATGTCTTATAAATTTAGTAGGAAAGTGTTCTAATGACTTGCTTATGACACCCCATAGAATATATTATATTTAGTACCTTGGACACTGTAGCTTATTCACTTAAATCTCTGATAAATTGTGTGTCTGGTATGCTCGGTCTGGTTAGCACAGTTAGTAAGGTGTTGGGTTTGCACTATCAAATTAAGATTGTCATTGGTTCGAATCCCATGTTATCATGTTTTTATTTTACTAGTGTGGTTTATGGCTCTATAATATGAATGCCTATGTCTTTTAACAACAATAGTCAAGTCTTCCAATGGACTTTTAAGTGAAACCCAATAGATAGCTTTATTTTCTCTTTGTTTACTCAAATATTAAATGCTTATGTCTTATAAATTTAGTAGGAAAGTATTCTAATGACTTGCTTATGACACCCCATAGAATATATTATGTATAGTACCTTGGACACTGTAGCTTATTCACTTAAATCTCTGATAAATTGTGTGTCTGGTGTGCACAGTCTGGTTAGCACGGTTAGTAAGGTGCTGGGTTTGCACTATCAAATTAAGACTGTCATTGGTTCGAATCCCATGTTATTTTTTTTTATTTTACTAGTGTGGTTTGTGGCTCTATAATATGAATGCATATGTCTTTTAACAACAATAGTCAAGTCTTCCAATGGACTTTTTAGTGAAACCCAATAGATAGCTTTATTTTCTCTTTGTTTACTCAAATATTGAATGCTTATGTCTTATAAATTTAGTAGTAAAGTATTCTAATGACTTGCTTATGACAACCCATAGAATATATTATGTTTAGTACCTTGGACACTGTAGCTTATTCACTTTAATCTCTGATAAATTGTGTTTTGTTATGCCCAGTCTGGTTAGCACAGTTAGTAAGGTGTTGGGTTTGCACTATCAAGTTAAAACTGTCATTGGTTTGAATTCCATGTTATCATGTTTTTATTTTACTAGTGTGGTTTGTGGCTCTATAATATGAATGCCTATGTCTTTTAACAACAATAGTCAAGTCTTTCAATGGACTTTTTAGTGAAACCCAATAGATAGCTTTATTTTCTCTTTGTTTACTCAAATATTGAATGCTTATGTCTTATAAATTTAGTAGGAAAGTGTTCTAATGACTTGCTTATGACACCCCATAGAATATATTATATTTAGTACCTTGGACACTGTAGCTTATTCACTTAAATCTCTGATAAATTGTGTGTCTGGTATGCTCGGTCTGGTTAGCACAGTTAGTAAGGTGTTGGGTTTGCACTATCAAATTAAGATTGTCATTGGTTCGAATCCCATGTTATCATGTTTTTATTTTACTAGTGTGGTTTATGGCTCTATAATATGAATGCCTATGTCTTTTAACAACAATAGTCAAGTCTTCCAATGGACTTTTAAGTGAAACCCAATAGATAGCTTTATTTTCTCTTTGTTTACTCAAATATTAAATGCTTATGTCTTATAAATTTAGTAGGAAAGTATTCTAATGACTTGCTTATGACACCCCATAGAATATATTATGTATAGTACCTTGGACACTGTAGCTTATTCACTTAAATCTCTGATAAATTGTGTGTCTGGTGTGCACAGTCTGGTTAGCACGGTTAGTAAGGTGCTGGGTTTGCACTATCAAATTAAGACTGTCATTGGTTCGAATCCCATGTTATTTTTTTTTATTTTACTAGTGTGGTTTGTGGCTCTATAATATGAATGCATATGTCTTTTAACAACAATAGTCAAGTCTTCCAATGGACTTTTTAGTGAAACCCAATAGATAGCTTTATTTTCTCTTTGTTTACTCAAATATTGAATGCTTATGTCTTATAAATTTAGTAGTAAAGTATTCTAATGACTTGCTTATGACAACCCATAGAATATATTATGTTTAGTACCTTGGACACTGTAGCTTATTCACTTTAATCTCTGATAAATTGTGTTTTGTTATGCCCAGTCTGGTTAGCAC
The DNA here is from genome assembly GCF_028390025.1 of Pseudophryne corroboree. Classification (NCBI taxonomy): domain Eukaryota; kingdom Metazoa; phylum Chordata; class Amphibia; order Anura; family Myobatrachidae; genus Pseudophryne; species Pseudophryne corroboree. The sequence continues at coordinate 646,704,578 of NC_086447.1, read as the reverse complement.
AGTTAGTAAGGTGTTGGGTTTGCACTATCAAGTTAAAACTGTCATTGGTTTGAATTCCATGTTATCATGTTTTTATTTTACTAGTGTGGTTTGTGGCTCTATAATATGAATGCCTATGTCTTTTAACAACAATAGTCAAGTCTTTCAATGGACTTTTTAGTGAAACCCAATAGATAGCTTTATTTTCTCTTTGTTTACTCAAATATTGAATGCTTATGTCTTATAAATTTAGTAGGAAAGTATTCCAATGACTTGCTTATGACACCCCATAGAATATATTATATTTAGTGCCTTGGACACTGTAGCTTATTCACTTAAATCTCTGATAAATTGTGTGTCTGGTATGTTCGGTCTGGTTAGCACAGTTAGTAAGGTGTTGGGTTTGCACTATCAAATTAAGACTGTCATTGGTTTGAATCCCATGTTATCATGTTTTTATTTTACTAGTGTGGTTTGTGGCTCTATAATATGAATGCCTATGTCTTTTAACAACAATAGTCAAGTCTTCCAATGGACTTTTTAGTGAAACCCAATAGATAGCTTTATTTTATCTTTGTTTACTAAAATATTTAATGCTTATGTCTTATAAATTTAGTAGGAAAGTATTCTAATGACTTGCTTATGACACCCCATAGAATATATTATGTTTAGTACCTTGGACACTGTAGCTTATTCACTTAAATCTCTGATAAATTGTGTGTCTGGTATGCACAGTCTGGTTAGCACAGTTAGTAAGGTGTTGGGTTTGCACTGTCAAATTAAGACTGTCATTGGTTCGAATTCCATGTTATCATGTTTTTATTTTACTAGTGTGGTTTGTGGCTCTATAATATGAATGCCTATGTCTTTTAACAACAATAGTCAAGTCTTCCAATGGACTTTTTAGTGAAACCCAATAGATAGCTTTATTTTATCTTTGTTTACTAAAATATTTAATGCTTATGTCTTATAAATTTAGTAGGAAAGTATTCTAATGACTTGCTTATGACACCCCATAGAATATATTATGTTTAGTACCTTGGACACTGTAGCCTATTCACTTAAATCTCTGATAAATTGTGTGTCTGGTGTGCACAGTCTGGTTAGCACGGTTAGTAAGGTGCTGGGTTTGCACTATCAAATTAAGACTGTCATTGGTTCGAATCCCATGTTATTTTTTTTTATTTTGCTAGTGTTGTTTGTGGCTCTATAATATGAATGCCTATGTCTTTTAACAACAATAGTCAAGTCTTCCAATGGACTTTTTAGTGAAACCCAATAGATAGCTTTATTTTCTCTTTGTTTACTCAAATATTGAATGCTTATGTCTTATAAATTTAGTAGTAAAGTATTCTAATGACTTGCTTATGACAACCCATAGAATATATTATGTTTAGTACCTTGGACACTGTAGCTTATTCACTTTAATCTCTGATAAATTGTGTTTTGTTATGCCCAGTCTGGTTAGCACAGTTAGTAAGGTGTTGGGTTTGCACTATCAAGTTAAAACTGTCATTGGTTTGAATTCCATGTTATCATGTTTTTATTTTACTAGTGTGGTTTGTGGCTCTATAATATGAATGCCTATGTCTTTTAACAACAATAGTCAAGTCTTTCAATGGACTTTTTAGTGAAACCCAATAGATAGCTTTATTTTCTCTTTGTTTACTCAAATATTGAATGCTTATGTCTTATAAATTTAGTAGGAAAGTGTTCTAATGACTTGCTTATGACACCCCATAGAATATATTATATTTAGTACCTTGGACACTGTAGCTTATTCACTTAAATCTCTGATAAATTGTGTGTCTGGTATGCTCGGTCTGGTTAGCACAGTTAGTAAGGTGTTGGGTTTGCACTATCAAATTAAGATTGTCATTGGTTCGAATCCCATGTTATCATGTTTTTATTTTACTAGTGTGGTTTATGGCTCTATAATATGAATGCCTATGTCTTTTAACAACAATAGTCAAGTCTTCCAATGGACTTTTAAGTGAAACCCAATAGATAGCTTTATTTTCTCTTTGTTTACTCAAATATTAAATGCTTATGTCTTATAAATTTAGTAGGAAAGTATTCTAATGACTTGCTTATGACACCCCATAGAATATATTATGTATAGTACCTTGGACACTGTAGCTTATTCACTTAAATCTCTGATAAATTGTGTGTCTGGTGTGCACAGTCTGGTTAGCACGGTTAGTAAGGTGCTGGGTTTGCACTATCAAATTAAGACTGTCATTGGTTCGAATCCCATGTTATTTTTTTTTATTTTACTAGTGTGGTTTGTGGCTCTATAATATGAATGCATATGTCTTTTAACAACAATAGTCAAGTCTTCCAATGGACTTTTTAGTGAAACCCAATAGATAGCTTTATTTTCTCTTTGTTTACTCAAATATTGAATGCTTATGTCTTATAAATTTAGTAGTAAAGTATTCTAATGACTTGCTTATGACAACCCATAGAATATATTATGTTTAGTACCTTGGACACTGTAGCTTATTCACTTTAATCTCTGATAAATTGTGTTTTGTTATGCCCAGTCTGGTTAGCACAGTTAGTAAGGTGTTGGGTTTGCACTATCAAGTTAAAACTGTCATTGGTTTGAATTCCATGTTATCATGTTTTTATTTTACTAGTGTGGTTTGTGGCTCTATAATATGAATGCCTATGTCTTTTAACAACAATAGTCAAGTCTTTCAATGGACTTTTTAGTGAAACCCAATAGATAGCTTTATTTTCTCTTTGTTTACTCAAATATTGAATGCTTATGTCTTATAAATTTAGTAGGAAAGTGTTCTAATGACTTGCTTATGACACCCCATAGAATATATTATATTTAGTACCTTGGACACTGTAGCTTATTCACTTAAATCTCTGATAAATTGTGTGTCTGGTATGCTCGGTCTGGTTAGCACAGTTAGTAAGGTGTTGGGTTTGCACTATCAAATTAAGATTGTCATTGGTTCGAATCCCATGTTATCATGTTTTTATTTTACTAGTGTGGTTTATGGCTCTATAATATGAATGCCTATGTCTTTTAACAACAATAGTCAAGTCTTCCAATGGACTTTTAAGTGAAACCCAATAGATAGCTTTATTTTCTCTTTGTTTACTCAAATATTAAATGCTTATGTCTTATAAATTTAGTAGGAAAGTATTCTAATGACTTGCTTATGACACCCCATAGAATATATTATGTATAGTACCTTGGACACTGTAGCTTATTCACTTAAATCTCTGATAAATTGTGTGTCTGGTGTGCACAGTCTGGTTAGCACGGTTAGTAAGGTGCTGGGTTTGCACTATCAAATTAAGACTGTCATTGGTTCGAATCCCATGTTATTTTTTTTTATTTTACTAGTGTGGTTTGTGGCTCTATAATATGAATGCATATGTCTTTTAACAACAATAGTCAAGTCTTCCAATGGACTTTTTAGTGAAACCCAATAGATAGCTTTATTTTCTCTTTGTTTACTCAAATATTGAATGCTTATGTCTTATGAATTTAGTAGTAAAGTATTCTAATGACTTGCTTATGACAACCCATAGAATATATTATGTTTAGTACCTTGGACACTGTAGCTTATTCACTTTAATCTCTGATAAATTGTGTTTTGTTATGCCCAGTCTGGTTAGCACAGTTAGTAAGGTGTTGGGTTTGCACTATCAAGTTAAAACTGTCATTGGTTTGAATTCCATGTTATCATGTTTTTATTTTACTAGTGTGGTTTGTGGCTCTATAATATGAATGCCTATGTCTTTTAACAACAATAGTCAAGTCTTTCAATGGACTTTTTAGTGAAACCCAATAGATAGCTTTATTTTCTCTTTGTTTACTCAAATATTGAATGCTTATGTCTTATAAATTTAGTAGGAAAGTATTCTAATGACTTGCTTATGACACCCCATAGAATATATTATATTTAGTGCCTTGGACACTGTAGCTTATTCACTTAAATCTCTGATAAATTGTGTGTCTGGTATGTTCGGTCTGGTTAGCACAGTTAGTAAGGTGTTGGGTTTGCACTATCAAATTAAGACTGTCATTGGTTTGAATCCCATGTTATCATGTTTTTATTTTACTAGTGTGGTTTGTGGCTCTATAATATGAATGCCTATGTCTTTTAACAACAATAGTCAAGTCTTCCAATGGACTTTTTAGTGAAACCCAATAGATAGCTTTATTTTATCTTTGTTTACTAAAATATTTAATGCTTATGTCTTATAAATTTAGTAGGAAAGTATTCTAATGACTTGCTTATGACACCCCATAGAATATATTATGTTTAGTACCTTGGACACTGTAGCTTATTCACTTAAATCTCTGATAAATTGTGTGTCTGGTATGCACAGTCTGGTTAGCACAGTTAGTAAGGTGTTGGGTTTGCACTGTCAAATTAAGACTGTCATTGGTTCGAATTCCATGTTATCATGTTTTTATTTTACTAGTGTGGTTTGTGGCTCTATAATATGAATGCCTATGTCTTTTAACAACAACAGTCAAGTCTTCCAATGGACTTTTTAGTGAAACTCAATAGATAGCTTTATTTTCTCTTTGTTTACTAAAATATTGAATGCTTATGTCTTATAAATTTAGTAGGAAAGTATTCTAATGACTTGCTTATGACACCCCATAGAATATATTATGTTTAGTACCTTGGACACTGGTGCTTATTCACTTAAATCTCTGATAAATTGTGTGTCTGGTGTGCACAGTCTGGTTAGCACGGTTAGTAAGGTGCTGGGTTTGCACTATCAAATTAAGACTGTCATTGGTTCGAATCCACTGTTATTTTTTTTTTACTAGTGTGGTTTGTGGCTCTATAATATGAATGCCTATGTCTTTTAACAACAATAGTCAAGTCTTCCAATGGACTTTTTAGTGAAACTAAATAGATAGCTTTATTTTCTCGTTGTTTACTAAAATATTGAATGCTTATGTCTTATAAATTTAGTAGTAAAGTATTCTAATGACTTGCTTATGACAACCCATAGAATATATTATGTTTAGTACCTTGGACACTGTAGCTTATTCACTTTAATCTCTGATAAATTGTGTTTTGTTATGCACAGTCTGGTTAGCACAGTTAGTAAGGTGTTGGGTTTGCACTATCAAGTTAAAACTGTCATTGGTTTGAATTCCATGTTATCATGTTTTTATTTGCTAGTGTGGTTTGTGGCTCTATAATATGAATGCCTATGTCTTTTAACAACAATAGTCAAGTCTTTCAATGGACTTTTTAGTGAAACCCAATAGATAGCTTTATTTTCTCTTTGTTTACTCAAATATTGAATGCTTATGTCTTTTAAATTTAGTAGGAAAGTGTTCTAATGACTTGCTTATGACACCCCATAGAATATATTATATTTAGTACCTTGGACACTGTAGCTTATTCACTTAAATCTCTGATAAATTGTGTGTCTGGTATACTCGGTCTGGTTAGCACAGTTAGTAAGGTGTTGGGTTTGCACTATCAAATTAAGATTGTCATTGGTTCGAATCCCATGTTATCATGTTTTTATTTTACTAGTGTGGTTTGTGGCTCTATAATATGAATGCCTATGTCTTTTAACAACAATAGTCAAGTCTTCCAATGGACTTTTTAGTGAAACCCAATAGATAGCTTTATTTTCTCTTTGTTTACTCAAATATTAAATGCTTATGTCTTATAAATTTAGTAGGAAAGTATTCTAATGACTTGCTTATGACACCCCATAGAATATATTATGTATAGTACCTTGGACACTGTAGCTTATTCACTTAAATCTCTGATAAATTGTGTGTCTGGTGTGCACAGTCTGGTTAGCACGGTTAGTAAGGTGCTGGGTTTGCACTATCAAATTAAGACTGTCATTGGTTCGAATCCCATGTTATTTTTTTTTATTTTACTAGTGTGGTTTGTGGCTCTATAATATGAATGCCTATGTCTTTTAACAACAATAGTCAAGTCTTCCAATGGACTTTTTAGTGAAACCCAATAGATAGCTTTATTTTCTCTTTGTTTACTCAAATATTGAATGCTTATGTCTTATAAATTTAGTAGTAAAGTATTCTAATGACTTGCTTATGACAACCCATAGAATATATTATGTTTAGTACCTTGGACACTGTAGCTTATTCACTTTAATCTCTGATAAATTGTGTTTTGTTATGCCCAGTCTGGTTAGCACAGTTAGTAAGGTGTTGGGTTTGCACTATCAAGTTAAAACTGTCATTGGTTTGAATTCCATGTTATCATGTTTTTATTTTACTAGTGTGGTTTGTGGCTCTATAATATGAATGCCTATGTCTTTTAACAACAATAGTCAAGTCTTTCAATGGACTTTTTAGTGAAACCCAATAGATAGCTTTATTTTCTCTTTGTTTACTCAAATATTGAATGCTTATGTCTTATAAATTTAGTAGGAAAGTGTTCTAATGACTTGCTTATGACACCCCATAGAATATATTATATTTAGTACCTTGGACACTGTAGCTTATTCACTTAAATCTCTGATAAATTGTGTGTCTGGTATGCTCGGTCTGGTTAGCACAGTTAGTAAGGTGTTGGGTTTGCACTATCAAATTAAGGTTGTCATTGGTTCGAATCCCATGTTATCATGTTTTTATTTTACTAGTGTGGTTTGTGGCTCTATAATATGAATGCCTATGTCTTTTAACAACAATAGTCAAGTCTTCCAATGGACTTTTTAGTGAAACCCAATAGATAGCTTTATTTTATCTTTGTTTACTCAAATATTGAATGCTTATGTCTTATAAATTTAGTAGGAAAGTATTCTAATGACTTGCTTATGACACCCCATAGAATATATTATGTTTAGTACCTTGGACACTGTAGCTTATTCACTTAAATCTCTGATAAATTGGGCATCTGGTATGCACAGTCTGGTTAGCACAGTTAGTAAGGTGTTGGGTTTGCACTATCAAAGTAAGCCTGTCATTGGTTCGAATCCCATGTTATCATGTTTTTATTTTACTAGTGTGGTTTGTGGCTCTATAATATGAATGCCTATGTCTTTTAACAACAATAGTCAAGTCTTCCAATGGACTTTTAAGTGAAACCCAATAGATAGCTTTATTTTCTCTTTGTTTACTCAAATATTAAATGCTTATGTCTTATAAATTTAGTAGGAAAGTATTCTAATGACTTGCTTATGACACCCCATAGAATATATTATGTATAGTACCTTGGACACTGTAGCTTATTCACTTAAATCTCTGATAAATTGGGTGTCTGGTGTGCACAGTCTGGTTAGCACGGTTAGTAAGGTGCTGGGTTTGCACTATCAAATTAAGACTGTCATTGGTTCGAATCCCATGTTATTTTTTTTTTATTGTACTAGTGTGGTTTGTGGCTCTATAATATGAATGCCTATGTCTTTTAACAACAATAGTCAAGTCTTCCAATGGACTTTTTAGTGAAACCCAACAGATAGCTTTATTTTCTCTTTGTTTACTCAAATATTGAATGCTTATGTCTTATAAATTTAGTAGTAAAGTATTCTAATGACTTGCTTATGACAACCCATAGAATATATTATGTTTAGTACCTTGGACACTGTAGCTTATTCACTTTAATCTCTGATAAATTGTGTTTTGTTATGCCCAGTCTGGTTAGCACAGTTAGTAAGGTGTTGGGTTTGCACTATCAAGTTAAAACTGTCATTGGTTTGAATTCCATGTTATCATGTTTTTATTTTACTAGTGTGGTTTGTGGCTCTATAATATGAATGCCTATGTCTTTTAACAACAATAGTCAAGTCTTTCAATGGACTTTTTAGTGAAACCCAATAGATAGCTTTATTTTCTCTTTGTTTACTCAAATATTGAATGCTTATGTCTTATAAATTTAGTAGGAAAGTATTCTAATGACTTGCTTATGACACCCCATAGAATATATTATATTTAGTGCCTTGGACACTGTAGCTTATTCACTTAAATCTCTGATAAATTGTGTGTCTGGTATGTTCGGTCTGGTTAGCACAGTTAGTAAGGTTTTGGGTTTGCACTATCAAATTAAGACTGTCATTGGTTCGAATCCCATGTTATTTTTTTTTATTTTACTAGTGTGGTTTGTGGCTCTATAATATGAATGCCTATATCTTTTAACAACAATAGTCAAGTCTTCCAATGGACTTTTTAGTGAAACCCAATAGATAGCTTTATTTTCTCCTTGTTTACTCAAATATTGAATGCTTATGTCTTGTAAATTTAGTAGTAAAGTATTCTAATGACTTGCTTATGACAACCCATAGAATATATATTATGTTTAGTACCTTGGACACTGTAGCTTATTCACTTTAATCTCTGATAAATTGTGTTTTGTTATGCACAGTCTGGTTAGCACAGTTAGTAAGGTGTTGGGTTTGCACTATCAAGTTAAAACTGTCATTGGTTTGAATTCCATGTTATCATGTTTTTATTTTACTAGTGTGGATTGTGGCTCTATAATATGAATGCCTATGTCTTTTAACAACAATAGTCAAGTCTTTCAATGGACTTTTTAGTGAAACCCAATAGATAGCTTTATTTTCTCTTTGTTTACTCAAATATTGAATGCTTATGTCTTATAAATTTAGTAGGAAAGTATTCTAATGACTTGCTTATGACACCCCATAGAATATATTATGTATAGTACCTTGGACACTGTAGCTTATTCACTTAAATATCTGATAAATTTGGCATCTGGTATGCACAGTCTGGTTAGCACAGTTAGTAAGGTGTTAGGTTTGCACTATCAAATTAAGACTGTCATTGGTTTGAATCCCATGTTATCATGATTTTATTTTACTAGTGTGGTTTGTGGCTCTATAATATGAATGCCTATGTCTTTTAACAACAACAGTCAAGTCTTCCAATGGACTTTTTAGTGAAACTCAATAGATAGCTTTAATTTTCTCTTTGTTTACTAAAATATTGAATGCTTATGTCTTATAAATTTAGTAGGAAAGTATTCTAATGACTTGCTTATGACACCCCATAGAATATATTATGTTTAGTACCTTGGACACTGTTGATTATTCACTTAAATCTCTGATAAACTGTGTGTCTGGTGTGCACAGTCTGGTTAGCATGGTTAGTAAGGTGCTGGGTTTGCACTATCAAATTAAGACTGTCATTGGTTCGAATCCCATGTTATTTTTTTTTATTTTACTAGTGTGGTTTGTGGCTCTATAATATGAATGCCTATGTCTTTTAACAACAATAGTCAAGTCTTCCAATGGACTTTTTAGTGAAACTAAATAGATAGCTTTATTTTCTCGTTGTTTACTAAAATATTGAATGCTTATGTCTTATAAATTTAGTAGGAAAGTATTCTAATGACTTGCTTATGACACCCCATAGAATATATTATGTATAGTACCTTGGACACTGTAGCTTATTCACTTAAATATCTGATAAATTTGGCAACTGGTATGCACAGTCTGGTTAGCACAGTTAGTAAGGTGTTGGGTTTGCACTATCAAATTAAGACTGTCATTGGTTCGAATCCCATGTTATCATGTTTTTATTTTACTAGTTTGGTTTGTGGCTGTATAATATGAATGCCTATGTCTTTTAACAACAATAGTCAAGTCTTCCAATGGACTTTTTAGTGAAACCCAATAGATAGCTTTATTTTCTCTTTGTTTACTCAAATATTGAATGCTTATGTCTTATAAATTTAGTAATAAAGTATTCTAATGACTTGCTTATGACAACCCATAGAATATATTATGTTTAGTACCTTGGACACTGTAGCTTATTCACTTTAATCTCTGATAAATTGTGTTTTGTTATGCACAGTCTGGTTAGCACAGTTAGTAAGGTGTTGGGTTTGCACTATCAAGTTAAAACTGTCATTGGTTTGAATTCCATGTTATCATGTTTTTATTTGCTAGTGTGGTTTGTGGCTCTATAATATGAATGCCTATGTCTTTTAACAACAATAGTCAAGTCTTTCAATGGACTTTTTAGTGAAACCCAATAGATAGCTTTATTTTCTCTTTGTTTACTCAAATATTAAATGCTTATGTCTTATAAATTTAGTAGGAAAGTATTCTAATGACTTGCTTATGACACCCCATAGAATATATTATGTATAGTACCTTGGACACTGTAGCTTATTCACTTAAATCTCTGATAAATTGTGTGTCTGGTGTGCACAGTCTGGTTAGCACGGTTAGTAAGGTGCTGGGTTTGCACTATCAAATTAAGACTGTCATTGGTTCGAATCCCATGTTATTTTTTTTTATTTTACTAGTGTGGTTTGTGGCTCTATAATATGAATGCATATGTCTTTTAACAACAATAGTCAAGTCTTCCAATGGACTTTTTAGTGAAACCCAATAGATAGCTTTATTTTCTCTTTGTTTACTCAAATATTGAATGCTTATGTCTTATAAATTTAGTAGTAAAGTATTCTAATGACTTGCTTATGACAACCCATAGAATATATTATGTTTAGTACCTTGGACACTGTAGCTTATTCACTTTAATCTCTGATAAATTGTGTTTTGTTATGCCCAGTCTGGTTAGCACAGTTAGTAAGGTGTTGGGTTTGCACTATCAAGTTAAAACTGTCATTGGTTTGAATTCCATGTTATCATGTTTTTATTTTACTAGTGTGGTTTGTGGCTCTATAATATGAATGCCTATGTCTTTTAACAACAATAGTCAAGTCTTTCAATGGACTTTTTAGTGAAACCCAATAGATAGCTTTATTTTCTCTTTGTTTACTCAAATATTGAATGCTTATGTCTTATAAATTTAGTAGGAAAGTGTTCTAATGACTTGCTTATGACACCCCATAGAATATATTATATTTAGTACCTTGGACACTGTAGCTTATTCACTTAAATCTCTGATAAATTGTGTGTCTGGTATGCTCGGTCTGGTTAGCACAGTTAGTAAGGTGTTGGGTTTGCACTATCAAATTAAGATTGTCATTGGTTCGAATCCCATGTTATCATGTTTTTATTTTACTAGTGTGGTTTATGGCTCTATAATATGAATGCCTATGTCTTTTAACAACAATAGTCAAGTCTTCCAATGGACTTTTAAGTGAAACCCAATAGATAGCTTTATTTTCTCTTTGTTTACTCAAATATTAAATGCTTATGTCTTATAAATTTAGTAGGAAAGTATTCTAATGACTTGCTTATGACACCCCATAGAATATATTATGTATAGTACCTTGGACACTGTAGCTTATTCACTTAAATCTCTGATAAATTGTGTGTCTGGTGTGCACAGTCTGGTTAGCACGGTTAGTAAGGTGCTGGGTTTGCACTATCAAATTAAGACTGTCATTGGTTCGAATCCCATGTTATTTTTTTTTATTTTACTAGTGTGGTTTGTGGCTCTATAATATGAATGCATATGTCTTTTAACAACAATAGTCAAGTCTTCCAATGGACTTTTTAGTGAAACCCAATAGATAGCTTTATTTTCTCTTTGTTTACTCAAATATTGAATGCTTATGTCTTATGAATTTAGTAGTAAAGTATTCTAATGACTTGCTTATGACAACCCATAGAATATATTATGTTTAGTACCTTGGACACTGTAGCTTATTCACTTTAATCTCTGATAAATTGTGTTTTGTTATGCCCAGTCTGGTTAGCACAGTTAGTAAGGTGTTGGGTTTGCACTATCAAGTTAAAACTGTCATTGGTTTGAATTCCATGTTATCATGTTTTTATTTTACTAGTGTGGTTTGTGGCTCTATAATATGAATGCCTATGTCTTTTAACAACAATAGTCAAGTCTTTCAATGGACTTTTTAGTGAAACCCAATAGATAGCTTTATTTTCTCTTTGTTTACTCAAATATTGAATGCTTATGTCTTATAAATTTAGTAGGAAAGTATTCTAATGACTTGCTTATGACACCCCATAGAATATATTATATTTAGTGCCTTGGACACTGTAGCTTATTCACTTAAATCTCTGATAAATTGTGTGTCTGGTATGTTCGGTCTGGTTAGCACAGTTAGTAAGGTGTTGGGTTTGCACTATCAAATTAAGACTGTCATTGGTTTGAATCCCATGTTATCATGTTTTTATTTTACTAGTGTGGTTTGTGGCTCTATAATATGAATGCCTATGTCTTTTAACAACAATAGTCAAGTCTTCCAATGGACTTTTTAGTGAAACCCAATAGATAGCTTTATTTTATCTTTGTTTACTAAAATATTTAATGCTTATGTCTTATAAATTTAGTAGGAAAGTATTCTAATGACTTGCTTATGACACCCCATAGAATATATTATGTTTAGTACCTTGGACACTGTAGCTTATTCACTTAAATCTCTGATAAATTGTGTGTCTGGTATGCACAGTCTGGTTAGCACAGTTAGTAAGGTGTTGGGTTTGCACTGTCAAATTAAGACTGTCATTGGTTCGAATTCCATGTTATCATGTTTTTATTTTACTAGTGTGGTTTGTGGCTCTATAATATGAATGCCTATGTCTTTTAACAACAACAGTCAAGTCTTCCAATGGACTTTTTAGTGAAACTCAATAGATAGCTTTATTTTCTCTTTGTTTACTAAAATATTGAATGCTTATGTCTTATAAATTTAGTAGGAAAGTATTCTAATGACTTGCTTATGACACCCCATAGAATATATTATGTTTAGTACCTTGGACACTGGTGCTTATTCACTTAAATCTCTGATAAATTGTGTGTCTGGTGTGCACAGTCTGGTTAGCACGGTTAGTAAGGTGCTGGGTTTGCACTATCAAATTAAGACTGTCATTGGTTCGAATCCACTGTTATTTTTTTTTTACTAGTGTGGTTTGTGGCTCTATAATATGAATGCCTATGTCTTTTAACAACAATAGTCAAGTCTTCCAATGGACTTTTTAGTGAAACTAAATAGATAGCTTTATTTTCTCGTTGTTTACTAAAATATTGAATGCTTATGTCTTATAAATTTAGTAGTAAAGTATTCTAATGACTTGCTTATGACAACCCATAGAATATATTATGTTTAGTACCTTGGACACTGTAGCTTATTCACTTTAATCTCTGATAAATTGTGTTTTGTTATGCACAGTCTGGTTAGCACAGTTAGTAAGGTGTTGGGTTTGCACTATCAAGTTAAAACTGTCATTGGTTTGAATTCCATGTTATCATGTTTTTATTTGCTAGTGTGGTTTGTGGCTCTATAATATGAATGCCTATGTCTTTTAACAACAATAGTCAAGTCTTTCAATGGACTTTTTAGTGAAACCCAATAGATAGCTTTATTTTCTCTTTGTTTACTCAAATATTGAATGCTTATGTCTTTTAAATTTAGTAGGAAAGTGTTCTAATGACTTGCTTATGACACCCCATAGAATATATTATATTTAGTACCTTGGACACTGTAGCTTATTCACTTAAATCTCTGATAAATTGTGTGTCTGGTATACTCGGTCTGGTTAGCACAGTTAGTAAGGTGTTGGGTTTGCACTATCAAATTAAGATTGTCATTGGTTCGAATCCCATGTTATCATGTTTTTATTTTACTAGTGTGGTTTGTGGCTCTATAATATGAATGCCTATGTCTTTTAACAACAATAGTCAAGTCTTCCAATGGACTTTTTAGTGAAACCCAATAGATAGCTTTATTTTCTCTTTGTTTACTCAAATATTAAATGCTTATGTCTTATAAATTTAGTAGGAAAGTATTCTAATGACTTGCTTATGACACCCCATAGAATATATTATGTATAGTACCTTGGACACTGTAGCTTATTCACTTAAATCTCTGATAAATTGTGTGTCTGGTGTGCACAGTCTGGTTAGCACGGTTAGTAAGGTGCTGGGTTTGCACTATCAAATTAAGACTGTCATTGGTTCGAATCCCATGTTATTTTTTTTTATTTTACTAGTGTGGTTTGTGGCTCTATAATATGAATGCCTATGTCTTTTAACAACAATAGTCAAGTCTTCCAATGGACTTTTTAGTGAAACCCAATAGATAGCTTTATTTTCTCTTTGTTTACTCAAATATTGAATGCTTATGTCTTATAAATTTAGTAGTAAAGTATTCTAATGACTTGCTTATGACAACCCATAGAATATATTATGTTTAGTACCTTGGACACTGTAGCTTATTCACTTTAATCTCTGATAAATTGTGTTTTGTTATGCCCAGTCTGGTTAGCACAGTTAGTAAGGTGTTGGGTTTGCACTATCAAGTTAAAACTGTCATTGGTTTGAATTCCATGTTATCATGTTTTTATTTTACTAGTGTGGTTTGTGGCTCTATAATATGAATGCCTATGTCTTTTAACAACAATAGTCAAGTCTTTCAATGGACTTTTTAGTGAAACCCAATAGATAGCTTTATTTTCTCTTTGTTTACTCAAATATTGAATGCTTATGTCTTATAAATTTAGTAGGAAAGTGTTCTAATGACTTGCTTATGACACCCCATAGAATATATTATATTTAGTACCTTGGACACTGTAGCTTATTCACTTAAATCTCTGATAAATTGTGTGTCTGGTATGCTCGGTCTGGTTAGCACAGTTAGTAAGGTGTTGGGTTTGCACTATCAAATTAAGGTTGTCATTGGTTCGAATCCCATGTTATCATGTTTTTATTTTACTAGTGTGGTTTGTGGCTCTATAATATGAATGCCTATGTCTTTTAACAACAATAGTCAAGTCTTCCAATGGACTTTTTAGTGAAACCCAATAGATAGCTTTATTTTATCTTTGTTTACTCAAATATTGAATGCTTATGTCTTATAAATTTAGTAGGAAAGTATTCTAATGACTTGCTTATGACACCCCATAGAATATATTATGTTTAGTACCTTGGACACTGTAGCTTATTCACTTAAATCTCTGATAAATTGGGCATCTGGTATGCACAGTCTGGTTAGCACAGTTAGTAAGGTGTTGGGTTTGCACTATCAAAGTAAGCCTGTCATTGGTTCGAATCCCATGTTATCATGTTTTTATTTTACTAGTGTGGTTTGTGGCTCTATAATATGAATGCCTATGTCTTTTAACAACAATAGTCAAGTCTTCCAATGGACTTTTAAGTGAAACCCAATAGATAGCTTTATTTTCTCTTTGTTTACTCAAATATTAAATGCTTATGTCTTATAAATTTAGTAGGAAAGTATTCTAATGACTTGCTTATGACACCCCATAGAATATATTATGTATAGTACCTTGGACACTGTAGCTTATTCACTTAAATCTCTGATAAATTGGGTGTCTGGTGTGCACAGTCTGGTTAGCACGGTTAGTAAGGTGCTGGGTTTGCACTATCAAATTAAGACTGTCATTGGTTCGAATCCCATGTTATTTTTTTTTTATTGTACTAGTGTGGTTTGTGGCTCTATAATATGAATGCCTATGTCTTTTAACAACAATAGTCAAGTCTTCCAATGGACTTTTTAGTGAAACCCAACAGATAGCTTTATTTTCTCTTTGTTTACTCAAATATTGAATGCTTATGTCTTATAAATTTAGTAGTAAAGTATTCTAATGACTTGCTTATGACAACCCATAGAATATATTATGTTTAGTACCTTGGACACTGTAGCTTATTCACTTTAATCTCTGATAAATTGTGTTTTGTTATGCCCAGTCTGGTTAGCACAGTTAGTAAGGTGTTGGGTTTGCACTATCAAGTTAAAACTGTCATTGGTTTGAATTCCATGTTATCATGTTTTTATTTTACTAGTGTGGTTTGTGGCTCTATAATATGAATGCCTATGTCTTTTAACAACAATAGTCAAGTCTTTCAATGGACTTTTTAGTGAAACCCAATAGATAGCTTTATTTTCTCTTTGTTTACTCAAATATTGAATGCTTATGTCTTATAAATTTAGTAGGAAAGTATTCTAATGACTTGCTTATGACACCCCATAGAATATATTATATTTAGTGCCTTGGACACTGTAGCTTATTCACTTAAATCTCTGATAAATTGTGTGTCTGGTATGTTCGGTCTGGTTAGCACAGTTAGTAAGGTTTTGGGTTTGCACTATCAAATTAAGACTGTCATTGGTTCGAATCCCATGTTATTTTTTTTTATTTTACTAGTGTGGTTTGTGGCTCTATAATATGAATGCCTATATCTTTTAACAACAATAGTCAAGTCTTCCAATGGACTTTTTAGTGAAACCCAATAGATAGCTTTATTTTCTCCTTGTTTACTCAAATATTGAATGCTTATGTCTTGTAAATTTAGTAGTAAAGTATTCTAATGACTTGCTTATGACAACCCATAGAATATATATTATGTTTAGTACCTTGGACACTGTAGCTTATTCACTTTAATCTCTGATAAATTGTGTTTTGTTATGCACAGTCTGGTTAGCACAGTTAGTAAGGTGTTGGGTTTGCACTATCAAGTTAAAACTGTCATTGGTTTGAATTCCATGTTATCATGTTTTTATTTTACTAGTGTGGATTGTGGCTCTATAATATGAATGCCTATGTCTTTTAACAACAATAGTCAAGTCTTTCAATGGACTTTTTAGTGAAACCCAATAGATAGCTTTATTTTCTCTTTGTTTACTCAAATATTGAATGCTTATGTCTTATAAATTTAGTAGGAAAGTATTCTAATGACTTGCTTATGACACCCCATAGAATATATTATGTATAGTACCTTGGACACTGTAGCTTATTCACTTAAATATCTGATAAATTTGGCATCTGGTATGCACAGTCTGGTTAGCACAGTTAGTAAGGTGTTAGGTTTGCACTATCAAATTAAGACTGTCATTGGTTTGAATCCCATGTTATCATGATTTTATTTTACTAGTGTGGTTTGTGGCTCTATAATATGAATGCCTATGTCTTTTAACAACAACAGTCAAGTCTTCCAATGGACTTTTTAGTGAAACTCAATAGATAGCTTTAATTTTCTCTTTGTTTACTAAAATATTGAATGCTTATGTCTTATAAATTTAGTAGGAAAGTATTCTAATGACTTGCTTATGACACCCCATAGAATATATTATGTTTAGTACCTTGGACACTGTTGATTATTCACTTAAATCTCTGATAAACTGTGTGTCTGGTGTGCACAGTCTGGTTAGCATGGTTAGTAAGGTGCTGGGTTTGCACTATCAAATTAAGACTGTCATTGGTTCGAATCCCATGTTATTTTTTTTTATTTTACTAGTGTGGTTTGTGGCTCTATAATATGAATGCCTATGTCTTTTAACAACAATAGTCAAGTCTTCCAATGGACTTTTTAGTGAAACTAAATAGATAGCTTTATTTTCTCGTTGTTTACTAAAATATTGAATGCTTATGTCTTATAAATTTAGTAGGAAAGTATTCTAATGACTTGCTTATGACACCCCATAGAATATATTATGTATAGTACCTTGGACACTGTAGCTTATTCACTTAAATATCTGATAAATTTGGCAACTGGTATGCACAGTCTGGTTAGCACAGTTAGTAAGGTGTTGGGTTTGCACTATCAAATTAAGACTGTCATTGGTTCGAATCCCATGTTATCATGTTTTTATTTTACTAGTTTGGTTTGTGGCTGTATAATATGAATGCCTATGTCTTTTAACAACAATAGTCAAGTCTTCCAATGGACTTTTTAGTGAAACCCAATAGATAGCTTTATTTTCTCTTTGTTTACTCAAATATTGAATGCTTATGTCTTATAAATTTAGTAATAAAGTATTCTAATGACTTGCTTATGACAACCCATAGAATATATTATGTTTAGTACCTTGGACACTGTAGCTTATTCACTTTAATCTCTGATAAATTGTGTTTTGTTATGCACAGTCTGGTTAGCACAGTTAGTAAGGTGTTGGGTTTGCACTATCAAGTTAAAACTGTCATTGGTTTGAATTCCATGTTATCATGTTTTTATTTGCTAGTGTGGTTTGTGGCTCTATAATATGAATGCCTATGTCTTTTAACAACAATAGTCAAGTCTTTCAATGGACTTTTTAGTGAAACCCAATAGATAGCTTTATTTTCTCTTTGTTTACTCAAATATTGAATGCTTATGTCTTATAAATTTAGTAGGAAAGTATTCTAATGACTTGCTTATGACACCCCATAGAATATATTATATTTAGTACCTTGGACACTGTAGCTTATTCACTTAAATCTCTGATAAATTGTGTGACTGGTATGCTCGGTCTGGTTAGCACAGTTAGTAAGGTGTTGGGTTTGCACTATCAAATTAAGACTGTCATTGGTTCGAATCCCATGTTGTCATGTTTTTATTTTACTAGTGTGGTTTGTGGCTCTATAATATGAATGCCTATGTCTTTTAACAACAATAGTCAAGTCTTCCAATGGACTTTTTAGTGAAACCCAATAGATAGCTTTATTTTATCTTTGTTTACTAAAATATTTAATGCTTATGTCTTATAAATTTAGTAGGAAAGTATTCTAATGACTTGCTTATGACACCCCATAGAATATATTATGTTTAGTACCTTGGACACTGTAGCTTATTCACTTAAATCTCTGATAAATTGTGTGTCTGGTATGCACAGTCTGGTTAGCACAGTTAGTAAGGTGTTGGGTTTGCACTATCAAATTAAGACTGTCATTGGTTCGAGTCCCATGTTATTTTTTTTTATTTTACTAGTGTGGTTTGTGGCTCTATAATATGAATGCCTATGTCTTTTAACAACAATAGTCAAGTCTTCCAATGGACTTTTTAGTGAAACTCAATAGATAGCTTTATTTTCTCTTTGTTTACTAAAATATTGAATGCTTATGTCTTATAAATTTAGTAGGAAAGTATTCTAATGACTTGCTTATGACACCCCATAGAATATATTATGTATAGTACCTTGGACACTGTAGCTTATTCACTTAAATATCTGATAAATTTGGCATCTGGTATGCACAGTCTGGTTAGCACAGTTAGAAAGGTGTTGGGTTTGCACTATCAAATTAAGACTGTCATTGTTTTGAATCCCATTTTTTTTTTACTAGTGTGGTTTGTGGCTATATAATATGAATGCCTATGTCTTTTAACAACAATAGTCAAGTCTTCCAATGGACTTTTTAGTGAAACCCAATAGATAGCTTTATTTTCTCTTTGTTTACTCAAATATTGAATGCTTATGTCTTATAAATTAAGTAGTAAAGTATTCTAATGACTTGCTTATGACACCCCATAGAATATATTATGTTTAGTACCTTGGACACTATAGCTTATTCACTTTAATCTCTGATAAATTGTGTTTTGTTATGCACAGTCTGGTTAGCACAGTTAGTAAGGTGTTGGGTTTGCACTATCAAGTTAAAACTGTCATTGGTTTGAATTCCATGTTATCATGTTTTTATTTTACTAGTGTGGTTTGTGGCTCTATAATATGAATGCCTATGTCTTTTAACAACAATAGTCAAGTCTTTCAATGGACTTTTTAGTGAAACCCAATAGATAGCTTTATTTTCTCTTTGTTTACTCAAATATTGAATGCTTATGTCTTATAAATTTAGTAGGAAAGTATTCTAATGACTTGCTTATGACACCCCATAGAATATATTATATTTAGTACCTTGGACACTGTAGCTTATTCACTTAAATCTCTGATAAATTGTGTGTTTGGTATGCTCGGTCTGGTTAGCACAGTTAGTAAGGTGTGGGGTTTGTACTATCAAATTAAGACTGTCATTGGTTCGAATCCCATGTTATCATGTTTTTATTTTACTAGTGTGGTTTGTGGCTCTATAATATGAATGCCTATGTCTTTTAACAACAATAGTCAAGTCTTCCAATGGACTTTTTAGTGAAACCCAATAGATAGCTTTATTTTATCTTTGTTTACTAAAATATTTAATGCTTATGTCTTATACATTTAGTAGGAAAGTATTCTAATGACTTGCTTATGACACCCCATAGAATATATTATGTTTAGTACCTTGGACACTGTAGCTTATTCACTTAAATCTCTGATAAATTGTGTGTCTGGTATGCACAGTCTGGTTAGCACAGTTAGTAAGGTGTTGGGTTTGCACTATCAAATTAAGACTGTCATTGGTTCGAATCCCGTGTTATCATGTTTTTATTTTACTAGTGTGGTTTGTGGCTCTATAATATGAATGCCTATGTCTTTTAACAACAACAGTCAAGTCTTCCAATGGACTTTTTAGTGAAACTCAATAGATAGCTTTAATTTTCTCTTTGTTTTCTAAAATATTGAATGCTTATGTCTTATAAATTTAGTAGGAAAGTATTCTAATGACTTGCTTATGACACCCCATAGAATATATTATGTTTAGTACCTTGGACACTGTTGATTATTCACTTAAATCTCTGATAAATTGTGTGTCTGGTGTGCACAGTCTGGTTAGCATGGTTAGTAAGGTGCTGGGTTTGCACTATCAAATTAAGACTGTCATTGGTTCGAATCCCATGTTATTTTTTTTTATTTTACTAGTGTGGTTTGTGGCTCTATAATATGAATGCCTATGTCTTTTAACAACAATAGTCAAGTCTTCCAATGGACTTTTTAGTGAAACTAAATAGATAGCTTTATTTTCTCGTTGTTTACTAAAATATTGAATGCTTATGTCTTATAAATTTAGTAGGAAAGTATTCTAATGACTTGCTTATGACACCCCATAGAATATATGTATAGTACCTTGGACACTGTAGCTTATTCACTTAAATATCTGATAAATTTGGCAACTGGTATGCACAGTCTGGTTAGCACAGTTAGTAAGGTGTTGGGTTTGCACTATCAAATTAAGACTGTCATTGGTTCGAATCCCATGTTATCATGTTTTTATTTTACTAGTTTGGTTTGTGGCTGTATAATATGAATGCCTATGTCTTTTAACAACAATAGTCAAGTCTTCCAATGGACTTTTTAGTGAAACCCAATAGATAGCTTTATTTTCTCTTTGTTTACTCAAATATTGAATGCTTATGTCTTATAAATTTAGTAATAAAGTATTCTAATGACTTGCTTATGACAACCCATAGAATATATTATGTTTAGTACCTTGGACACTGTAGCTTATTCACTTTAATCTCTGATAAATTGTGTTTTGTTATGCACAGTCTGGTTAGCACAGTTAGTAAGGTGTTGGGTTTGCACTATCAAGTTAAAACTGTCATTGGTTTGAATTCCATGTTATCATGTTTTTATTTGCTAGTGTGGTTTGTGGCTCTATAATATGAATGCCTATGTCTTTTAACAACAATAGTCAAGTCTTTCAATGGACTTTTTAGTGAAACCCAATAGATAGCTTTATTTTCTCTTTGTTTACTCAAATATTGAATGCTTATGTCTTATAAATTTAGTAGGAAAGTATTCTAATGACTTGCTTATGACACCCCATAGAATATATTATATTTAGTACCTTGGACACTGTAGCTTATTCACTTAAATCTCTGATAAATTGTGTGTCTGGTATGCTCGGTCTGGTCAGCACAGTTAGTAAGGTGTTGGGTTTGCACTATCAAATTAAGACTGTCATTGGTTCGAATCCCATGTTATCATGTTTTTATTTTACTAGTGTGGTTTGTGGCTCTATAATATGAATGCCTATGTCTTTTAACAACAATAGTCAAGTCTTCCAATGGACTTTTTAGTGAAACCCAATAGATAGCTTTATTTTATCTTTGTTTACTAAAATATTTAATGCTTATGTCTTATAAATTTAGTAGGAAAGTATTCTAATGACTTGCTTATGACACCCCATAGAATATATTATGTTTAGTACCTTGGACACTGTAGCTTATTCACTTAAATCTCTGATAAATTGTGTGTCTGGTATGCACAGTCTGGTTAGCACAGTTAGTAAGGTGTTGGGTTTGCACTATCAAATTAAGACTGTCATTGGTTCGAGTCCCATGTTATTTTTTTTTATTTTACTAGTGTAGTTTGTGGCTCTATAATATGAATGCCTATGTCTTTTAACAACAATAGTCAAGTCTTCCAATGGACTTTTTAGTGAAACTCAATAGATAGCTTTATTTTCTCTTTGTTTACTAAAATATTGAATGCTTATGTCTTATAAATTTAGTAGGAAAGTATTCTAATGACTTGCTTATGACACCCCATAGAATATATTATGTATAGTACCTTGGACACTGTAGCTTATTCACTTAAATATCTGATAAATTTGGCATCTGGTATGCACAGTCTGGTTAGCACAGTTAGAAAGGTGTTGGGTTTGCACTATCAAATTAAGACTGTCATTGTTTTGAATCCCATTTTTTTTTACTAGTGTGGTTTGTGGCTATATAATATGAATGCCTATGTCTTTTAACAACAATAGTCAAGTCTTCCAATGGACTTTTTAGTGAAACCCAATAGATAGCTTTATTTTCTCTTTGTTTACTCAAATATTGAATGCTTATGTCTTATAAATTAAGTAGTAAAGTATTCTAATGACTTGCTTATGACACCCCATAGAATATATTATGTTTAGTACCTTGGACACTATAGCTTATTTACTTTAATCTCTGATAAATTGTGTTTTGTTATGCACAGTCTGGTTAGCACAGTTAGTAAGGTGTTGGGTTTGCACTATCAAGTTAAAACTGTCATTGGTTTGAATTCCATGTTATCATGTTTTTATTTTACTAGTGTGGTTTGTGGCTCTATAATATGAATGCCTATGTCTTTTAACAACAATAGTCAAGTCTTTCAATGGACTTTTTAGTGAAACCCAATAGATAGCTTTATTTTCTCTTTGTTTACTCAAATATTGAATGCTTATGTCTTATAAATTTAGTAGGAAAGTATTCTAATGACTTGCTTATGACACCCCATAGAATATATTATATTTAGTACCTTGGACACTGTAGCTTATTCACTTAAATCTCTGATAAATTGTGTGTCTGGTATGCTCGGTCTGGTTAGCACAGTTAGTAAGGTGTTGGGTTTGTACTATCAAATTAAGACTGTCATTGGTTCGAATCCCATGTTATCATGTTTTTATTTTTCTAGTGTGGTTTGTGGCTCTATAATATGAATGCCTATGTCTTTTAACAACAATAGTCAAGTCTTCCAATGGACTTTTTAGTGAAACCCAATAGATAGCTTTATTTTATCTTTGTTTACTAAAATATTTAATGCTTATGTCTTATACATTTAGTAGGAAAGTATTCTAATGACTTGCTTATGACACCCCATAGAATATATTATGTTTAGTACCTTGGACACTGTAGCTTATTCACTTAAATCTCTGATAAATTGTGTGTCTGGTATGCACAGTCTGGTTAGCACAGTTAGTAAGGTGTTGGGTTTGCACTATCAAATTAAGACTGTCATTGGTTCGAATCCCATGTTATCATGTTTTTGTTTTACTAGTGTGGTTTGTGGCTCTATAATATGAATGCCTATGTCTTTTAACAACAATAGTCAAGTCTTCCAATGGACTTTTAAGTGAAACCCAATAGATAGCTTTATTTTCTCTTTGTTTACTCAAATATTGAATGCTTATGTCTTATAAATTTAGTAGGAAAGTATTCTAATGACTTGCTTATGACACCCCATAGAATATATTATGTATAGTACCTTGGACACTGTAGCTTATTCACTTAAATATCTGATAAATTTGGCATCTGGTATGCACAGTCTGGTTAGCACAGTTAGTAAGGTGTTAGGTTTGCACTATCAAATTAAGACTGTCATTGGTTCGAATCCCATGTTATCATGATTTTATTTTACTAGTGTGGTTTGTGGCTCTATAATATGAATGCCTATGTCTTTTAACAACAACAGTCAAGTCTTCCAATGGACTTTTTAGTGAAACTCAATAGATAGCTTTATTTTCTCTTTGTTTACTAAAATATTGAAAGCTTATGTCTTATAAATTTAGTAGGAAAGTATTCTAATGACTTGCTTATGACACCCCATAGAATATATTATGTTTAGTACCTTGGACACTGGTGCTTATTCACTTAAATCTCTGATAAACTGTGTGTCTGGTGTGCACAGTCTGGTTAGCATGGTTAGTAAGGTGCTGGGTTTGCACTATCAAATTAAGACTGTCATTGGTTCGAATCCCATGTTATTTTTTTTTATTTTACTAGTGTGGTTTGTGGCTCTATAATATGAATGCCTATGTCTTTTAACAACAATAGTCAAGTCTTCCAATGGACTTTTTAGTGAAACTAAATAGATAGCTTTATTTTCTCGTTGTTTACTAAAATATTGAATGCTTATGTCTTATAAATTTAGTAGGAAAGTATTCTAATGACTTGCTTATGACACCCCATAGAATATATTATGTATAGTACCTTGGACACTGTAGCTTATTCACTTAAATATCTGATAAATTTGGCAACTGGTATGCACAGTCTGGTTAGCACAGTTAGTAAGGTGTTGGGTTTGCACTATCAAATTAAGACTGTCATTGGTTCGAATCCCATGCTATCATGTTTTTATTTTACTAGTTTGGTTTGTGGCTGTATAATATGAATGCCTATGTCTTTTAACAACAATAGTCAAGTCTTCCAATGGACTTTTTAGTGAAACCCAATAGATAGCTTTATTTTCTCTTTGTTTACTCAAATATTGAATGCTTATGTCTTATAAATTTAGTAATAAAGTATTCTAATGACTTGCTTATGACAACCCATAGAATATATTATGTTTAGTACCTTGGACACTGTAGCTTATTCACTTTAATCTCTGATAAATTGTGTTTTGTTATGCACAGTCTGGTTAGCACAGTTAGTAAGGTGTTGGGTTTGCACTATCAAGTTAAAACTGTCATTGGTTTGAATTCCATGTTATCATGTTTTTATTTGCTAGTGTGGTTTGTGGCTCTATAATATGAATGCCTATGTCTTTTAACAACAATAGTCAAGTCTTTCAATGGACTTTTTAGTGAAACCCAATAGATAGCTTTATTTTCTCTTTGTTTACTCAAATATTGAATGCTTATGTCTTATAAATTTAGTAGGAAAGTATTCTAATGACTTGCTTATGACACCCCATAGAATATATTATATTTAGTACCTTGGACACTGTAGCTTATTCACTTAAATCTCTGATAAATTGTGTGACTGGTATGCTCGGTCTGGTTAGCACAGTTAGTAAGGTGTTGGGTTTGCACTATCAAATTAAGACTGTCATTGGTTCGAATCCCATGTTATCATGTTTTTATTTTACTAGTGTGGTTTGTGGCTCTATAATATGAATGCCTATGTCTTTTAACAACAATAGTCAAGTCTTCCAATGGACTTTTTAGTGAAACCCAATAGATAGCTTTATTTTATCTTTGTTTACTAAAATATTTAATGCTTATGTCTTATAAATTTAGTAGGAAAGTATTCTAATGACTTGCTTATGACACCCCATAGAATATATTATGTTTAGTACCTTGGACACTGTAGCTTATTCACTTAAATCTCTGATAAATTGTGTGTCTGGTATGCACAGTCTGGTTAGCACAGTTAGTAAGGTGTTGGGTTTGCACTATCAAATTAAGACTGTCATTGGTTCGAGTCCCATGTTATTTTTTTTTATTTTACTAGTGTGGTTTGTGGCTCTATAATATGAATGCCTATGTCTTTTAACAACAATAGTCAAGTCTTCCAATGGACTTTTTAGTGAAACTCAATAGATAGCTTTATTTTCTCTTTGTTTACTAAAATATTGACTGCTTATGTCTTATAAATTTAGTAGGAAAGTATTCTAATGACTTGCTTATGACACCCCATAGAATATATTATGTATAGTACCTTGGACACTGTAGCTTATTCACTTAAATATCTGATAAATTTGGCATCTGGTATGCACAGTCTGGTTAGCACAGTTAGAAAGGTGTTGGGTTTGCACTATCAAATTAAGACTGTCATTGTTTTGAATCCCATTTTTTTTTTTACTAGTGTGGTTTGTGGCTATATAATATGAATGCCTATGTCTTTTAACAACAATAGTCAAGTCTTCCAATGGACTTTTTAGTGAAACCCAATAGATAGCTTTATTTTCTCTTTGTTTACTCAAATATTGAATGCTTATGTCTTATAAATTAAGTAGTAAAGTATTCTAATGACTTGCTTATGACACCCCATAGAATATATTATGTTTAGTACCTTGGACACTATAGCTTATTCACTTTAATCTCTGATAAATTGTGTTTTGTTATGCACAGTCTGGTTAGCACAGTTAGTAAGGTGTTGGGTTTGCACTATCAAGTTAAAACTGTCATTGGTTTGAATTCCATGTTATCATGTTTTTATTTTACTAGTGTGGTTTGTGGCTCTATAATATGAATGCCTATGTCTTTTAACAACAATAGTCAAGTCTTTCAATGGACTTTTTAGTGAAACCCAATAGATAGCTTTATTTTCTCTTTGTTTACTCAAATATTGAATGCTTATGTCTTATAAATTTAGTAGGAAAGTATTCTAATGACTTGCTTATGACACCCCATAGAATATATTATATTTAGTACCTTGGACACTGTAGCTTATTCACTTAAATCTCTGATAAATTGTGTGTTTGGTATGCTCGGTCTGGTTAGCACAGTTAGTAAGGTGTTGGGTTTGTACTATCAAATTAAGACTGTCATTGGTTCGAATCCCATGTTATCATGTTTTTATTTTACTAGTGTGGTTTGTGGCTCTATAATATGAATGCCTATGTCTTTTAACAACAATAGTCAAGTCTTCCAATGGACTTTTTAGTGAAACCCAATAGATAGCTTTATTTTATCTTTGTTTACTAAAATATTTAATGCTTATGTCTTATACATTTAGTAGGAAAGTATTCTAATGACTTGCTTATGACACCCCATAGAATATATTATGTTTAGTACCTTGGACACTGTAGCTTATTCACTTAAATCTCTGATAAATTGTGTGTCTGGTATGCACAGTCTGGTTAGCACAGTTAGTAAGGTGTTGGGTTTGCACTATCAAATTAAGACTGTCATTGGTTCGAATCCCGTGTTATCATGTTTTTATTTTACTAGTGTGGTTTGTGGCTCTATAATATGAATGCCTATGTCTTTTAACAACAACAGTCAAGTCTTCCAATGGACTTTTTAGTGAAACTCAATAGATAGCTTTAATTTTCTCTTTGTTTACTAAAATATTGAATGCTTATGTCTTATAAATTTAGTAGGAAAGTATTCTAATGACTTGCTTATGACACCCCATAGAATATATTATGTTTAGTACCTTGGACACTGTTGATTATTCACTTAAATCTCTGATAAATTGTGTGTCTGGTGTGCACAGTCTGGTTAGCATGGTTAGTAAGGTGCTGGGTTTGCACTATCAAATTAAGACTGTCATTGGTTCGAATCCCATGTTATTTTTTTTTATTTTACTAGTGTGGTTTGTGGCTCTATAATATGAATGCCTATGTCTTTTAACAACAATAGTCAAGTCTTCCAATGGACTTTTTAGTGAAACTAAATAGATAGCTTTATTTTCTCGTTGTTTACTAAAATATTGAATGCTTATGTCTTATAAATTTAGTAGGAAAGTATTCTAATGACTTGCTTATGACACCCCATAGAATATATTATGTATAGTACCTTGGACACTGTAGCTTATTCACTTAAATATCTGATAAATTTGGCAACTGGTATGCACAGTCTGGTTAGCACAGTTAGTAAGGTGTTGGGTTTGCACTATCAAATTAAGACTGTCATTGGTTCGAATCCCATGTTATCATGTTTTTATTTTACTAGTTTGGTTTGTGGCTGTATAATATGAATGCCTATGTCTTTTAACAACAATAGTCAAGTCTTCCAATGGACTTTTTAGTGAAACCCAATAGATAGCTTTATTTTCTCTTTGTTTACTCAAATATTGAATGCTTATGTCTTATAAATTTAGTAATAAAGTATTCTAATGACTTGCTTATGACAACCCATAGAATATATTATGTTTAGTACCTTGGACACTGTAGCTTATTCACTTTAATCTCTGATAAATTGTGTTTTGTTATGCACAGTCTGGTTAGCACAGTTAGTAAGGTGTTGGGTTTGCACTATCAAGTTAAAACTGTCATTGGTTTGAATTCCATGTTATCATGTTTTTATTTGCTAGTGTGGTTTGTGGCTCTATAATATGAATGCCTATGTCTTTTAACAACAATAGTCAAGTCTTTCAATGGACTTTTTAGTGAAACCCAATAGATAGCTTTATTTTCTCTTTGTTTACTCAAATATTGAATGCTTATGTCTTATAAATTTAGTAGGAAAGTATTCTAATGACTTGCTTATGACACCCCATAGAATATATTATATTTAGTACCTTGGACACTGTAGCTTATTCACTTAAATCTCTGATAAATTGTGTGTCTGGTATGCTCGGTCTGGTTAGCACAGTTAGTAAGGTGTTGGGTTTGCACTATCAAATTAAGACTGTCATTGGTTCGAATCCCATGTTATCATGTTTTTATTTTACTAGTGTGGTTTGTGGCTCTATAATATGAATGCCTATGTCTTTTAACAACAATAGTCAAGTCTTCCAATGGACTTTTTAGTGAAACCCAATAGATAGCTTTATTTTATCTTTGTTTACTAAAATATTTAATGCTTATGTCTTATAAATTTAGTAGGAAAGTATTCTAATGACTTGCTTATGACACCCCATAGAATATATTATGTTTAGTACCTTGGACACTGTAGCTTATTCACTTAAATCTCTGATAAATTGTGTGTCTGGTATGCACAGTCTGGTTAGCACAGTTAGTAAGGTGTTGGGTTTGCACTATCAAATTAAGACTGTCATTGGTTCGAGTCCCATGTTATTTTTTTTTTATTTTACTAGTGTGGTTTGTGGCTCTATAATATGAATGCCTATGTCTTTTAACAACAATAGTCAAGTCTTCCAATGGACTTTTTAGTGAAACTCAATAGATAGCTTTATTTTCTCTTTGTTTACTAAAATATTGAATGCTTATGTCTTATAAATTTAGTAGGAAAGTATTCTAATGACTTGCTTATGACACCCCATAGAATATATTATGTATAGTACCTTGGACACTGTAGCTTATTCACTTAAATATCTGATAAATTTGGCATCTGGTATGCACAGTCTGGTTAGCACAGTTAGAAAGGTGTTGGGTTTGCACTATCAAATTAAGACTGTCATTGTTTTGAATCCCATTTTTTTTTTTACTAGTGTGGTTTGTGGCTATATAATATGAATGCCTATGTCTTTTAACAACAATAGTCAAGTCTTCCAATGGACTTTTTAGTGAAACCCAATAGATAGCTTTATTTTCTCTTTGTTTACTCAAATATTGAATGCTTATGTCTTATAAATTAAGTAGTAAAGTATTCTAATGACTTGCTTATGACACCCCATAGAATATATTATGTTTAGTACCTTGGACACTATAGCTTATTTACTTTAATCTCTGATAAATTGTGTTTTGTTATGCACAGTCTGGTTAGCACAGTTAGTAAGGTGTTGGGTTTGCACTATCAAGTTAAAACTGTCATTGGTTTGAATTCCATGTTATCATGTTTTTATTTTACTAGTGTGGTTTGTGGCTCTATAATATGAATGCCTATGTCTTTTAACAACAATAGTCAAGTCTTTCAATGGACTTTTTAGTGAAACCCAATAGATAGCTTTATTTTCTCTTTGTTTACTCAAATATTGAATGCTTATGTCTTATAAATTTAGTAGGAAAGTATTCTAATGACTTGCTTATGACACCCCATAGAATATATTATATTTAGTACCTTGGACACTGTAGCTTATTCACTTAAATCTCTGATAAATTGTGTGTCTGGTATGCTCGGTCTGGTTAGCACAGTTAGTAAGGTGTTGGGTTTGTACTATCAAATTAAGACTGTCATTGGTTCGAATCCCATGTTATCATGTTTTTATTTTACTAGTGTGGTTTGTGGCTCTATAATATGAATGCCTATGTCTTTTAACAACAATAGTCAAGTCTTCCAATGGACTTTTTAGTGAAACCCAATAGATAGCTTTATTTTATCTTTGTTTACTAAAATATTTAATGCTTATGTCTTATACATTTAGTAGGAAAGTATTCTAATGACTTGCTTATGACACCCCATAGAATATATTATGTTTAGTACCTTGGACACTGTAGCTTATTCACTTAAATCTCTGATAAATTTGGCATCTGGTATGCACAGTCTGGTTAGCACAGTTAGTAAGGTGTTAGGTTTGCACTATCAAATTAAGACTGTCATTGGTTCGAATCCCATGTTATCATGATTTTATTTTACTAGTGTGGTTTGTGGCTCTATAATATGAATGCCTATGTCTTTTAACAACAACAGTCAAGTCTTCCAATGGACTTTTTAGTGAAACTCAATAGATAGCTTTATTTTCTCTTTGTTTACTAAAATATTGAAAGCTTATGTCTTATAAATTTAGTAGGAAAGTATTCTAATGACTTGCTTATGACACCCCATAGAATATATTATGTTTAGTACCTTGGACACTGGTGCTTATTCACTTAAATCTCTGATAAATTGTGTGTCTGGTGTGCACAGTCTGGTTAGCACGGTTAGTAAGGTGCTGGGTTTGCACTATCAAATTAAGACTGTCATTGGTTCGAATCCCGTGTTATTTTTTTTTATTTTACTAGTGTGGTTTGTGGCTCTATAATATGAATGCCTATGTCTTTTAACAACAATAGTCAAGTCTTCCAATGGACTTTTTAGTGAAACTAAATAGATAGCTTTATTTTCTCGTTGTTTACTAAAATATTGAATGCTTATGTCTTATAAATTTAGTAGGAAAGTATTCTAATGACTTGCTTATGACACCCCATAGAATATATTATGTATAGTACCTTGGACACTGTAGATTATTCACTAAAATATATGATAAATTTTGCATCTGGTATGCACTGTCTGGTTAGCACAGTTAGTAAGGTGTTGGGTTTGCACTATCAAATTAAGACTGTCATTGGTTTGAATCTCATGTTATTTTTTTTTATTTTACTAGTGTGGTTTGTGGCTCTATAATATGAATGCCTGTCTTTTAACAACAATAGTCAAGTCTTCCAATGGACTTTTTAGTGAAACCCAATAGATAGCTTTATTTTCTCTTTGTTTACTCAAATATTGAATGCTTATGTCTTATAAATTTAGTAGTAAAGTATTCTAATGACTTGCTTATGACAACCCATAGAATATATTATGTTTAGTACCTTGGACACTGTAGCTTATTCACTTTAATCACTGATAAATTGTGTTTTGTTATGCACAGTCTGGTTAGCACAGTTAGTAAGGTGTTGGGTTTGCACTATCAAGTTAAAACTGTCATTGCTTTGAATTCCATGTTATCATGTTTTTATTTGCTAGTGTGGTTTGTGGCTCTATAATATGAATGCCTATGTCTTTTAACAACAATAGTCAAGTCTTCCAATGGAATTTTTAGTGAAACCCAATAGATAGCTTTATTTTCTCTTTGTTTACTCAAATATTGAATGCTTATGTCTTATAAATTTAGTAGGAAAGTATTCTAATGACTTGCTTATGACACCCCATAGAATATATTATGTTTAGTACCTTGGACACTGTAGCTTATTCACTTAAATCTCTGATAAATTGTGTGTCTGGTATGCACAGTCTGGTTAGCACAGTTAGTAAGGTGTTGGGTTTGCACTATCAAATTAAAACTGTCATTGGTCCGAATCCAATGTTATCATATTTTATTTTACTAGTGTGGTTTGTGGCTCTATAATATGAATGCCTATGTCTTTTAACAACAATAGTCAAGTCTTCCAATGGACTTTTTATTGAAACCCAATAGATAGCTTTATTTTCTCTTTGTTTACTCAAATATTGAATGCTTATGTCTTATAAATTTAGTAGGAAAGTATTCTAATGACTTGCTTATGACACCCTATAGAATATATTATGTTTAGTACCTTGGACACTGTAGCTTATTCACTTTAATCTCTGATAAATTGTGTTTTGTTATGCACAGTCTGGTTAGCACAGTTAGTAAGGTGTTGGGTTTGCACTATCAAATTAAGACTGTCATTGGTTCGAATCCCATGTTCTCATGTTTTTATTTTACTAGTGTGGTTTGTGGCTCTATTATATGAATGCCTATGTCTTTTAACAACAATAGTCAAGTCTTCCAATGGACTTTTTAGTGAAACCCAATAGATAGCTTTATTTTCTCTTTGTTTACTCAAATATTGAATGTTTATGTCTTATAAATTTAGTAGTAAAGTATTCTAATGACTTGCTTATGACACCCCAAAGAATATATTATGTTTAGTACCTTGGACACTGTAGCTTATTCACTTTAATCTCTGATAAATTGTGTTTTGTTATGCACGGTCTGGTTAGCACAGTTAGTAAGGTGTTGGGTTTGCACTATCAAGTTAAAACTGTCATTGGTTTGAATTCCATGTTATCATGTTTTTATTTTACTAGTGTGGTTTGTGGCTCTATTATATGAATGCCTATGTCTTTTAACAACAATAGTCAAGTCTTCCAATGGACTTTTTAGTGAAACCCAATAGATAGCTTTATTTTCTCTTTGTTTACTCAAATATTGAATGCTTATGTCTTATAAATTTAGTAGGAAAGTATTCTAATGACTTGCTTATGACACCCCATAGAATATATTATGTTTAGTACCTTGGACACTGTAGCTTATTCACTTAAATCTCTGATAAATTGTGTGTCTGGTATGCACAGTCTGGTTAGCACAGTGAGTAAGGTGTTGGGTTTGCACTATCAAATTAAGACTGTCATTGGTTCGAATCCCATGTTCTCATGTTTTTATTTTACTAGTGTGGTTTGTGGCTCTATTATATGAATGCCTATGTCTTTTAACAACAATAGTCAAGTCTTCCAATGGACTTTTTAGTGAAACCCAATAGATAGCTTTATTTTCTCTTTGTTTACTCAAATATTGAATGTTTATGTCTTATAAATTTAGTAGTAAAGTATTCTAATGACTTGCTTATGACACCCCAAAGAATATATTATGTTTAGTACCTTGGACACTGTAGCTTATTCACTTTAATCTCTGATAAATTGTGTTTTGTTATGCACGGTCTGGTTAGCACAGTTAGTAAGGTGTTGGGTTTGCACTATCAAGTTAAAACTGTCATTGGTTTGAATTCCATGTTATCATGTTTTTATTTTACTAGTGTGGTTTGTGGCTCTATAATATGAATGCCTATGTCTTTTAACAACAATAGTCAAGTCTTCCAATGGAATTTTTAGTGAAACCCAATAGATAGCTTTATTTTCTCTTTGTTTACTCAAATATTGAATGCTTATGTCTTATAAATTTAGTAGGAAAGTATTCTAATGACTTGCTTATGACACCCCATAGAATATATTATGTTTAGTACCTTGGACACTGTAGCTTATTCACTTAAATCTCTGATAAATTGTGTGTCTGGTATGCACAGTCTGGTTAGCACAGTTAGTAAGGTGTTGGGTTTGCACTATCAAATTAAAACTGTCATTGGTCCGAATCCAATGTTATCATATTTTATTTTACTAGTGTGGTTTGTGGCTCTATAATATGAATGCCTATGTCTTTTAACAACAATAGTCAAGTCTTCCAATGGACTTTTTAGTGAAACCCAATAGATAGCTTTATTTTCTCTTTGTTTACTCAAATATTGAATGCTTATGTCTTATAAATTTAGTAGGAAAGTATTCTAATGACTTGCTTATGACACCCTATAGAATATATTATGTTTAGTACCTTGGACACTGTAGCTTATTCACTTTAATCTCTGATAAATTGTGTTTTGTTATGCACAGTCTGGTTAGCACAGTTAGTAAGGTGTTGGGTTTGCATTATCAAGTTAAAACTGTCATTGGTTTGAATTCCATGTTATCATGTTTTTATTTTACTAGTGTGGTTTGTGGCTCTATAATATGAATGCCTATGTCTTTTAACAACAATAGTCAAGTCTTCCAATGGACTTTTTAGTGAAACCCAATAGATAGCTTTATTTTCTCTTTGTTTACTCAAATATTGAATGCTTATGTCTTATAAATTTAGTAGGAAAGTATTCTAATGACTTGCTTATGACACCCCATAGAATATATTATGTTTATTACCTTAGACACTGTAGCTTATTCACTTAAATCTCTGATAAATTGTGTGTCTGGTATGCACAGTCTGGTTAGCACAGTTAGTAAGGTGTTGGGTTTGCACTATCAAATTAAGACTGTCATTGGTTCGAATCCCATGTTATCATGTTTTTATTTTACTAGTGTGGTTTGTGGCTCTATTATATGAATGCCTATGTCTTTTAACAACAATAGTCAAGTCTTCCAATGGACTTTTTAGTGAAACCCAATAGATAGCTTTATTCTCTCTTTGTTTACTCAAATATTGAATGCTTATGTCTTATAAATTTAGTATGAAAGTATTCTAATGACTTGCTAATGACACCCCATAGAATATATTATGTTTAGTACCTTGGACACTGTAGCTTATACACTTTAATCTCTGATAAATTGAGTTTTGGTATGCACAGTCTGGTTACCACAGTTAGTAAGATGTTGGGTTTGCACTATCAAGTTAAAACTGTCATTGTTTGGAATTCCATGTTATCATGTTTTTATTTTACTAGTGTGGTTTGTGGCTCTATAATATGAATGCCTATGTCTTTTAACAACAATAGTCAAGTCTTCCAATTGACTTTTTAGTGAAACCCAATAGATAGCTTTATTTTCTCTTTGTTTACTCAAATATTGAATGCTTATGTCTTATAAATTTAGTAGGAAAGTATTCTAATGACTTGCTTATGACACCCCATAGAATATATTATGTTTAGTACCTTGGACACTGTAGCTTATTCACTTAAATCTCTGATAAATTGTGCATCTGGTATGCATGGTCTGGTTAGCACAGTTAGTAAGGTGTAGGGTTTGCACTATCAAATTAAGACTGTCATTGGTTCGAATCCCATGTTATCATGTTTTTATTTTATTAGTGTGGTTTGTGGCTCTATAATATGAATGCCTATGTCTTTTAACAACAATAGTCAAGTCTTCCAATGGACTTTTTAGTGAAACCCAATAGATAGCTTTATTTTCTCTTTGTTTACTCAAATATTGAATGTTTATGTCTTATAAATTTAGTAGTAAAGTATTCTAATGACTTGCTTATGACACCCCAAAGAATATATTATGTTTAGTACCTTGAACACTGTAGCTTATTCACTTTAATCTCTAAAAATTGTGTTTTGTTATGCACGGTCTGGTTAGCACAGTTAGTAAGGTGTTGGGTTTGCACTATCAAATTAAAACTGTCATTGGTTCGAATCCAATGTTATCATATTTTATTTTACTAGTGTGGTTTGTGGCTCTATAATATGAATGCCTATGTCTTTTAACAACAATAGTCAAGTCTTCCAATGGACTTTTTAGTGAAACCCAATAGATAGCTTTATTTTCTCTTTGTTTACTCAAATATTGAATGCTTATGTCTTATAAATTTAGTAGGAAAGTATTCTAATGACTTGCTTATGACACCCTATAGAATATATTATGTTTAGTACCTTGGACACTGTAGCTTATTCACTTTAATCTCTGATAAATTGTGTTTTGTTATGCACAGTCTGGTTAGCACAGTTAGTAAGGTGTTTGGTTTGCACTATCAAATTAAGACTGTCATTGGTTCGAATCCCATGTTATCATGTTTTTATTTTACAAGTGTGGTTTGTGGCTCTATAATATGAATGCCTATGTCTTTTAACAACAATAGTCAAGTCTTTCAATGGACTTTTTAGTGAAACCCAATAGATAGCTTTATTTTCTCTTTGTTTACTCAAATATTGAATGCTTATGTCTTATAAATTTAGTAGGAAAGTATTCTAATGACTTGCTTATGACACCCCATAGAATATATTATGTTTAGTACCTTGGACACTGTAGCTTATTCACTTAAATCTCTGATAAATTGTGTGTCTGGTATGCACAGTCTGGTTAGCACAGTTAGTAAGGTGTTGGGTTTGCACTATCAAATTAAAACTGTCATTGGTTCGAATCCCATGTTGTCATGTTTTTATTTTACTAGTGTGGTTTGTGGCTCTATAATTTGAATGCCTATGTCTTTTAACAACAATAGTCAAGTCTTCCAATGGACTTTTTAGTGAAACCCAATAGATAGCTTTATTTTCTCTTTGTTTACTCAAATATTGAATGCTTATGTCTTATAAATTTAGTAGGAAAGTATTCTAATGACTTGCTTATGACACCCCATAGAATATATTATGTTTATTACCTTAGACACTGTAGCTTATTCACTTAAATCTCTGATAAATTGTATGTCTGGTATGCACAGTCTGGTTAGCACAGTTAGTAAGGTGTTGGGTTTGCACTATCAAATTAAGACTGTCATTGGTTCGAATCCCATGTTATCATGTTTTTATTTTACTAGTGTGGTTTGTGGCTCTATTATATGAATGCCTATGTCTTTTAACAACAACAATAGTCAAGTCTTCCAATGGACTTTTTAGTGAAACCCAATAGATAGCTTTATTCTCTCTTTGTTTACTCAAATATTGAATGCTTATGTCTTATAAATTTAGTATGAAAGTATTCTAATGACTTGCTAGTGACACCCCATAGAATATATTATGTTTAGTACCTTGGACACTGTAGCTTATACACTTTAATCTCTGATAAATTGAGTTTTGGTATGCACAGTCTGGTTACCACAGTTAGTAAGATGTTGGGTTTGCACTATCAAGTTAAAACTGTCATTGTTTGGAATTCCATGTTATCATGTTTTTATTTTACTAGTGTGGTTTGTGGCTCTATAATATGAATGCCTATGTCTTTTAACAACAATAGTCAAGTCTTCCAATTGACTTTTTAGTGAAACCCAATAGATAGCTTTATTTTCTCTTTGTTTACTCAAATATTGAATGCTTATGTCTTATAAATTTAGTAGGAAAGTATTCTAATGACTTGCTTATGACACCCCATAGAATATATTATGTTTAGTACCTTGGACACTGTAGCTTATTCACTTTAATCTCTGATAAATTGTGTTTTGTTATGCACGGTCTGGTTAGCACAGTTAGTAAGGTGTTGGGTTTGCACTATCAAGTTAAAACTGTCATTGGTTTGAATTCCATGTTATCATGTTTTTATTTTACTAGTGTGGTTTGTGGCTCTATAATATGAATGCCTATGTCTTTTAACAACAATAGTCAAGTCTTTCAATGGACTTTTTAGTGAAACCCAATAGATAGCTTTATTTTCTCTTTGTTTACTCAAATATTGAATGCTTATGTCTTATAAATTTAGTAGGAAAGTATTCTAATGACTTGCTTATGACACCGCATAGAATATATTATGTATAGTACCTTGGACACTGTAGATTATTCACTAAAATATATGATAAATTTTGCATCTGGTATGCACGGTCTGGTTAGCACAGTTAGTAAGGTGTTGGGTTTGCACTATCAAATTAAGACTGTCATTGGTTTGAATCTCATGTTATTTTTTTTTATTTTACTAGTGTGGTTTGTGGCTCTATAATATGAATGCCTGTCTTTTAACAACAATAGTCAAGTCTTCCAATGGACTTTTTAGTGAAACCCAATAGATAGCTTTATTTTCTCTTTGTTTACTCAAATATTGAATGCTTATGTCTTATAAATTTAGTAGTAAAGTATTCTAATGACTTGCTTATGACACCCTATAGAATATATTATGTTTAGTACCTTGGACACTGTAGCTTATTCACTTTAATCTCTGATAAATTGTGTTTTGTTATGCACAGTCTGGTTAGCACAGTTAGTAAGGTGTTGGGTTTTCACTATCAAGTTAAAACTGTCATTGGTTTGAATTCCATGTTATCATGTTTTTATTTTACTAGTGTGGTTTGTGGCTCTATAATTTGAATGCTTATGTCTTTTAACAACAATAATCAAGTCTTTCAATGGACTTTTTAGTGAAACCCAATAGATAGCTTTATTTTCTCTTTGTTTACTCAAATATTGAATGCTTATGTCTTATAAATTTAGTAGGAAAGTATTCTAATGACTTGCTTATGACACCCCATAGAATATATTATGTTTAGTACCTTGGACACTGTAGCTTATTCACTTAAATCTCTGATAAATTGTGCGTCTGGTATGCACAGTCTGGTTAGCACAGTTAGTAAGGTGTTGGGTTTGCACTATCAAAGTAAGACTGTCATTGGTTTGAATGCCATGTTATCATGTTTTTATTTTACTAGTGTGGTTTGTGGCTCTATAATATGAATGCCTATGTTTTTTAACAACAATAGTCAAGTCTTCCAATGGACTTTTTAGTGAAACCCAATAGATAGCTTTATTTTCTCTTTGTTTACACAAATATTGAAAGCTTATGTCTTATAAATTTAGTAGGAAAGTATTCTAATGACTTGCTTATGACACCCCATAGAATATATTATGTATAGTACCTTGGACACTGTAGCTTATTCACTTAAATATCTGATAAATTTGGTATCTGTTATGCACAGTCTGGTTAGCACAGTTAGTAAGGTGTTGGGTTTGCACTATCAATTTAAAACAGTCATTGGTTCGAATCCCATGTTATCATGTTTTTATTTTACTAGTGTGGTTTGTGGCTCTATAATATGAATGCCTATGTCTTTTAAAAACAATAGTCAAGTCTTCCAATGGACGTTTTAGTGAAACTCAATAGATAGCTTTATTTTCTCTTTGTTTACTAAAATATTGAATGCTTATGTCTTAGAAATTTAGTAGGAAAGTATTCTAATGACTTGCTTATGACACCCCATAGAATATATTATGTTTAGCACCTTGGACACTGGTGCTTATTCACTTAAATCTCTGATAAATTGTCTGTTTGGTGTGCACAGTCTGGTTAGCACGGTTAGTAAGGTGTTGGGTTTGCACTATCAAATTAAGACTGTCATTGGTTCGAATCCAATGTTATCATGTTTTTATTTTACTAGTGTGGTTTGTGGCTCTATAATATGAATGCCTATGTCTTTTAACAACAATAGTCAAGTCTTCCAATGGACTTTTTAGTGAAACCCAATAGATAGCTTTATTTTCTCTTTGTTTGCTCAAATATTGAATGTTTATGTCTTATAAATTTAGTAGTAAAGTATTCTAATGACTTGCTTATGACACCCCAAAGAATATATTATGTTTAGTACCTTGAACACTGTAGCTTATTCACTTTAATCTCTGATAAATTGTGTTTTGTTATGCACGGTCTGGTTAGCACAGTTAGTAAGGTGTTGGGTTTGCACTATCAAGTTAAAACTGTCATTGGTTTGAATTCCATGTTATCATGTTTTTATTTTACTAGTGTGGTTTGTGGCTCTATAATATGAATGCCTATGTCTTTTAACAACAATAGTCAAGTCTTTCAATGGACTTTTTAGTGAAACC
Organism: Pseudophryne corroboree; assembly: GCF_028390025.1. Taxonomy (NCBI): domain Eukaryota; kingdom Metazoa; phylum Chordata; class Amphibia; order Anura; family Myobatrachidae; genus Pseudophryne; species Pseudophryne corroboree. The sequence continues at coordinate 646,665,318 of NC_086447.1, read as the reverse complement.
CAATAGATAGCTTTATTTTCTCTTTGTTTACTCAAATATTGAATGCTTATGTCTTATAAATTTAGTAGGAAAGTATTCTAATGACTTGCTTATGACACCCCATAGAATATATTATGTATAGTACCTTGGACACTGTAGATTATTCACTAAAATATATGATAAATTTTGCATCTGGTATGCACGGTCTGGTTAGCACAGTTAGTAAGGTGTTGGGTTTGCACTATCAAATTAAGACTGTCATTGGTTTGAATCTCATGTTATTTTTTTTTTATTTTACTAGTGTGGTTTGTGGCTCTATAATATGAATGCCTGTCTTTTAACAACAATAGTCAAGTCTTCCAATGGACTTTTTAGTGAAACCCAATAGATAGCTTTATTTTCTCTTTGTTTACTCAAATATTGAATGCTTATGTCTTATAAATTTAGTAGTAAAGTATTCTAATGACTTGCTTATGACACCCTATAGAATATATTATGTTTAGTACCTTGGACACTGTAGCTTATTCACTTTAATCTCTGATAAATTGTGTTTTGTTATGCACAGTCTGGTTAGCACAGTTAGTAAGGTGTTGGGTTTTCACTATCAAGTTAAAACTGTCATTGGTTTGAATTCCATGTTATCATGTTTTTATTTTACTAGTGTGGTTTGTGGCTCTATAATATGAATGCTTATGTCTTTTAACAACAATAATCAAGTCTTTCAATGGACTTTTTAGTGAAACCCAATAGATAGCTTTATTTTCTCTTTGTTTACTCAAATATTGAATGCTTATGTCTTATAAATTTAGTAGGAAAGTATTCTAATGACTTGCTTATGACACCCCATAGAATATATTATGTATAGTACCTTGGACACTGTAGCTTATTCACTTAAATATCTGATAAATTTGGTATCTGTTATGCACAGTCTGGTTAGCACAGTTAGTAAGGTGTTGGGTTTGCACTATCAATTTAAAACTGTCATTGGTTCGAATCCCATGTTATCATGTTTTTATTTTACTAGTGTGGTTTGTGGCTCTATAATATGAATGCCTATGTCTTTTAAAAACAATAGTCAAGTCTTCCAATGGACGTTTTAGTGAAACTCAATAGATAGCTTTATTTTCTCTTTGTTTACTAAAATATTGAATGCTTATGTCTTAGAAATTTAGTAGGAAAGTATTCTAATGACTTGCTTATGACACCCCATAGAATATATTATGTTTAGCACCTTGGACACTGGTGCTTATTCACTTAAATCTCTGATAAATTGTGTGTCTGGTGTGCACAGTCTGGTTAGCACGGTTAGTAAGGTGTTGGGTTTGCACTATCAAATTAAGACTGTCATTTGTTCAAATCCCATGTTATCATGTTTTTATTTTACTAGTGTGGTGTGTGGCTCTATAATATGAATGCCTATGTCTTTTAACAACAATAGTCAAGTCTTCCAATGAACTTTTTAGTGAAACCCAATAGATAGCTTTATTCTCTCTTTGTTTACTCAAATATTGAATGCTTATGTCTTATAAATTTAGTATGAAAGTATTCTAATGACTTGCTTATGACACCCCATAGAATATATTATGTTTAGTACCTTGGACACTGTAGCTTATTCACTTAAATCTCTGATAAATTGTGCATCTGGTATGCGCGGTCTGGTTAGCACAGTTAGTAAGGTGTTGGGTTTGCACTATCAAATTAAGACTGTCATTGGTTCGAATCCCATGTTATCATGTTTTTATTTTACTAGTGTGGTGTGTGGCTCTATAATATGAATGCCTATGTCTTTTAACAACAATAGTCAAGTCTTCCAATGAACTTTTTAGTGAAACCCAATAGATAGCTTTATTCTCTCTTTGTTTACTCAAATATTGAATGCTTATGTCTTATAAATTTAGTATGAAAGTATTCTAATGACTTGCTTATGACACCCCATAGAATATATTATGTTTAGTACCTTGGACACTGTAGCTTATTCACTTAAATCTCTGATAAATTGTGCATCTGGTATGCACAGTCTGGTTAGCACAGTTAGTAAGGTGTTGGGTTTGCACTATCAAATTACGACTGTCATTGGTTTGAATCCAATGTTATCATGTTTTTATTTTACTAGTGTGGTTTGTGGCTCTATAATATGAATGCCTATGTCTTTTAACAACAATAGTCAAGTCTTCCAATTGACTTTTTAGTGAAACCCAATAGATAGCTTTATTTTCTCTTTGTTTACTCAAATATTGAATGCTTATGTCTTATAAATTTAGTAGGAAAGTATTCTAATGACTTGCTTATGACACCCCATAGAATATATTATGTTTAGTACCTTGGACACTGTAGCTTATTCACTTTAATCTCTGATAAATTGTGTTTTGTTATGCACGGTCTGGTTAGCACAGTTAGTAAGGTGTTGGGTTTGCACTATCAAGTTAAAACTGTCATTGGTTTGAATTCCATGTTATCATGTTTTTATTTTACTAGTGTGGTTTGTGGCTCTATAATATGAATGCCTATGTCTTTTAACAACAATAGTCAAGTCTTTCAATGGACTTTTTAGTGAAACCCAATAGATAGCTTTATTTTCTCTTTGTTTACTCAAATATTGAATGCTTATGTCTTATAAATTTAGTAGGAAAGTATTCTAATGACTTGCTTATGACACCGCATAGAATATATTATGTATAGTACCTTGGACACTGTAGATTATTCACTAAAATATATGATAAATTTTGCATCTGGTATGCACGGTCTGGTTAGCACAGTTAGTAAGGTGTTGGGTTTGCACTATCAAATTAAGACTGTCATTGGTTTGAATCTCATGTTATTTTTTTTTATTTTACTAGTGTGGTTTGTGGCTCTATAATATGAATGCCTGTCTTTTAACAACAATAGTCAAGTCTTCCAATGGACTTTTTAGTGAAACCCAATAGATAGCTTTATTTTCTCTTTGTTTACTCAAATATTGAATGCTTATGTCTTATAAATTTAGTAGTAAAGTATTCTAATGACTTGCTTATGACACCCTATAGAATATATTATGTTTAGTACCTTGGACACTGTAGCTTATTCACTTTAATCTCTGATAAATTGTGTTTTGTTATGCACAGTCTGGTTAGCACAGTTAGTAAGGTGTTGGGTTTTCACTATCAAGTTAAAACTGTCATTGGTTTGAATTCCATGTTATCATGTTTTTATTTTACTAGTGTGGTTTGTGGCTCTATAATTTGAATGCTTATGTCTTTTAACAACAATAATCAAGTCTTTCAATGGACTTTTTAGTGAAACCCAATAGATAGCTTTATTTTCTCTTTGTTTACTCAAATATTGAATGCTTATGTCTTATAAATTTAGTAGGAAAGTATTCTAATGACTTGCTTATGACACCCCATAGAATATATTATGTTTAGTACCTTGGACACTGTAGCTTATTCACTTAAATCTCTGATAAATTGTGCGTCTGGTATGCACAGTCTGGTTAGCACAGTTAGTAAGGTGTTGGGTTTGCACTATCAAAGTAAGACTGTCATTGGTTTGAATGCCATGTTATCATGTTTTTATTTTACTAGTGTGGTTTGTGGCTCTATAATATGAATGCCTATGTTTTTTAACAACAATAGTCAAGTCTTCCAATGGACTTTTTAGTGAAACCCAATAGATAGCTTTATTTTCTCTTTGTTTACACAAATATTGAAAGCTTATGTCTTATAAATTTAGTAGGAAAGTATTCTAATGACTTGCTTATGACACCCCATAGAATATATTATGTATAGTACCTTGGACACTGTAGCTTATTCACTTAAATATCTGATAAATTTGGTATCTGTTATGCACAGTCTGGTTAGCACAGTTAGTAAGGTGTTGGGTTTGCACTATCAATTTAAAACAGTCATTGGTTCGAATCCCATGTTATCATGTTTTTATTTTACTAGTGTGGTTTGTGGCTCTATAATATGAATGCCTATGTCTTTTAAAAACAATAGTCAAGTCTTCCAATGGACGTTTTAGTGAAACTCAATAGATAGCTTTATTTTCTCTTTGTTTACTAAAATATTGAATGCTTATGTCTTAGAAATTTAGTAGGAAAGTATTCTAATGACTTGCTTATGACACCCCATAGAATATATTATGTTTAGCACCTTGGACACTGGTGCTTATTCACTTAAATCTCTGATAAATTGTCTGTTTGGTGTGCACAGTCTGGTTAGCACGGTTAGTAAGGTGTTGGGTTTGCACTATCAAATTAAGACTGTCATTGGTTCGAATCCAATGTTATCATGTTTTTATTTTACTAGTGTGGTTTGTGGCTCTATAATATGAATGCCTATGTCTTTTAACAACAATAGTCAAGTCTTCCAATGGACTTTTTAGTGAAACCCAATAGATAGCTTTATTTTCTCTTTGTTTGCTCAAATATTGAATGTTTATGTCTTATAAATTTAGTAGTAAAGTATTCTAATGACTTGCTTATGACACCCCAAAGAATATATTATGTTTAGTACCTTGAACACTGTAGCTTATTCACTTTAATCTCTGATAAATTGTGTTTTGTTATGCACGGTCTGGTTAGCACAGTTAGTAAGGTGTTGGGTTTGCACTATCAAGTTAAAACTGTCATTGGTTTGAATTCCATGTTATCATGTTTTTATTTTACTAGTGTGGTTTGTGGCTCTATAATATGAATGCCTATGTCTTTTAACAACAATAGTCAAGTCTTTCAATGGACTTTTTAGTGAAACCCAATAGATAGCTTTATTTTCTCTTTGTTTACTCAAATATTGAATGCTTATGTCTTATAAATTTAGTAGGAAAGTATTCTAATGACTTGCTTATGACACCCCATAGAATATATTATGTATAGTACCTTGGACACTGTAGATTATTCACTAAAATATATGATAAATTTTGCATCTGGTATGCACGGTCTGGTTAGCACAGTTAGTAAGGTGTTGGGTTTGCACTATCAAATTAAGACTGTCATTGGTTTGAATCTCATGTTATTTTTTTTTTATTTTACTAGTGTGGTTTGTGGCTCTATAATATGAATGCCTGTCTTTTAACAACAATAGTCAAGTCTTCCAATGGACTTTTTAGTGAAACCCAATAGATAGCTTTATTTTCTCTTTGTTTACTCAAATATTGAATGCTTATGTCTTATAAATTTAGTAGTAAAGTATTCTAATGACTTGCTTATGACACCCTATAGAATATATTATGTTTAGTACCTTGGACACTGTAGCTTATTCACTTTAATCTCTGATAAATTGTGTTTTGTTATGCACAGTCTGGTTAGCACAGTTAGTAAGGTGTTGGGTTTTCACTATCAAGTTAAAACTGTCATTGGTTTGAATTCCATGTTATCATGTTTTTATTTTACTAGTGTGGTTTGTGGCTCTATAATATGAATGCTTATGTCTTTTAACAACAATAATCAAGTCTTTCAATGGACTTTTTAGTGAAACCCAATAGATAGCTTTATTTTCTCTTTGTTTACTCAAATATTGAATGCTTATGTCTTATAAATTTAGTAGGAAAGTATTCTAATGACTTGCTTATGACACCCCATAGAATATATTATGTATAGTACCTTGGACACTGTAGCTTATTCACTTAAATATCTGATAAATTTGGTATCTGTTATGCACAGTCTGGTTAGCACAGTTAGTAAGGTGTTGGGTTTGCACTATCAATTTAAAACTGTCATTGGTTCGAATCCCATGTTATCATGTTTTTATTTTACTAGTGTGGTTTGTGGCTCTATAATATGAATGCCTATGTCTTTTAAAAACAATAGTCAAGTCTTCCAATGGACGTTTTAGTGAAACTCAATAGATAGCTTTATTTTCTCTTTGTTTACTAAAATATTGAATGCTTATGTCTTAGAAATTTAGTAGGAAAGTATTCTAATGACTTGCTTATGACACCCCATAGAATATATTATGTTTAGCACCTTGGACACTGGTGCTTATTCACTTAAATCTCTGATAAATTGTGTGTCTGGTGTGCACAGTCTGGTTAGCACGGTTAGTAAGGTGTTGGGTTTGCACTATCAAATTAAGACTGTCATTTGTTCAAATCCCATGTTATCATGTTTTTATTTTACTAGTGTGGTGTGTGGCTCTATAATATGAATGCCTATGTCTTTTAACAACAATAGTCAAGTCTTCCAATGAACTTTTTAGTGAAACCCAATAGATAGCTTTATTCTCTCTTTGTTTACTCAAATATTGAATGCTTATGTCTTATAAATTTAGTATGAAAGTATTCTAATGACTTGCTTATGACACCCCATAGAATATATTATGTTTAGTACCTTGGACACTGTAGCTTATTCACTTAAATCTCTGATAAATTGTGCATCTGGTATGCGCGGTCTGGTTAGCACAGTTAGTAAGGTGTTGGGTTTGCACTATCAAATTAAGACTGTCATTGGTTCGAATCCCATGTTATCATGTTTTTATTTTACTAGTGTGGTGTGTGGCTCTATAATATGAATGCCTATGTCTTTTAACAACAATAGTCAAGTCTTCCAATGAACTTTTTAGTGAAACCCAATAGATAGCTTTATTCTCTCTTTGTTTACTCAAATATTGAATGCTTATGTCTTATAAATTTAGTATGAAAGTATTCTAATGACTTGCTTATGACACCCCATAGAATATATTATGTTTAGTACCTTGGACACTGTAGCTTATTCACTTAAATCTCTGATAAATTGTGCATCTGGTATGCACAGTCTGGTTAGCACAGTTAGTAAGGTGTTGGGTTTGCACTATCAAATTACGACTGTCATTGGTTTGAATCCAATGTTATCATGTTTTTATTTTACTAGTGTGGTTTGTGGCTCTATAATATGAATGCCTATGTCTTTTAACAACAATAGTCAAGTCTTCCAATTGACTTTTTAGTGAAACCCAATAGATAGCTTTATTTTCTCTTTGTTTACTCAAATATTGAATGCTTATGTCTTATAAATTTAGTAGGAAAGTATTCTAATGACTTGCTTATGACACCCCATAGAATATATTATGTATAGTACCTTGGACACTGTAGCTTATTCACTTAAATGTCTGATAAATTTGGTATCTGTTATGCACAGTCTGGTTAGCACAGTTAGTAAGGTGTTGGGTTTGCACTATCAATTTAAAACAGTCATTGGTTCGAATCCCATGTTATCATGTTTTTATTTTACTAGTGTGGTTTGTGGCTCTATAATATGAATGCCTATGTCTTTTAAAAACAATAGTCAAGTCTTCCAATGGACGTTTTAGTGAAACTCAATAGATAGCTTTATTTTCTCTTTGTTTACTAAAATATTGAATGCTTATGTCTTAGAAATTTAGTAGGAAAGTATTCTAATGACTTGCTTATGACACCCCATAGAATATATTATGTTTAGCACCTTGGACACTGGTGCTTATTCACTTAAATCTCTGATAAATTGTCTGTCTGGTGTGCACAGTCTGGTTAGCACGGTTAGTAAGGTGTTGGGTTTGCACTATCAAATTAAGACTGTCATTGGTTCGAATCCAATGTTATCATGTTTTTATTTTACTAGCTTGCTTATGACACCCCATAGAATATATTATGTATAGTACCTTGGACACTGTAGATTATTCACTAAAATATATGATAAATTTTGCATCTGGTATGCACGGTCTGGTTAGCACAGTTAGTAAGGTGTTGGGTTTGCACTATCAAATTAAGACTGTCATTGGTTTGAATCTCATGTTATTTTTTTTTTATTTTACTAGTGTGGTTTGTGGCTCTATAATATGAATGCCTGTCTTTTAACAACAATAGTCAAGTCTTCCAATGGACTTTTTAGTGAAACCCAATAGATAGCTTTATTTTCTCTTTGTTTACTCAAATATTGAATGCTTATGTCTTATAAATTTAGTAGTAAAGTATTCTAATGACTTGCTTATGACACCCTATAGAATATATTATGTTTAGTACCTTGGACACTGTAGCTTATTCACTTTAATCTCTGATAAATTGTGTTTTGTTATGCACAGTCTGGTTAGCACAGTTAGTAAGGTGTTGGGTTTTCACTATCAAGTTAAAACTGTCATTGGTTTGAATTCCATGTTATCATGTTTTTATTTTACTAGTGTGGTTTGTGGCTCTATAATATGAATGCTTATGTCTTTTAACAACAATAATCAAGTCTTTCAATGGACTTTTTAGTGAAACCCAATAGATAGCTTTATTTTCTCTTTGTTTACTCAAATATTGAATGCTTATGTCTTATAAATTTAGTAGGAAAGTATTCTAATGACTTGCTTATGACACCCCATAGAATATATTATGTATAGTACCTTGGACACTGTAGCTTATTCACTTAAATATCTGATAAATTTGGTATCTGTTATGCACAGTCTGGTTAGCACAGTTAGTAAGGTGTTGGGTTTGCACTATCAATTTAAAACTGTCATTGGTTCGAATCCCATGTTATCATGTTTTTATTTTACTAGTGTGGTTTGTGGCTCTATAATATGAATGCCTATGTCTTTTAAAAACAATAGTCAAGTCTTCCAATGGACGTTTTAGTGAAACTCAATAGATAGCTTTATTTTCTCTTTGTTTACTAAAATATTGAATGCTTATGTCTTATAAATTTAGTAGGAAAGTATTCTAATGACTTGCTTATGACACCCCATAGAATATATTATGTTTAGCACCTTGGACACTGGTGCTTATTCACTTAAATCTCTGATAAATTGTGTGTCTGGTGTGCACAGTCTGGTTAGCACGGTTAGTAAGGTGTTGGGTTTGCACTATCAAATTAAGACTGTCATTTGTTCGAATCCCATGTTATCATGTTTTTATTTTACTAGTGTGGTGTGTGGCTCTATAATTTGAATGCCTATGTCTTTTAACAACAATAGTCAAGTCTTCCAATGAACTTTTTAGTGAAACCCAATAGATAGCTTTATTCTCTCTTTGTTTACTCAAATATTGAATGCTTATGTCTTATAAATTTAGTATGAAAGTATTCTAATGACTTGCTTATGACACCCCATAGAATATATTATGTTTAGTACCTTGGACACTGTAGCTTATTCACTTAAATCTCTGATAAATTGTGCATCTGGTATGCGCGGTCTGGTTAGCACAGTTAGTAAGGTGTTGGGTTTGCACTATCAAATTAAGACTGTCATTGGTTCGAATCCCATGTTATCATGTTTTTATTTTACTAGTGTGGTGTGTGGCTCTATAATATGAATGCCTATGTCTTTTAACAACAATAGTCAAGTCTTCCAATGAACTTTTTAGTGAAACCCAATAGATAGCTTTATTCTCTCTTTGTTTACTCAAATATTGAATGCTTATGTCTTATAAATTTAGTATGAAAGTATTCTAATGACTTGCTTATGACACCCCATAGAATATATTATGTTTAGTACCTTGAACACTGTAGCTTATTCACTTAAATCTCTGATAAATTGTGCATCTGGTATGCACAGTCTGGTTAGCACAGTTAGTAAGGTGTTGGGTTTGCACTATCAAATTACGACTGTCATTGGTTTGAATCCAATGTTATCATGTTTTTATTTTACTAGTGTGGTTTGTGGCTCTATAATATGAATGCCTATGTCTTTTAACAACAATAGTCAAGTCTTCCAATGGACTTTTTAGTGAAACCCAATAGATAGCTTTATTTTCTCTTTGTTTACTCAAATATTGAATGTTTATGTCTTATAAATTTAGTAGTAAAGTATTCTAATGACTTGCTTATGACACCCCAAAGAATATAGTATGTTTAGTACCTTGGACACTGTAGCTTATTCACTTTAATCTCTGATAAATTGGGTTTTGTTATGCACAGTCTGGTTAGCACAGTTTTAGTAAGGTGTTGGGTTTGCACTATCAAGTTAAAACTGTCATTGGTTTGAATTCCATGTTATCATGTTTTTATTTTACTAGTGTGGTTTGTGGCTCTATAATATGAATGCCTATGTCTTTTAACAACAATAGTCAAGTCTTCCAATGGACTTTTTAGTGAAACCCAATAGATAGCTTTATTTTCTCTTTGTTTACTCAAATATTGAATGCTTATGTCTTATAAATTTAGTATGAAAGTATTCTAATGACTTGCTTATGACACCCCATAGAATATATTATGTTTAGTACCTTGGACACTGTAGCTTATTCACTTAAATCTCTGATAAATTGTGCGTCTGGTATGCACAGTCTGGTTAGCACAGTTAGTAAGGTGTTGGGTTTGCACTATCAAAGTAAGACTGTCATTGGTTTGAATGCCATGTTATCATGTTTTTATTTTACTAGTGTGGTTTGTGGCTCTATAATATGAATGCCTATGTTTTTTAACAACAATAGTCAAGTCTTCCAATGGACTTTTTAGTGAAACCCAATAGATAGCTTTATTTTCTCTTTGTTTACACAAATATTGAAAGCTTATGTCTTATAAATTTAGTAGGAAAGTATTCTAATGACTTGCTTATGACACCCCATAGAATATATTATGTATAGTACCTTGGACACTGTAGCTTATTCACTTAAATATCTGATAAATTTGGTATCTGTTATGCACAGTCTGGTTAGCACAGTTAGTAAGGTGTTGGGTTTGCACTATCAATTTAAAACAGTCATTGGTTCGAATCCCATGTTATCATGTTTTTATTTTACTAGTGTGGTTTGTGGCTCTATAATATGAATGCCTATGTCTTTTAAAAACAATAGTCAAGTCTTCCAATGGACGTTTTAGTGAAACTCAATAGATAGCTTTATTTTCTCTTTGTTTACTAAAATATTGAATGCTTATGTTTTAGAAATTTAGTAGGAAAGTATTCTAATGACTTGCTTATGACACCCCATAGAATATATTATGTTTAGCACCTTGGACACTGGTGCTTATTCACTTAAATCTCTGATAAATTGTCTGTCTGGTGTGCACAGTCTGGTTAGCACGGTTAGTAAGGTGTTGGGTTTGCACTATCAAATTAAGACTGTCATTGGTTCGAATCCAATGTTATCATGTTTTTATTTTACTAGTGTGGTTTGTGGCTCTATAATATGAATGCCTATGTCTTTTAACAACAATAGTCAAGTCTTCCAATGGACTTTTTAGTGAAACCCAATAGATAGCTTTATTTTCTCTTTGTTTGCTCAAATATTGAATGTTTATGTCTTATAAATTTAGTAGTAAAGTATTCTAATGACTTGCTTATGACACCCCAAAGAATATATTATGTTTAGTACCTTGAACACTGTAGCTTATTCACTTTAATCTCTGATAAATTGTGTTTTGTTATGCACGGTCTGGTTAGCACAGTTAGTAAGGTGTTGGGTTTGCACTATCAAGTTAAAACTGTCATTGGTTTGAATTCCATGTTATCATGTTTTTATTTTACTAGTGTGGTTTGTGGCTCTATAATATGAATGCCTATGTCTTTTAACAACAATAGTCAAGTCTTTCAATGGACTTTTTAATGAAACCCAATAGATAGCTTTATTTTCTCTTTGTTTACTCAAATATTGAATGCTTATGTCTTATAAATTTAGTAGGAAAGTATTCTAATGACTTGCTTATGACACCCCATAGAATATATTATGTATAGTACCTTGGACACTGTAGATTATTCACTAAAATATATGATAAATTTTGCATCTGGTATGCACGGTCTGGTTAGCACAGTTAGTAAGGTGTTGGGTTTGCACTATCAAATTAAGACTGTCATTGGTTTGAATCTCATGTTATTTTTTTTTTATTTTACTAGTGTGGTTTGTGGCTCTATAATATGAATGCCTGTCTTTTAACAACAATAGTCAAGTCTTCCAATGGACTTTTTAGTGAAACCCAATAGATAGCTTTATTTTCTCTTTGTTTACTCAAATATTGAATGCTTATGTCTTATAAATTTAGTAGTAAAGTATTCTAATGACTTGCTTATGACACCCTATAGAATATATTATGTTTAGTACCTTGGACACTGTAGCTTATTCACTTTAATCTCTGATAAATTGTGTTTTGTTATGCACAGTCTGGTTAGCACAGTTAGTAAGGTGTTGGGTTTTCACTATCAAGTTAAAACTGTCATTGGTTTGAATTCCATGTTATCATGTTTTTATTTTACTAGTGTGGTTTGTGGCTCTATAATATGAATGCTTATGTCTTTTAACAACAATAATCAAGTCTTTCAATGGACTTTTTAGTGAAACCCAATAGATAGCTTTATTTTCTCTTTGTTTACTCAAATATTGAATGCTTATGTCTTATAAATTTAGTAGGAAAGTATTCTAATGACTTGCTTATGACACCCCATAGAATATATTATGTATAGTACCTTGGACACTGTAGCTTATTCACTTAAATATCTGATAAATTTGGTATCTGTTATGCACAGTCTGGTTAGCACAGTTAGTAAGGTGTTGGGTTTGCACTATCAATTTAAAACTGTCATTGGTTCGAATCCCATGTTATCATGTTTTTATTTTACTAGTGTGGTTTGTGGCTCTATAATATGAATGCCTATGTCTTTTAAAAACAATAGTCAAGTCTTCCAATGGACGTTTTAGTGAAACTCAATAGATAGCTTTATTTTCTCTTTGTTTACTAAAATATTGAATGCTTATGTCTTAGAAATTTAGTAGGAAAGTATTCTAATGACTTGCTTATGACACCCCATAGAATATATTATGTTTAGCACCTTGGACACTGGTGCTTATTCACTTAAATCTCTGATAAATTGTGTGTCTGGTGTGCACAGTCTGGTTAGCACGGTTAGTAAGGTGTTGGGTTTGCACTATCAAATTAAGACTGTCATTTGTTCAAATCCCATGTTATCATGTTTTTATTTTACTAGTGTGGTGTGTGGCTCTATAATATGAATGCCTATGTCTTTTAACAACAATAGTCAAGTCTTCCAATGAACTTTTTAGTGAAACCCAATAGATAGCTTTATTCTCTCTTTGTTTACTCAAATATTGAATGCTTATGTCTTATAAATTTAGTATGAAAGTATTCTAATGACTTGCTTATGACACCCCATAGAATATATTATGTTTAGTACCTTGGACACTGTAGCTTATTCACTTAAATCTCTGATAAATTGTGCATCTGGTATGCGCGGTCTGGTTAGCACAGTTAGTAAGGTGTTGGGTTTGCACTATCAAATTAAGACTGTCATTGGTTCGAATCCCATGTTATCATGTTTTTATTTTACTAGTGTGGTGTGTGGCTCTATAATATGAATGCCTATGTCTTTTAACAACAATAGTCAAGTCTTCCAATGAACTTTTTAGTGAAACCCAATAGATAGCTTTATTCTCTCTTTGTTTACTCAAATATTGAATGCTTATGTCTTATAAATTTAGTATGAAAGTATTCTAATGACTTGCTTATGACACCCCATAGAATATATTATGTTTAGTACCTTGGACACTGTAGCTTATTCACTTAAATCTCTGATAAATTGTGCATCTGGTATGCACAGTCTGGTTAGCACAGTTAGTAAGGTGTTGGGTTTGCACTATCAAATTACGACTGTCATTGGTTTGAATCCAATGTTATCATGTTTTTATTTTACTAGTGTGGTTTGTGGCTCTATAATATGAATGCCTATGTCTTTTAACAACAATAGTCAAGTCTTCCAATTGACTTTTTAGTGAAACCCAATAGATAGCTTTATTTTCTCTTTGTTTACTCAAATATTGAATGCTTATGTCTTATAAATTTAGTAGGAAAGTATTCTAATGACTTGCTTATGACACCCCATAGAATATATTATGTTTAGTACCTTGGACACTGTAGCTTATTCACTTTAATCTCTGATAAATTGTGTTTTGTTATGCACGGTCTGGTTAGCACAGTTAGTAAGGTGTTGGGTTTGCACTATCAAGTTAAAACTGTCATTGGTTTGAATTCCATGTTATCATGTTTTTATTTTACTAGTGTGGTTTGTGGCTCTATAATATGAATGCCTATGTCTTTTAACAACAATAGTCAAGTCTTTCAATGGACTTTTTAGTGAAACCCAATAGATAGCTTTATTTTCTCTTTGTTTACTCAAATATTGAATGCTTATGTCTTATAAATTTAGTAGGAAAGTATTCTAATGACTTGCTTATGACACCGCATAGAATATATTATGTATAGTACCTTGGACACTGTAGATTATTCACTAAAATATATGATAAATTTTGCATCTGGTATGCACGGTCTGGTTAGCACAGTTAGTAAGGTGTTGGGTTTGCACTATCAAATTAAGACTGTCATTGGTTTGAATCTCATGTTATTTTTTTTTATTTTACTAGTGTGGTTTGTGGCTCTATAATATGAATGCCTGTCTTTTAACAACAATAGTCAAGTCTTCCAATGGACTTTTTAGTGAAACCCAATAGATAGCTTTATTTTCTCTTTGTTTACTCAAATATTGAATGCTTATGTCTTATAAATTTAGTAGTAAAGTATTCTAATGACTTGCTTATGACACCCTATAGAATATATTATGTTTAGTACCTTGGACACTGTAGCTTATTCACTTTAATCTCTGATAAATTGTGTTTTGTTATGCACAGTCTGGTTAGCACAGTTAGTAAGGTGTTGGGTTTTCACTATCAAGTTAAAACTGTCATTGGTTTGAATTCCATGTTATCATGTTTTTATTTTACTAGTGTGGTTTGTGGCTCTATAATTTGAATGCTTATGTCTTTTAACAACAATAATCAAGTCTTTCAATGGACTTTTTAGTGAAACCCAATAGATAGCTTTATTTTCTCTTTGTTTACTCAAATATTGAATGCTTATGTCTTATAAATTTAGTAGGAAAGTATTCTAATGACTTGCTTATGACACCCCATAGAATATATTATGTTTAGTACCTTGGACACTGTAGCTTATTCACTTAAATCTCTGATAAATTGTGCGTCTGGTATGCACAGTCTGGTTAGCACAGTTAGTAAGGTGTTGGGTTTGCACTATCAAAGTAAGACTGTCATTGGTTTGAATGCCATGTTATCATGTTTTTATTTTACTAGTGTGGTTTGTGGCTCTATAATATGAATGCCTATGTTTTTTAACAACAATAGTCAAGTCTTCCAATGGACTTTTTAGTGAAACCCAATAGATAGCTTTATTTTCTCTTTGTTTACACAAATATTGAAAGCTTATGTCTTATAAATTTAGTAGGAAAGTATTCTAATGACTTGCTTATGACACCCCATAGAATATATTATGTATAGTACCTTGGACACTGTAGCTTATTCACTTAAATATCTGATAAATTTGGTATCTGTTATGCACAGTCTGGTTAGCACAGTTAGTAAGGTGTTGGGTTTGCACTATCAATTTAAAACAGTCATTGGTTCGAATCCCATGTTATCATGTTTTTATTTTACTAGTGTGGTTTGTGGCTCTATAATATGAATGCCTATGTCTTTTAAAAACAATAGTCAAGTCTTCCAATGGACGTTTTAGTGAAACTCAATAGATAGCTTTATTTTCTCTTTGTTTACTAAAATATTGAATGCTTATGTCTTAGAAATTTAGTAGGAAAGTATTCTAATGACTTGCTTATGACACCCCATAGAATATATTATGTTTAGCACCTTGGACACTGGTGCTTATTCACTTAAATCTCTGATAAATTGTCTGTTTGGTGTGCACAGTCTGGTTAGCACGGTTAGTAAGGTGTTGGGTTTGCACTATCAAATTAAGACTGTCATTGGTTCGAATCCAATGTTATCATGTTTTTATTTTACTAGTGTGGTTTGTGGCTCTATAATATGAATGCCTATGTCTTTTAACAACAATAGTCAAGTCTTCCAATGGACTTTTTAGTGAAACCCAATAGATAGCTTTATTTTCTCTTTGTTTGCTCAAATATTGAATGTTTATGTCTTATAAATTTAGTAGTAAAGTATTCTAATGACTTGCTTATGACACCCCAAAGAATATATTATGTTTAGTACCTTGAACACTGTAGCTTATTCACTTTAATCTCTGATAAATTGTGTTTTGTTATGCACGGTCTGGTTAGCACAGTTAGTAAGGTGTTGGGTTTGCACTATCAAGTTAAAACTGTCATTGGTTTGAATTCCATGTTATCATGTTTTTATTTTACTAGTGTGGTTTGTGGCTCTATAATATGAATGCCTATGTCTTTTAACAACAATAGTCAAGTCTTTCAATGGACTTTTTAGTGAAACCCAATAGATAGCTTTATTTTCTCTTTGTTTACTCAAATATTGAATGCTTATGTCTTATAAATTTAGTAGGAAAGTATTCTAATGACTTGCTTATGACACCCCATAGAATATATTATGTATAGTACCTTGGACACTGTAGATTATTCACTAAAATATATGATAAATTTTGCATCTGGTATGCACGGTCTGGTTAGCACAGTTAGTAAGGTGTTGGGTTTGCACTATCAAATTAAGACTGTCATTGGTTTGAATCTCATGTTATTTTTTTTTTATTTTACTAGTGTGGTTTGTGGCTCTATAATATGAATGCCTGTCTTTTAACAACAATAGTCAAGTCTTCCAATGGACTTTTTAGTGAAACCCAATAGATAGCTTTATTTTCTCTTTGTTTACTCAAATATTGAATGCTTATGTCTTATAAATTTAGTAGTAAAGTATTCTAATGACTTGCTTATGACACCCTATAGAATATATTATGTTTAGTACCTTGGACACTGTAGCTTATTCACTTTAATCTCTGATAAATTGTGTTTTGTTATGCACAGTCTGGTTAGCACAGTTAGTAAGGTGTTGGGTTTTCACTATCAAGTTAAAACTGTCATTGGTTTGAATTCCATGTTATCATGTTTTTATTTTACTAGTGTGGTTTGTGGCTCTATAATATGAATGCTTATGTCTTTTAACAACAATAATCAAGTCTTTCAATGGACTTTTTAGTGAAACCCAATAGATAGCTTTATTTTCTCTTTGTTTACTCAAATATTGAATGCTTATGTCTTATAAATTTAGTAGGAAAGTATTCTAATGACTTGCTTATGACACCCCATAGAATATATTATGTATAGTACCTTGGACACTGTAGCTTATTCACTTAAATATCTGATAAATTTGGTATCTGTTATGCACAGTCTGGTTAGCACAGTTAGTAAGGTGTTGGGTTTGCACTATCAATTTAAAACTGTCATTGGTTCGAATCCCATGTTATCATGTTTTTATTTTACTAGTGTGGTTTGTGGCTCTATAATATGAATGCCTATGTCTTTTAAAAACAATAGTCAAGTCTTCCAATGGACGTTTTAGTGAAACTCAATAGATAGCTTTATTTTCTCTTTGTTTACTAAAATATTGAATGCTTATGTCTTAGAAATTTAGTAGGAAAGTATTCTAATGACTTGCTTATGACACCCCATAGAATATATTATGTTTAGCACCTTGGACACTGGTGCTTATTCACTTAAATCTCTGATAAATTGTGTGTCTGGTGTGCACAGTCTGGTTAGCACGGTTAGTAAGGTGTTGGGTTTGCACTATCAAATTAAGACTGTCATTTGTTCAAATCCCATGTTATCATGTTTTTATTTTACTAGTGTGGTGTGTGGCTCTATAATATGAATGCCTATGTCTTTTAACAACAATAGTCAAGTCTTCCAATGAACTTTTTAGTGAAACCCAATAGATAGCTTTATTCTCTCTTTGTTTACTCAAATATTGAATGCTTATGTCTTATAAATTTAGTATGAAAGTATTCTAATGACTTGCTTATGACACCCCATAGAATATATTATGTTTAGTACCTTGGACACTGTAGCTTATTCACTTAAATCTCTGATAAATTGTGCATCTGGTATGCGCGGTCTGGTTAGCACAGTTAGTAAGGTGTTGGGTTTGCACTATCAAATTAAGACTGTCATTGGTTCGAATCCCATGTTATCATGTTTTTATTTTACTAGTGTGGTGTGTGGCTCTATAATATGAATGCCTATGTCTTTTAACAACAATAGTCAAGTCTTCCAATGAACTTTTTAGTGAAACCCAATAGATAGCTTTATTCTCTCTTTGTTTACTCAAATATTGAATGCTTATGTCTTATAAATTTAGTATGAAAGTATTCTAATGACTTGCTTATGACACCCCATAGAATATATTATGTTTAGTACCTTGGACACTGTAGCTTATTCACTTAAATCTCTGATAAATTGTGCATCTGGTATGCACAGTCTGGTTAGCACAGTTAGTAAGGTGTTGGGTTTGCACTATCAAATTACGACTGTCATTGGTTTGAATCCAATGTTATCATGTTTTTATTTTACTAGTGTGGTTTGTGGCTCTATAATATGAATGCCTATGTCTTTTAACAACAATAGTCAAGTCTTCCAATTGACTTTTTAGTGAAACCCAATAGATAGCTTTATTTTCTCTTTGTTTACTCAAATATTGAATGCTTATGTCTTATAAATTTAGTAGGAAAGTATTCTAATGACTTGCTTATGACACCCCATAGAATATATTATGTATAGTACCTTGGACACTGTAGCTTATTCACTTAAATGTCTGATAAATTTGGTATCTGTTATGCACAGTCTGGTTAGCACAGTTAGTAAGGTGTTGGGTTTGCACTATCAATTTAAAACAGTCATTGGTTCGAATCCCATGTTATCATGTTTTTATTTTACTAGTGTGGTTTGTGGCTCTATAATATGAATGCCTATGTCTTTTAAAAACAATAGTCAAGTCTTCCAATGGACGTTTTAGTGAAACTCAATAGATAGCTTTATTTTCTCTTTGTTTACTAAAATATTGAATGCTTATGTCTTAGAAATTTAGTAGGAAAGTATTCTAATGACTTGCTTATGACACCCCATAGAATATATTATGTTTAGCACCTTGGACACTGGTGCTTATTCACTTAAATCTCTGATAAATTGTCTGTCTGGTGTGCACAGTCTGGTTAGCACGGTTAGTAAGGTGTTGGGTTTGCACTATCAAATTAAGACTGTCATTGGTTCGAATCCAATGTTATCATGTTTTTATTTTACTAGCTTGCTTATGACACCCCATAGAATATATTATGTATAGTACCTTGGACACTGTAGATTATTCACTAAAATATATGATAAATTTTGCATCTGGTATGCACGGTCTGGTTAGCACAGTTAGTAAGGTGTTGGGTTTGCACTATCAAATTAAGACTGTCATTGGTTTGAATCTCATGTTATTTTTTTTTTATTTTACTAGTGTGGTTTGTGGCTCTATAATATGAATGCCTGTCTTTTAACAACAATAGTCAAGTCTTCCAATGGACTTTTTAGTGAAACCCAATAGATAGCTTTATTTTCTCTTTGTTTACTCAAATATTGAATGCTTATGTCTTATAAATTTAGTAGTAAAGTATTCTAATGACTTGCTTATGACACCCTATAGAATATATTATGTTTAGTACCTTGGACACTGTAGCTTATTCACTTTAATCTCTGATAAATTGTGTTTTGTTATGCACAGTCTGGTTAGCACAGTTAGTAAGGTGTTGGGTTTTCACTATCAAGTTAAAACTGTCATTGGTTTGAATTCCATGTTATCATGTTTTTATTTTACTAGTGTGGTTTGTGGCTCTATAATATGAATGCTTATGTCTTTTAACAACAATAATCAAGTCTTTCAATGGACTTTTTAGTGAAACCCAATAGATAGCTTTATTTTCTCTTTGTTTACTCAAATATTGAATGCTTATGTCTTATAAATTTAGTAGGAAAGTATTCTAATGACTTGCTTATGACACCCCATAGAATATATTATGTATAGTACCTTGGACACTGTAGCTTATTCACTTAAATATCTGATAAATTTGGTATCTGTTATGCACAGTCTGGTTAGCACAGTTAGTAAGGTGTTGGGTTTGCACTATCAATTTAAAACTGTCATTGGTTCGAATCCCATGTTATCATGTTTTTATTTTACTAGTGTGGTTTGTGGCTCTATAATATGAATGCCTATGTCTTTTAAAAACAATAGTCAAGTCTTCCAATGGACGTTTTAGTGAAACTCAATAGATAGCTTTATTTTCTCTTTGTTTACTAAAATATTGAATGCTTATGTCTTATAAATTTAGTAGGAAAGTATTCTAATGACTTGCTTATGACACCCCATAGAATATATTATGTTTAGCACCTTGGACACTGGTGCTTATTCACTTAAATCTCTGATAAATTGTGTGTCTGGTGTGCACAGTCTGGTTAGCACGGTTAGTAAGGTGTTGGGTTTGCACTATCAAATTAAGACTGTCATTTGTTCGAATCCCATGTTATCATGTTTTTATTTTACTAGTGTGGTGTGTGGCTCTATAATTTGAATGCCTATGTCTTTTAACAACAATAGTCAAGTCTTCCAATGAACTTTTTAGTGAAACCCAATAGATAGCTTTATTCTCTCTTTGTTTACTCAAATATTGAATGCTTATGTCTTATAAATTTAGTATGAAAGTATTCTAATGACTTGCTTATGACACCCCATAGAATATATTATGTTTAGTACCTTGGACACTGTAGCTTATTCACTTAAATCTCTGATAAATTGTGCATCTGGTATGCGCGGTCTGGTTAGCACAGTTAGTAAGGTGTTGGGTTTGCACTATCAAATTAAGACTGTCATTGGTTCGAATCCCATGTTATCATGTTTTTATTTTACTAGTGTGGTGTGTGGCTCTATAATATGAATGCCTATGTCTTTTAACAACAATAGTCAAGTCTTCCAATGAACTTTTTAGTGAAACCCAATAGATAGCTTTATTCTCTCTTTGTTTACTCAAATATTGAATGCTTATGTCTTATAAATTTAGTATGAAAGTATTCTAATGACTTGCTTATGACACCCCATAGAATATATTATGTTTAGTACCTTGAACACTGTAGCTTATTCACTTAAATCTCTGATAAATTGTGCATCTGGTATGCACAGTCTGGTTAGCACAGTTAGTAAGGTGTTGGGTTTGCACTATCAAATTACGACTGTCATTGGTTTGAATCCAATGTTATCATGTTTTTATTTTACTAGTGTGGTTTGTGGCTCTATAATATGAATGCCTATGTCTTTTAACAACAATAGTCAAGTCTTCCAATGGACTTTTTAGTGAAACCCAATAGATAGCTTTATTTTCTCTTTGTTTACTCAAATATTGAATGTTTATGTCTTATAAATTTAGTAGTAAAGTATTCTAATGACTTGCTTATGACACCCCAAAGAATATAGTATGTTTAGTACCTTGGACACTGTAGCTTATTCACTTTAATCTCTGATAAATTGGGTTTTGTTATGCACAGTCTGGTTAGCACAGTTTTAGTAAGGTGTTGGGTTTGCACTATCAAGTTAAAACTGTCATTGGTTTGAATTCCATGTTATCATGTTTTTATTTTACTAGTGTGGTTTGTGGCTCTATAATATGAATGCCTATGTCTTTTAACAACAATAGTCAAGTCTTCCAATGGACTTTTTAGTGAAACCCAATAGATAGCTTTATTTTCTCTTTGTTTACTCAAATATTGAATGCTTATGTCTTATAAATTTAGTATGAAAGTATTCTAATGACTTGCTTATGACACCCCATAGAATATATTATGTTTAGTACCTTGGACACTGTAGCTTATTCACTTAAATCTCTGATAAATTGTGCGTCTGGTATGCACAGTCTGGTTAGCACAGTTAGTAAGGTGTTGGGTTTGCACTATCAAAGTAAGACTGTCATTGGTTTGAATGCCATGTTATCATGTTTTTATTTTACTAGTGTGGTTTGTGGCTCTATAATATGAATGCCTATGTTTTTTAACAACAATAGTCAAGTCTTCCAATGGACTTTTTAGTGAAACCCAATAGATAGCTTTATTTTCTCTTTGTTTACACAAATATTGAAAGCTTATGTCTTATAAATTTAGTAGGAAAGTATTCTAATGACTTGCTTATGACACCCCATAGAATATATTATGTATAGTACCTTGGACACTGTAGCTTATTCACTTAAATATCTGATAAATTTGGTATCTGTTATGCACAGTCTGGTTAGCACAGTTAGTAAGGTGTTGGGTTTGCACTATCAATTTAAAACAGTCATTGGTTCGAATCCCATGTTATCATGTTTTTATTTTACTAGTGTGGTTTGTGGCTCTATAATATGAATGCCTATGTCTTTTAAAAACAATAGTCAAGTCTTCCAATGGACGTTTTAGTGAAACTCAATAGATAGCTTTATTTTCTCTTTGTTTACTAAAATATTGAATGCTTATGTTTTAGAAATTTAGTAGGAAAGTATTCTAATGACTTGCTTATGACACCCCATAGAATATATTATGTTTAGCACCTTGGACACTGGTGCTTATTCACTTAAATCTCTGATAAATTGTCTGTCTGGTGTGCACAGTCTGGTTAGCACGGTTAGTAAGGTGTTGGGTTTGCACTATCAAATTAAGACTGTCATTGGTTCGAATCCAATGTTATCATGTTTTTATTTTACTAGTGTGGTTTGTGGCTCTATAATATGAATGCCTATGTCTTTTAACAACAATAGTCAAGTCTTCCAATGGACTTTTTAGTGAAACCCAATAGATAGCTTTATTTTCTCTTTGTTTGCTCAAATATTGAATGTTTATGTCTTATAAATTTAGTAGTAAAGTATTCTAATGACTTGCTTATGACACCCCAAAGAATATATTATGTTTAGTACCTTGAACACTGTAGCTTATTCACTTTAATCTCTGATAAATTGTGTTTTGTTATGCACGGTCTGGTTAGCACAGTTAGTAAGGTGTTGGGTTTGCACTATCAAGTTAAAACTGTCATTGGTTTGAATTCCATGTTATCATGTTTTTATTTTACTAGTGTGGTTTGTGGCTCTATAATATGAATGCCTATGTCTTTTAACAACAATAGTCAAGTCTTTCAATGGACTTTTTAATGAAACCCAATAGATAGCTTTATTTTCTCTTTGTTTACTCAAATATTGAATGCTTATGTCTTATAAATTTAGTAGGAAAGTATTCTAATGACTTGCTTATGACACCCCATAGAATATATTATGTATAGTACCTTGGACACTGTAGATTATTCACTAAAATATATGATAAATTTTGCATCTGGTATGCACGGTCTGGTTAGCACAGTTAGTAAGGTGTTGGGTTTGCACTATCAAATTAAGACTGTCATTGGTTTGAATCTCATGTTATTTTTTTTTTATTTTACTAGTGTGGTTTGTGGCTCTATAATATGAATGCCTGTCTTTTAACAACAATAGTCAAGTCTTCCAATGGACTTTTTAGTGAAACCCAATAGATAGCTTTATTTTCTCTTTGTTTACTCAAATATTGAATGCTTATGTCTTATAAATTTAGTAGTAAAGTATTCTAATGACTTGCTTATGACACCCTATAGAATATATTATGTTTAGTACCTTGGACACTGTAGCTTATTCACTTTAATCTCTGATAAATTGTGTTTTGTTATGCACAGTCTGGTTAGCACAGTTAGTAAGGTGTTGGGTTTTCACTATCAAGTTAAAACTGTCATTGGTTTGAATTCCATGTTATCATGTTTTTATTTTACTAGTGTGGTTTGTGGCTCTATAATATGAATGCTTATGTCTTTTAACAACAATAATCAAGTCTTTCAATGGACTTTTTAGTGAAACCCAATAGATAGCTTTATTTTCTCTTTGTTTACTCAAATATTGAATGCTTATGTCTTATAAATTTAGTAGGAAAGTATTCTAATGACTTGCTTATGACACCCCATAGAATATATTATGTATAGTACCTTGGACACTGTAGCTTATTCACTTAAATATCTGATAAATTTGGTATCTGTTATGCACAGTCTGGTTAGCACAGTTAGTAAGGTGTTGGGTTTGCACTATCAATTTAAAACTGTCATTGGTTCGAATCCCATGTTATCATGTTTTTATTTTACTAGTGTGGTTTGTGGCTCTATAATATGAATGCCTATGTCTTTTAAAAACAATAGTCAAGTCTTCCAATGGACGTTTTAGTGAAACTCAATAGATAGCTTTATTTTCTCTTTGTTTACTAAAATATTGAATGCTTATGTCTTAGAAATTTAGTAGGAAAGTATTCTAATGACTTGCTTATGACACCCCATAGAATATATTATGTTTAGCACCTTGGACACTGGTGCTTATTCACTTAAATCTCTGATAAATTGTGTGTCTGGTGTGCACAGTCTGGTTAGCACGGTTAGTAAGGTGTTGGGTTTGCACTATCAAATTAAGACTGTCATTTGTTCGAATCCCATGTTATCATGTTTTTATTTTACTAGTGTGGTGTGTGGCTCTATAATATGAATGCCTATGTCTTTTAACAACAATAGTCAAGTCTTCCAATGAACTTTTTAGTGAAACCCAATAGATAGCTTTATTCTCTCTTTGTTTACTCAAATATTGAATGCTTATGTCTTATAAATTTAGTATGAAAGTATTCTAATGACTTGCTTATGACACCCCATAGAATATATTATGTTTAGTACCTTGGACACTGTAGCTTATTCACTTAAATCTCTGATAAATTGTGCATCTGGTATGCGCGGTCTGGTTAGCACAGTTAGTAAGGTGTTGGGTTTGCACTATCAAATTAAGACTGTCATTGGTTCGAATCCCATGTTATCATGTTTTTATTTTACTAGTGTGGTGTGTGGCTCTATAATATGAATGCCTATGTCTTTTAACAACAATAGTCAAGTCTTCCAATGAACTTTTTAGTGAAACCCAATAGATAGCTTTATTCTCTCTTTGTTTACTCAAATATTGAATGCTTATGTCTTATAAATTTAGTATGAAAGTATTCTAATGACTTGCTTATGACACCCCATAGAATATATTATGTTTAGTACCTTGGACACTGTAGCTTATTCACTTAAATCTCTGATAAATTGTGCATCTGGTATGCACAGTCTGGTTAGCACAGTTAGTAAGGTGTTGGGTTTGCACTATCAAATTACGACTGTCATTGGTTTGAATCCAATGTTATCATGTTTTTATTTTACTAGTGTGGTTTGTGGCTCTATAATATGAATGCCTATGTCTTTTAACAACAATAGTCAAGTCTTCCAATGGACTTTTTAGTGAAACCCAATAGATAGCTTTATTTTCTCTTTGTTTACTCAAATATTGAATGTTTATGTCTTATAAATTTAGTAGTAAAGTATTCTAATGACTTGCTTATGACACCCCAAAGAATATAGTATGTTTAGTACCTTGGACACTGTAGCTTATTCACTTTAATCTCTGATAAATTGGGTTTTGTTATGCACAGTCTGGTTAGCACAGTTTTAGTAAGGTGTTGGGTTTGCACTATCAAGTTAAAACTGTCATTGGTTTGAATTCCATGTTATCATGTTTTTATTTTACTAGTGTGGTTTGTGGCTCTATAATATGTATGCCTATGTCTTTTAACAACAATAGTCAAGTCTTCCAATGGACTTTTTAGTGAAACCCAATAGATAGCTTTATTTTCTCTTTGTTTACTCAAATATTGAATGCTTATGTCTTATAAATTTAGTAGGAAAGTATTCTAATGACTTGCTTATGACACCCCATAGAATATATTATGTTTAGTACCTTGGACACTGTAGCTTATTCACTTAAATCTCTGATAAATTGTGTGTCTGGTATGCACTGTCTGGTTAGCACAGTTAGTAAGGTGTTGGGTTTTCACTATCAAGTTAAAACTGTCATTGGTTTGAATTCCATGTTATCATGTTTTTATTTTACTAGTGTGGTTTGTGGCTCTATAATATGAATGCTTATGTCTTTTAACAACAATAATCAAGTCTTTCAATGGACTTTTTAGTGAAACCCAATAGATAGCTTTATTTTCTCTTTGTTTACTCAAATATTGAATGCTTATGTCTTATAAATTTAGTAGGAAAGTATTCTAATGACTTGCTTATGACACCCCATAGAATATATTATGTTTAGTACCTTGGACACTGTAGCTTATTCACTTAAATCTCTGATAAATTGGGTGTCTGGTATGCACATTCTGGTTAGCACAGTTAGTAAGGTGTTGGGTTTGCACTATCAAAGTAAGACTGTCATTGGTTCGAATGCCATGTTATCATGTTTTTATTTTACTAGTGTGGTTTGTGGCTCTATAATATGAATGCCTATGTCTTTTAACAACAATAGTCAAGTCTTCCAATGGACTTTTTAGTGAAACCCAATAGATAGCTTTATTTTCTCTTTGTTTACACAAATATTGAAAGCTTATGTCTTATAAATTTAGTAGGAAAGTATTCTAATGACTTGCTTATGACACCCCATAGAATATATTATGTTTAGTACCTTGGACACTGTAGCTTATTCACTTAAATATCTGATAAATTTGGTATTTGTTATTCACAGTCTGGTTAGCACAGTTAGTAAGGTGTTGGGTTTGCACTATCAATTTAAGACTGTCATTGGTTCGAATCCTATGTTATCATGTTTTTATTTTACTAGTGTGGTTTGTGGCTCTATAATATGAATGCCTATGTCTTTTAACAACAATAGTCAAGTCTTCCAATGAACTTTTTAGTGAAACCCAATAGATAGCTTTATTCTCTCTTTGTTTACTCAAATATTGAATGCTTATGTCTTATAAATTTAGTATGAAAGTATTCTAATGACTTGCTTATGACACCCCATAGAATATATTATGTTTAGTACCTTGGACACTGTAGCTTATTCACTTAAATCTCTGATAAATTGGGTGTCTGGTATGCACATTCTGGTTAGCACAGTTAGTAAGGTGTTGGGTTTGCACTATCAAAATAAGACTGTCATTGGTTCGAATGCCATGTTATCATGTTTTTATTTTACTAGTGTGGTTTGTGGCTCTATAATATGAATGCCTATGTCTTTTAACAACAATAGTCAAGTCTTCCAATGGACTTTTTAGTGAAACCCAATAGATAGCTTTATTTTCTCTTTGTTTACACAAATATTGAAAGCTTATGTCTTATAAATTTAGTAGGAAAGTATTCTAATGACTTGCTTATGACACCCCATAGAATATATTATGTTTAGTACCTTGGACACTGTAGCTTATTCACTTAAATATCTGATAAATTTGGTATTTGTTATTCACAGTCTGGTTAGCACAGTTAGTAAGGTGTTGGGTTTGCACTATCAATTTAAGACTGTCATTGGTTCGAATCCTATGTTATCATGTTTTTATTTTACTAGTGTGGTTTGTGGCTCTATAATATGAATGCCTATGTCTTTTAACAACAATAGTCAAGTCTTCCAATGAACTTTTTAGTGAAACCCAATAGATAGCTTTATTCTCTCTTTGTTTACTCAAATATTGAATGTTTATGTCTTATAAATTTAGTAGTAAAGTATTCTAATGACTTGCTTATGACACCCCAAAGAATATAGTATGTTTAGTACCTTGGACACTGTAGCTTATTCACTTTAATCTCTGATAAATTGGGTTTTGTTATGCACAGTCTGGTTAGCACAGTTTTAGTAAGGTGTTGGGTTTGCACTATCAAGTTAAAACTGTCATTGGTTTGAATTCCATGTTATCATGTTTTTATTTTACTAGTGTGGTTTGTGGCTCTATAATATGAATGCCTATGTCTTTTAACAACAATAGTCAAGTCTTCCAATTGACTTTTTAGTGAAACCCAATAGATAGCTTTATTTTCTCTTTGTTTACTCAAATATTGAATGCTTATGTCTTATAAATTTAGTAGGAAAGTATTCTAATGACTTGCTTATGACACCCCATAGAATATATTATGTATAGTACCTTGGACACTGTAGCTTATTCACTTAAATATCTGATAAATTTGGCATCTGGTATGCACAGTCTGGTTAGCACAGTTAGTAAGGTGTTAGGTTTGCACTATCAAATTAAGACTGTCATTGGTTCGAATCCCATGTTATCATGATTTTATTTTACTAGTGTGGTTTGTGGCTCTATAATATGAATGCCTATGTCTTTTAACAACAACAGTCAAGTCTTCCAATGGACTTTTTAGTGAAACTCAATAGATAGCTTTATTTTCTCTTTGTTTACTAAAATATTGAATGCTTATGTCTTATAAATTTAGTAGGAAAGTATTCTAATGACTTGCTTATGACACCCCATAGAATATATTATGTTTAGTACCTTGGACACTGGTGCTTATTCACTTAAATCTCTGATAAATTGTGTGTCTGGTGTGCACAGTCTGGTTAGCACGGTTAGTAAGGTGCTGGGTTTGCACTATCAAATTAAGACTGTCATTGGTTCGAATCCCGTGTTATTTTTTTTTATTTTACTAGTGTGGTTTGTGGCTCTATAATATGAATGCCTATGTCTTTTAACAACAATAGTCAAGTCTTCCAATGGACTTTTTAGTGAAACTAAATAGATAGCTTTATTTTCTCGTTGTTTACTAAAATATTGAATGCTTATGTCTTATAAATTTAGTAGGAAAGTATTCTAATGACTTGCTTATGACACTTCATAGAATATATTATGTATAGTACCTTGGACACTGTAGCTTATTCACTTAAATATCTGATAAATTTGGCAACTGGTATGCACAGTCTGGTTAGCACAGTTAGTAAGGTGTTGGGTTTGCACTATCAAATTAAGACTGTCATTGGTTCGAATCCCATGTTATCATGTTTTTATTTTACTAGTGTGGTTTGTGGCTGTATAATATGAATGCCTATGTCTTTTAACAACAATAGTCAAGTCTTCCAATGGACTTTTTAGTGAAACCCAATAGATAGCTTTATTTTCTCTTTGTTTACTCAAATATTGAATGCTTATGTCTTATAAATTTAGTAGGAAAGTATTCTAATGACTTGCTTATGACACCCCATAGAATATATTATGTTTAGTACCTTGGACACTGTAGCTTATTCACTTAAATCTCTGATAAATTGTGTGTCTGGTATGCACAGTCTGGTTAGCACAGTTAGTAAGGTGTTGGGTTTGCACTATCAAATTAAAACTGTCATTGGTCCGAATCCAATGTTATCATATTTTATTTTACTAGTGTGGTTTGTGGCTCTATAATATGAATGCCTATGTCTTTTAACAACAATAGTCAAGTCTTCCAATGGACTTTTTAGTGAAACCCAATAGATAGCTTTATTTTCTCTTTGTTTACTCAAATATTGAATGCTTATGTCTTATAAATTTAGTAGGAAAGTATTCTAATGACTTGCTTATGACACCCTATAGAATATATTATGTTTAGTACCTTGGACACTGTAGCTTATTCACTTTAATCTCTGATAAATTGTGTTTTGTTATGCACAGTCTGGTTAGCACAGTTAGTAAGGTGTTGGGTTTGCACTATCAAATTAAGACTGTCATTGGTTCGAATCCCATGTTCTCATGTTTTTATTTTACTAGTGTGGTTTGTGGCTCTATTATATGAATGCCTATGTCTTTTAACAACAATAGTCAAGTCTTCCAATGGACTTTTTAGTGAAACCCAATAGATAGCTTTATTTTCTCTTTGTTTACTCAAATATTGAATGTTTATGTCTTATAAATTTAGTAATAAAGTATTCTAATGACTTGCTTATGACACCCCAAAGAATATATTATGTTTAGTACCTTGGACACTGTAGCTTATTCACTTTAATATCTGATAAATTGTGTTTTGTTATGCACGGTCTGGTTAGCACAGTTAGTAAGGTGTTGGGTTTGCACTATCAAGTTAAAACTGTCATTGGTTTGAATTCCATGTTATCATGTTTTTATTTTACTAGTGTGGTTTATGGCTCTATAATATGAATGCCTATGTCTTTTAAAAACAATAGTCAAGTCTTCCAATGGACGTTTTAGTGAAACTCAATAGATAGCTTTATTTTCTCTTTGTTTACTAAAATATTGAATGCTTATGTCTTAGAAATTTAGTAGGAAAGTATTCTAATGACTTGCTTATGACACCCCATAGAATATATTATGTTTAGCACCTTGGACACTGGTGCTTATTCACTTAAATCTCTGATAAATTGTGTGTCTGGTGTGCACAGTCTGGTTAGCACGGTTAGTAAGGTGTTGGGTTTGCACTATCAAATTAAGACTGTCATTGGTTCGAATCCCATGTTATCATGTTTTTATTTTACTAGTGTGGTGTGTGGCTCTATAATATGAATGCCTATGTCTTTTAACAACAATAGTCAAGTCTTCCAATGAACTTTTTAGTGAAACCCAATAGATAGCTTTATTCTCTCTTTGTTTACTCAAATATTGAATGCTTATGTCTTATAAATTTAGTATGAAAGTATTCTAATGACTTGCTTATGACACCCCATAGAATATATTATGTTTAGTACCTTGGACACTGTAGCTTATTCACTTAAATCTCTGATAAATTGTGCATCTGGTATGCACGGTCTGGTTAGCACAGTTAGTAAGGTGTTGGGTTTGCACTATCAAATTAAGACTGTCATTGGTTCAAATCCCATGTTATCATGTTTTTATTTTACTAGTGTGGTGTGTGGCTCTATAATATGAATGCCTATGTCTTTTAACAACAATAGTCAAGTCTTCCAATGGACTTTTTAGTGAAACTAAATAGATAGCTTTATTCTCTCTTTGTTTACTCAAATATTGAATGCTTATGTCTTATAAATTTAGTATGAAAGTATTCTAATGACTTGCTTATGACACCCCATAGAATATATTATGTTTAGTACCTTGGACACTGTAGCTTATTCACTTAAATATCTGATAAATTTGGTATTTGTTATGCACAGTCTGGTTAGCACAGTTAGTAAGTTGTTGGGTTTGCACTATCAATTTAAGACTGTCATTGGTTCGAATCCTATGTTATCATGTTTTTATTTTACTAGTGTGGTTTGTGGCTCTATAATATGAATGCCTATGTCTTTTAACAACAATAGTCAAGTCTTCCAATGAACTTTTTAGTGAAACCCAATAGATAGCTTTATTCTCTCTTTGTTTACTCAAATATTGAATGCTTATGTCTTATAAATTTAGTATGAAAGTATTCTAATGACTTGCTTATGACACCCCATAGAATATATTATGTTTAGTACCTTGGACACTGTAGCTTATTCACTTAAATCTCTGATAAATTGTGCATCTGGTATGCACGGTCTGGTTAGCACAGTTAGTAAGGTGTTGGGTTTGCACTATCAAATTACGACTGTCATTGGTTCGAATCCAATGTTATCATGTTTTTATTTTACTAGTGTGGTTTGTGGCTCTATAATATGAATGCCTATGTCTTTTAACAACAATAGTCAAGTCTTCCAATGGACTTTTTAGTGAAACCCAATAGATAGCTTTATTTTCTCTTTGTTTACTCAAATATTGAATGTTTATGTCTTATAAATTTAGTAGTAAAGTATTCTAATGACTTGCTTATGACACCCCAAAGAATATAGTATGTTTAGTACCTTGGACACTGTAGCTTATTCACTTTAATCTCTGATAAATTGGGTTTTGTTATGCACAGTCTGGTTAGCACAGTTTTAGTAAGGTGTTGGGTTTGCACTATCAAGTTAAAACTGTCATTGGTTTGAATTCCATGTTATCATGTTTTTATTTTACTAGTGTGGTTTGTGGCTCTATAATATGAATGCCTATGTCTTTTAACAACAATAGTCAAGTCTTCCAATTGACTTTTTAGTGAAACCCAATAGATAGCTTTATTTTCTCTTTGTTTACTCAAATATTGAATGCTTATGTCTTATAAATTTAGTAGGAAAGTATTCTAATGACTTGCTTATGACACCCCATAGAATATATTATGTATAGTACCTTGGACACTGTAGCTTATTCACTTAAATATCTGATAAATTTGGCATCTGGTATGCACAGTCTGGTTAGCACAGTTAGTAAGGTGTTAGGTTTGCACTATCAAATTAAGACTGTCATTGGTTCGAATCCCATGTTATCATGATTTTATTTTACTAGTGTGGTTTGTGGCTCTATAATATGAATGCCTATGTCTTTTAACAACAACAGTCAAGTCTTCCAATGGACTTTTTAGTGAAACTCAATAGATAGCTTTATTTTCTCTTTGTTTACTAAAATATTGAATGCTTATGTCTTATAAATTTAGTAGGAAAGTATTCTAATGACTTGCTTATGACACCCCATAGAATATATTATGTTTAGTACCTTGGACACTGGTGCTTATTCACTTAAATCTCTGATAAATTGTGTGTCTGGTGTGCACAGTCTGGTTAGCACGGTTAGTAAGGTGCTGGGTTTGCACTATCAAATTAAGACTGTCATTGGTTCGAATCCCGTGTTATTTTTTTTTATTTTACTAGTGTGGTTTGTGGCTCTATAATATGAATGCCTATGTCTTTTAACAACAATAGTCAAGTCTTCCAATGGACTTTTTAGTGAAACTAAATAGATAGCTTTATTTTCTCGTTGTTTACTAAAATATTGAATGCTTATGTCTTATAAATTTAGTAGGAAAGTATTCTAATGACTTGCTTATGACACTTCATAGAATATATTATGTATAGTACCTTGGACACTGTAGCTTATTCACTTAAATATCTGATAAATTTGGCAACTGGTATGCACAGTCTGGTTAGCACAGTTAGTAAGGTGTTGGGTTTGCGCTATCAAATTAAGACTGTCATTGGTTCGAATCCCATGTTATCATGTTTTTATTTTACTAGTGTGGTTTGTGGCTGTATAATATGAATGCCTATGTCTTTTAACAACAATAGTCAAGTCTTCCAATGGACTTTTTAGTGAAACCCAATAGATAGCTTTATTTTCTCTTTGTTTACTCAAATATTGAATGCTTATGTCTTATAAATTTAGTAGGAAAGTATTCTAATGACTTGCTTATGACACCCCATAGAATATATTATGTTTAGTACCTTGGACACTGTAGCTTATTCACTTAAATCTCTGATAAATTGTGTGTCTGGTATGCACAGTCTGGTTAGCACAGTTAGTAAGGTGTTGGGTTTGCACTATCAAATTAAAACTGTCATTGGTCCGAATCCAATGTTATCATATTTTATTTTACTAGTGTGGTTTGTGGCTCTATAATATGAATGCCTATGTCTTTTAACAACAATAGTCAAGTCTTCCAATGGACTTTTTAGTGAAACCCAATAGATAGCTTTATTTTCTCTTTGTTTACTCAAATATTGAATGCTTATGTCTTATAAATTTAGTAGGAAAGTATTCTAATGACTTGCTTATGACACCCTATAGAATATATTATGTTTAGTACCTTGGACACTGTAGCTTATTCACTTTAATCTCTGATAAATTGTGTTTTGTTATGCACAGTCTGGTTAGCACAGTTAGTAAGGTGTTGGGTTTGCACTATCAAATTAAGACTGTCATTGGTTCGAATCCCATGTTCTCATGTTTTTATTTTACTAGTGTGGTTTGTGGCTCTATTATATGAATGCCTATGTCTTTTAACAACAATAGTCAAGTCTTCCAATGGACTTTTTAGTGAAACCCAATAGATAGCTTTATTTTCTCTTTGTTTACTCAAATATTGAATGTTTATGTCTTATAAATTTAGTAATAAAGTATTCTAATGACTTGCTTATGACACCCCAAAGAATATATTATGTTTAGTACCTTGGACACTGTAGCTTATTCACTTTAATATCTGATAAATTGTGTTTTGTTATGCACGGTCTGGTTAGCACAGTTAGTAAGGTGTTGGGTTTGCACTATCAAGTTAAAACTGTCATTGGTTTGAATTCCATGTTATCATGTTTTTATTTTACTAGTGTGGTTTATGGCTCTATAATATGAATGCCTATGTCTTTTAAAAACAATAGTCAAGTCTTCCAATGGACGTTTTAGTGAAACTCAATAGATAGCTTTATTTTCTCTTTGTTTACTAAAATATTGAATGCTTATGTCTTAGAAATTTAGTAGGAAAGTATTCTAATGACTTGCTTATGACACCCCATAGAATATATTATGTTTAGCACCTTGGACACTGGTGCTTATTCACTTAAATCTCTGATAAATTGTGTGTCTGGTGTGCACAGTCTGGTTAGCACGGTTAGTAAGGTGTTGGGTTTGCACTATCAAATTAAGACTGTCATTGGTTCGAATCCCATGTTATCATGTTTTTATTTTACTAGTGTGGTGTGTGGCTCTATAATATGAATGCCTATGTCTTTTAACAACAATAGTCAAGTCTTCCAATGAACTTTTTAGTGAAACCCAATAGATAGCTTTATTCTCTCTTTGTTTACTCAAATATTGAATGCTTATGTCTTATAAATTTAGTATGAAAGTATTCTAATGACTTGCTTATGACACCCCATAGAATATATTATGTTTAGTACCTTGGACACTGTAGCTTATTCACTTAAATCTCTGATAAATTGTGCATCTGGTATGCACGGTCTGGTTAGCACAGTTAGTAAGGTGTTGGGTTTGCACTATCAAATTAAGACTGTCATTGGTTCAAATCCCATGTTATCATGTTTTTATTTTACTAGTGTGGTGTGTGGCTCTATAATATGAATGCCTATGTCTTTTAACAACAATAGTCAAGTCTTCCAATGGACTTTTTAGTGAAACTAAATAGATAGCTTTATTCTCTCTTTGTTTACTCAAATATTGAATGCTTATGTCTTATAAATTTAGTATGAAAGTATTCTAATGACTTGCTTATGACACCCCATAGAATATATTATGTTTAGTACCTTGGACACTGTAGCTTATTCACTTAAATATCTGATAAATTTGGTATTTGTTATGCACAGTCTGGTTAGCACAGTTAGTAAGGTGTTGGGTTTGCACTATCAATTTAAGACTGTCATTGGTTCGAATCCTATGTTATCATGTTTTTATTTTACTAGTGTGGTTTGTGGCTCTATAATATGAATGCCTATGTCTTTTAACAACAATAGTCAAGTCTTCCAATGAACTTTTTAGTGAAACCCAATAGATAGCTTTATTCTCTCTTTGTTTACTCAAATATTGAATGCTTATGTCTTATAAATTTAGTATGAAAGTATTCTAATGACTTGCTTATGACACCCCATAGAATATATTATGTTTAGTACCTTGGACACTGTAGCTTATTCACTTAAATCTCTGATAAATTGTGCATCTGGTATGCACGGTCTGGTTAGCACAGTTAGTAAGGTGTTGGGTTTGCACTATCAAATTACGACTGTCATTGGTTCGAATCCAATGTTATCATGTTTTTATTTTACTAGTGTGGTTTGTGGCTCTATAATATGAATGCCTATGTCTTTTAACAACAATAGTCAAGTCTTCCAATGGACTTTTTAGTGAAACCCAATAGATAGCTTTATTTTCTCTTTGTTTACTCAAATATTGAATGTTTATGTCTTATAAATTTAGTAGTAAAGTATTCTAATGACTTGCTTATGACACCCCAAAGAATATAGTATGTTTAGTACCTTGGACACTGTAGCTTATTCACTTTAATCTCTGATAAATTGGGTTTTGTTATGCACAGTCTGGTTAGCACAGTTTTAGTAAGGTGTTGGGTTTGCACTATCAAGTTAAAACTGTCATTGGTTTGAATTCCATGTTATCATGTTTTTATTTTACTAGTGTGGTTTGTGGCTCTATAATATGAATGCCTATGTCTTTTAACAACAATAGTCAAGTCTTCCAATTGACTTTTTAGTGAAACCCAATAGATAGCTTTATTTTCTCTTTGTTTACTCAAATATTGAATGCTTATGTCTTATAAATTTAGTAGGAAAGTATTCTAATGACTTGCTTATGACACCCCATAGAATATATTATGTATAGTACCTTGGACACTGTAGCTTATTCACTTAAATATCTGATAAATTTGGCATCTGGTATGCACAGTCTGGTTAGCACAGTTAGTAAGGTGTTAGGTTTGCACTATCAAATTAAGACTGTCATTGGTTCGAATCCCATGTTATCATGATTTTATTTTACTAGTGTGGTTTGTGGCTCTATAATATGAATGCCTATGTCTTTTAACAACAACAGTCAAGTCTTCCAATGGACTTTTTAGTGAAACTCAATAGATAGCTTTATTTTCTCTTTGTTTACTAAAATATTGAATGCTTATGTCTTATAAATTTAGTAGGAAAGTATTCTAATGACTTGCTTATGACACCCCATAGAATATATTATGTTTAGTACCTTGGACACTGGTGCTTATTCACTTAAATCTCTGATAAATTGTGTGTCTGATGTGCACAGTCTGGTTAGCACGGTTAGTAAGGTGCTGGGTTTGCACTATCAAATTAAGACTGTCATTGGTTCGAATCCCGTGTTATTTTTTTTTATTTTACTAGTGTGGTTTGTGGCTCTATTATATGAATGCCTATGTCTTTTAACAACAATAGTCAAGTCTTCCAATGGACTTTTTAGTGAAACCCAATAGATAGCTTTATTCTCTC
Source organism: Pseudophryne corroboree (assembly GCF_028390025.1). Lineage (NCBI taxonomy): Eukaryota > Metazoa > Chordata > Amphibia > Anura > Myobatrachidae > Pseudophryne > Pseudophryne corroboree. The sequence continues at coordinate 646,629,005 of NC_086447.1, read as the reverse complement.
TTTGTTTACTCAAATATTGAATGCTTATGTCTAATAAAATTAGTATGAAAGTATTCTAATGACTTGCTAATGACACCCCATAGAATATATTATGTTTAGTACCTTGGACACTGTAGCTTATACACTTTAATCTCTGATAAATTGAGTTTTGGTATGCACAGTCTGGTTAGCACAGTTAGTAAGATGTTGGGTTTGCACTATCAAGTTAAAACTGTCATTGGTTGGAATTCCATGTTATCATGTTTTTATTTTACTAGTGTGGTTTGTGGCTCTATTATATGAATGCCTATGTCTTTTAACAACAATAGTCAAGTCTTCCAATGGACTTTTTAGTGAAACCCAATAGATAGCTTTATTTTCTCTTTGTTTACTCAAATATTGAATGCTTATGTCTTATAAATTTAGTAGGAAAGTATTCTAATGACTTGCTTATGACACCCCATAGAATATATTATGTTTAGTACCTTGGACACTGTAGCTTATTCACTTAAATCTCTGATAAATTGTGTGTCTGGTATGCACAGTCTGGTTAGCACAGTGAGTAAGGTGTTGGGTTTGCACTATCAAATTTAGACTGTCATTGATTCGAATCTCATGTTTTTATTTTACTAGTGTGGTTTGTGGCTCTATTATATGAATGCCTATGTCTTTTAACAACAATAGTCAAGTCTTCCAATGGACTTTTTAGTGAAACCCAATAGATAGCTTTATTTTCTCTTTGTTTACTCAAATATTGAATGTTTATGTCTTATAAATTTAGTAGTAAAGTATTCTAATGACTTGCTTATGACACCCCAAAGAATATATTATGTTTAGTACCTTGGACACTGTAGCTTATTCACTTTAATCTCTGATAAATTGTGTTTTGTTATGCACGGTCTGGTTAGCACAGTTAGTAAGGTGTTGGGTTTGCACTATCAAGTTAAAACTGTCATTGGTTTGAATTCCATGTTATCATGTTTTTATTTTACTAGTGTGGTTTGTGGCTCTATAATATGAATGCCTATGTCTTTTAACAACAATAGTCAAGTCTTCCAATGGAATTTTTAGTGAAACCCAATAGATAGCTTTATTTTCTCTTTGTTTACTCAAATATTGAATACTTATGTCTTATAAATTTAGTAGGAAAGTATTCTAATGACTTGCTTATGACACCCCATAGAATATATTATGTTTAGTACCTTGGACACTGTAGCTTATTCACTTAAATCTCTGATAAATTGTGTGTCTGGTATGCACAGTCTGGTTAGCACAGTTAGTAAGGTGTTGGGTTTGCACTATCAAATTAAAACTGTCATTGGTCCTAATCCAATGTTATCATATTTTATTTTACTAGTGTGGTTTGTGGCTCTATAATATGAATGCATATGTCTTTTAACAACAATAGTCAAGTCTTCCAATGGACTTTTTAGTGAAACTAAATAGATAGCTTTATTTTCTCGTTGTTTACTAAAATATTGAATGCTTATGTCTTATAAATTTAGTAGGAAAGTATTCTAATGACTTGCTTATGACACCCCATAGAATATATTATGTATAGTACCTTGGACACTGTAGCTTATTCACTTAAATATCTGATAAATTTGGCAACTGGTATGCACAGTCTGGTTAGCACAGTTAGTAAGGTGTTGGGTTTGCACTATCAAATTAAGACTGTCATTGGTTCGGATCCCATGTTATCATGTTTTTATTTTACTAGTGTGGTTTGTGGCTGTATAATATGAATGCCTATGTCTTTTAACAACAATAGTCAAGTCTTCCAATGGACTTTTTAGTGAAACCCAATAGATAGCTTTATTTTCTCTTTGTTTACTCAAATATTGAATGCTTATGTCTTATAAATTTAGTAGGAAAGTATTCTAATGACTTGCTTATGACACCCCATAGAATATATTATGTTTAGTACCTTGGACACTGTAGCTTATTCACTTAAATCTCTGATAAATTGTGTGTCTGGTATGCACAGTCTGGTTAGCACAGTTAGTAAGGTGTTGGGTTTGCACTATCAAATTAAAACTGTCATTGGTCCGAATCCAATGTTATCATATTTTATTTTACTAGTGTGGTTTGTGGCTCTATAATATGAATGCCTATGTCTTTTAACAACAATAGTCAAGTCTTCCAATGGACTTTTTAGTGAAACCCAATAGATAGCTTTATTTTCTCTTTGTTTACTCAAATATTGAATGCTTATGTCTTATAAATTTAGTAGGAAAGAATTCTAATAACTTGCTTATGACACCCTATAGAATATATTATGTTTAGTACCTTGGACACTGTAGCTTATTCACTTTAATCTCTGATAAATTGTGTTTTGTTATGCACAGTCTGGTTAGCACAGTTAGTAAGGTGTTGGGTTTGCACTATCAAATTAAGACTGTCATTGGTTCGAATCCCATGTTCTCATGTTTTTATTTTACTAGTGTGGTTTGTGGCTCTATTATATGAATGCCTATGTCTTTTAACAACAATAGTCAAGTCTTCCAATGGACTTTTTAGTGAAACCTAATAGATAGCTTTATTTTCTCTTTGTTTACTCAAATATTGAATGTTTATGTCTTATAAATTTAGTAATAAAGTATTCTAATGACTTGCTTATGACACCCCAAAGAATATATTATGTTTAGTACCTTGGACACTGTAGCTTATTCACTTTAATATCTGATAAATTGTGTTTTGTTATGCACGGTCTGGTTAGCACAGTTAGTAAGATGTTGGGTTTGCACTATCAAGTTAAAACTGTCATTGGTTGGAATTCCATGTTATCATGTTTTTATTTTACTAGTGTGGTTTGTGGCTCTATTATATGAATGCCTATGTCTTTTAACAACAATAGTCAAGTCTTCCAATGGACTTTTTAGTGAAACCCAATAGATAGCTTTATTTTCTCTTTGTTTACTCAAATATTGAATGCTTATGTCTTATAAATTTAGTAGGAAAGTATTCTAATGACTTGCTTATGACACCCCATAGAATATATTATGTTTAGTACCTTGGACACTGTAGCTTATTCACTTAAATCTCTGATAAATTGTGTGTCTGGTATGCACAGTCTGGTTAGCACAGTGAGTAAGGTGTTGGGTTTGCACTATCAAATTTAGACTGTCATTGATTCGAATCTCATGTTTTTATTTTACTAGTGTGGTTTGTGGCTCTATTATATGAATGCCTATGTCTTTTAACAACAATAGTCAAGTCTTCCAATGGACTTTTTAGTGAAACCCAATAGATAGCTTTATTTTCTCTTTGTTTACTCAAATATTGAATGCTTATGTCTTATAAATTTAGTAGGAAAGTATTCTAATGACTTGCTTATGACACCCTATAGAATATATTATGTTTAGTACCTTGGACACTGTAGCTTATTCACTTTAATCTCTGATAAATTGTGTTTTGTTATGCACAGTCTGGTTAGCACAGTTAGTAAGGTGTTGGGTTTGCATTATCAAGTTAAAACTGTCATTGGTTTGAATTCCATGTTATCATGTTTTTATTTTACTAGTGTGGTTTGTGGCTCTATAATATGAATGCCTATGTCTTTTAACAACAATAGTCAAGTCTTCCAATGGACTTTTTAGTGAAACCCAATAGATAGCTTTATTTTCTCTTTGTTTATTCAAATATTGAATGCTTATGTCTTATAAATTTAGTAGGAAAGTATTCTAATGACTTGCTTATGACACCCCATAGAATATATTATGTTTATTACCTTAGACACTGTAGCTTATTCACTTAAATCTCTGATAAATTGTATGTCTGGTATGCACAGTCTGGTTAGCACAGTTAGTAAGGTGTTGGGTTTGCACTATCAAATTAAGACTGTCATTGGTTCGAATCCCATGTTATCATGTTTTTATTTTACTAGTGTGGTTTGTGGCTCTATTATATGAATGCCTATGTCTTTTAACAACAACAATAGTCAAGTCTTCCAATGGACTTTTTAGTGAAACCCAATAGATAGCTTTATTCTCTCTTTGTTTACTCAAATATTGAATGCTTATGTCTTATAAATTTAGTATGAAAGTATTCTAATGACTTGCTAATGACACCCCATAGAATATATTATGTTTAGTACCTTGGACACTGTAGCTTATACACTTTAATCTCTGATAAATTGAGTTTTGGTATGCACAGTCTGGTTACCACAGTTAGTAAGATGTTGGGTTTGCACTATCAAGTTAAAACTGTCATTGTTTGGAATTCCATGTTATCATGTTTTTATTTTACTAGTGTGGTTTGTGGCTCTATAATATGAATGCCTATGTCTTTTAACAACAGTAGTCAAGTCTTCCAATTGACTTTTTAGTGAAACCCAATAGATAGCTTTATTTTCTCTTTGTTTACTCAAATATTGAATGCTTATGTCTTATAAATTTAGTAGGAAAGTATTCTAATGACTTGCTTATGACACCCCATAGAATATATTATGTTTAGTACCTTGGACACTGTAGCTTATTCACTTAAATCTCTGATAAATTGTGTGTCTGGTATGCATGGTCTGGTTAGCACAGTTAGTAAGGTGTAGGGTTTGCACTATCAAATTAAGACTGTCATTGGTTCGAATCCAATGTTATCATGTTTTTATTTTACTAGTGTGGTTTGTGGCTCTATAATATGAATGCCTATGTCTTTTAACAACAATAGTCAAGTCTTCCAATGGACTTTTTAGTGAAACCCAATAGATAGCTTTATTTTCTCTTTGTTTGCTCAAATATTGAATGTTTATGTCTTATAAATTTAGTAGTAAAGTATTCTAATGACTTGCTTATGACACCCCAAAGAATATATTATGTTTAGTAGCTTGAACACTGTAGCTTATTCACTTTAATCTCTGATAAATTGTGTTTTGTTATGCACGGTCTGGTTAGCACATTTAGTAAGGTGTTGGGTTTGCACTATCAAGTTAAAACTGTCATTGGTTTGAATTCCATGTTATCATGTTTTTATTTTACTAGTGTGGTTTGTGGCTCTATAATATGAATGCCTATGTCTTTTAACAACAATAGTCAAGTCTTCCAATGGACTTTTTAGTGAAACCCAATAGATAGCTTTATTCTCTCTTTGTTTACTCAAATATTGAATGCTTATGTCTTATAAATTTAGTATGAAAGTATTCTAATGACTTGCTAATGACACCCCATAGAATATATTATGTTTAGTACCTTGGACACTGTAGCTTATACACTTTAATCTCTGATAAATTGAGTTTTGGTATGCACAGTCTGGTTACCACAGTTAGTAAGATGTTGGGTTTGCACTATCAAGTTAAAACTGTCATTGTTTGGAATTCCATGTTATCATGTTTTTATTTTACTAGTGTGGTTTGTGGCTCTATAATATGAATGCCTATGTCTTTTAACAACAGTAGTCAAGTCTTCCAATTGACTTTTTAGTGAAACCCAATAGATAGCTTTATTTTCTCTTTGTTTACTCAAATATTGAATGCTTATGTCTTATAAATTTAGTAGGAAAGTATTCTAATGACTTGCTTATGACACCCCATAGAATATATTATGTTTAGTACCTTGGACACTGTAGCTTATTCACTTAAATCTCTGATAAATTGTGTGTCTGGTATGCATGGTCTGGTTAGCACAGTTAGTAAGGTGTAGGGTTTGCACTATCAAATTAAGACTGTCATTGGTTCGAATCCAATGTTATCATGTTTTTATTTTACTAGTGTGGTTTGTGGCTCTATAATATGAATGCCTATGTCTTTTAACAACAATAGTCAAGTCTTCCAATGGACTTTTTAGTGAAACCCAATAGATAGCTTTATTTTCTCTTTGTTTGCTCAAATATTGAATGTTTATGTCTTATAAATTTAGTAGTAAAGTATTCTAATGACTTGCTTATGACACCCCAAAGAATATATTATGTTTAGTAGCTTGAACACTGTAGCTTATTCACTTTAATCTCTGATAAATTGTGTTTTGTTATGCACGGTCTGGTTAGCACATTTAGTAAGGTGTTGGGTTTGCACTATCAAGTTAAAACTGTCATTGGTTTGAATTCCATGTTATCATGTTTTTATTTTACTAGTGTGGTTTGTGGCTCTATAATATGAATGCCTATGTCTTTTAACAACAATAGTCAAGTCTTTCAATGGACTTTTTAGTGAAACCCAATAGATAGCTTTATTTTCTCTTTGTTTACTCAAATATTGAATGCTTATGTCTTATAAATTTAGTAGGAAAGTATTCTAATGACTTGCTTATGACACCCCATAGAATATATTATGTATAGTACCTTGGACACTGTAGATTATTCACTAAAATATATGATAAATTTTGCATCTGGTATGCACGGTCTGGTTAGCACAGTTAGTAAGGTGTTGGGTTTGCACTATCAAATTAAGACTGTCATTGGTTTGAATCTCATGTTATTTTTTTTTATTTTACTAGTGTGGTTTGTGGCTCTATAATATGAATGCCTGTCTTTTAACAACAATAGTCAAGTCTTCCAATGGACTTTTTAGTGAAACCCAATAGATAGCTTTAGTTTCTCTTTGTTTACTCAAATATTGAATGCTTATGTCTTATACATTTAGTAGGAAGGTATTCTAATGACTTGCTTATGACACCCCATAGAATATATTATGTTTAGTACCTTGGACACTGTAGCTTATTCACTTAAATCTCTGATAAATTGTGCGTCTGATATGCACGGTCTGGTTAGCACAGTTAGTAAGGTGTTAGGTTTGTACTATCAAATTAAGACTGTCATTGGTTCGAATCCAATGTTATCATGTTTTTATTTTACTAGTGTAGTTTGTGGCTATATAATATGAATGCCTATGTCTTTTAACAACAATAGTCAAGTCTTCCAATGGACTTTTTAGTGAAACCCAATAGATAGCTTTATTTTCTCTTTGTTTACTCAAATATTGAAAGTTTATGTCTTATAAATTTAGTAGTAAAGTATTCTAATGACTTGCTTATGACACCCCATAGAATATATTATGTTTAGTACCTTGGACACTGTAGCTTATTCACTTTAATCTCTGATAAATTGTGTCTCTGGTTTGCACAGTCTGGTTAGCACAGTTAGTAAGGTGTTGGGTTTGCACTATCAAGATAAGACTGTCATTGGTTCGAATCCCATGTTATCATGTTATTATTTTACTAGTGTGGTTTGTGGCTCTATAATATGAATGCCTATGTCTTTTAACAACAATAGTCAAGTCTTCCAATGGACTTTTTTGTGAAACCCAATAGATAGCTTTATTTTCTCTTTGTTTACTCAAATATTGAATGTTTATGTCTTATAAATTTAGTAGTAAAGTATTCTAATGACTTGCTTATGACACCCCAAAGAATATATGTTTAGTACCTTGGACACTGTAGCTTATTCACTTTAATCTCTGATAAATTGTGTTTTGTTATGCACGGTCTGGTTAGCACAGTTAGTAAGGTGTTGGGTTTGCACTATCAAATTAAGACTGTCATTGGTTCGAATCTCATGTTATTTTTTTTTATTTTGCTAGTGTGGTTTGTGGCTCTATAATATGAATGCCTATGTCTTTTAACAACAATAGTCAAGTCTTCCAATGGACTTTTTAGTGAAACCTAATAGATAGCTTTATTTTCTCTTTGTTTACTCAAATATTGAATGCTTATGTCTTATAAATTTAGTAGGAAAGTATTCTAATGACTTGCTTATGACACCCTACAGAATATATTATGTTTAGTACCTTGGACACTGTAGCTTATTAACTTTAATCTCTGATAAATTGTGTTTTGTTATGCACAGTCTGGTTAGCACAGTTAGTAAGGTGTTGGGTTTGCACTATCAAATTAAGACTGTCATTGGTTTGAATCACATATTATCATGATTTTATTTTACTAGTGTGGTTTGTGGCTCTATTATATGAATGCCTATGTCTTTTAACAACAATTGTCAAGTCTTCCAATGGACTTTTTAGTGAAACCCAATAGATAGCTTTATTCTCTCTTTGTTTACTCAAATATTGAATGCTTATGTCTTATAAATTTAGTAGGAAAGTATTCTAATGACTTGCTTATGACACCCCATAGAATATATTATGTTTAGTACCTTGGACACTGTAGCTTATTCACTTAAATCTCTGATAAATTGTGCGTCTGGTATGCATGGTCTGGTTAGCACAGTTAGTAAGGTGTTGGGTTTGCACTATCAAATTAAGACTGTCATTGGTTTGAATCTCATGTTATTTTTTTTTATTTTACTTGTGTGGTTTGTGGCTCTATAATATGAATGCCTATGTCTTTTAACAACAATAGTCAAGTCTTCCAATGGACTTTTTAGTGAAACCTAATAGATAGCTTTATTTTCTCTTTGTTTACTCAAATATTGAATGCTTATGTCTTATAAATTTAGTAGTAAAGTATTCTAATTACTTGCTTATGACACCCTATAGAATATATTATGTTTAGTGCCTTGGACACTGTAGCTTATTTACTTTAATCTCTGATAAATTGTGTTTTGTTATGCACAGTCTGGTAAGCACAGTTAGTAAGGTGTTGGGTATGCACTATCAAGTTAAAACTGTCATTGGTTTGAATTCCATGTTATCATGTTTTTATTTTACTAGTGTGGTTTGTGGCTCTATAATATGAATGCTTATGTCTTTTAACAACAATAATCAAGTCTTTCAATGGACTTTTTAGTGAAACCCAATAGATAGCTTTATTTTCTCTTTGTTTACTCAAATATTGAATGCTTATGTCTTATAAATTTAGTAGGAAAGTATTCTAATGACTTGCTTATGACACCCCATAGAATATATTATGTTTAGTACCTTGGACACTGTAGCTTATTCACTTAAATCTCTGATAAATTGTGTGTCTGGTATGCACAGTCTGGTTAGCACAGTTAGTAAGTTGTTGGGTTTGCACTATCAAAGTAAGACTGTCATTGGTTCGAATGCCATGTTATCATGTTTTTATTTTACTAGTGTGGTTTGTGGCTCTATAATATGAATGCCTATGTCTTTTAACAACAATAGTCAAGTCTTCCAATGGACTTTTTAGTGAAACTCAATAGATAGCTTTATTTTATCTTTGTTTACTAAAATATTGAATGCTTATGTCTTATAAATTTAGTAGGAAAGTATTCTAATGACTTGCTTATGACACCCCATAGAATATATTATGTATAGTACCTTGGACACTGTAGCTTATTCACTTAAATATCTGATAAATTTGGCATCTGGTATGCACAGTCTGGTTAGCACAGTTAGTAAGGTGTTGGGTTTGCACTATCAAATTAAGACTGTCATTGTTTCGAATCCCATTTTTTTTTTTTTTTTTACTAGTGTGGTTTGTGGCTATATAATATGAATGCCTATGTCTTTTAACAACAATAGTCAAGTCTTCCAATGGACTTTTTAGTGAAACCCAATAGATAGCTTTATTTTCTCTTTGTTTACTCAAATATTGAATGCTTATGTCTTATAAATTTAGTAGTAAAGTATTCTAATGACTTGCTTATGACACCCCATAGAATATATTATGTTTAGTACCTTGGACACTGTAGCTTATTCACTTTAATCTCTGATAAATTGTGTTTTGGTATGCACAGTCTGGTTAGCACAGTTTGTAAGCTGTTGGGTTTGCACTATCAAATTAAGACTGTCATTGGTTCGAATCCCATGTTATCATGTTTTTATTTTACTAGTGTGGTTTGTAGCTCTATAATATGAATGCCTATGTCTTTTAACAACAATAGTCAAGTCTTCCAATGGACTTTTTAGTGAAACCCAATAGATAGCTTTATTTTATCTTTGTTTACTAAAATATTTAATGCTTATGTCTTATAAATTTAGTAGGAAAGTATTCTAATGACTTGCTTATGACACCCCATAGAATATATTATGTTTAGTACCTTGGACACTGTAGCTTATTCACTTAAATCTCTGATAAATTGTGTGTCTGGTATGCACAGTCTGGTTAGCACAGTTAGTAGGGTGTTGGGTTTGCACTATCAAATTAAGACTGTCATTGGTTCGAATCCCATGTTATCATGTTTTTGTTTTACTAGTGTGGTTTGTGGCTCTATAATATGAATGCCTATGTCTTTTAACAACAATAGTCAAGTCTTCCAATGGACTTTTAAGTGAAACCCAATAGATAGCTTTATTTTCTCTTTGTTTACTCAAATATTGAATGTTTATGTCTTATAAATTTAGTAGTAAATTATTCTAATGACTTGCTTATGACACCCCAAAGAATATATTATGTTTAGTACCTTGGACACTGTAGCTTATTCACTTTAATCTCTGATAAATTGTGTTTTGTTATGCACGGTTTGGTTAGCACAGTTAGTAAGGTGTTGGGTTTGCACTATCAAGTTAAAACTGTCATTGGTTTGAATTCCATGTTATCATGTTTTTATTTTACTAGTGTGGTTTGTGGCTCTATAATATGAATGCCTATGTCTTTTAACAACAATAGTCAAGTCTTTCAATGGACTTTTTAGTGAAACCCAATAGATAGCTTTATTTTCTCTTTGTTTACTCAAATATTGAATGCTTATGTCTTATAAATTTAGTAGGAAAGTATTCTAATGACTTGCTTATGACACCCCATAGAATATATTATGTTTAGTACCTTGGACACTGTAGCTTATTCACTTAAATCTCTGATAAATTGTGCGTCTGGTATGCACAGTCTGGTTAGCACAGTTAGTAAGGTGTTGGGTTTGCACTATCAAAGTAAGACTGTCATTGGTTTGAATGCCATGTTATCATGTTTTTATTTTACTAGTGTGGTTTGTGGCTCTATAATATGAATGCCTATGTCTTTTAACAACAATAGTCAAGTCTTCCAATGGACTTTTTAGTGAAACCCAATAGATAGCTTTATTTTCTCTTTGTTTACTCAAATATTGAATGCTTATGTCTTATAAATTTAGTAGTAAAGTATTCTAATGACTTGCTTATGACACCCCATAGAATATATTATGTTTAGTACCTTGGACACTGTAGCTTATTCACTTTAATCTCTGATAAATTGTGTTTTGGTATGCACAGTCTGGTTAGCACAGTTAGTAAGGTGTTGGGTTTGCACTATCAAATTAAGACTGTCATTGGTTTGAATCCCATGTTATCATGTTTTTATTTTACAAGTGTGGTTTGTAGCTCTATAATATGAATGCCTATGTCTTATAACAACAATAGTCAAGTCTTCCAATGGACTTTTTAGTGAAACCCAATAGATAGCTTTATTTTCTCTTTGTTTACTCAAATATTGAATGCTTATGTCTTATAAATTTAGTAGGAAAGTATTCTAATGACTTGCTTATGACACCCCATAGAATATATTATGTATAGTACCTTGGACACTGTAGCTTATTCACTTAAATATATGATAAATTGTGCATCTGGTATGCACGGTCTGGTTAGCACAGTTAGTAAGGTGTTGGGTTTGCACTATCAAATTAAGACTGTCATTGGTTTGAATCTCATGTTATTTTTTTTTATTTTACTTGTGTGGTTTGTGGCTCTATAATATGAATGCCTATGTCTTTTAACAACAATAGTCAAGTCTTCCAATGGACTTTTTAGTGAAACCTAATAGATAGCTTTATTTTCTCTTTGTTTACTCAAATATTGAATGCTTATGTCTTATAAATTTAGTAGTAAAGTATTCTAATTACTTGCTTATGACACCCTATAGAATATATTATGTTTAGTGCCTTGGACACTGTAGCTTATTTACTTTAATCTCTGATAAATTGTGTTTTGTTATGCACAGTCTGGTAAGCACAGTTAGTAAGGTGTTGGGTTTGCACTATCAAGTTAAAACTGTCATTGGTTTGAATTCCATGTTATCATGTTTTTATTTTACTAGTGTGGTTTGTGGCTCTATAATATGAATGCTTATGTCTTTTAACAACAATAATCAAGTCTTTCAATGGACTTTTTAGTGAAACCCAATAGATAGCTTTATTTTCTCTTTGTTTACTCAAATATTGAATGCTTATGTCTTATAAATTTAGTAGGAAAGTATTCTAATGACTTGCTTATGACACCCCATAGAATATATTATGTTTAGTACCTTGGACACTGTAGCTTATTCACTTAAATCTCTGATAAATTGTGTGTCTGGTATGCACAGTCTGGTTAGCACAGTTAGTAAGTTGTTGGGTTTGCACTATCAAAGTAAGACTGTCATTGGTTCGAATGCCATGTTATCATGTTTTTATTTTACTAGTGTGGTTTGTGGCTCTATAATATGAATGCCTATGTCTTTTAACAACAATAGTCAAGTCTTCCAATGGACTTTTTAGTGAAACTCAATAGATAGCTTTATTTTCTCTTTGTTTACAAAAATATTGAATGCTTATGTCTTAGAAATTTAGTAGGAAAGTATTCTAATGACTTGCTTATGACACCCCATAGAATATATTATGTTTAGCACCTTGGACACTGGTGCTTATTCACTTAAATCTCTGATAAATTGTGTGTCTGGTGTGCACAGTCTGGTTAGCACGGTTAGTAAGGTGTTGGGTTTGCACTATCAAATTAAGACTGTCATTGGTTCAAATCCCATGTTATTTTTTTTATTTTACTAGTGTGGTTTGTGGCTCTATAATATGAATGCCTATGTCTTTTAACAACAATAGTCAAGTCTTCCAATGGACTTTTTAGTGAAACTCAATAGATAGCTTTATTTTATCTTTGTTTACTAAAATATTGAATACTTATGTCTTATAAATTTAGTAGGAAAGTATTCTAATGACTTGCTTATGACACCCCATAGAATATATTATGTATAGTACCTTGGACACTGTAGCTTATTCACTTAAATATCTGATAAATTTGGCATCTGGTATGCACAGTCTGGTTAGCACAGTTAGTAAGGTGTTGGGTTTGCACTATCAAATTAAGACTGTCATTGGTTCGAATCCCATGTTATCATGTTTTTATTTTACTAGTGTGGTTTGTAGCTCTATAATATGAATGCCTATGTCTTTTAACAACAATAGTCAAGTCTTCCAATGGACTTTTTAGTGAAACCCAATAGATAGCTTTATTTTATCTTTGTTTACTAAAATATTTAATGCTTATGTCTTATAAATTTAGTAGGAAAGTATTCTAATGACTTGCTTATGACACCCCATAGAATATATTATGTTTAGTACCTTGGACACTGTAGCTTATTCACTTAAATCTCTGATAAATTGTGTGTCTGGTATGCACAGTCTGGTTAGCACAGTTAGTAGGGTGTTGGGTTTGCACTATCAAATTAAGACTGTCATTGGTTCGAATCCCATGTTATCATGTTTTTGTTTTACTAGTGTGGTTTGTGGCTCTATAATATGAATGCCTATGTCTTTTAACAACAATAGTCAAGTCTTCCAATGGACTTTTAAGTGAAACCCAATAGATAGCTTTATTTTCTCTTTGTTTACTCAAATATTGAATGTTTATGTCTTATAAATTTAGTAGTAAATTATTCTAATGACTTGCTTATGACACCCCAAAGAATATATTATGTTTAGTACCTTGGACACTGTAGCTTATTCACTTTAATCTCTGATAAATTGTGTTTTGTTATGCACGGTTTGGTTAGCACAGTTAGTAAGGTGTTGGGTTTGCACTATCAAGTTAAAACTGTCATTGGTTTGAATTCCATGTTATCATGTTTTTATTTTACTAGTGTGGTTTGTGGCTCTATAATATGAATGCCTATGTCTTTTAACAACAATAGTCAAGTCTTTCAATGGACTTTTTAGTGAAACCCAATAGATAGCTTTATTTTCTCTTTGTTTACTCAAATATTGAATGCTTATGTCTTATAAATTTAGTAGGAAAGTATTCTAATGACTTGCTTATGACACCCCATAGAATATATTATGTATAGTACCTTGGACACTGTAGCTTATTCACTTAAATATATGATAAATTGTGCATCTGGTATGCACGGTCTGGTTAGCACAGTTAGTAAGGTGTTGGGTTTGCACTATCAAATTAAGACTGTCATTGGTTTGAATCTCATGTTATTTTTTTTATTTTACTAGTGTGGTTTGTGGCTCTATAATATGAATGCCTATGTCTTTTAACAACAATAGTCAAGTCTTCCAATGGACTTTTTAGTGAAACCCAATAGATAGCTTTATTTTCTCTTTGTTTACTCAAATATTGAATGCTTATGTCTTATAAATTTAGTAGTAAAGTATTCTAATGACTTGCTTATGACACCCTATAGAATATATTATGTTTAGTACCTTGGACACTGTAGCTTATTTACTTTAATCTCTGATAAATTGTGTTTTGTTATGCACAGTCTGGTAAGCACAGTTAGTAAGGTGTTGGGTTTGCACTATCAAGTTAAAACTGTCATTGGTTTGAATTCCATGTTATCATGTTTTTATTTTACTAGTGTGGTTTGTGGCTCTATAATATGAATGCTTATGTCTTTTAACAACAATAATCAAGTCTTTCAATGGACTTTTTAGTGAAACCCAATAGATAGCTTTATTTTCTCTTTGTTTACTCAAATATTGAATGCTTATGTCTTATAAATTTAGTAGGAAATTATTCTAATGACTTGCTTATGACACCCCATAGAATATATTATGTTTAGTACCTTGGACACTGTAGCTTATTCACTTAAATCTCTGATAAATTGTGCGTCTGGTATGCACAGTCTGGTTAGCACAGTTAGTAAGGTGTTGGGTTTGCACTATCAAAGTAAGACTGTCATTGGTTTGAATGCCATGTTATCATGTTTTTATTTTACTAGTGTGGTTTGTGGCTCTATAATATGAATGCCAATGTCTTTTAACAACAATAGTCAAGTCTTCCAATGGACTTTTTAGTGAAACCCAATAGATAGCTTTATTTTCTCTTTGTTTACTCAAATATTGAATGCTTATGTCTTATAAATTTAGTAGTAAAGTATTCTAATGACTTGCTTATGACACCCCATAGAATATATTATGTTTAGTACCTTGGACACTGTAGCTTATTCACTTTAATCTCTGATAAATTGTGTTTTGGTATGCACAGTCTGGTTAGCACAGTTAGTAAGGTGTTGGGTTTGCACTATCAAATTAAGACTGTCATTGGTTTGAATCCCATGTTATCATGTTTTTATTTTACAAGTGTGGTTTGTAGCTCTATAATATGAATGCCTATGTCTTTTAACAACAATAGTCAAGTCTTCCAATGGACTTTTTAGTGAAACCCAATAGATAGCTTTATTTTATCTTTGTTTACTAAAATATTTAATGCTTATGTCTTATAAATTTAGTAGGAAAGTATTCTAATGACTTGCTTATGACACCCCATAGAATATATTATGTTTAGTACCTTGGACACTGTAGCTTATTCACTTAAATCTCTGATAAATTGTGTGTCTGGTATGCACAGTCTGGTTAGCACAGTTAGTAAGGTGTTGGGTTTGCACTATCAAATTAAGACTGTCATTGGTTCGAATCCCATGTTATCATGTTTTTGTTTTACTAGTGTGGTTTGTGGCTCTATAATATGAATGCCTATGTCTTTTAACAACAATAGTCAAGTCTTCCAATGGACTTTTAAGTGAAACCCAATAGATAGCTTTATTTTCTCTTTGTTTACTCAAATATTGAATGTTTATGTCTTATAAATTTAGTAGTAAATTATTCTAATGACTTGCTTATGACACCCCAAAGAATATATTATGTTTAGTACCTTGGACACTGTAGCTTATTCACTTTAATCTCTGATAAATTGTGTTTTGTTATGCACGGTTTGGTTAGCACAGTTAGTAAGGTGTTGGGTTTGCACTATCAAGTTAAAACTGTCATTGGTTTGAATTCCAAGTTATCATGTTTTTATTTTACTAGTGTGGTTTGTGGCTCTATAATATGAATGCCTATGTCTTTTAACAACAATAGTCAAGTCTTTCAATGGACTTTTTAGTGAAACCCAATAGATAGCTTTATTTTCTCTTTGTTTACTCAAATATTGAATGCTTATGTCTTATAAATTTAGTAGGAAAGTATTCTAATGACTTGCTTATGACACCCCATAGAATATATTATGTATAGTACCTTGGACACTGTAGCTTATTCACTTAAATATATGATAAATTGTGCATCTGGTATGCATGGTCTGGTTAGCACAGTTAGTAAGGTGTCGGGTTTGCACTATCAAATTAAGACAGTCATTGGTTCGAATCCCATGTTATCATGTTTTTGTTTTACTAGTGTGGTTTGTGGCTCTATAATATGAATGCCTATGTCTTTTAACAACAATAGTCAAGTCTTCCAATGGACTTTTAAGTGAAACCCAATAGATAGCTTTATTTTCTCTTTGTTTACTCAAATATTGAATGCTTATGTCTTATAAATTTAGTAGGAAAGTATTCTAATGACTTGCTTATGACACCCCATAGAATATATTATGTATAGTACCTTGGACACTGTAGCTTATTCACTTAAATATCTGATAAATTTGGCATCTGGTATGCACAGTCTGGTTAGCACAGTTAGTAAGGTGTTAGGTTTGCACTATCAAATTAAGACTGTCATTGGTTCGAATCCCATGTTATCATGTTTTTATTTTACTAGTGTGGTTTGTAGCTCTATAATATGAATGCCTATGTCTGTTAACAACAATAGTCAAGTCTTCCAATGGACTTTTTAGTGAAACCCAATAGATAGCTTTATTTTCTCTTTGTTTACTCAAATATTGAATGCTTATGTCTTATAAATTTAGTAGTAAAGTATTCTAATGACTTGCTTATGACACCCCATAGAATATATAATGTTTAGTACCTTGGACACTGTAGCTTATTCACTTTAATCTCTGATAAATTGTGTGTTGGTATGCACAGTCTGGTTAGCACAGTTAGTAAGGTGTTGGGTTTGCACTATCAAATTAAGACTGTCATTGGTTCGAATCCCATGTTATAATGTTTTTATTTTACTAGTGTGGTTTGTAGCTCTATAATATGAATGCCTATGTCTTTTAACAACAATAGTCAAGTCTTCCAATGGACGTTTTAGTGAAACCCAATAGATAGCTTTATTTTATCTTTGTTTACTAAAATATTTAATGCTTATGTCTTATAAATTTAGTAGGAAAGTATTCTAATGACTTGCTTATGACACCCCATAGAATATATTATGTTTAGTACCTTGGACACTGTAGCTTATTCACTTAAATCTCTGATAAATTGTGTGTCTGGTATGCACAGTCTGGTTAGCACAGTTAGTAAGGTGTTGGGTTTGCACTATCAAATTAAGACTGTCATTGGTTCGAATCCCATGTTATCATGTTTTTGTTTTACTAGTGTGGTTTGTGGCTCTATAATATGAATGCCTATGGGGTATATGCAATAGCGGGCGAAATCGCGGCAATTATCGCCGTTTTTTCAATTCGACCAAATTCGCCAGGTGAATTCCGGAAGGTGGCTTCCGGAATTCACCATATGCAATGAAAAACGGATTCGCCAGAGTCGCGGGCGAAAATCGGCCGATTTTGCGGATTTTACCGCGATTTTAAAAAACGGGAAAAAACGGGGAAAAACCCGAAAAAAAAATGGCGTGGGGTCCCCCCTCCAAAGCATAACCAGCCTCGGGCTCATTGAGCTGGTCCTGGTTCTAAAAATGCGGGTAAAAAATTGACAGGGGATCCCCCGTATTTTTAAAACCAGCACCGGGCTCTGCGCCTGATGCTGGTGCCAAAAATACGGGGGACAAAATGAGTAGGGGTCCCCCGTATTTTTAACACCAGCATCGGGCTCCACTAGCTGGACAGATAATGCCACAGCCGGGGGTCACTTTTATACAGTGCCCTGCGGCCGTGGCATCAAATATCCAACTAGTCACCCCTGGCCGGGGAACCCTGGGGGAATGGGGACCCCTTCAATCAAGGGGTCCCCCCCCCCCAGCCACCCAAGGGCCAGGGGTGAAGCCCGAGGCTGTCCCCCCCCCATCCAATGGGCTGCGGATGGGGGGGCTGATAGCCTTTGTGTTCAAAAAAAAAGATATTGTTTTTTCCATTAGTACTACAAGTCCCAGCAAGCCTCCCCTGCAAGCTGGTACTTGGAGAACCACAAGTACCAGCATGCGGGAGAAAAACGGGCCCGCTGGTACCTGTAGTTCTAATGGAAAAAAAATACCCAAATAAAAACAGGACACAGACACCGTCGACAGTAAAACTTTATTACACACTGCCGACACACACATACTTACCTATGTTCACACGCCGACATCGGTCCTCTTCTCCATGTAGAATCCCGGGGTACCTGAAAATAAAAGATCAATTATACTCACCTCAACAGGCTCCAGAGATAAATCCACGGACTTGGCAAAAAAAGAAAACGAACAACCGGACCTGCGGACCGAAAGGGGTCCCATGCTGACACATGGGACCCCTCTCCCCGAATGCCGGGACATCACGTGACTCCTGTCACTGATGTCCCTTCAGCCAATCAGGAAGCGCTACTGCCGTGGCGCTCATCTGATTGGCTGGACGCCGTCTGTACTCTGACAGCGCCTCGCACAGCTCCCTCCATTACTTTCAATGGTGGGAACTTAGCGGCTAGCGGTGGGGTCACCCGCCGGTCACCGCTGACCGGCGGGTGACCTCACCGCTAGCCGCTAAGTTCCCACCATTGAATATAATGGAGGGAGCTGTGCGATGCGCTGTCACAGCGATCAGCCAATCAGGTTAGCGCAACGAAGTTGCGCTTCCTGATTGGCTTAGAGACCTGTCAGTGACAACTGTCACTGACAGATCTTAATCGTGGATAGGTGTCCCATGTGTCAGCATGGGACACCTTTCAGTCCGTTTTTGGTGCGGGTAAATGCGCTTTCTTTTTTTGCCAAGTCCGTGGATTTATCTCTGGAGCCTGTTGAGGTGAGTATAATTGATCTTTTATTTTCAGGTACCCCGGGATTCTACATGGAGAAGAGGACCGATGTCGGCGTGTGAACATAGGTAAGTATGTGTGTGTCGGCAGTGTGTAATAAAGTTTTACTGTCGACGGTGTCTGTGTCCTGTTTTTATTTGGGTATTTTTTTTCCATTAGAACTACAGGTACCAGCGGGCCCGTTTTTCTCCCGCATGATGGTACTTGTGGTTCTCCAAGTACCAGCTTGCAGGGGAGGCTTGCTGGGACTTGTAGTACTAATGGAAAAAACAATATCTTTTTTTTTGAACACAAAGGCTATCAGCCCCCCCATCCGCAGCCCATTGGATGGGGGGGGACAGCCTCGGGCTTCACCCCTGGCCCTTGGGTGGCTGGGGGGGGGGGACCCCTTGATTGAAGGGGTCCCCATTCCCCCAGGGTTCCCCGGCCAGGGGTGACTAGTTGGATATTTGATGCCACGGCCGCAGGGCACTGTATAAAAGTGACCCCCGGCTGTGGCATTATCTGTCCAGCTAGTGGAGCCCGATGCTGGTGTTAAAAATACGGGGGACCCCTACTCGTTTTGTCCCCCGTTTTTTTGGCACCAGCATCAGGCGCAGAGCCCGGTGCTGGTTTTAAAAATACGGGGGATCCCCTGTCAATTTTTTCCCCGCATTTTTAGAACCAGGACCAGCTCAATGAGCCCGAGGCTGGTTATGCTTTGGAGGGGGGACCCCACGCCATTTTTTTCCCGGATTTTACCGTTCCAGCAATAAAAAAAATAAAAAAATAAAAATATTATTTTAAAAAATATATAAATAATATTTGTGCCTCCCCCAAAAAAAAAAAAAAAACCTAATCCCTTCTAATATAAATAGATCTGCTATTCCTAAAAAAAAAAACACAAAAAAAAACATGTTTAAAAATTTTTTATTTGTTTTCACCCTCCAAAGTGTGGCGGAGTGAAAATCGCGAATTTGCTGTCTAAAAGCACTGCAGGCGAATTTCCAAACTTGAATTGAATATGCTGGAGGCGAATTGCAGCATCTGTACCATTGCAGAAAAGGTGAATTCAGAAAAAGGCGAATTGAGAAAAGGCGAATTTTGACGGGCCGTTTTTTTGCGAAAAATGACTGCACTGCATAGGCGAATTGATTTTTGGAGGCGAAAACGGCCCGGAATTCACCTATTTTGCCAATTCGCCCGCTATTGCATATACCCCAATGTCTTTTAACAACAATAGTCAAGTCTTCCAATGGACTTTTAAGTGAAACCCAATAGATAGCTTTATTTTCTCTTTGTTTACTCAAATATTGAATGCTTATGTCTTATAAATTTAGTAGGAAAGTATTCTAATGACTTGCTTATGACACCCCATAGAATATATTATGTATAGTACCTTGGACACTGTAGCTTATTCACTTAAATATCTGATAAATTTGGCATCTGGTATGCACAGTCTGGTTAGCACAGTTAGTAAGGTGTTAGGTTTGCACTATCAAATTAAGACTGTCATTGGTTCAAATCCCATGTTATTTTTTTTTTATTTTACTAGTGTGGTTTGTGGCTCTATAATATGAATGCCTATGTCTTTTAACAACAATAGTCAAGTCTTCCAATGGACTTTTTAGTGAAACTCAATAGATAGCTTTATTTTCTCTTTGTTTACTAAAATATTGAATGCTTATGTCTTATAAATTTAGTAGGAAAGTATTCTAATGACTTGCTTATGACACCCCATAGAATATATTATGTATAGTACCTTGGACACTGTAGCTTATTCACTTAAATATCTGATAAATTTGGCATCTGGTATGCACAGTCTGGTTAGCACAGTTAGTAAGGTGTTGGGTTTGCACTATCAAATTAAGACTGTCATTGTTTCGAATCCCATTTTTTTTTTTTTTTTTTACTAGTGTGGTTTGTGGCTATATAATATGAATGCCTATGTCTTTTAACAACAATAGTCAAGTCTTCCAATGGACTTTTTAGTGAAACCCAATAGATAGCTTTATTTTCTCTTTGTTTACTAAAATATTGAATGCTTATGTCTTATAAATTTAGTAGGAAAGTATTCTAATGACTTGCTTATGACACCCCATAGAATATATTATGTATAGTACCTTGGACACTGTAGCTTATTCACTTAAATATCTGATAAATTTGGCATCTGGTATGCACAGTCTGGTTAGCACAGTTAGTAAGGTGTTGGGTTTGCACTATCAAATTAAGACTGTCATTGTTTCAAATCCCATTTTTTTTTTTTTACTAGTGTGGTTTGTGGCTATATAATATGAATGCCTATGTCTTTTAACAACAATAGTCAAGTCTTCCAATTGACTTTTTAGTGAAACCCAATAGATAGCTTTATTTTATCTTTGTTTACTAAAATATTTAATGCTTATGTCTTATAAATTTAGTAGGAAAGTATTCTAATGACTTGCTTATGACACCCCATAGAATATATTATGTTTAGTACCTTGGACACTGTAGCTTATTCACTTAAATCTCTGATAAATTGTGTGTCTGGTATGCACAGTCTGGTTAGCACAGTTAGTAAGGTGTTGGGTTTGCACTATCAAATTAAGACTGTCATTGGTTCGAATCCCATGTTATCATGTTTTTGTTTTACTAGTGTGGTTTGTGGCTCTATAATATGAATGCCTATGTCTATTAACAACAATAGTCAAGTCTTCCAATGGACTTTTAAGTGAAACCCAATAGATAGCTTTATTTTCTCTTTGTTTACTCAAATATTGAATGCTTATGTCTTATAAATTTAGTAGGAAAGTATTCTAATGACTTGCTTATGACACCCCATAGAATATATTATGTATAGTACCTTGGACACTGTAGCTTATTCACTTAAATATCTGATAAATTTGGCATCTGGTATGCACAGTCTGGTTAGCACAGTTAGTAAGGTGTTAGGTTTGCACTATCAAATTAAGACTGTTATTGGTTCGAATCCCATGTTATCATGTTTTTATTTTACTAGTGTGGTTTGTAGCTCTATAATATGAATGCCTATGTCTTTTAACAACAATAGTCAAGTCTTCCAATGGACTTTTTAGTGAAACCCAATAGATAGCTTTATTTTATCTTTGTTTACTAAAATATTTAATGCTTATGTCTTATAAATTTAGTAGGAAAGTATTCTAATGACTTGCTTATGACACCCCATAGAATATATTATGTTTAGTACCTTGGACACTGTAGCTTATTCACTTAAATCTCTGATAAATTGTGTGTCTGGTATGCACAGTCTGGTTAGCACAGTTAGTAAGGTGTTGGGTTTGCACTATCAAATTAAGACTGTCATTGGTTCGAATCCCATGTTATCATGTTTTTGTTTTACTAGTGTGGTTTGTGGCTCTATAATATGAATGCCTATGTCTTTTAACAATAGTCAAGTCTTCCAATGGACTTTTAAGTGAAACCCAATAGATAGCTTTATTTTCTCTTTGTTTACTCAAATATTAAATGCTTATGTCTTATAAATTTAGTAGGAAAGTATTCTAATGACTTGCTTATGACACCCCATAGAATATATTATGTATAGTACCTTGGACACTGTAGCTTATTCACTTAAATATCTGATAAATTTGGCATCTGGTATGCACAGTCTGGTTAGCACAGTTAGTAAGGTGTTAGGTTTGCACTATCAAATTAAGACTGTCATTGGTTCAAATCCCATGTTTTTTTTTTTTTTTTTACTAGTGTGGTTTGTGGCTCTATAATATGAATGCCTATGTCTTTTAACAACAATAGTCAAGTCTTCCAATGGACTTTTTAGTGAAACTCAATAGATAGCTTTATTTTCTCTTTGTTTACTAAAATATTGAATGCTTATGTCTTATAAATTTAGTAGGAAAGTATTCTAATGACTTGCTTATGACACCCCATAGAATATATTATGTATAGTACCTTGGACACTGTAGCTTATTCACTTAAATATCTGATAAATTTGGCATCTGGTATGCACAGTCTGGTTAGCACAGTTAGTAAGGTGTTGGGTTTGCACTATCAAATTAAGACTGTCATTGTTTCGAATCCCATTTTTTTTTTTTTACTAGTGTGGTTTGTGGCTATATAATATGAATGCCTATGTCTTTTAACAACAATAGTCAAGTCTTCCAATGGACTTTTTAGTGAAACCCAATAGATAGCTTTATTTTCTCTTTGTTTACTAAAATATTGAATGCTTATGTCTTATAAATTTAGTAGGAAAGTATTCTAATGACTTGCTTATGACACCCCATAGAATATATTATGTATAGTACCTTGGACACTGTAGCTTATTCACTTTAATCTCTGATAAATTGTGTTTTGGTATGCACAGTCTGGTTAGCACAGTTAGTAAGGTGTTGGGTTTGCACTATCAAATTAAGACTGTCATTGGTTCGAATCCCATGTTATCATGTTTTTATTTTACTAGTGTGGTTTGTAGCTCTATAATATGAATGCCTATGTCTTTTAACAACAATAGTCAAGTCTTCCAATGGACTTTTTAGTGAAACCCAATAGATAGCTTTATTTTATCTTTGTTTACTAAAATATTTAATGCTTATGTCTTATAAATTTAGTAGGAAAGTATTCTAATGACTTGCTTATGACACCCCATAGAATATATTATGTTTAGTACCTTGGACACTGTAGCTTATTCACTTAAATCTCTGATAAATTGTGTGTCTAGTATGCACAGTCTGGTTAGCACAGTTAGTAAGGTGTTGGGTTTGCACTATCAAATTAAGACTGTCATTGGTTCGAATCCCATATTATCATGTTTTTGTTTTACTAGTGTGGTTTGTGGCTCTATAATATGAATGCCTATGTCTTTTAACAACAATAGTCAAGTCTTCCAATGGACTTTTAAGTGAAACCCAATAGATAGCTTTATTTTCTCTTTGTTTACTCAAATATTGAATGCTTATGTCTTATAAATTTAGTAGGAAAGTATTCTAATGACTTGCTTATGACACCCCATAGAATATATTATGTATAGTACCTTGGACACTGTAGCTTATTCACTTAAATATCTGATAAATTTGGCATCTGGTATGCACAGTCTGGTTAGCACAGTTAGTAAGGTGTTAGGTTTGCACTATCAAATTAAGACTGTCATTGATTCGAATCCCATGTTATCATGATTTTATTTTACTAGTGTGGTTTGTGGCTCTATAATATGAATGCCTATGTCTTTTAACAACAACAGTCAAGTCTTCCAATGGACTTTTTAGTGAAACTCAATAGATAGCTTTATTTTCTCTTTGTTTACTAAAATATTGAATGCTTATGTCTTATAAATTTAGTAGGAAAGTATTCTAATGACTTGCTTATGACACCCCATAGAATATATTATGTATAGTACCTTGGACACTGTAGCTTATTCACTTAAATATCTGATAAATTTGGCATCTGGTATGCACAGTCTGGTTAGCACAGTTAGTAAGGTGTTGGGTTTGCACTATCAAATTAAGACTGTCATTGTTTCGAATCCCATTTTTTTTTTTTTTTTTTACTAGTGTGGTTTGTGGCTATATAATATGAATGCCTATGTCTTTTAACAACAATAGTCAAGTCTTCCAATGGACTTTTTAGTGAAACCCAATAGATAGCTTTATTTTCTCTTTGTTTACTAAAATATTGAATGCTTATGTCTTATAAATTTAGTAGGAAAGTATTCTAATGACTTGCTTATGACACCCCATAGAATATATTATGTATAGTACCTTGGACACTGTAGCTTATTCACTTAAATATCTGATAAATTTGGCATCTGGTATGCACAGTCTGGTTAGCACAGTTAGTAAGGTGTTGGGTTTGCACTATCAAATTAAGACTGTCATTGTTTCAAATCCCATTTTTTTTTTTTTTACTAGTGTGGTTTGTGGCTATATAATATGAATGCCTATGTCTTTTAACAACAATAGTCAAGTCTTCCAATTGACTTTTTAGTGAAACCCAATAGATAGCTTTATTTTATCTTTGTTTACTAAAATATTTAATGCTTATGTCTTATAAATTTAGTAGGAAAGTATTCTAATGACTTGCTTATGACACCCCATAGAATATATTATGTTTAGTACCTTGGACACTGTAGCTTATTCACTTAAATCTCTGATAAATTGTGTGTCTGGTATGCACAGTCTGGTTAGCACAGTTAGTAAGGTGTTGGGTTTGCACTATCAAATTAAGACTGTCATTGGTTCGAATCCCATGTTATCATGTTTTTGTTTTACTAGTGTGGTTTGTGGCTCTATAATATGAATGCCTATGTCTATTAACAACAATAGTCAAGTCTTCCAATGGACTTTTAAGTGAAACCCAATAGATAGCTTTATTTTCTCTTTGTTTACTCAAATATTGAATGCTTATGTCTTATAAATTTAGTAGGAAAGTATTCTAATGACTTGCTTATGACACCCCATAGAATATATTATGTATAGTACCTTGGACACTGTAGCTTATTCACTTAAATATCTGATAAATTTGGCATCTGGTATGCACAGTCTGGTTAGCACAGTTAGTAAGGTGTTAGGTTTGCACTATCAAATTAAGACTGTTATTGGTTCGAATCCCATGTTATCATGTTTTTATTTTACTAGTGTGGTTTGTAGCTCTATAATATGAATGCCTATGTCTTTTAACAACAATAGTCAAGTCTTCCAATGGACTTTTTAGTGAAACCCAATAGATAGCTTTATTTTATCTTTGTTTACTAAAATATTTAATGCTTATGTCTTATAAATTTAGTAGGAAAGTATTCTAATGACTTGCTTATGACACCCCATAGAATATATTATGTTTAGTACCTTGGACACTGTAGCTTATTCACTTAAATCTCTGATAAATTGTGTGTCTGGTATGCACAGTCTGGTTAGCACAGTTAGTAAGGTGTTGGGTTTGCACTATCAAATTAAGACTGTCATTGGTTCGAATCCCATGTTATCATGTTTTTGTTTTACTAGTGTGGTTTGTGGCTCTATAATATGAATGCCTATGTCTTTTAACAATAGTCAAGTCTTCCAATGGACTTTTAAGTGAAACCCAATAGATAGCTTTATTTTCTCTTTGTTTACTCAAATATTGAATGCTTATGTCTTATAAATTTAGTAGGAAAGTATTCTAATGACTTGCTTATGACACCCCATAGAATATATTATGTATAGTACCTTGGACACTGTAGCTTATTCACTTAAATATCTGATAAATTTGGCATCTGGTATGCACAGTCTGGTTAGCACAGTTAGTAAGGTGTTAGGTTTGCACTATCAAATTAAGACTGTCATTGGTTCAAATCCCATGTTTTTTTTTTTTTTTTTTACTAGTGTGGTTTGTGGCTCTATAATATGAATGCCTATGTCTTTTAACAACAATAGTCAAGTCTTCCAATGGACTTTTTAGTGAAACTCAATAGATAGCTTTATTTTCTCTTTGTTTACTAAAATATTGAATGCTTATGTCTTATAAATTTAGTAGGAAAGTATTCTAATGACTTGCTTATGACACCCCATAGAATATATTATGTATAGTACCTTGGACACTGTAGCTTATTCACTTAAATATCTGATAAATTTGGCATCTGGTATGCACAGTCTGGTTAGCACAGTTAGTAAGGTGTTGGGTTTGCACTATCAAATTAAGACTGTCATTGTTTCGAATCCCATTTTTTTTTTTTTTACTAGTGTGGTTTGTGGCTATATAATATGAATGCCTATGTCTTTTAACAACAATAGTCAAGTCTTCCAATGGACTTTTTAGTGAAACCCAATAGATAGCTTTATTTTCTCTTTGTTTACTAAAATATTGAATGCTTATGTCTTATAAATTTAGTAGGAAAGTATTCTAATGACTTGCTTATGACACCCCATAGAATATATTATGTATAGTACCTTGGACACTGTAGCTTATTCACTTTAATCTCTGATAAATTGTGTTTTGGTATGCACAGTCTGGTTAGCACAGTTAGTAAGGTGTTGGGTTTGCACTATCAAATTAAGACTGTCATTGGTTCGAATCCCATGTTATCATGTTTTTATTTTACTAGTGTGGTTTGTAGCTCTATAATATGAATGCCTATGTCTTTTAACAACAATAGTCAAGTCTTCCAATGGACTTTTTAGTGAAACCCAATAGATAGCTTTATTTTATCTTTGTTTACTAAAATATTTAATGCTTATGTCTTATAAATTTAGTAGGAAAGTATTCTAATGACTTGCTTATGACACCCCATAGAATATATTATGTTTAGTACCTTGGACACTGTAGCTTATTCACTTAAATCTCTGATAAATTGTGTGTCTAGTATGCACAGTCTGGTTAGCACAGTTAGTAAGGTGTTGGGTTTGCACTATCAAATTAAGACTGTCATTGGTTCGAATCCCATATTATCATGTTTTTGTTTTACTAGTGTGGTTTGTGGCTCTATAATATGAATGCCTATGTCTTTTAACAACAATAGTCAAGTCTTCCAATGGACTTTTAAGTGAAACCCAATAGATAGCTTTATTTTCTCTTTGTTTACTCAAATATTGAATGCTTATGTCTTATAAATTTAGTAGGAAAGTATTCTAATGACTTGCTTATGACACCCCATAGAATATATTATGTATAGTACCTTGGACACTGTAGCTTATTCACTTAAATATCTGATAAATTTGGCATCTGGTATGCACAGTCTGGTTAGCACAGTTAGTTAGGTGTTAGGTTTGCACTATCAAATTAAGACTGTCATTGATTCGAATCCCATGTTATCATGATTTTATTTTACTAGTGTGGTTTGTGGCTCTATAATATGAATGCCTATGTCTTTTAACAACAACAGTCAAGTCTTCCAATGGACTTTTTAGTGAAACTCAATAGATAGCTTTATTTTCTCTTTGTTTACTAAAATATTGAATGCTTATGTCTTATAAATTTAGTAGGAAAGTATTCTAATGACTTGCTTATGACACCCCATAGAATATATTATGTTTAGTACCTTGGACACTGGTGCTTATTCACTTAAATCTCTGATAAATTGTGTGTCTGGTGTGCACAGTCTGGTTAGCACGGTTAGTAAGGTGCTGGGTTTGCACTATCAAATTAAGACTGTCATTGGTTCGAATCCCATTTTTTTTTTTTTTTTACTAGTGTGGTTTGTGGCTATATAATATGAATGCCTATGTCTTTTAACAACAATAGTCAAGTCTTCCAATTGACTTTTTAGTGAAACCCAATAGATAGCTTTATTTTCTCTTTGTTTACTCAAATATTGAATGCTTATGTCTTATAAATTTAGTAGTAAAGTATTCTAATGACTTGCTTATGACACCCCATAGAATATATAATGTTTAGTACCTTGGACACTGTAGCTTATTCACTTTAATCTCTGATAAATTGTGTTTTGGTATGCACAGTCTGGTTAGCACAGTTAGTAAGGTGTTGGGTTTGCACTATCAAATTAAGACTGTCATTGGTTCGAATCCCATGTTATAATGTTTTTATTTTACTAGTGTGGTTTGTAGCTCTATAATATGAATGCCTATGTCTTTTAACAACAATAGTCAAGTCTTCCAATGGACGTTTTAGTGAAACCCAATAGATAGCTTTATTTTATCTTTGTTTACTAAAATATTTAATGCTTATGTCTTATAAATTTAGTAGGAAAGTATTCTAATGACTTGCTTATGACACCCCATAGAATATATTATGTTTAGTACCTTGGACACTGTAGCTTATTCACTTAAATCTCTGATAAATTGTGTGTCTGGTATGCACAGTCTGGTTAGCACAGTTAGTAAGGTGTTGGGTTTGCACTATCAAATTAAGACTGTCATTGGTTCGAATCCCATGTTATCATGTTTTTGTTTTACTAGTGTGGTTTGTGGCTCTATAATATGAATGCCTATGTCTTTTAACAACAATAGTCAAGACTTCCAATGGACTTTTAAGAGAAACCCAATAGATAGCTTTATTTTCTCTTTGTTTACTCAAATATTGAATGCTTATGTCTTATAAATTTAGTAGGAAAGTATTCTAATGACTTGCTTATGACACCCCATAGAATATATTATGTATAGTACCTTGGACACTGTAACTTATTCACTTAAATATCTGATAAATTTGGCATCTGGTATGCACAGTCTGGTTAGCACAGTTAGTATGGTGTTAGGTTTGCACTATCAAATTAAGACTGTCATTGGTTCAAATCCCATGTTATTTTTTATTATTTTACTAGTGTGGTTTGTGGCTCTATAATATGAATGCCTATGTCTTTTAACAACAATAGTCAAGTCTTCCAATGGACTTTTTAGTGAAACTCAATAGATAGCTTTATTTTCTCTTTGTTTACTAAAATATTGAATGCTTATGTCTTATAAATTTAGTAGGAAAGTATTCTAATGACTTGCTTATGACACCCCATAGAATATATTATGTATAGTACCTTGGACACTGTAGCTTATTCACTTAAATATCTGATAAATTTGGCATCTGGTATGCACAGTCTGGTTAGCACAGTTAGTAAGGTGTTGGGTTTGCACTATCAAATTAAGACTGTAATTGTTTCGAATCCCATTTTTTTTTTTACTAGTGTGGTTTGTGGCTATATAATATGAATGCCTATGTCTTTTAACAACAATAGTCAAGTCTTCCAATGGACTTTTTAGTGAAACCCAATAGATAGCTTTATTTTCTCTTTGTTTACTCAAATATTGAATGCTTATGTCTTATAAATTTAGTAGTAAAGTATTCTAATGACTTGCTTATGACACCCCATAGAATATATTATGTTTAGTACCTTGGACACTGTAGCTTATTCACTTTAATCTCTGATAAATTGTGTTTTGGTATGCACAGTCTGGTTAGCACAGTTAGTAAGGTGTTGGGTTTGCACTATCAAATTAAGACTGTCATTGGTTCGAATCCCATGTTATCATGTTTTTATTTTACTAGTGTGGTTTGTAGCTCTATAATATGAATGCCTATGTCTTTTAACAACAATAGTCAAGTCTTCCAATGGACTTTTTAGTGAAACCCAATAGATAGCTTTATTTTATCTTTGTTTACTAAAATATTTAATGCTTATGTCTTATAAATTTAGTAGGAAAGTATTCTAATGACTTGCTTATGACACCCCATAGAATATATTATGTTTAGTACCTTGGACACTGTAGCTTATTCACTTAAATCTCTGATAAATTGTGTGTCTGGTATGCACAGTCTGGTTAGCACAGTTAGTAAGGTGTTGGGTTTGCACTATCAAATTAAGACTGTCATTGGTTCGAATCCCATGTTATCATGTTTTTGTTTTACTAGTGTGGTTTGTGGCTCTATAATATGAATGCCTATGTCTTTTAACAACAATAGTCAAGTCTTCCAATGGACTTTTAAGTGAAACCCAATAGATAGCTTTATTTTCTCTTTGTTTACTCAAATATTGAATGCTTATGTCTTATAAATTTAGTAGGAAAGTATTCTAATGACTTGCTTATGACACCCCATAGAATATATTATGTATAGTACCTTGGACACTGTAGCTTATTCACTTAAATATCTGATAAATTTGGCATCTGGTATGCACAGTCTGGTTAGCACAGTTAGTAAGGTGTTAGGTTTGCACTATCAAATTAAGACTGTCATTGGTTCGAATCCCATGTTATCATGATTTTATTTTACTAGTGTGGTTTGTGGCTCTATAATATGAATGCCTATGTCTTTTAACAACAACAGTCAAGTCTTCCAATGGACTTTTTAGTGAAACTCAATAGATAGCTTTATTTTCTCTTTGTTTACTAAAATATTGAATGCTTATGTCTTATAAATTTAGTAGGAAAGTATTCTAATGACTTGCTTATGACACCCCATAGAATATATTATGTTTAGTACCTTGGACACTGGTGCTTATTCACTTAAATCTCTGATAAATTGTGGGTCTGGTGTGCACAGTCTGGTTAGCACGGTTAGTAAGGTGCTGGGTTTGCACTATCAAATTAAGGCTGTCATTGGTTCGAATCCCATGTTATTTTTTTTTATTTTACTAGTGTGGTTTGTGGCTCTATAATATGAATGCCTATGTCTTTTAACAACAATAGTCAAGTCTTCCAATGGACTTTTTAGTGAAACTAAATAGATAGCTTTATTTTCTCGTTGTTTACTAAAATATTAAATGCTTATGTCTTATAAATTTAGTAGGAAAGTATTCTAATGACTTGCTTATGACACCCCATAGAATATATTATGTATAGTACCTTGGACACTGTAGCTTATTCACTTAAATATCTGATAAATTTGGCAACTGGTATGCACAGTCTGGTTAGCACAGTTAGTAAGGTGTTGGGTTTGCACTATCAAATTAAGACTGTCATTGGTTCGAATCCCATGTTATCATGTTTTTATTTTACTAGTGTGGTTTGTGGCTGTATAATATGAATGCCTATGTCTTTTAACAACAATAGTCAAGTCTTCCAATGGACTTTTTAGTGAAACCCAATAGATAGCTTTATTTTCTCTTTGTTTACTCAAATATTGAATGCTTATGTCTTATAAATTTAGTAGGAAAGTATTCTAATGACTTGCTTATGACACCCCATAGAATATATTATGTTTAGTACCTTGGACACTGTAGCTTATTCACTTTAATCTCTGATAAATTGTGTTTTGTTATGCACAGTCTGGTTAGCACAGTTAGTAAGGTGTTGGGTTTGCACTATCAAGTTAAAACTGTCATTGGTTTGAATTCCATGTTATCATGTTTTTATTTGCTAGTGTGGTTTGTGGCTCTATAATATGAATGCCTATGTCTTTTAACAACAATAGTCAAGTCTTTCAATGGACTTTTTAGTGAAACCCAATAGATAGCTTTATTTTCTCTTTGTTTACTCAAATATTGAATGCTTATGTCTTATAAATTTAGTAGGAAAGTATTCTAATGACTTGCTTATGACACCCCATAGAATATATTATATTTAGTACCTTGGACAATGTATCTTATTCACTTAAATCTCTGATAAATTGTGTGTCTGGTATGCTCGGTCTGGTTAGCACAGTAAGTAAGGTGTTGGGTTTGCACTATCAAATTAAGACTGTCATTGGTTCGAATCCCATGTTATCATGTTTTTATTTTACTAGTGTGGTTTGTGGCTCTATAATATGAATGCCTATGTCTTTTAACAACAATAGTCAAGTCTTCCAATGGACTTTTTAGTGAAACCCAATAGATAGCTTTATTTTCTCTTTGTTTACTCAAATATTAAATGCTTATGTCTTATAAATTTAGTAGGAAAGTATTCTAATGACTTGCTTATGACACCCCATAGAATATATTATGTTTAGTACCTTGGACACTGTAGCTTATTCACTTAAATCTCTGATAAATTGGGTGTCTGGTATGCACAGTCTGGTTAGCACAGTTAGTAAGGTGTTGGGTTTGCACTATCAAAGTAAGCCTGTCATTGGTTCGAATCCCATGTTATCATGTTTTTATTTTACTAGTGTGGTTTGTGGCTCTATAATATGAATGCCTATGTCTTTTAACAACAATAGTCAAGTCTTCCAATGGACTTTTAAGTGAAACCCAATAGATAGCTTTATTTTCTCTTTGTTTACTCAAATATTAAATGCTTATGTCTTATAAATTTAGTAGGAAAGTATTCTAATGACTTGCTTATGACACCCCATAGAATATATTATGTATAGTACCTTGGACACTGTAGCTAATTCACTTAAATCTCTGATAAATTGTGTGTCTGGTGTGCACAGTCTGGTTAGCACGGTTAGTAAGGTGCTGGGTTTGCACTATCAAATTAAGACTGTCATTGGTTCGAATCCCATGTTATTTTTTTTTATTTTACTAGTGTGGTTTGTGGCTCTATAATATGAATGCCTATGTCTTTTAACAACAATAGTCAAGTCTTCCAATAGACTTTTTAGTGAAACTAAATAGATAGCTTTATTTTCTCGTTGTTTTCTAAAATATTGAATGCTTATGTCTTATAAATTTAGTAGGAAAGTATTCTAATGACTTGCTTATGACACCCCATAGAATATATTATGTATAGTACCTTGGACACTGTAGCTTATTCACTTAAATATCTGATAAATTTGGCAACTGGTATGCACAGTCTGGTTAGCTCAGTTAGTAAGGTGTTGGGTTTGCACTATCAAGTTAAAACTGTCATTGGTTTGAATTCCATGTTATCATGTTTTTATTTTACTAGTGTGGTTTGTGGCTCTATAATATGAATGCCTATGTCTTTTAACAACAATAGTCAAGTCTTTCAATGGACTTTTTAGTGAAACCCAATAGATAGCTTTATTTTCTCTTTGTTTACTCAAATATTGAATGCTTATGTCTTATAAATTTAGTAGTAAAGTATTCTAATGACTTGCTTATGACACCCCATAGAATATATTATGTTTAGTACCTTGGACACTGTAGCTTATTCACTTTAATCTCTGATAAATTGTGTTTTGGTATGCACAGTCTGGTTAGCACAGTTAGTAAGGTGTTGGGTTTGCACTATCAAATTAAGACTGTCATTGGTTCGAATCCCATGTTATCATGTTTTTATTTTACTAGTGTGGTTTGTAGCTCTATAATATGAATGCCTATGTCTTTTAACAACAATAGTCAAGTCTTCCAATGGACTTTTTAGTGAAACCCAATAGATAGCTTTATTTTATCTTTGTTTACTAAAATATTTAATGCTTATGTCTTATAAATTTAGTAGGAATGTATTCTAATGACTTGCTTATGACACCCCATAGAATATATTATGTTTAGTACCTTGGACACTGTAGCTTATTCACTTAAATCTCTGATAAATTGTGCGTTTGGTATGCACAGTCTGGTTAGCACAGTTAGTAAGGTGTTGGGTTTGCACTATCAAATTAAGACTGTCATTGGTTCGAATCCCATGTTATCATGTTTTTGTTTTACTAGTGTGGTTTGTGGCTCTATAATATGAATGCCTATGTCTTTTAACAACAATAGTCAAGTCTTCCAATGGACTTTTAAGTGAAACCCAATAGATAGCTTTATTTTCTCTTTGTTTACTCAAATATTGAATGCTTATGTCTTATAAATTTAGTAGGAAAGTATTCTAATGACTTGCTTATGACACCCCATAGAATATATTATGTATAGTACCTTGGACACTGTAGCTTATTCACTTAAATATCTGATAAATTTGGCATCTGGTATGCACAGTCTGGTTAGCACAGTTAGTAAGGTGTTAGGTTTGCACTATCAAATTAAGACTGTCATTGGTTTGAATCCCATGTTATCATGATTTTATTTTACTAGTGTGGTTTGTGGCTCTATAATATGAATGCCTATGTCTTTTAACAACAACAGTCAAGTCTTCCAATGGACTTTTTAGTGAAAATCAATAGATAGCTTTATTTTCTCTTTGTTTACTAAAATATTGAATGCTTATGTCTTATAAATTTAGTAGGAAAGTATTCTAATGACTTGCTTATGACACCCCATAGAATATATTATGTTTAGTACCTTGGACACTGGTGCTTATTCACTTAAATCTCTGATAAATTGTGTGTCTGGTGTGCACAGTCTGGTTAGCACGGTTAGTAAGGTGCTGGGTTTGCACTATCAAATTAAGACTGTCATTGGTTCGAATCCCATGTTATTTTTTTTATTTTACTAGTGTGGTTTGTGGCTCTATAATATGAATGCCTATGTCTTTTAACAACAATAGTCAAGTCTTCCAATGGACTTTTTAGTGAAACTAAATAGATAGCGTTATTTTCTCGTTGTTTACTAAAATATTAAATGCTTATGTCTTATAAATTTAGTAGGAAAGTATTCTAATGACTTGCTTATGACACCCCATAGAATATATTATGTATAGTACCTTGGACACTGTAGCTTATTCACTTAAATATCTGATAAATTTGGCAACTGGTATGCACAGTCTGGTTAGCACAGTTAGTAAGGTGTTGGGTTTGCACTATCAAATTAAGACTGTCATTGGTTCGAATCCCATGTTATCATGTTTTTATTTTACTAGTGTGGTTTGTGGCTGTATAATATGAATGCCTATGTCTTTTAACAACAATAGTCAAGTCTTCCAATGGACTTTTTAGTGAAACCCAATAGATAGCTTTATTTTCTCTTTGTTTACTCAAATATTGAATGCTTATGTCTTATAAATTTAGTAGGAAAGTATTCTAATGACTTGCTTATGACACCCCATAGAATATATTATGTTTAGTACCTTGGACACTGTAGCTTATTCACTTTAATCTCTGATAAATTGTGTTTTGTTATGCACAGTCTGGTTAGCACAGTTAGTAAGGTGTTGGGTTTGCACTATCAAGTTAAAACTGTCATTGGTTTGAATTCCATGTTATCATGTTTTTATTTGCTAGTGTGGTTTGTGGCTCTATAATATGAATGCCTATGTCTTTTAACAACAATAGTCAAGTCTTTCAATGGACTTTTTAGTGAAACCCAATAGATAGCTTTATTTTCTCTTTGTTTACTCAAATATTGAATGCTTATGTCTTATAAATTTAGTAGGAAAGTATTCTAATGACTTGCTTATGACACCCCATAGAATATATTATATTTAGTACCCTGGACAATGTATCTTATTCACTTAAATCTCTGATAAATTGTGTGTCTGGTATGCTCGGTCTGGTTAGCACAGTAAGTAAGGTGTTGGGTTTGCACTATCAAATTAAGACTGTCATTGGTTCGAATCCCATGTTATCATGTTTTTATTTTACTAGTGTGGTTTGTGGCTCTATAATATGAATGCCTATGTCTTTTAACAACAATAGTCAAGTCTTCCAATGGACTTTTTAGTGAAACCCAATAGATAGCTTTATTTTATCTTTGTTTACTAAAATATTTAATGCTTATGTCTTATAAATTTAGTAGGAAAGTATTCTAATGACTTGCTTATGACACCCCATAGAATATATTATGTTTAGTACCTTGGACACTGTAGCTTATTCACTTAAATCTCTGACAAATTGTGTGTCTGGTATGCACAGTCTGGTTAGCACAGTTAGTAAGGTGTTGGGTTTGCACTATCAAATTAAGACTGTCATTGGTTCGAATCCCAAGTTATCATGTTTTTATTTTACTAGTATGGTTTGTGGCTCTATAATATGAATGCCTATGTCTTTTAACAACAATAGTCAAGTCTTCCAATGGACTTTTTAGTGAAACCCAATAGATAGCTTTATTTTATCTTTGTTTACTAAAATATTGAATGCTTATGTCTTATAAATTTAGTAGGAAAGTATTCTAATGACTTGCTTATGACACCCCATAGTATATATTATATTTAGTACCTTGGACACTGTAGCTTATTCACTTTAATCTCTGATAAATTGTGTTTTGTTATGCACAGTCTGGTTAGCACAGTTAGTAAGGTGTTGGGTTTGCTCTATCAAGTTAAAACTGTCATTGGTTTGAATTCCATGTTATCATGTTTTTATTTGCTAGTGTGGTTTGTGGCTCTATAATATGAATGCCTATGTCTTTTAACAACAATAGTCAAGTCTTTCAGTGGACTTTTTAGTGAAACCCAATAGATAGCTTTATTTTCTCTTTGTTTACTCAAATATTGAATGCTTATGTCTTATAAATTTAGTAGGAAAGTATTCTAATGACTTGCTTATGACACCCCATAGAATATATTATGTTTAGTACCTTGGACACTGTAGCTTATTCACTTAAATCTCTGATAAATTGGGCATCTGGTATGCACAGTCTGGTTAGCACAGTTAGTAAGGTGTTGGGTTTGCACTATCAAAGTAAGCCTGTCATTGGTTCGAATCCCATGTTATCATGTTTTTATTTTACTAGTGTGGTTTGTGGCTCTATAATATGAATGCCTATGTCTTTTAACAACAATAGTCAAGTCTTCCAATGGACTTTTAAGTGAAACCCAATAGATAGCTTTATTTTCTCGTTGTTTTCTAAAATATTGAATGCTTATGTCTTATAAATTTAGTAGGAAAGTATTCTAATGACTTGCTTATGACACCCCATAGAATATATTATGTTTAGTACCTTGGACACTGTAGCTTATTCACTTAAATCTCTGATAAATTGTGTGTCTGGTATGCACAGTCTGGTTAGCACAGTTAGTAAGGTGTTGGGTTTGCACTATCAAATTAAGACTGTCATTGGTTCGAATCCCATGTTATCATGTTTTTGTTTTACTAGTGTGGTTTGTGGCTCTATAATATGAATGCCTATGTCTTTTAACAACAATAGTCAAGTCTTCCAATGGACTTTTAAGTGAAACCCAATAGATAGCTTTATTTTCTCTTTGTTTACTCAAATATTGAATGCTTATGTCTTATAAATTTAGTAGGAAAGTATTCTAATGACTTGCTTATGACACCCCGTAGAATATATTATATTTAGTACCTTGGACACTGTAGCTTATTCACTTAAATCTCTGATAAATTGTGTGTCTGGTATGCTCGGTCTGGTTAGCACAGTTAGTAAGGTGTTGGGTTTGCACTATCAAATTAA
Source organism: Pseudophryne corroboree (assembly GCF_028390025.1). Classification (NCBI taxonomy): domain Eukaryota; kingdom Metazoa; phylum Chordata; class Amphibia; order Anura; family Myobatrachidae; genus Pseudophryne; species Pseudophryne corroboree. The sequence continues at coordinate 646,591,673 of NC_086447.1, read as the reverse complement.
GACTGTCATTGGTTCGAATCCCATGTTATCATGTTTTTATTTTACTAGTGTGGTTTGTGGCTCTATAATATGAATGCCTATGTCTTTTAACAACAATAGTCAAGTCTTCCAATGGACTTTTTAGTGAAACCCAATAGATAGCTTTATTTTCTCTTTGTTTACTCAAATATTGAATGCTTATGTCTTATAAATTTAGTAGTAAAGTATTCTAATGACTTGCTTATGACACCCCATAGAATATATTATGTTTAGTACCTTGGACACTGTAGCTTATTCACTTTAATCTCTGATAAATTGTGTTTTGGTATGCACAGTCTGGTTAGCACAGTTAGTAAGGTGTTGGGTTTGCACTATCAAATTAAGACTGTCATTGGTTCGAATCCCGTGTTATCATGTTTTTATTTTACTAGTGTGGTTTGTAGCTCTATAATATGAATGCCTATGTCTTTTAACAACAATAGTCAAGTCTTCCAATGGACTTTTTAGTGAAACCCAATAGATAGCTTTATTTTCTCGTTGTTTACTAAAATATTAAATGCTTATGTCTTATAAATTTAGTAGGAAAGTATTCTAATGACTTGCTTATGACACCCCATAGAATATATTATGTATAGTACCTTGGACACTGTAGCTTATTCACTTAAATATCTGATAAATTTGGCAACTGGTATGCACAGTCTGGTTAGCACAGTTAGTATGGTGTTGGGTTTGCACTATCAAATTAAGACTGTCATTGGTTCGAATCCCATGTTATCATGTTTTTATTTTACTAGTGTGGTTTGTGGCTGTATAATATGAATGCCTATGTCTTTTAACAACAATAGTCAAGTCTTCCAATGGACTTTTTAGTGAAACCCAATAGATAGCTTTATTTTCTCTTTGTTTACTCAAATATTAAATGCTTATGTCTTATAAATTTAGTAGGAAAGTATTCTAATGACTTGCTTATGACACCCCATAGAATATATTATGTATAGTACCTTGGACACTGTAGCTTATTCACTTAAATATCTGATAAATTTGGCATCTGGTATGCACAGTCTGGTTAGCACAGTTAGTAAGGTGTTAGGTTTGCACTATCAAATTAAGACTGTCATTGGTTCAAATCCCATGTTATCATGATTTTATTTTACTAGTGTGGTTTGTGGCTCTATAATATGAATGCCTATGTCTTTTAACAACAACAGTCAAGTCTTCCAATGGACTTTTTAGTGAAACTCAATAGATAGCTTTATTTTCTCTTTGTTTACTAAAATATTGAATGCTTATGTCTTATAAATTTAGTAGGAAAGTATTCTAATGACTTGCTTATGACACCCCATAGAATATATTATGTTTAGTACCTTGGACACTGTAGCTTATTCACTTAAATCTCTGACAAATTGTGTGTCTGGTATGCACAGTCTGGTTAGCACAGTTAGTAAGGTGTTGGGTTTGCACTATCAAATTAAGACTGTCATTGGTTCGAATCCCAAGTTATCATGTTTTTATTTTACTAGTATGGTTTGTGGCTCTATAATATGAATGCCTATGTCTTTTAACAACAATAGTCAAGTCTTCCAATGGACTTTTTAGTGAAACCCAATAGATAGCTTTATTTTATCTTTGTTTACTAAAATATTGAATGCTTATGTCTTATAAATTTAGTAGGAAAGTATTCTAATGACTTGCTTATGACACCCCATAGTATATATTATATTTAGTACCTTGGACACTGTAGCTTATTCACTTTAATCTCTGATAAATTGTGTTTTGTTATGCACAGTCTGGTTAGCACAGTTAGTAAGGTGTTGGGTTTGCTCTATCAAGTTAAAACTGTCATTGGTTTGAATTCCATGTTATCATGTTTTTATTTGCTAGTGTGGTTTGTGGCTCTATAATATGAATGCCTATGTCTTTTAACAACAATAGTCAAGTCTTTCAATGGACTTTTTAGTGAAACCCAATAGATAGCTTTATTTTCTCTTTGTTTACTCAAATATTGAATGCTTATGTCTTATAAATTTAGTAGGAAAGTATTCTAATGACTTGCTTATGACACCCCATAGAATATATTATGTTTAGTACCTTGGACACTGTAGCTTATTCACTTAAATCTCTGATAAATTGGGCATCTGGTATGCACAGTCTGGTTAGCACAGTTAGTAAGGTGTTGGGTTTGCACTATCAAAGTAAGCCTGTCATTGGTTCGAATCCCATGTTATCATGTTTTTATTTTACTAGTGTGGTTTGTGGCTCTATAATATGAATGCCTATGTCTTTTAACAACAATAGTCAAGTCTTCCAATGGACTTTTAAGTGAAACCCAATAGATAGCTTTATTTTCTCGTTGTTTTCTAAAATATTGAATGCTTATGTCTTATAAATTTAGTAGGAAAGTATTCTAATGACTTGCTTATGACACCCCATAGAATATATTATGTTTAGTACCTTGGACACTGTAGCTTATTCACTTAAATCTCTGATAAATTGTGTGTCTGGTATGCACAGTCTGGTTAGCACAGTTAGTAAGGTGTTGGGTTTGCACTATCAAATTAAGACTGTCATTGGTTCGAATCCCATGTTATCATGTTTTTGTTTTACTAGTGTGGTTTGTGGCTCTATAATATGAATGCCTATGTCTTTTAACAACAATAGTCAAGTCTTCCAATGGACTTTTAAGTGAAACCCAATAGATAGCTTTATTTTCTCTTTGTTTACTCAAATATTGAATGCTTATGTCTTATAAATTTAGTAGGAAAGTATTCTAATGACTTGCTTATGACACCCCGTAGAATATATTATATTTAGTACCTTGGACACTGTAGCTTATTCACTTAAATCTCTGATAAATTGTGTGTCTGGTATGCTCGGTCTGGTTAGCACAGTTAGTAAGGTGTTGGGTTTGCACTATCAAATTAAGACTGTCATTGGTTCGAATCCCATGTTATCATGTTTTTATTTTACTAGTGTGGTTTGTGGCTCTATAATATGAATGCCTATGTCTTTTAACAACAATAGTCAAGTCTTCCAATGGACTTTTTAGTGAAACCCAATAGATAGCTTTATTTTCTCTTTGTTTACTCAAATATTGAATGCTTATGTCTTATAAATTTAGTAGTAAAGTATTCTAATGACTTGCTTATGACACCCCATAGAATATATTATGTTTAGTACCTTGGACACTGTAGCTTATTCACTTTAATCTCTGATAAATTGTGTTTTGGTATGCACAGTCTGGTTAGCACAGTTAGTAAGGTGTTGGGTTTGCACTATCAAATTAAGACTGTCATTGGTTCGAATCCCGTGTTATCATGTTTTTATTTTACTAGTGTGGTTTGTAGCTCTATAATATGAATGCCTATGTCTTTTAACAACAATAGTCAAGTCTTCCAATGGACTTTTTAGTGAAACCCAATAGATAGCTTTATTTTCTCGTTGTTTACTAAAATATTAAATGCTTATGTCTTATAAATTTAGTAGGAAAGTATTCTAATGACTTGCTTATGACACCCCATAGAATATATTATGTATAGTACCTTGGACACTGTAGCTTATTCACTTAAATATCTGATAAATTTGGCAACTGGTATGCACAGTCTGGTTAGCACAGTTAGTATGGTGTTGGGTTTGCACTATCAAATTAAGACTGTCATTGGTTCGAATCCCATGTTATCATGTTTTTATTTTACTAGTGTGGTTTGTGGCTGTATAATATGAATGCCTATGTCTTTTAACAACAATAGTCAAGTCTTCCAATGGACTTTTTAGTGAAACCCAATAGATAGCTTTATTTTCTCTTTGTTTACTCAAATATTGAATGCTTATGTCTTATAAATTTAGTAGGAAAGTATTCTAATGACTTGCTTATGACACCCCATAGAATATATTATGTTTAGTACCTTGGACACTGTAGCTTATTCACTTTAATCTCTGATAAATTGTGTTTTGTTATGCACAGTCTGGTTAGCACAGTTAGTAAGGTGTTGGGTTTGCACTATCAAGTTAAAACTGTCATTGGTTTGAATTCCATGTTATCATGTTTTTATTTGCTAGTGTGGTTTGTGGCTCTATAATATGAATGCCTATGTCTTTTAACAACAATAGTCAAGTCTTTCAATGGACTTTTTAGTGAAACCCAATAGATAGCTTTATTTTCTCTTTGTTTACTCAAATATTGAATGCTTATGTCTTATAAATTTAGTAGGAAAGTATTCTAATGACTTGCTTATGACACCCCATAGAATATATTATATTTAGTACCCTGGACAATGTATCTTATTCACTTAAATCTCTGATAAATTGTGTATATGGTATGCTCGGTCTGGTTAGCACAGTAAGTAAGGTGTTGGGTTTGCACTATCAAATTAAGACTGTCATTGGTTCGAATCCCATGTTATCATGTTTTTATTTTACTAGTGTGGTTTGTGGCTCTATAATATGAATGCCTATGTCTTTTAACAACAATAGTCAAGTCTTCCAATGGACTTTTTAGTGAAACCCAATAGATAGCTTTATTTTATCTTTGTTTACTAAAATATTTAATGCTTATGTCTTATAAATTTAGTAGGAAAGTATTCTAATGACTTGCTTATGACACCCCATAGAATATATTATGTTTAGTACCTTGGACACTGTAGCTTATTCACTTAAATCTCTGATAAATTTTGTGTCTGGTATGCACAGTCTGGTTAGCACAGTTAGTAAGGTGTTGGGTTTGCACTATCAAATTAAGACTGTCATTGGTTCGAATCCCAAGTTATCATGTTTTTATTTTACTAGTATGGTTTGTGGCTCTATAATATGAATGCCTATGTCTTTTAACAACAATAGTCAAGTCTTCCAATGGACTTTTAAGTGAAACCCAATAGATAGCTTTATTTTCTCTTTGTTTACTCAAATATTAAATGCTTATGTCTTATAAATTTAGTAGGAAAGTATTCTAATGACTTGCTTATGACACCCCATAGAATATATTATGTATAGTACCTTGGACACTGTAGCTTATTCACTTAAATATCTGATAAATTTGGCATCTGGTATGCACAGTCTGGTTAGCACAGTTAGTAAGGTGTTAGGTTTGCACTATCAAATTAAGACTGTCATTGGTTCAAATCCCATGTTATCATGATTTTATTTTACTAGTGTGGTTTGTGGCTCTATAATATGAATGCCTATGTCTTTTAACAACAACAGTCAAGTCTTCCAATGGACTTTTTAGTGAAACTCAATAGATAGCTTTATTTTCTCTTTGTTTACTAAAATATTGAATGCTTATGTCTTATAAATTTAGTAGGAAAGTATTCTAATGACTTGCTTATGACACCCCATAGAATATATTATGTTTAGTACCTTGGACACTGGTGCTTATTCACTTAAATCTCTGATAAATTGTGTGTCTGGTGTGCACAGTCTGGTTAGCACGGTTAGTAAGGTGCTGGGTTTGCACTATCAAATTAAGACTGTCATTGGTTCGAATCCCATGTTATTTTTTTTTATTTTACTAGTGTGGTTTGTGGCTCTATAATATGAATGCCTATGTCTTTTAACAACAATAGTCAAGTCTTCCAATGGACTTTTTAGTGAAACTAAATAGATAGCTTTATTTTCTCGTTGTTTACTAAAATATTAAATGCTTATGTCTTATAAATTTAGTAGGAAAGTATTCTAATGACTTGCTTATGACACCCCATAGAATATATTATGTATAGTACCTTGGACACTGTAGCTTATTCACTTAAATATCTGATAAATTTAGCAACTGGTATGCACAGTCTGGTTAGCGCAGTTAGTAAGGTGTTGGGTTTGCACTATCAAATTAAGACTGTCATTGGTTCGAATCCCATGTTATCATGTTTTTATTTTACTAGTGTGGTTTGTGGCTGTATAATATGAATGCCTATGTCTTTTAACAACAATAGTCAAGTCTTCCAATGGACTTTTTAGTGAAACCCAATAGATAGCTTTATTTTCTCTTTGTTTACTAAAATATTGAATGCTTATGTCTTATAAATTTAGTAGGAAAGTATTCTAATGACTTGCTTATGACACCCCATAGAATATATTATGTTTAGTACCTTGGACACTGTAGCTTATTCACTTTAATCTCTGATAAATTGTGTTTTGTTATGCACAGTCTGGTTAGCACAGTTAGTAAGGTGTTGGGTTTGCACTATCAAGTTAAAACTGTCATTGGTTTGAATTCCATGTTATCATGTTTTTATTTGCTAGTGTGGTTTGTGGCTCTATAATATGAATGCCTATGTCTTTTAACAACAATAGTCAAGTCTTTCAATGGACTTTTTAGTGAAACCCAATAGATAGCTTTATTTTCTCTTTGTTTACTCAAATATTGAATGCTTATGTCTTATAAATTTAGTAGGAAAGTATTCTAATGACTTGCTTATGACACCCCATAGAATATATTATATTTAGTACAATGGACAATGTATCTTATTCACTTAAATCTCTGATAAATTGTGTGTCTGGTATGCTCGGTCTGGTTAGCACAGTAAGTAAGGTGTTGGGTTTGCACTATCAAATTAAGACTGTCATTGGTTCGAATCCCATGTTATCATGTTTTTATTTTACTAGTGTGGTTTGTGGCTCTATAATATGAATGCCTATGTCTTTTAACAACAATAGTCAAGTCTTCCAATGGACTTTTTAGTGAAACCCAATAGATAGCTTTATTTTATCTTTGTTTACTAAAATATTTAATGCTTATGTCTTATAAATTTAGTAGGAAAGTATTCTAATGACTTGCTTATGACACCCCATAGAATATATTATGTTTAGTACCTTGGACACTGTAGCTTATTCACTTAAATCTCTGATAAATTGTGTGTCTGGTATGCACAGTCTGGTTAGCACAGTTAGTAAGGTGTTGGGTTTGCACTATCAAATTAAGACTGTCATTGGTTCGAATCCCAAGTTATCATGTTTTTATTTTACTAGTATGGTTTGTGGCTCTATAATATGAATGCCTATGTCTTTTAACAACAATAGTCAAGTCTTCCAATGGACTTTTAAGTGAAACCCAATAGATAGCTTTATTTTCTCTTTGTTTACTCAAATATTAAATGCTTATGTCTTATAAATTTAGTAGGAAAGTATTCTAATGACTTGCTTATGACACCCCATAGAATATATTATGTATAGTACCTTGGACACTGTAGCTTATTCACTTAAATATCTGATAAATTTGGCATGTGGTATGCACAGTCTGGTTAGCACAGTTAGTAAGGTGTTAGGTTTGCACTATCAAATTAAGACTGTCATTGGTTCAAATCCCATGTTATCATGATTTTATTTTACTAGTGTGGTTTGTGGCTCTATAATATGAATGCCTATGTCTTTTAACAACAACAGTCAAGTCTTCCAATGGACTTTTTAGTGAAACTCAATAGATAGCTTTATTTTCTCTTTGTTTACTAAAATATTGAATGCTTATGTCTTATAAATTTAGTAGGAAAGTATTCTAATGACTTGCTTATGACACCCCATAGAATATATTATGTTTAGTACCTTGGACACTGGTGCTTATTCACTTAAATCTCTGATAAATTGTGTGTCTGGTGTGCACAGTCTGGTTAGCACGGTTAGTAAGGTGCTGGGTTTGCACTATCAAATTAAGACTGTCATTGGTTCGAATCCCATGTTATTTTTTTTTATTTTACTAGTGTGGTTTGTGGCTCTATAATATGAATGCCTATGTCTTTTAACAACAATAGTCAAGTCTTCCAATGGACTTTTTAGTGAAACTAAATAGATAGCTTTATTTTCTTGTTGTTTACTAAAATATTAAATGCTTATGTCTTATAAATTTAGTAGGAAAGTATTCTAATGACTTGCTTATGACACCCCATAGAATATATTATGTATAGTACCTTGGACACTGTAGCTTATTCACTTAAATATCTGATAAATTTGGCAACTGGTATGCACAGTCTGGTTAGCACAGTTAGTAAGGTGTTGGGTTTGCACTATCAAATTAAGACTGTCATTGGTTCGAATCCCATGTTATCATGTTTTTATTTTACTAGTGTGGTTTGTGGCTGTATAATATGAATGCCTATGTCTTTTAACAACAATAGTCAAGTCTTCCAATGGACTTTTTAGTGAAACCCAATAGATAGCTTTATTTTCTCTTTGTTTACTCAAATATTGAATGCTTATGTCTTATAAATTTAGTAGGAAAGTATTCTAATGACTTGCTTATGACACCCCATAGAATATATTATGTTTAGTACCTTGGACACTGTAGCTTATTCACTTTAATCTCTGATAAATTGTGTTTTGTTATGCACAGTCTGGTTAGCACAGTTAGTAAGGTGTTGGGTTTGCACTATCAAGTTAAAACTGTCATTGGTTTGAATTCCATGTTATCATGTTTTTATTTGCTAGTGTGGTTTGTGGCTCTATAATATGAATGCCTATGTCTTTTAACATCAATAGTCAAGTCTTTCAATGGACTTTTTAGTGAAACCCAATAGATAGCTTTATTTTCTCTTTGTTTACTCAAATATTGAATGCTTATGTCTTATAAATTTAGTAGGAAAGTATTCTAATGACTTGCTTATGACACCCCATAGAATATATTATATTTAGTACCCTGGACAATGTATCTTATTCACTTAAATCTCTGATAAATTGTGTGTCTGGTATGCTCGGTCTGGTTAGCACAGTAAGTAAGGTGTTGGGTTTGCACTATCAAATTAAGACTGTCATTGCTTCGAATCCCATGTTATCATGTTTTTATTTTACTAGTGTGGTTTGTGGCTCTATAATATGAATGCCTATGTCTTTTAACAACAATAGTCAAGTCTTCCAATGGACTTTTTAGTGAAACCCAATAGATAGCTTTATTTTATCTTTGTTTACTAAAATATTTAATGCTTATGTCTTATAAATTTAGTAGGAAAGTATTCTAATGACTTGCTTATGACACCCCATAGAATATATTATGTTTAGTACCTTGGACACTGTAGCTTATTCACTTAAATCTCTGATAAATTGTGTGTCTGGTATGCACAGTCTGGTTAGCACAGTTAGTAAGGTGTTGGGTTTGCACTATCAAATTAAGACTGTCATTGGTTCGAATCCCAAGTTATCATGTTTTTATTTTACTAGTATGGTTTGTGGCTCTATAATATGAATGCCTATGTCTTTTAACAACAATAGTCAAGTCTTCCAATGGACTTTTAAGTTAAACCCAATAGATAGCTTTATTTTCTCTTTGTTTACTCAAATATTAAATGCTTATGTCTTATAAATTTAGTAGGAAAGTATTCTAATGACTTGCTTATGACACCCCATAGAATATATTATGTATAGTACCTTGGACACTGTGGCTTATTCACTTAAATATCTGATAAATTTGGCATCTGGTATGCACAGTCTGGTTAGCACAGTTAGTAAGGTGTTAGGTTTGCACTATCAAATTAAGACTGTCATTGGTTCAAATCCCATGTTATCATGATTTTATTTTACTAGTGTGGTTTGTGGCTCTATAATATGAATGCCTATGTCTTTTAACAACAACAGTCAAGTCTTCCAATGGACTTTTTAGTGAAACTCAATAGATAGCTTTATTTTCTCTTTGTTTACTAAAATATTGAATGCTTATGTCTTATAAATTTAGTAGGAAAGTATTCTAATGACTTGCTTATGACACCCCATAGAATATATTATGTTTAGTACCTTGGACACTGGTGCTTATTCACTTAAATCTCTGATAAATTGTGTGTCTGGTGTGCACAGTCTGGTTAGCACGGTTAGTAAGGTGCTGGGTTTGCACTATCAAATTAAGACTGTCATTGGTTCGAATCCCATGTTATTTTTTTTTATTTTACTAGTGTGGTTTGTGGCTCTATAATATGAATGCCTATGTCTTTTAACAACAATAGTCAAGTCTTCCAATGGACTTTTTAGTGAAACTAAATAGATAGCTTTATTTTCTCGTTGTTTACTAAAATATTAAATGCTTATGTCTTATAAATTTAGTAGGAAAGTATTCTAATGACTTGCTTATGACACCCCATAGAATATATTATGTATAGTACCTTGGACACTGTAGCTTATTCACTTAAATATCTGATAAATTTGGCAACTGGTATGCACAGTCTGGCTAGCACAGTTAGTAAGGTGTTGGGTTTGCACTATCAAATTAAGACTGTCATTGGTTCGAATCCCATGTTATCATGTTTTTATTTTACTAGTGTGGTTTGTGGCTGTATAATATGAATGCCTATGTCTTTTAACAACAATAGTCAAGTCTTCCAATGGACTTTTTAGTGAAACCCAATAGATAGCTTTATTTTCTCTTTGTTTACTCAAATATTGAATGCTTATGTCTTATAAATTTAGTAGGAAAGTATTCTAATGACTTGCTTATGACACCCCATAGAATATATTATGTTTAGTACCTTGGACACTGTAGCTTATTCACTTTAATCTCTGATAAATTGTGTTTTGTTATGCACAGTCTGGTTAGCACAGTTAGTAAGGTGTTGGGTTTGCACTATCAAGTTAAAACTGTCATTGGTTTGAATTCCATGTTATCATGTTTTTATTTGCTAGTGTGGTTTGTGGCTCTATAATATGAATGCCTATGTCTTTTAACAACAATAGTCAAGTCTTTCAATGGACTTTTTAGTGAAACCCAATAGATAGCTTTATTTTCTCTTTGTTTACTCAAATATTGAATGCTAATGTCTTATAAATTTAGTAGGAAAGTATTCTAATAACTTGCTTATGACACCCCATAGAATATATTATATTTAGTACCCTGGACAATGTATCTTATTCACTTAAATCTCTGATAAATTGTGTGTCTGGTATGCTCGGTCTGGTTAGCACAGTAAGTAAGGTGTTGGGTTTGCACTATCAAATTAAGACTGTCATTGGTTCGAATCCCATGTTATCATGTTTTTATTTTACTAGTGTGGTTTGTGGCTCTATAATATGAATGCCTATGTCTTTTAACAACAATAGTCAAGTCTTCCAATGGACTTTTTAGTGAAACCCAATAGATAGCTTTATTTTATCTTTGTTTACTAAAATATTTAATGCTTATGTCTTATAAATTTAGTAGGAAAGTATTCTAATGACTTGCTTATGACACCCCATAGAATATATTATGTTTAGTACCTTGGACACTGTAGCTTATTCACTTAAATCTCTGATAAATTGTGTGTCTGGTATGCACAGTCTGGTTAGCACAGTTAGTAAGGTGTTGGGTTTGCACTATCAAATTAAGACTGTCATTGGTTCGAATCCCAAGTTATCATGTTTTTATTTTACTAGTATGGTTTGTGGCTATATAATATGAATGCCTATGTCTTTTAACAACAATAGTCAAGTCTTCCAATGGACTTTTAAGTGAAACCCAATAGATAGCTTTATTTTCTCTTTGTTTACTCAAATATTAAATGCTTATGTCTTATAAATTTAGTAGGAAAGTATTCTAATGACTTGCTTATGACACCCCATAGAATATATTATGTATAGTACCTTGGACACTGTAGCTTATTCACTTAAATATCTGATAAATTTGGCATCTGGTATGCACAGTCTGGTTAGCACAGTTAGTAAGGTGTTAGGTTTGCACTATCAAATTAAGACTGTCATTGGTTCAAATCCCATGTTATCATGATTTTATTTTACTAGTGTGGTTTGTGGCTCTATAATATGAATGCCTATGTCTTTTAACAACAACAGTCAAGTCTTCCAATGGACTTTTTAGTGAAACTCAATAGATAGCTTTATTTTCTCTTTGTTTACTAAAATATTGAATGCTTATGTCTTATAAATTTAGTAGGAAAGTATTCTAATGACTTGCTTATGACACCCCATAGAATATATTATGTTTAGTACCTTGGACACTGGTGCTTATTCACTTAAATCTCTGATAAATTGTGTGTCTGGTGTGCACAGTCTGGTTAGCACGGTTAGTAAGGTGCTGGGTTTGCACTATCAAATTAAGACTGTCATTGGTTCGAATCCCATGTTATTTTTTTTTATTTTACTAGTGTGGTTTGTGGCTCTATAATATGAATGCCTATGTCTATTAACAACAATAGTCAAGTCTTCCAATGGACTTTTAAGTGAAACCCAATAGATAGCTTTATTTTCTCTTTGTTTACTCAAATATTGAATGCTTATGTCTTATAAATTTAGTAGGAAAGTATTCTAATGACTTGCTTATGACACCCCATAGAATATATTATGTATAGTACCTTGGACACTGTAGCTTATTCACTTAAATATCTGATAAATTTGGCATCTGGTATGCACAGTCTGGTTAGCACAGTTAGTAAGGTGTTAGGTTTGCACTATCAAATTAAGAATGTTATTGGTTCGAATCCCATGTTATCATGTTTTTATTTTACTAGTGTGGTTTGTAGCTCTATAATATGAATGCCTATGTCTTTTAACAACAATAGTCAAGTCTTCCAATGGACTTTTTAGTGAAACCCAATAGATAGCTTTATTTTATCTTTGTTTACTAAAATATTTAATGCTTATGTCTTATAAATTTAGTAGGAAAGTATTCTAATGACTTGCTTATGACACCCCATAGAATATATTATGTTTAGTACCTTGGACACTGTAGCTTATTCACTTAAATCTCTGATAAATTGTGTGTCTGGTATGCACAGTCTGGTTAGCACAGTTAGTAAGGTGTTGGGTTTGCACTATCAAATTAAGACTGTCATTGGTTCGAATCCCATGTTATCATGTTTTTGTTTTACTAGTGTGGTTTGTGGCTCTATAATATGAATGCCTATGTCTTTTAACAACAATAGTCAAGTCTTCCAATGGACTTTTAAGTGAAACCCAATAGATAGCTTTATTTTCTCTTTGTTTACTCAAATATTGAATGCTTATGTCTTATAAATTTAGTAGGAAAGTATTCTAATGACTTGCTTATGACACCCCATAGAATATATTATGTATAGTACCTTGGACACTGTAGCTTATTCACTTAAATATCTGATAAATTTGGCATCTGGTATGCACAGTCTGGTTAGCACAGTTAGTAAGGTGTTAGGTTTGCACTATCAAATTAAGACTGTCATTGGTTCAAATCCCATGTTTTTTTTTTTTATTTTACTAGTGTGGTTTGTGGCTCTATAATATGAATGCCTATGTCTTTTAACAACAATAGTCAAGTCTTCCAATGGACTTTTTAGTGAAACTCAATAGATAGCTTTATTTTCTCTTTGTTTACTAAAATATTGAATGCTTATGTCTTATAAATTTAGTAGGAAAGTATTCTAATGACTTGCTTATGACACCCCATAGAATATATTATGTATAGTACCTTGGACACTGTAGCTTATTCACTTAAATATCTGATAAATTTGGCATCTGGTATGCACAGTCTGGTTAGCACAGTTAGTAAGGTGTTGGGTTTGCACTATCAAATTAAGACTGTCATTGTTTCGAATCCCATTTTTTTTTTTTTACTAGTGTGGTTTGTGGCTATATAATATGAATGCCTATGTCTTTTAACAACAATAGTCAAGTCTTCCAATGGACTTTTTAGTGAAACCCAATAGATAGCTTTATTTTCTCTTTGTTTACTAAAATATTGAATGCTTATGTCTTATAAATTTAGTAGGAAAGTATTCTAATGACTTGCTTATGACACCCCATAGAATATATTATGTATAGTACCTTGGACACTGTAGCTTATTCACTTTAATCTCTGATAAATTGTGTTTTGGTATGCACAGTCTGGTTAGCACAGTTAGTAAGGTGTTGGGTTTGCACTATCAAATTAAGACTGTCATTGGTTCGAATCCCATGTTATCATGTTTTTATTTTACTAGTGTGGTTTGTAGCTCTATAATATGAATGCCTATGTCTTTTAACAACAATAGTCAAGTCTTCCAATGGACTTTTTAGTGAAACCCAATAGATAGCTTTATTTTATCTTTGTTTACTCAAATATTTAATGCTTATGTCTTATAAATTTAGTAGGAAAGTATTCTAATGACTTGCTTATGACACCCCATAGAATATATTATGTTTAGTACCTTGGACACTGTAGCTTATTCACTTAAATCTCTGATAAATTGTGTGTCTGGTATGCACAGTCTGGTTAGCACAGTTAGTAAGGTGTTGGGTTTGCACTATCAAATTAAGACTGTCATTGGTTCGAATCCCATGTTATCATGTTTTTGTTTTACTAGTGTGGTTTGTGGCTCTATAATATGAATGCCTATGTCTTTTAACAACAATAGTCAAGTCTTCCAATGGACTTTTAAGTGAAACCCAATAGATAGCTTTATTTTCTCTTTGTTTACTCAAATATTGAATGCTTATGTCTTATAAATTTAGTAGGAAAGTATTCTAATGACTTGCTTATGACACCCCATAGAATATATTATGTATAGTACCTTGGACACTGTAGCTTATTCACTTAAATATCTGATAAATTTGGCATCTGGTATGCACAGTCTGGTTAGCACAGTTAGTAAGGTGTTAGGTTTGCACTATCAAATTAAGACTGTCATTGGTTCGAATCCCATGTTATCATGATTTTATTTTACTAGTGTGGTTTGTGGCTCTATAATATGAATGCCTATGTCTTTTAACAACAACAGTCAAGTCTTCCAATGGACTTTTTAGTGAAACTCAATAGATAGCTTTATTTTCTCTTTGTTTACTAAAATATTGAATGCTTATGTCTTATAAATTTAGTAGGAAAGTATTCTAATGACTTGCTTATGACACCCCATAGAATATATTATGTTTAGTACCTTGGACACTGGTGCTTATTCACTTAAATCTCTGATAAATTGTGTGTCTGGTGTGCACAGTCTGGTTAGCACGGTTAGTAAGGTGCTGGGTTTGCACTATCAAATTAAGGCTGTCATTGGTTCGAATCCCATGTTATTTTTTTTTATTTTACTAGTGTGGTTTGTGGCTCTATAATATGAATGCCTATGTCTTTTAACAACAATAGTCAAGTCTTCCAATGGACTTTTTAGTGAAACTAAATAGATAGCTTTATTTTCTCGTTGTTTACTAAAATATTAAATGCTTATGTCTTATAAATTTAGTAGGAAAGTATTCTAATGACTTGCTTATGACACCCCATAGAATATATTATGTATAGTACCTTGGACACTGTAGCTTATTCACTTAAATATCTGATAAATTTGGCAACTGGTATGTACAGTCTGGTTAGCACAGTTAGTAAGGTGTTGGGTTTGCACTATCAAATTAAGACTGTCATTGGTTCGAATCCCATGTTATCATGTTTTTATTTTACTAGTGTGGTTTGTGGCTGTATAATATGAATGCCTATGTCTTTTAACAACAATAGTCAAGTCTTCCAATGGACTTTTTAGTGAAACCCAATAGATAGCTTTATTTTCTCTTTGTTTACTCAAATATTGAATGCTTATGTCTTATAAATTTAGTAGGAAAGTATTCTAATGACTTGCTTATGACACCCCATAGAATATATTATGTTTAGTACCTTGGACACTGTAGCTTATTCACTTTAATCTCTGATAAATTGTGTTTTGTTATGCACAGTCTGGTTAGCACAGTTAGTAAGGTGTTGGGTTTGCACTATCAAGTTAAAACTGTCATTGGTTTGAATTCCATGTTATCATGTTTTTATTTGCTAGTGTGGTTTGTGGCTCTATAATATGAATGCCTATGTCTTTTAACAACAATAGTCAAGTCTTTCAATGGACTTTTTAGTGAAACCCAATAGATAGTTTTATTTTCTCTTTGTTTACTCAAATATTGAATGCTTATGTCTTATAAATTTAGTAGGAAAGTATTCTAATGACTTGCTTATGACACCCCATAGAATATATTATATTTAGTACCTTGGACAATGTATCTTATTCACTTAAATCTCTGATAAATTGTGTGTCTGGTATGCTCGGTCTGGTTAGCACAGTAAGTAAGGTGTTGGGTTTGCACTATCAAATTAAGACTGTCATTGGTTCGAATCCCATGTTATCATGTTTTTATTTTACTAGTGTGGTTTGTGGCTCTATAATATGAATGCCTATGTCTTTTAACAACAATAGTCAAGTCTTCCAATGGACTTTTTAGTGAAACCCAATAGATAGCTTTATTTTATCTTTGTTTACTAAAATATTTAATGCTTATGTCTTATAAATTTAGTAGGAAAGTATTCTAATGACTTGCTTATGACACCCCATAGAATATATTATGTTTAGTACCTTGGACACTGTAGCTTATTCACTTAAATCTCTGATAAATTGTGTGTCTGGTATGCACAGTCTGGTTAGCACAGTTAGTAAGGTGTTGGGTTTGCACTATCAAATTAAGACTGTCATTGGTTCGAATCCCAAGTTATCATGTTTTTATTTTACTAGTATGGTTTGTGGCTCTATAATATGAATGCCTATGTCTTTTAACAACAATAGTCAAGTCTTCCAATGGACTTTTAAGTGAAACCCAATAGATAGCTTTATTTTCTCTTTGTTTACTCAAATATTAAATGCTTATGTCTTATAAATTTAGTAGGAAAGTATTCTAATGACTTGCTTATGACACCCCATAGAATATATTATGTTTAGTACCTTGGACACTGTAGCTTATTCACTTAAATCTCTGATAAATTGGGTGTCTGGTATGCACAGTCTGGTTAGCACAGTTAGTAAGGTGTTGGGTTTGCACTATCAAAGTAAGCCTGTCATTGGTTCGAATCCCATGTTATCATGTTTTTATTTTACTAGTGTGGTTTGTGGCTCTATAATATGAATGCCTATGTCTTTTAACAACAATAGTCAAGTCTTCCAATGGACTTTTAAGTGAAACCCAATAGATAGCTTTATTTTCTCTTTGTTTACTCAAATATTAAATGCTTATGTCTTATAAATTTAGTAGGAAAGTATTCTAATGACTTGCTTATGACACCCCATAGAATATATTATGTATAGTACCTTGGACACTGTAGCTAATTCACTTAAATCTCTGATAAATTGTGTGTCTGGTGTGCACAGTCTGGTTAGCACGGTTAGTAAGGTGCTGGGTTTGCACTATCAAATTAAGACTGTCATTGGTTCGAATCCCATGTTATTTTTTTTTATTTTACTAGTGTGGTTTGTGGCTCTATAATATGAATGCCTATGTCTTTTAACAACAATAGTCAAGTCTTCCAATAGACTTTTTAGTGAAACTAAATAGATAGCTTTATTTTCTCGTTGTTTTCTAAAATATTGAATGCTTATGTCTTATAAATTTAGTAGGAAAGTATTCTAATGACTTGCTTATGACACCCCATAGAATATATTATGTATAGTACCATGGACACTGTAGCTTATTCACTTAAATATCTGATAAATTTGGCAACTGGTATGCACAGTCTGGTTAGCTCAGTTAGTAAGGTGTTGGGTTTGCACTATCAAGTTAAAACTGTCATTGGTTTGAATTCCATGTTATCATGTTTTTATTTTACTAGTGTGGTTTGTGGCTCTATAATATGAATGCCTATGTCTTTTAACAACAATAGTCAAGTCTTTCAATGGACTTTTTAGTGAAACCCAATAGATAGCTTTATTTTCTCTTTGTTTACTCAAATATTGAATGCTTATGTCTTATAAATTTAGTAGGAAAGTATTCTAATGACTTGCTTATGACACCCCGTAGAATATATTATATTTAGTACCTTGGACACTGTAGCTTATTCACTTAAATCTCTGATAAATTGTGTGTCTGGTATGCTCGGTCTGGTTAGCACAGTTAGTAAGGTGTTGGGTTTGCACTATCAAATTAAGACTGTCATTGGTTCGAATCCCATGTTATCATGTTTTTATTTTACTAGTGTGGTTTGTGGCTCTATAATATAAATGCCTATGTCTTTTAACAACAATAGTCAAGTCTTCCAATGGACTTTTTAGTGAAACCCAATAGATAGCTTTATTTTCTCTTTGTTTACTCAAATATTGAATGCTTATGTCTTATAAATTTAGTAGTAAAGTATTCTAATGACTTGCTTATGACACCCCATAGAATATATTATGTTTAGTACCTTGGACACTGTAGCTTATTCACTTTAATCTCTGATAAATTGTGTTTTGGTATGCACAGTCTGGTTAGCACAGTTAGTAAGGTGTTGGGTTTGCACTATCAAATTAAGACTGTCATTGGTTCGAATCCCATGTTATCATGTTTTTATTTTACTAGTGTGGTTTGTAGCTCTATAATATGAATGCCTATGTCTTTTAACAACAATAGTCAAGTCTTCCAATGGACTTTTTAGTGAAACCCAATAGATAGCTTTATTTTATCTTTGTTTACTAAAATATTTAATGCTTATGTCTTATAAATTTAGTAGGAAAGTATTCTAATGACTTGCTTATGACACCCCATAGAATATATTATGTTTAGTACCTTGGACACTGTAGCTTATTCACTTAAATCTCTGATAAATTGTGCGTCTGGTATGCACAGTCTGGTTAGCACAGTTAGTAAGGTGTTGGGTTTGCACTATCAAATTAAGACTGTCATTGGTTCGAATCCCATGTTATCATGTTTTTGTTTTACTAGTGTGGTTTGTGGCTCTATAATATGAATGCCTATGTCTTTTAACAACAATAGTCAAGTCTTCCAATGGACTTTTAAGTGAAACCCAATAGATAGCTTTATTTTCTCTTTGTTTACTCAAATATTGAATGCTTATGTCTTATAAATTTAGTAGGAAAGTATTCTAATGACTTGCTTATGACACCCCATAGAATATATTATGTATAGTACCTTGGACACTGTAGCTTATTCACTTAAATATCTGATAAATTTGGCATCTGGTATGCACAGTCTGGTTAGCACAGTTAGTAAGGTGTTAGGTTTGCACTATCAAATTAAGACTGTCATTGGTTTGAATCCCATGTTATCATGATTTTATTTTACTAGTGTGGTTTGTGGCTCTATAATATGAATGCCTATGTCTTTTAACAACAACAGTCAAGTCTTCCAATGGACTTTTTAGTGAAAATCAATAGATAGCTTTATTTTCTCTTTGTTTACTAAAATATTGAATGCTTATGTCTTATAAATTTAGTAGGAAAGTATTCTAATGACTTGCTTATGACACCCCATAGAATATATTATGTTTAGTACCTTGGACACTGGTGCTTATTCACTTAAATCTCTGATAAATTGTGTGTCTGGTGTGCACAGTCTGGTTAGCACGGTTAGTAAGGTGCTGGGTTTGCACTATCAAATTAAGACTGTCATTGGTTCGAATCCCATGTTATTTTTTTTATTTTACTAGTGTGGTTTGTGGCTCTATAATATGAATGCCTATGTCTTTTAACAACAATAGTCAAGTCTTCCAATGGACTTTTTAGTGAAACTAAATAGATAGCGTTATTTTCTCGTTGTTTACTAAAATATTAAATGCTTATGTCTTATAAATTTAGTAGGAAAGTATTCTAATGACTTGCTTATGACACCCCATAGAATATATTATGTATAGTACCTTGGACACTGTAGCTTATTCACTTAAATATCTGATAAATTTGGCAACTGGTATGCACAGTCTGGTTAGCACAGTTAGTAAGGTGTTGGGTTTGCACTATCAAATTAAGACTGTCATTGGTTCGAATCCCATGTTATCATGTTTTTATTTTACTAGTGTGGTTTGTGGCTGTATAATATGAATGCCTATGTCTTTTAACAACAATAGTCAAGTCTTCCAATGGACTTTTTAGTGAAACCCAATAGATAGCTTTATTTTCTCTTTGTTTACTCAAATATTGAATGCTTATGTCTTATAAATTTAGTAGGAAAGTATTCTAATGACTTGCTTATGACACCCCATAGAATATATTATGTTTAGTACCTTGGACACTGTAGCTTATTCACTTTAATCTCTGATAAATTGTGTTTTGTTATGCACAGTCTGGTTAGCACAGTTAGTAAGGTGTTGGGTTTGCACTATCAAGTTAAAACTGTCATTGGTTTGAATTCCATGTTATCATGTTTTTATTTGCTAGTGTGGTTTGTGGCTCTATAATATGAATGCCTATGTCTTTTAACAACAATAGTCAAGTCTTTCAATGGACTTTTTAGTGAAACCCAATAGATAGCTTTATTTTCTCTTTGTTTACTCAAATATTGAATGCTTATGTCTTATAAATTTAGTAGGAAAGTATTCTAATGACTTGCTTATGACACCCCATAGAATATATTATATTTAGTACCCTGGACAATGTATCTTATTCACTTAAATCTCTGATAAATTGTGTGTCTGGTATGCTCGGTCTGGTTAGCACAGTAAGTAAGGTGTTGGGTTTGCACTATCAAATTAAGACTGTCATTGGTTCGAATCCCATGTTATCATGTTTTTATTTTACTAGTGTGGTTTGTGGCTCTATAATATGAATGCCTATGTCTTTTAACAACAATAGTCAAGTCTTCCAATGGACTTTTTAGTGAAACCCAATAGATAGCTTTATTTTATCTTTGTTTACTAAAATATTTAATGCTTATGTCTTATAAATTTAGTAGGAAAGTATTCTAATGACTTGCTTATGACACCCCATAGAATATATTATGTTTAGTACCTTGGACACTGTAGCTTATTCACTTAAATCTCTGACAAATTGTGTGTCTGGTATGCACAGTCTGGTTAGCACAGTTAGTAAGGTGTTGGGTTTGCACTATCAAGTTAAAACTGTCATTGGTTTGAATTCCATGTTATCATGTTTTTATTTGCTAGTGTGGTTTGTGGCTCTATAATATGAATGCCTATGTCTTTTAACAACAATAGTCAAGTCTTTCAATGGACTTTTTAGTGAAACCCAATAGATAGCTTTATTTTCTCTTTGTTTACTCAAATATTGAATGCTTATGTCTTATAAATTTAGTAGGAAAGTATTCTAATGACTTGCTTATGACACCCCATAGAATATATTATATTTAGTACCTTGGACACTGTAGCTTATTCACTTAAATCTCTGATAAATTGTGTGTCTGGTATGCTCGGTCTGGTTAGCACAGTTAGTAAGGTGTTGGGTTTGCACTATCAAATTAAGACTGTCATTGGTTCGAATCCCATGTTATCATGTTTTTATTTTACTAGTGTGGTTTGTGGCTCTATAATATGAATGCCTATGTCTTTTAACAACAATAGTCAAGTCTTCCAATGGACTTTTTAGTGAAACCCAATAGATAGCTTTATTTTATCTTTGTTTACTCAAATATTGAATGCTTATGTCTTATAAATTTAGTAGGAAAGTATTCTAATGACTTGCTTATGACACCCCATAGAATATATTATGTTTAGTACCTTGGACACTGTAGCTTATTCACTTAAATCTCTGATAAATTGGGCATCTGGTATGCACAGTCTGGTTAGCACAGTTAGTAAGGTGTTGGGTTTGCACTATCAAAGTAAGCCTGTCATTGGTTCGAATCCCATGTTATCATGTTTTTATTTTACTAGTGTGGTTTGTGGCTCTATAATATGAATGCCTATGTCTTTTAACAACAATAGTCAAGTCTTCCAATGGACTTTTAAGTGAAACCCAATAGATAGCTTTATTTTCTCTTTGTTTACTCAAATATTAAATGCTTATGTCTTATAAATTTAGTAGGAAAGTATTCTAATGACTTGCTTATGACACCCCATAGAATATATTATGTATAGTACCTTGGACACTGTAGCTAATTCACTTAAATCTCTGATAAATTGTGTGTCTGGTGTGCACAGTCTGGTTAGCACGTTTAGTAAGGTGCTGGGTTTGCACTATCAAATTAAGACTGTCATTGGTTCGAATCCCATGTTATTTTTTTTTATTTTACTAGTGTGGTTTGTGGCTCTATAATATGAATGCCTATGTCTTTTAACAACAATAGTCAAGTCTTCCAATGGACTTTTTAGTGAAACTAAATAGATAGCTTTATTTTCTCGTTGTTTTCTAAAATATTGAATGCTTATGTCTTATAAATTTAGTAGGAAAGTATTCTAATGACTTGCTTATGACACCCCATAGAATATATTATGTATAGTACCTTGGACACTGTAGCTTATTCACTTAAATATCTGATAAATTTGGCAACTGGTATGCACAGTCTGGTTAGCTCAGTTAGTAAGGTGTTGGGTTTGCACTATCAAATTAAGACTGTCATTGGTTCGAATCCCGTGTTATCACGTTTTTATTTTACTAGTGTGGTTTGTAGCTCTATAATATGAATGCCTATGTCTTTTAACAACAATAGTCAAGTCTTCCAATGGACTTTTTAGTGAAACCCAATAGATAGCTTTATTTTCTCGTTGTTTACTAAAATATTTAATGCTTATGTCTTATAAATTTAGTAGGAAAGTATTCTAATGACTTGCTTATGACACCCCATAGAATATATTATGTTTAGTACCTTGGACACTGTAGCTTATTCACTTAAATCTCTGATAAATTGTGTGTCTGGTATGCACAGTCTGGTTAGCACAGTTAGTAAGGTGTTGGGTTTGCACTATCAAATTAAGACTGTCATTGGTTCGAATCCCATGTTATCATGTTTTTGTTTTACTAGTGTGGTTTGTGGCTCTATAATATGAATGCCTATGTCTTTTAACAACAATAGTCAAGTCTTCCAATGGACTTTTAAGTGAAACCCAATAGATAGCTTTATTTTCTCTTTGTTTACTCAAATATTGAATGCTTATGTCTTATAAATTCAGTAGGAAAGTATTCTAATGACTTGCTTATGACACCCCGTAGAATATATTATATTTAGTACCTTGGACACTGTAGCTTATTCACTTAAATCTCTGATAAATTGTGTGTCTGGTATGCTCGGTCTGGTTAGCACAGTTAGTAAGGTGTTGGGTTTGCACTATCAAATTAAGACTGTCATTGGTTCGAATCCCATGTTATCATGTTTTTATTTTACTAGTGTGGTTTGTGGCTCTATAAAATGAATGCCTATGTCTTTTAACAACAATAGTCAAGTCTTCCAATGGACTTTTTAGTGAAACCCAATAGATAGCTTTATTTTCTCTTTGTTTACTCAAATATTGAATGCTTATGTCTTATAAATTTAGTAGTAAAGTATTCTAATGACTTGCTTATGACACCCCATAGAATATATTATGTTTAGTACCTTGGACACTGTAGCTTATTCACTTTAATCTCTGATAAATTGTGTTTTGGTATGCACAGTCTGGTTAGCACAGTTAGTAAGGTGTTGGGTTTGCACTATCAAATTAAGACTGTCATTGGTTCGAATCCCGTGTTATCATGTTTTTATTTTACTAGTGTGGTTTGTAGCTCTATAATATGAATGCCTATGTCTTTTAACAACAATAGTCAAGTCTTCCAATGGACTTTTTAGTGAAACCCAATAGATAGCTTTATTTTCTCGTTGTTTACTAAAATATTAAATGCTTATGTCTTATAAATTTAGTAGGAAAGTATTCTAATGACTTGCTTATGACACCCCATAGAATATATTATGTATAGTACCTTGGACACTGTAGCTTATTCACTTAAATATCTGATAAATTTGGCAACTGGTATGCACAGTCTGGTTAGCACAGTTAGTATGGTGTTGGGT
The DNA here is from genome assembly GCF_028390025.1 of Pseudophryne corroboree. Lineage (NCBI taxonomy): Eukaryota > Metazoa > Chordata > Amphibia > Anura > Myobatrachidae > Pseudophryne > Pseudophryne corroboree. The sequence goes on along the minus strand of NC_086447.1, from coordinate 646,568,132 downwards.
TTGCACTATCAAATTAAGACTGTCATTGGTTCGAATCCCATGTTATCATGTTTTTATTTTACTAGTGTGGTTTGTGGCTGTATAATATGAATGCCTATGTCTTTTAACAACAATAGTCAAGTCTTCCAATGGACTTTTTAGTGAAACCCAATAGATAGCTTTATTTTCTCTTTGTTTACTCAAATATTGAATGCTTATGTCTTATAAATTTAGTAGGAAAGTATTCTAATGACTTGCTTATGACACCCCATAGAATATATTATGTTTAGTACCTTGGACACTGTAGCTTATTCACTTTAATCTCTGATAAATTGTGTTTTGTTATGCACAGTCTGGTTAGCACAGTTAGTAAGGTGTTGGGTTTGCACTATCAAGTTAAAACTGTCATTGGTTTGAATTCCATGTTATCATGTTTTTATTTGCTAGTGTGGTTTGTGGCTCTATAATATGAATGCCTATGTCTTTTAACAACAATAGTCAAGTCTTTCAATGGACTTTTTAGTGAAACCCAATAGATAGCTTTATTTTCTCTTTGTTTACTCAAATATTGAATGCTTATGTCTTATAAATTTAGTAGGAAAGTATTCTAATGACTTGCTTATGACACCCCATAGAATATATTATATTTAGTACCCTGGACAATGTATCTTATTCACTTAAATCTCTGATAAATTGTGTATATGGTATGCTCGGTCTGGTTAGCACAGTAAGTAAGGTGTTGGGTTTGCACTATCAAATTAAGACTGTCATTGGTTCGAATCCCATGTTATCATGTTTTTATTTTACTAGTGTGGTTTGTGGCTCTATAATATGAATGCCTATGTCTTTTAACAACAATAGTCAAGTCTTCCAATGGACTTTTTAGTGAAACCCAATAGATAGCTTTATTTTATCTTTGTTTACTAAAATATTTAATGCTTATGTCTTATAAATTTAGTAGGAAAGTATTCTAATGACTTGCTTATGACACCCCATAGAATATATTATGTTTAGTACCTTGGACACTGTAGCTTATTCACTTAAATCTCTGATAAATTTTGTGTCTGGTATGCACAGTCTGGTTAGCACAGTTAGTAAGGTGTTGGGTTTGCACTATCAAATTAAGACTGTCATTGGTTCGAATCCCAAGTTATCATGTTTTTATTTTACTAGTATGGTTTGTGGCTCTATAATATGAATGCCTATGTCTTTTAACAACAATAGTCAAGTCTTCCAATGGACTTTTTAGTGAAACTCAATAGATAGCTTTATTTTCTCTTTGTTTACTAAAATATTGAATGCTTATGTCTTATAAATTTAGTAGGAAAGTATTCTAATGACTTGCTTATGACACCCCATAGAATATATTATGTTTAGTACCTTGGACACTGGTGCTTATTCACTTAAATCTCTGATAAATTGTGTGTCTGGTGTGCACAGTCTGGTTAGCACGGTTAGTAAGGTGCTGGGTTTGCACTATCAAATTAAGACTGTCATTGGTTCGAATCCCATGTTATTTTTTTTTATTTTACTAGTGTGGTTTGTGGCTCTATAATATGAATGCCTATGTCTTTTAACAACAATAGTCAAGTCTTCCAATGGACTTTTTAGTGAAACTAAATAGATAGCTTTATTTTCTCGTTGTTTACTAAAATATTAAATGCTTATGTCTTATAAATTTAGTAGGAAAGTATTCTAATGACTTGCTTATGACACCCCATAGAATATATTATGTATAGTACCTTGGACACTGTAGCTTATTCACTTAAATATCTGATAAATTTGGCATTTGGTATGCACAGTCTGGTTAGCACAGTTAGTAAGGTGTTAGGTTTGCACTATCAAATTAAGACTGTCATTGGTTCAAATCCCATGTTATCATGATTTTATTTTACTAGTGTGGTTTGTGGCTCTATAATATGAATGCCTATGTCTTTTAACAACAACAGTCAAGTCTTCCAATGGACTTTTTAGTGAAACTCAATAGATAGCTTTATTTTCTCTTTGTTTACTAAAATATTGAATGCTTATGTCTTATAAATTTAGTAGGAAAGTATTCTAATGACTTGCTTATGACACCCCATAGAATATATTATGTTTAGTACCTTGGACACTGGTGCTTATTCACTTAAATCTCTGATAAATTGTGTGTCTGGTGTGCACAGTCTGGTTAGCACGGTTAGTAAGGTGCTGGGTTTGCACTATCAAATTAAGACTGTCATTGGTTCGAATCCCATGTTATTTTTTTTTATTTTACTAGTGTGGTTTGTGGCTCTATAATATGAATGCCTATGTCTTTTAACAACAATAGTCAAGTCTTCCAATGGACTTTTTAGTGAAACTAAATAGATAGCTTTATTTTCTCGTTGTTTACTAAAATATTAAATGCTTATGTCTTATAAATTTAGTAGGAAAGTATTCTAATGACTTGCTTATGACACCCCATAGAATATATTATGTATAGTACCTTGGACACTGTAGCTTATTCACTTAAATATCTGATAAATTTAGCAACTGGTATGCACAGTCTGGTTAGCGCAGTTAGTAAGGTGTTGGGTTTGCACTATCAAATTAAGACTGTCATTGGTTCGAATCCCATGTTATCATGGTTTTATTTTACTAGTGTGGTTTGTGGCTGTATAATATGAATGCCTATGTCTTTTAACAACAATAGTCAAGTCTTCCAATGGACTTTTTAGTGAAACCCAATAGATAGCTTTATTTTCTCTTTGTTTACTCAAATATTGAATGCTTATGTCTTATAAATTTAGTAGGAAAGTATTCTAATGACTTGCTTATGACACCCCATAGAATATATTATGTTTAGTACCTTGGACACTGTAGCTTATTCACTTTAATCTCTGATAAATTGTGTTTTGTTATGCACAGTCTGGTTAGCACAGTTAGTAAGGTGTTGGGTTTGCACTATCAAGTTAAAACTGTCATTGGTTTGAATTCCATGTTATCATGTTTTTATTTGCTAGTGTGGTTTGTGGCTCTATAATATGAATGCCTATGTCTTTTAACAACAATAGTCAAGTCTTTCAATGGACTTTTTAGTGAAACCCAATAGATAGCTTTATTTTCTCTTTGTTTACTCAAATATTGAATGCTTATATCTTATAAATTTAGTAGGAAAGTATTCTAATGACTTGCTTATGACACCCCATAGAATATATTATATTTAGTACAATGGACAATGTATCTTATTCACTTAAATCTCTGATAAATTGTGTGTCTGGTATGCTCGGTCTGGTTAGCACAGTAAGTAAGGTGTTGGGTTTGCACTATCAAATTAAGACTGTCATTGGTTCGAATCCCATGTTATCATGTTTTTATTTTACTAGTGTGGTTTGTGGCTCTATAATATGAATGCCTATGTCTTTTAACAACAATAGTCAAGTCTTCCAATGGACTTTTTAGTGAAACCCAATAGATAGCTTTATTTTATCTTTGTTTACTAAAATATTTAATGCTTATGTCTTATAAATTTAGTAGGAAAGTATTCTAATGACTTGCTTATGACACCCCATAGAATATATTATGTATAGTACCTTGGACACTGTAGCTTATTCACTTAAATATCTGATAAATTTGGCATCTGGTATGCACAGTCTGGTTAGCACAGTTAGTAAGGTGTTAGGTTTGCACTATCAAATTAAGACTGTCATTGGTTCAAATCCCATGTTATCATGATTTTATTTTACTAGTGTGGTTTGTGGCTCTATAATATGAATGCCTATGTCTTTTAACAACAACAGTCAAGTCTTCCAATGGACTTTTTAGTGAAACTCAATAGATAGCTTTATTTTCTCTTTGTTTACTAAAATATTGAATGCTTATGTCTTATAAATTTAGTAGGAAAGTATTCTAATGACTTGCTTATGACACCCCATAGAATATATTATGTTTAGTACCTTGGACACTGGTGCTTATTCACTTAAATCTCTGATAAATTGTGTGTCTGGTGTGCACAGTCTGGTTAGCACGGTTAGTAAGGTGCTGGGTTTGCACTATCAAATTAAGACTGTCATTGGTTCGAATCCCATGTTATTTTTTTTTATTTTACTAGTGTGGTTTGTGGCTCTATAATATGAATGCCTATGTCTTTTAACAACAATAGTCAAGTCTTCCAATGGACTTTTTAGTGAAACTAAATAGATAGCTTTATTTTCTTGTTGTTTACTAAAATATTAAATGCTTATGTCTTATAAATTTAGTAGGAAAGTATTCTAATGACTTGCTTATGACACCCCATAGAATATATTATGTATAGTACCTTGGACACTGTAGCTTATTCACTTAAATATCTGATAAATTTGGCAACTGGTATGCACAGTCTGGTTAGCACAGTTAGTAAGGTGTTGGGTTTGCACTATCAAATTAAGACTGTCATTGGTTCGAATCCCATGTTATCATGTTTTTATTTTACTAGTGTGGTTTGTGGCTGTATAATATGAATGCCTATGTCTTTTAACAACAATAGTCAAGTCTTCCAATGGACTTTTTAGTGAAACCCAATAGATAGCTTTATTTTCTCTTTGTTTACTCAAATATTGAATGCTTATGTCTTATAAATTTAGTAGGAAAGTATTCTAATGACTTGCTTATGACACCCCATAGAATATATTATGTTTAGTACCTTGGACACTGTAGCTTATTCACTTTAATCTCTGATAAATTGTGTTTTGTTATGCACAGTCTGGTTAGCACAGTTAGTAAGGTGTTGGGTTTGCACTATCAAGTTAAAACTGTCATTGGTTTGAATTCCATGTTATCATGTTTTTATTTGCTAGTGTGGTTTGTGGCTCTATAATATGAATGCCTATGTCTTTTAACAACAATAGTCAAGTCTTTCAATGGACTTTTTAGTGAAACCCAATAGATAGCTTTATTTTCTCTTTGTTTACTCAAATATTGAATGCTTATGTCTTATAAATTTAGTAGGAAAGTATTCTAATGACTTGCTTATGACACCCCATAGAATATATTATATTTAGTACCCTGGACAATGTATCTTATTCACTTAAATCTCTGATAAATTGTGTGTCTGGTATGCTCGGTCTGGTTAGCACAGTAAGTAAGGTGTTGGGTTTGCACTATCAAATTAAGACTGTCATTGCTTCGAATCCCATGTTATCATGTTTTTATTTTACTAGTGTGGTTTGTGGCTCTATAATATGAATGCCTATGTCTTTTAACAACAATAGTCAAGTCTTCCAATGGACTTTTTAGTGAAACCCAATAGATAGCTTTATTTTATCTTTGTTTACTAAAATATTTAATGCTTATGTCTTATAAATTTAGTAGGAAAGTATTCTAATGACTTGCTTATGACACCCCATAGAATATATTATGTTTAGTACCTTGGACACTGTAGCTTATTCACTTAAATCTCTGATAAATTGTGTGTCTGGTATGCACAGTCTGGTTAGCACAGTTAGTAAGGTGTTGGGTTTGCACTATCAAATTAAGACTGTCATTGGTTCGAATCCCAAGTTATCATGTTTTTATTTTACTAGTATGGTTTGTGGCTCTATAATATGAATGCCTATGTCTTTTAACAACAATAGTCAAGTCTTCCAATGGACTTTTAAGTTAAACCCAATAGATAGCTTTATTTTCTCTTTGTTTACTCAAATATTAAATGCTTATGTCTTATAAATTTAGTAGGAAAGTATTCTAATGACTTGCTTATGACACCCCATAGAATATATTATGTATAGTACCTTGGACACTGTGGCTTATTCACTTAAATATCTGATAAATTTGGCATCTGGTATGCACAGTCTGGTTAGCACAGTTAGTAAGGTGTTAGGTTTGCACTATCAAATTAAGACTGTCATTGGTTCAAATCCCATGTTATCATGATTTTATTTTACTAGTGTGGTTTGTGGCTCTATAATATGAATGCCTATGTCTTTTAACAACAACAGTCAAGTCTTCCAATGGACTTTTTAGTGAAACTCAATAGATAGCTTTATTTTCTCTTTGTTTACTAAAATATTGAATGCTTATGTCTTATAAATTTAGTAGGAAAGTATTCTAATGACTTGCTTATGACACCCCATAGAATATATTATGTTTAGTACCTTGGACACTGGTGCTTATTCACTTAAATCTCTGATAAATTGTGTGTCTGGTGTGCACAGTCTGGTTAGCACGGTTAGTAAGGTGCTGGGTTTGCACTATCAAATTAAGACTGTCATTGGTTCGAATCCCATGTTATTTTTTTTTATTTTACTAGTGTGGTTTGTGGCTCTATAATATGAATGCCTATGTCTTTTAACAACAATAGTCAAGTCTTCCAATGGACTTTTTAGTGAAACTAAATAGATAGCTTTATTTTCTCGTTGTTTACTAAAATATTAAATGCTTATGTCTTATAAATTTAGTAGGAAAGTATTCTAATGACTTGCTTATGACACCCCATAGAATATATTATGTATAGTACCTTGGACACTGTAGCTTATTCACTTAAATATCTGATAAATTTGGCAACTGGTATGCACAGTCTGGTTAGCACAGTTAGTAAGGTGTTGGGTTTGCACTATCAAATTAAGACTGTCATTGGTTCGAATCCCATGTTATCATGTTTTTATTTTACTAGTGTGGTTTGTGGCTGTATAATATGAATGCCTATGTCTTTTAACAACAATAGTCAAGTCTTCCAATGGACTTTTTAGTGAAACCCAATAGATAGCTTTATTTTCTCTTTGTTTACTCAAATATTGAATGCTTATGTCTTATAAATTTAGTAGGAAAGTATTCTAATGACTTGCTTATGACACCCCATAGAATATATTATGTTTAGTACCTTGGACACTGTAGCTTATTCACTTTAATCTCTGATAAATTGTGTTTTGTTATGCACAGTCTGGTTAGCACAGTTAGTAAGGTGTTGGGTTTGCACTATCAAGTTAAAACTGTCATTGGTTTGAATTCCATGTTATCATGTTTTTATTTGCTAGTGTGGTTTGTGGCTCTATAATATGAATGCCTATGTCTTTTAACAACAATAGTCAAGTCTTTCAATGGACTTTTTAGTGAAACCCAATAGATAGCTTTATTTTCTCTTTGTTTACTCAAATATTGAATGCTAATGTCTTATAAATTTAGTAGGAAAGTATTCTAATAAATTGCTTATGACACCCCATAGAATATATTATATTTAGTACCCTGGACAATGTATCTTATTCACTTAAATCTCTGATAAATTGTGTGTCTGGTATGCTCGGTCTGGTTAGCACAGTAAGTAAGGTGTTGGGTTTGCACTATCAAATTAAGACTGTCATTGGTTCGAATCCCATGTTATCATGTTTTTATTTTACTAGTGTGGTTTGTGGCTCTATAATATGAATGCCTATGTCTTTTAACAACAATAGTCAAGTCTTCCAATGGACTTTTTAGTGAAACCCAATAGATAGCTTTATTTTATCTTTGTTTACTAAAATATTTAATGCTTATGTCTTATAAATTTAGTAGGAAAGTATTCTAATGACTTGCTTATGACACCCCATAGAATATATTATGTTTAGTACCTTGGACACTGTAGCTTATTCACTTAAATCTCTGATAAATTGTGTGTCTGGTATGCACAGTCTGGTTAGCACAGTTAGTAAGGTGTTGGGTTTGCACTATCAAATTAAGACTGTCATTGGTTCGAATCCCAAGTTATCATGTTTTTATTTTACTAGTATGGTTTGTGGCTATATAATATGAATGCCTATGTCTTTTAACAACAATAGTCAAGTCTTCCAATGGACTTTTAAGTGAAACCCAATAGATAGCTTTATTTTCTCTTTGTTTACTCAAATATTAAATGCTTATGTCTTATAAATTTAGTAGGAAAGTATTCTAATGACTTGCTTATGACACCCCATAGAATATATTATGTATAGTACCTTGGACACTGTAGCTTATTCACTTAAATATCTGATAAATTTGGCATCTGGTATGCACAGTCTGGTTAGCACAGTTAGTAAGGTGTTAGGTTTGCACTATCAAATTAAGACTGTCATTGGTTCAAATCCCATGTTATCATGATTTTATTTTACTAGTGTGGTTTGTGGCTCTATAATATGAATGCCTATGTCTTTTAACAACAACAGTCAAGTCTTCCAATGGACTTTTTAGTGAAACTCAATAGATAGCTTTATTTTCTCTTTGTTTACTAAAATATTGAATGCTTATGTCTTATAAATTTAGTAGGAAAGTATTCTAATGACTTGCTTATGACACCCCATAGAATATATTATGTTTAGTACCTTGGACACTGGTGCTTATTCACTTAAATCTCTGATAAATTGTGTGTCTGGTGTGCACAGTCTGGTTAGCACGGTTAGTAAGGTGCTGGGTTTGCACTATCAAATTAAGACTGTCATTGGTTCGAATCCCATGTTATTTTTTTTTATTTTACTAGTGTGGTTTGTGGCTCTATAATATGAATGCCTATGTCTTTTAACAACAATAGTCAAGTCTTCCAATGGACTTTTTAGTGAAACTAAATAGATAGCTTTATTTTCTCGTTGTTTACTAAAATATTAAATGCTTATGTCTTATAAATTTAGTAGGAAAGTATTCTAATGACTTGCTTATGACACCCCATAGAATATATTATGTATAGTACCTTGGACACTGTAGCTTATTCACTTAAATATCTGATAAATTTGGCAACTGGTATGCACAGTCTGGTTAGCACAGTTAGTAAGGTGTTGGGTTTGCACTATCAAATTAAGACTGTCATTGGTTCGAATTCCATGTTATCATGTTTTTATTTTACTAGTGTGGTTTGTGGCTCTATAATATGAATGCCTATGTCTTTTAACAACAATAGTCAAGTCTTCCAATGGACTTTTAAGTGAAACCCAATAGATAGCTTTATTTTCTCTTTGTTTACTCAAATATTGAATGCTTATGTCTTATAAATTTAGTAGGAAAGTATTCTAATGACTTGCTTATGACACCCCATAGAATATATTATGTATAGTACCTTGGACACTGAAGCTTATTCACTTAAATATCTGATAAATTTGGCATCTGGTATGCACAGTCTGGTTAGCACAGTTAGTAAGGTGTTAGGTTTGCACTATCAAATTAAGACTGTCATTGGTTCGAATCCCATGTTATCATGATTTTATTTTACTAGTGTGGTTTGTGGCTCTATAATATGAATGCCTATGTCTTTTAACAACAACAGTCAAGTCTTCCAATGGACTTTTTAGTGAAACTCAATAGATAGCTTTATTTTCTCTTTGTTTACTAAAATATTGAATGCTTATGTCTTATAAATTTAGTAGGAAAGTATTCTAATGACTTGCTTATGACACCCCATAGAATATATTATGTTTAGTACCTTGGACACTGGTGCTTATTCACTTAAATCTCTGATAAATTGTGTGTCTGGTGTGCACAGTCTGGTTAGCACGGTTAGTAAGGTGCTGGGTTTGCACTATCAAATTAAGACTGTCATTGGTTCGAATCCCATGATATTTTTTTTTATTTTACTAGTGTGGTTTGTGGCTCTATAATATGAATGCCTATGTCTTTTAATAACAATAGTCAAGTCTTCCAATGGACTTTTTAGTGAAACTAAATAGATAGCTTTATTTTCTCGTTGTTTACTAAAATATTGAATGCTTATGTCTTATAAATTTAGTAGGAAAGTATTCTAATGACTTGCTTATGACACCCCATAGAATATATTATGTATAGTACCTTGGACACTGTAGCTTATTCACTTAAATATCTGATAAATTTGGCAACTGGTATGCACAGTCTGGTTAGCACAGTTAGTAAGGTGTTGGGTTTGCACTATCAAATTAAGACTGTAATTGGTTTGAATCCCATGTTATCATGTTTTTATTTTACTAGTGTGGTTTGTGGCTGTATAATATGAATGCTTATGTCTTTTAACAACAATAGTCAAGTCTTCCAATGGACTTTTTAGTGAAACCCAATAGATAGCTTTATTTTCTCTTTGTTTACTCAAATATTAAATGCTTATGTCTTATAAATTTAGTAGTAAAGTATTCTAATGACTTGCTTATGACAACCCATAGAATATATTATGTTTAGTACCTTGGACACTGTAGCTTATTCACTTTAATCTCTGATAAATTGTGTTTTGTTATGCACAGTCTGGTTAGCACAGTTAGTAAGGTGTTGGGTTTGCACTATCAAATTAAGACTGTCATTGGTTCGAATCCCATGTTATCATGTTTTTATTTTACTAGTGTGGTTTGTGGCTCTATAATATGAATGCCTATGTCTTTTAACAACAATAGTCAAGTCTTCCAATGGACTTTTTAGTGAAACCCAATAGATAGCTTTATTTTCTCTTTGTTTACTCAAATATTAAATGCTTATGTCTTATAAATTTAGTAGGAAAGTATTCTAATGACTTGCTTATGACACCCCATAGAATATATTATGTATAGTACCTTGGACACTGTAGCTTATTCACTTAAATATCTGATAAATTTGGCAACTGGTATGCACAGTCTGGTTAGCACAGTTAGTAAGGTGTTGGGTTTGCACTATCAAATTAAGACTGTCATTGGTTCGAATTCCATGTTATCATGTTTTTATTTTACTAGTGTGGTTTGTGGCTCTATAATATGAATGCCTATGTCTTTTAACAACAATAGTCAAGTCTTCCAAAGGACTTTTAAGTGAAACCCAATAGATAGCTTTATTTTCTCTTTGTTTACTCAAATATTGAATGCTTATGTCTTATAAATTTAGTAGGAAAGTATTCTAATGACTTGCTTATGACACCCCATAGAATATATTATGTATAGTACCTTGGACACTGAAGCTTATTCACTTAAATATCTGATAAATTTGGCATCTGGTATGCACAGTCTGGTTAGCACAGTTAGTAAGGTGTTAGGTTTGCACTATCAAATTAAGACTGTCATTGGTTCGAATCCCATGTTATCATGATTTTATTTTACTAGTGTGGTTTGTGGCTCTATAATATGAATGCCTATGTCTTTTAACAACAACAGTCAAGTCTTCCAATGGACTTTTTAGTGAAACTCAATAGATAGCTTTATTTTCTCTTTGTTTACTAAAATATTGAATGCTTATGTCTTATAAATTTAGTAGGAAAGTATTCTAATGACTTGCTTATGACACCCCATAGAATATATTATGTTTAGTACCTTGGACACTGGTGCTTATTCACTTAAATCTCTGATAAATTGTGTGTCTGGTGTGCACAGTCTGGTTAGCACGGTTAGTAAGGTGCTGGGTTTGCACTATCAAATTAAGACTGTCATTGGTTCGAATCCCATGATATTTTTTTTTATTTTACTAGTGTGGTTTGTGGCTCTATAATATGAATGCCTATGTCTTTTAACAACAATAGTCAAGTCTTCCAATGGACTTTTTAGTGAAACTAAATAGATAGCTTTATTTTCTCGTTGTTTACTAAAATATTGAATGCTTATGTCTTATAAATTTAGTAGGAAAGTATTCTAATGACTTGCTTATGACACCCCATAGAATATATTATGTATAGTACCTTGGACACTGTAGCTTATTCACTTAAATATCTGATAAATTTGGCAACTGGTATGCACAGTCTGGTTAGCACAGTTAGTAAGGTGTTGGGTTTGCACTATCAAATTAAGACTGTAATTGGTTCGAATCCCATGTTATCATGTTTTTATTTTACTAGTGTGGTTTGTGGCTGTATAATATGAATGCCTATGTCTTTTAACAACAATAGTCAAGTCTTCCAATGGACTTTTTAGTGAAACCCAATAGATAGCTTTATTTTCTCTTTGTTTACTCAAATATTGAATGCTTATGTCTTATAAATTTAGTAGTAAAGTATTCTAATGACTTGCTTATGACAACCCATAGAATATATTATGTTTAGTACCTTGGACACTGTAGCTTATTCACTTTAATCTCTGATAAATTGTGTTTTGTTATGCACAGTCTGGTTAGCACAGTTAGTAAGGTGTTGGGTTTGCACTATCAAGTTAAAACTGTCATTGGTTTGAATTTCATGTTATCATGTTTTTATTTGCTAGTGTGGTTTGTGGCTCTATAATATGAATGCCTATGTCTTTTAACAACAATAGTCAAGTATTTCAATGGACTTTTTAGTGAAACCCAATAGATAGCTTTATTTTCTCTTTGTTTACTCAAATATTGAATGCTTATGTCTTATAAATTTAGTAGGAAAGTATTCTAATGACTTGCTTATGACACCCCATAGAATATATTATATTTAGTACCTTGGACACTGTAGCTTATTCACTTAAATCTCTGATAAATTGTGTTTCTGGTATGCTCGGTCTGGTTAGCACAGTTAGTAAGGTGTTGGGTTTGCACTTTCAAATTAAGACTGTCATTGGTTCGAATCCCATGTTATAATGTTTTTATTTTACTAGTGTGGTTTGTGGCTCTATAATATGAATGCCTATGTCTTTTAACAACAATAGTCAAGTCTTCCAATGGACTTTTTAGTGAAACCCAATAGATAGCTTTATTTTATCTTTGTTTACTAAAATATTTAATGCTTATGTCTTATAAATTTAGTAGGAAAGTATTCTAATGACTTGCTTATGACACCCCATAGAATATATTATGTTTAGTACCTTGGACACTGTAGCTTATTCACTTAAATCTCTGATAAATTGTGTGTCTGGTATGCACAGTCTGGTTAGCACAGTTAGTAAGGTGTTGGGTTTGCACTATCAAATTAAGACTGTCATTGGTTCGAATCCCATGTTATCATGTTTTTATTTTACTAGTGTGGTTTGTGGCTCTATAATATGAATGCCTATGTCTTTTAACAACAATAGTCAAGTCTTCCAATGGACTTTTAAGTGAAACCCAATAGATAGCTTTATTTTCTCTTTGTTTACTCAAATATTAAATGCTTATGTCTTATAAATTTAGTAGGAAAGTATTCTAATGACTTGCTTATGACACCCCATAGAATATATTATGTATAGTACCTTGGACACTGTAGCTTATTCACTTAAATATCTGATAAATTTGGTATCTGGTATGCACAGTCTGGTTAGCACAGTTAGTAAGGTGTTAGGTTTGCACTATCAAATTAAGACTGTCATTGGTTCGAATCCCATGTTATCATGATTTTATTTTACTAGTGTGGTTCGTGGCTCTATAATATGAATGCCTATGTCTTTTAACAACAACAGTCAAGTCTTCCAATGGACTTTTTAGTGAAACTCAATAGATAGCTTTATTTTCTCTTTGTTTACTAAAATATTGAATGCTTATGTCTTATAAATTTAGTAGGAAAGTATTCTAATGACTTGCTTATGACACCCCATAGAATATATTATGTTTAGTACCTTGGACACTGGTGCTTATTCACTTAAATCTCTGATAAATTGTGTGTCTGGTGTGCACAGTCTGGTTAGCACGGTTAGTAAGGTGCTGGGTTTGCACTATCAAATTAAGACTGTCATTGGTTCGAATCCCATGTTATTTTTTTTTATTTTACTAGTGTGGTTTGTGGCTCTATAATATGAATGCCTATGTCTTTTAACAACAATAGTCAAGTCTTCCAATGGACTTTTTAGTGAAACTAAATAGATAGCTTTATTTTCTCGTTGTTTACTAAAATATTAAATGCTTATGTCTTATAAATTTAGTAGGAAAGTATTCTAATGACTTGCTTATGACACCCCATAGAATATATTATGTATAGTACCTTGGACACTGTAGCTTATTCACTTAAATATCTGATAAATTTGGCAACTGGTATGCACAGTCTGGTTAGCACAGTTAGTAAGGTGTTGGGTTTGCACTATCAAATTAAGACTGTAATTGGTTCGAATCCCATGTTATCATGTTTTTATTTTACTAGTGTGGTTTGTGGCTGTATAATATGAATGCCTATGTCTTTTAACAACAATAGTCAAGTCTTCCAATGGACTTTTTAGTGAAACCCAATAGATAGCTTTATTTTCTCTTTGTTTACTCAAATATTGAATGCTTATGTCTTATAAATTTAGTAGTAAAGTATTCTAATGACTTGCTTATGACAACCCATAGAATATATTATGTTTAGTACCTTGGACACTGTAGCTTATTCACTTTAATCTCTGATAAATTGTGTTTTGTTATGCACAGTCTGGTTAGCACAGTTAGTAAGGTGTTGGGTTTGCACTATCAAGTTAAAACTGTCATTGGTTTGAATTTCATGTTATCATGTTTTTATTTGCTAGTGTGGTTTGTGGCTCTATAATATGAATGCCTATGTCTTTTAACAACAATAGTCAAGTATTTCAATGGACTTTTTAGTGAAACCCAATAGATAGCTTTATTTTCTCTTTGTTTACTCAAATATTGAATGCTTATGTCTTATAAATTTAGTAGGAAAGTATTCTAATGACTTGCTTATGACACCCCATAGAATATATTATATTTAGTACCTTGGACACTGTAGCTTATTCACTTAAATCTCTGATAAATTGTGTGTCTGGTATGCTCGGTCTGGTTAGCACAGTTAGTAAGGTGTTGGGTTTGCACTTTCAAATTAAGACTGTCATTGGTTCGAATCCCATGTTATAATGTTTTTATTTTACTAGTGTGGTTTGTGGCTCTATAATATGAATGCCTATGTCTTTTAACAACAATAGTCAAGTCTTCCAATGGACTTTTTAGTGAAACCCAATAGATAGCTTTATTTTATCTTTGTTTACTAAAATATTTAATGCTTATGTCTTATAAATTTAGTAGGAAATTATTCTAATGTCTTGCTTATGACACCCCATAGAATATATTATGTTTAGTACCTTGGACACTGTAGCTTATTCACTTAAATCTCTGATAAATTGTGTGTCTGGTATGCACAGTCTGGTTAGCACAGTTAGTAAGGTGTTGGGTTTGCACTATCAAATTAAGACTGTCATTGGTTCGAATCCCATGTTATCATGTTTTTATTTTACTAGTGTGGTTTGTGGCTCTATAATATGAATGCCTATGTCTTTTAACAACAATAGTCAAGTCTTCCAATGGACTTTTAAGTGAAACCCAATAGATAGCTTTATTTTCTCTTTGTTTACTCAAATATTAAATGCTTATGTCTTATAAATTTAGTAGGAAAGTATTCTAATGACTTGCTTATGACACCCCATAGAATATATTATGTATAGTACCTTGGACACTGTAGCTTATTCACTTAAATATCTGATAAATTTGGTATCTGGTATGCACAGTCTGGTTAGCACAGTTAGTAAGGTGTTAGGTTTGCACTATCAAATTAAGACTGTCATTGGTTCGAATCCCATGTTATCATGATTTTATTTTACTAGTGTGGTTCGTGGCTCTATAATATGAATGCCTATGTCTTTTAACAACAACAGTCAAGTCTTCCAATGGACTTTTTAGTGAAACTCAATAGATAGCTTTATTTTCTCTTTGTTTACTAAAATATTGAATGCTTATGTCTTATAAATTTAGTAGGAAAGTATTCTAATGACTTGCTTATGACACCCCATAGAATATATTATGTTTAGTACCTTGGACACTGGTGCTTATTCACTTAAATCTCTGATAAATTGTGTGTCTGGTGTGCACAGTCTGGTTAGCACGGTTAGTAAGGTGCTGGGTTTGCACTATCAAATTAAGACTGTCATTGGTTCGAATCCCATGTTATTTTTTTTTATTTTACTAGTGTGGTTTGTGGCTCTATAATATGAATGCCTATGTCTTTTAACAACAATAGTCAAGTCTTCCAATGGACTTTTTAGTGAAACTAAATAGATAGCTTTATTTTCTCGTTGTTTACTAAAATATTAAATGCTTATGTCTTATAAATTTAGTAGGAAAGTATTCTAATGACTTGCTTATGACACCCCATAGAATATATTATGTATAGTACCTTGGACACTGTAGCTTATTCACTTAAATATCTGATAAATTTGGCAACTGGTATGCACAGTCTGGTTAGCACAGTTAGCAAGGTGTTGGGTTTGCACTATCAAATTAAGACTGTCATTGGTTCGAATCCCATGTTATCATGTTTTTATTTTACTAGTGTGGTTTGTGGCTGTATAATATGAATGCCTATGTCTTTTAACAACAATAGTCAAGTCTTCCAATGGACTTTTTAGTGAAACCCAATAGATAGCTTTATTTTCTCTTTGTTTACTCAAATATTGAATGCTTATGTCTTATAAATTTAGTAGTAAAGTATTCTAATGACTTGCTTATGACA
Organism: Pseudophryne corroboree; assembly: GCF_028390025.1. NCBI lineage: Eukaryota > Metazoa > Chordata > Amphibia > Anura > Myobatrachidae > Pseudophryne > Pseudophryne corroboree. The sequence goes on along the minus strand of NC_086447.1, from coordinate 646,551,937 downwards.
CCCCATAGAATATATTATGTTTAGTACCTTGGACACTGTAGCTTATTCACTTTAATCTCTGATACATTGTGTTTTGTTATGCACAGTCTGGTTAGCACAGTTAGTAAGGTGTTGGGTTTGCACTATCAAGTTAAAACTGTCATTGGTTTGAATTCCATGTTATCATGTTTTTATTTGCTAGTGTGGTTTGTGGCTCTATAATATGAATGCCTATGTCTTTTAACAACAATAGTCAAGTCTTTCAATGGACTTTTTAGTGAAACCCAATAGATAGCTTTATTTTCTCTTTGTTTACTCAAATATTGAATGCTAATGTCTTATAAATTTAGTAGGAAAGTATTCTAATAACTTGCTTATGACACCCCATAGAATATATTATATTTAGTACCCTGGACAATGTATCTTATTCACTTAAATCTCTGATAAATTGTGTGTCTGGTATGCTCGGTCTGGTTAGCACAGTAAGTAAGGTGTTGGGTTTGCACTATCAAATTAAGACTGTCATTGGTTCGAATCCCATGTTATCATGTTTTTATTTTACTAGTGTGGTTTGTGGCTCTATAATATGAATGCCTATGTCTTTTAACAACAATAGTCAAGTCTTCCAATGGACTTTTTAGTGAAACCCAATAGATAGCTTTATTTTATCTTTGTTTACTAAAATATTTAATGCTTATGTCTTATAAATTTAGTAGGAAAGTATTCTAATGACTTGCTTATGACACCCCATAGAATATATTATGTTTAGTACCTTGGACACTGTAGCTTATTCACTTAAATCTCTGATAAATTGTGTGTCTGGTATGCACAGTCTGGTTAGCACAGTTAGTAAGGTGTTGGGTTTGCACTATCAAATTAAGAATGTCATTGGTTCGAATCCCAAGTTATCATGTTTTTATTTTACTAGTATGGTTTGTGGCTATATAATATGAATGCCTATGTCTTTTAACAACAATAGTCAAGTCTTCCAATGGACTTTTAAGTGAAACCCAATAGATAGCTTTATTTTCTCTTTGTTTACTCAAATATTAAATGCTTATGTCTTATAAATTTAGTAGGAAAGTATTCTAATGACTTGCTTATGACACCCCATAGAATATATTATGTATAGTACCTTGGACACTGTAGCTTATTCACTTAAATATCTGATAAATTTGGCATCTGGTATGCACAGTCTGGTTAGCACAGTTAGTAAGGTGTTAGGTTTGCACTATCAAATTAAGACTGTCATTGGTTCAAATCCCATGTTATCATGATTTTATTTTACTAGTGTGGTTTGTGGCTCTATAATATGAATGCCTATGTCTTTTAACAACAACAGTCAAGTCTTCCAATGGACTTTTTAGTGAAACTCAATAGATAGCTTTATTTTCTCTTTGTTTACTAAAATATTGAATGCTTTTGTCTTATAAATTTAGTAGGAAAGTATTCTAATGACTTGCTTATGACACCCCATAGAATATATTATGTTTAGTACCTTGGACACTGGTGCTTATTCACTTAAATCTCTGATAAATTGTGTGTCTGGTGTGCACAGTCTGGTTAGCACGGTTAGTAAGGTGCTGGGTTTGCACTATCAAATTAAGACTGTCATTGGTTCGAATCCCATGTTATTTTTTTTTATTTTACTAGTGTGGTTTGTGGCTCTATAATATGAATGCCTATGTCTTTTAACAACAATAGTCAAGTCTTCCAATGGACTTTTTAGTGAAACTAAATAGATAGCTTTATTTTCTCGTTGTTTACTAAAATATTAAATGCTTATGTCTTATAAATTTAGTAGGAAAGTATTCTAATGACTTGCTTATGACACCCCATAGAATATATTATGTATAGTACCTTGGACACTGTAGCTTATTCACTTAAATATCTGATAAATTTGGCAACTGGTATGCACAGTCTGGTTAGCACAGTTAGTAAGGTGTTGGGTTTGCACTATCAAATTAAGACTGTCATTGGTTCGAATTCCATGTTATCATGTTTTTATTTTACTAGTGTGGTTTGTGGCTCTATAATATGAATGCCTATGTCTTTTAACAACAATAGTCAAGTCTTTCAATGGACTTTTTAGTGAAACCCAATAGATAGCTTTATTTTCTCTTTGTTTACTCAAATATTGAATGCTTATGTCTTATAAATTTAGTAGGAAAGTATTCTAATGACTTGCTTATGACACCCCATAGAATATATTATATTTAGTACCTTGGACACTGTAGCTTATTCACTTAAATCTCTGATAAATTGTGTGTCTGGTATGCTCGGTCTGGTTAGCACAGTTAGTAAGGTGTTGGGTTTGCACTTTCAAATTAAGACTGTCATTGGTTCGAATCCCATGTTATAATGTTTTTATTTTACTAGTGTGGTTTGTGGCTCTATAATATGAATGCCTATGTCTTTTAACAACAATAGTCAAGTCTTCCAATGGACTTTTTAGTGAAACCCAATAGATAGCTTTATTTTATCTTTGTTTACTAAAATATTTAATGCTTATGTCTTATAAATTTAGTAGGAAAGTATTCTAATGACTTGCTTATGACACCCCATAGAATATATTATGTTTAGTACCTTGGACACTGTAGCTTATTCACTTTAATCTCTGATACATTGTGTTTTGTTATGCACAGTCTGGTTAGCACAGTTAGTAAGGTGTTGGGTTTGCACTATCAAGTTAAAACTGTCATTGGTTTGAATTCCATGTTATCATGTTTTTATTTGCTAGTGTGGTTTGTGGCTCTATAATATGAATGCCTATGTCTTTTAACAACAATAGTCAAGTCTTTCAATGGACTTTTTAGTGAAACCCAATAGATAGCTTTATTTTCTCTTTGTTTACTCAAATATTGAATGCTTATGTCTTATAAATTTAGTAGGAAAGTATTCTAATGACTTGCTTATGACACCCCATAGAATATATTATATTTAGTACCTTGGACACTGTAGCTTATTCACTTAAATCTCTGATAAATTGTGTGTCTGGTATGCTCGGTCTGGTTAGCACAGTTAGTAAGGTGTTGGGTTTGCACTTTCAAATTAAGACTGTCATTGGTTCGAATCCCATGTTATAATGTTTTTATTTTACTAGTGTGGTTTGTGGCTCTATAATATGAATGCCTATGTCTTTTAACAACAATAGTCAAGTCTTCCAATGGACTTTTTAGTGAAACCCAATAGATAGCTTTATTTTATCTTTGTTTACTAAAATATTTAATGCTTATGTCTTATAAATTTAGTAGGAAAGTATTCTAATGACTTGCTTATGACACCCCATAGAATATATTATGTTTAGTACCTTGGACACTGTAGCTTATTCACTTAAATCTCTGATAAATTGTGTGTCTGGTATGCACAGTCTGGTTAGCACAGTTAGTAAGGTGTTGGGTTTGCACTATCAAATTAAGACTGTCATTGGTTCGAATCCCATGTTATCATGTTTTTATTTTACTAGTGTGGTTTGTGGCTCTATAATATGAATGCCTATGTCTTTTAACAACAATAGTCAAGTCTTCCAATGGACTTTTAAGTGAAACCCAATAGATAGCTTTATTTTCTCTTTGTTTACTCAAATATTAAATGCTTATGTCTTATAAATTTAGTAGGAAAGTATTCTAATGACTTGCTTATGACACCCCATAGAATATATTATGTATAGTACCTTGGACACTGTAGCTTATTCACTTAAATATCTGATAAATTTGGTATCTGGTATGCACAGTCTGGTTAGCACAGTTAGTAAGGTGTTAGGTTTGCACTATCAAATTAAGACTGTCATTGGTTCGAATCCCATGTTATCATGATTTTATTTTACTAGTGTGGTTCGTGGCTCTATAATATGAATGCCTATGTCTTTTAACAACAACAGTCAAGTCTTCCAATGGACTTTTTAGTGAAACTCAATAGATAGCTTTATTTTCTCTTTGTTTACTAAAATATTGAATGCTTATGTCTTATAAATTTAGTAGGAAAGTATTCTAATGACTTGCTTATGACACCCCATAGAATATATTATGTTTAGTACCTTGGACACTGGTGCTTATTCACTTAAATCTCTGATAAATTGTGTGTCTGGTGTGCACAGTCTGGTTAGCACGGTTAGTAAGGTGCTGGGTTTGCACTATCAAATTAAGACTGTCATTGGTTCAAGTCCCATGTTATTTTTTTTTATTTTACTAGTGTGGTTTGTGGCTCTATAATATGAATGCCTATGTCTTTTAACAACAATAGTCAAGTCTTCCAATGGACTTTTTAGTGAAACTCAATAGATAGCTTTATTTTCTCTTTGTTTACTAAAATATTGAATGCTTATGTCTTATAAATTTAGTAGGAAAGTATTCTAATGACTTGCTTATGACACCCCATAGAATATATTATGTATAGTACCTTGGACACTGTAGCTTATTCACTTAAATATCTGATAAATTTGGCATCTGGTATGCACAGTCTGGTTAGCACAGTTAGTAAGGTGTTGGGTTTGCACTATCAAATTAAGACTGTCATTGTTTTGAATCCCATTTTTTTTTTTACTAGTGTGGTTTGTGGCTATATAATATGAATGCCTATGTCTTTTAAAAACAATAGTCAAGTCTTCCAATGGACTTTTTAGTGAAACCCAATAGATAGCTTTATTTTCTCTTTGTTTACTCAAATATTGAATGCTTATGTCTTATAAATTTAGTAGTAAAGTATTCTAATGACTTGCTTATGACACCCCATAGAATATATTATGTTTAGTACCTTGGACACTATAGCTTATTCACTTAAATCTCTGATAAATTGTGTGTCTGGTATGCTCGGTCTGGTTAGCACAGTTAGTAAGGTGTTGGGTTTGCACTATCAAATTAAGACTGTCATTGGTTCGAATCCCATGTTATCATGTTTTTATTTTACTAGTGTGGTTTGTGGCTCTATAATATGAATGCCTATGTCTTTTAACAACAATAGTCAAGTCTTCCAATGGACTTTTTAGTGAAACCCAATAGATAGCTTTATTTTCTCTTTGTTTACTCAAATATTAAATGCTTATGTCTTATAAATTTAGTAGGAAAGTATTCTAATGACTTGCTTATGACACCCCATAGAATATATTATGTATAGTACCTTGGACACTGTAGCTTATTCACTTACATATCTGATAAATTTGGCATCTGGTATGCACAGTCTGGTTAGCACAGTTAGTAAGGTGTTAGGTTTGCACTATCAAATTAAGACTGTCATTGGTTCAAATCCCATGTTATCATGATTTTATTTTACTAGTGTGGTTCGTGGCTCTATAATATGAATGCCTATGTCTTTTAACAACAACAGTCAAGTCTTCCAATGGACTTTTTAGTGAAACTCAATAGATAGCTTTATTTTCTCTTTGTTTACTAAAATATTGAATGCTTATGTCTTATAAATTTAGTAGGAAAGTATTCTAATGACTTGCTTATGACACCCCATAGAATATATTATGTTTAGTACCTTGGACACTGGTGCTTATTCACTTAAATCTCTGATAAATTGTGTGTCTGGTGTGCACAGTCTGGTTAGCACGGTTAGTAAGGTGCTGGGTTTGCACTATCAAATTAAGACTGTCATTGGTTCAAGTCCCATGTTATTTTTTTTTATTTTACTAGTGTGGTTTGTGGCTCTATAATATGAATGCCTATGTCTTTTAACAACAATAGTCAAGTCTTCCAATGGACTTTTTAGTGAAACTCAATAGATAGCTTTATTTTCTCTTTGTTTACTAAAATATTGAATGCTTATGTCTTATAAATTTAGTAGGAAAGTATTCTAATGACTTGCTTATGACACCCCATAGAATATATTATGTATAGTACCTTGGACACTGTAGCTTATTCACTTAAATATCTGATAAATTTGGCATCTGGTATGCACAGTCTGGTTAGCACAGTTAGTAAGGTGTTGGGTTTGCACTATCAAATTAAGACTGTCATTGTTTTGAATCCCATTTTTTTTTTTTACTAGTGTGGTTTGTGGCTATATAATATGAATGCCTATGTCTTGTAACAACAATAGTCAAGTCTTCCAATGGACTTTTTAGTGAAACTAAATAGATAGCTTTATTTTCTCGTTGTTTACTAAAATATTAAATGCTTATGTCTTATAAATTTAGTAGGAAAGTATTCTAATGACTTGCTTATGACACCCCATAGAATATATTATGTATAGTACCTTGGACACTGTAGCTTATTCACTTAAATATCTGATAAATTTGGCAACTGGTATGCACAGTCTGGTTAGCACAGTTAGTAAGGTGTTGGGTTTGCACTATCAAATTAAGACTGTCATTGGTTCGAATTCCATGTTATCATGTTTTTATTTTACTAGTGTGGTTTGTGGCTCTATAATATGAATGCCTATGTCTTTTAACAACAATAGTCAAGTCTTCCAATGGACTTTTAAGTGAAACCCAATAGATAGCTTTATTTTCTCTTTGTTTACTCAAATATTGAATGCTTATGTCTTATAAATTTAGTAGGAAAGTATTCTAATGACTTGCTTATGACACCCCATAGAATATATTATGTATAGTACCTTGGACACTGAAGCTTATTCACTTAAATATCTGATAAATTTTGCATCTGGTATGCACAGTCTGGTTAGCACAGTTAGTAAGGTGTTAGGTTTGCACTATCAAATTAAGACTGTCATTGGTTCGAATCCCATGTTATCATGATTTTATTTTACTAGTGTGGTTTGTGGCTCTATAATATGAATGCCTATGTCTTTTAACAACAATAGTCAAGTCTTCCAATGGACTTTTTAGTGAAACCCAATAGATAGCTTTATTTTATCTTTGTTTACTAAAATATTTAATGCTTATGTCTTATAAATTTAGTAGGAAAGTATTCTAATGACTTGCTTATGACACCCCATAGAATATATTATGTTTAGTACCTTGGACACTGTAGCTTATTCACTTAAATCTCTGATAAATTTTGTGTCTGGTATGCACAGTCTGGTTAGCACAGTTAGTAAGGTGTTGGGTTTGCACTATCAAATTAAGACTGTCATTGGTTCGAATCCCAAGTTATCATGTTTTTATTTTACTAGTATGGTTTGTGGCTCTATAATATGAATGCCTATGTCTTTTAACAACAATAGTCAAGTCTTCCAATGGACTTTTTAGTGAAACTCAATAGATAGCTTTATTTTCTCTTTGTTTACTAAAATATTGAATGCTTATGTCTTATAAATTTAGTAGGAAAGTATTCTAATGACTTGCTTATGACACCCCATAGAATATATTATGTTTAGTACCTTGGACACTGGTGCTTATTCACTTAAATCTCTGATAAATTGTGGGTCTGGTGTGCACAGTCTGGTTAGCACGGTTAGTAAGGTGCTGGGTTTGCACTATCAAATTAAGACTGTCATTGGTTCGAATCCCATGTTATTTTTTTTTATTTTACTAGTGTGGTTTGTGGCTCTATAATATGAATGCCTATGTCTTTTAACAACAATAGTCAAGTCTTCCAATGGACTTTTTAGTGAAACTAAATAGATAGCTTTATTTTCTCGTTGTTTACTAAAATATTAAATGCTTATGTCTTATAAATTTAGTAGGAAAGTATTCTAATGACTTGCTTATGACACCCCATAGAATATATTATGTATAGTACCTTGGACACTGTAGCTTATTCACTTAAATATCTGATAAATTTGGCATTTGGTATGCACAGTCTGGTTAGCACAGTTAGTAAGGTGTTAGGTTTGCACTATCAAATTAAGACTGTCATTGGTTCAAATCCCATGTTATCATGATTTTATTTTACTAGTGTGGTTTGTGGCTCTATAATATGAATGCCTATGTCTTTTAACAACAACAGTCAAGTCTTCCAATGGACTTTTTAGTGAAACTCAATAGATAGCTTTATTTTCTCTTTGTTTACTAAAATATTGAATGCTTATGTCTTATAAATTTAGTAGGAAAGTATTCTAATGACTTGCTTATGACACCCCATAGAATATATTATGTTTAGTACCTTGGACACTGGTGCTTATTCACTTAAATCTCTGATAAATTGTGTGTCTGGTGTGCACAGTCTGGTTAGCACGGTTAGTAAGGTGCTGGGTTTGCACTATCAAATTAAGACTGTCATTGGTTCGAATCCCATGTTATTTTTTTTTATTTTACTAGTGTGGTTTGTGGCTCTATAATATGAATGCCTATGTCTTTTAACAACAATAGTCAAGTCTTCCAATGGACTTTTTAGTGAAACTAAATAGATAGCTTTATTTTCTCGTTGTTTACTAAAATATTAAATGCTTATGTCTTATAAATTTAGTAGGAAAGTATTCTAATGACTTGCTTATGACACCCCATAGAATATATTATGTATAGTACCTTGGACACTGTAGCTTATTCACTTAAATATCTGATAAATTTAGCAACTGGTATGCACAGTCTGGTTAGCGCAGTTAGTAAGGTGTTGGGTTTGCACTATCAAATTAAGACTGTCATTGGTTCGAATCCCATGTTATCATGGTTTTATTTTACTAGTGTGGTTTGTGGCTGTATAATATGAATGCCTATGTCTTTTAACAACAATAGTCAAGTCTTCCAATGGACTTTTTAGTGAAACCCAATAGATAGCTTTATTTTCTCTTTGTTTACTCAAATATTGAATGCTTATGTCTTATAAATTTAGTAGGAAAGTATTCTAATGACTTGCTTATGACACCCCATAGAATATATTATGTTTAGTACCTTGGACACTGTAGCTTATTCACTTTAATCTCTGATAAATTGTGTTTTGTTATGCACAGTCTGGTTAGCACAGTTAGTAAGGTGTTGGGTTTGCACTATCAAGTTAAAACTGTCATTGGTTTGAATTCCATGTTATCATGTTTTTATTTGCTAGTGTGGTTTGTGGCTCTATAATATGAATGCCTATGTCTTTTAACAACAATAGTCAAGTCTTTCAATGGACTTTTTAGTGAAACCCAATAGATAGCTTTATTTTCTCTTTGTTTACTCAAATATTGAATGCTTATATCTTATAAATTTAGTAGGAAAGTATTCTAATGACTTGCTTATGACACCCCATAGAATATATTATATTTAGTACAATGGACAATGTATCTTATTCACTTAAATCTCTGATAAATTGTGTGTCTGGTATGCTCGGTCTGGTTAGCACAGTAAGTAAGGTGTTGGGTTTGCACTATCAAATTAAGACTGTCATTGGTTCGAATCCCATGTTATCATGTTTTTATTTTACTAGTGTGGTTTGTGGCTCTATAATATGAATGCCTATGTCTTTTAACAACAATAGTCAAGTCTTCCAATGGACTTTTTAGTGAAACCCAATAGATAGCTTTATTTTATCTTTGTTTACTAAAATATTTAATGCTTATGTCTTATAAATTTAGTAGGAAAGTATTCTAATGACTTGCTTATGACACCCCATAGAATATATTATGTATAGTACCTTGGACACTGTAGCTTATTCACTTAAATATCTGATAAATTTGGCATCTGGTATGCACAGTCTGGTTAGCACAGTTAGTAAGGTGTTAGGTTTGCACTATCAAATTAAGACTGTCATTGGTTCAAATCCCATGTTATCATGATTTTATTTTACTAGTGTGGTTTGTGGCTCTATAATATGAATGCCTATGTCTTTTAACAACAACAGTCAAGTCTTCCAATGGACTTTTTAGTGAAACTCAATAGATAGCTTTATTTTCTCTTTGTTTACTAAAATATTGAATGCTTATGTCTTATAAATTTAGTAGGAAAGTATTCTAATGACTTGCTTATGACACCCCATAGAATATATTATGTTTAGTACCTTGGACACTGGTGCTTATTCACTTAAATCTCTGATAAATTGTGTGTCTGGTGTGCACAGTCTGGTTAGCACGGTTAGTAAGGTGCTGGGTTTGCACTATCAAATTAAGACTGTCATTGGTTCGAATCCCATGTTATTTTTTTTTATTTTACTAGTGTGGTTTGTGGCTCTATAATATGAATGCCTATGTCTTTTAACAACAATAGTCAAGTCTTCCAATGGACTTTTTAGTGAAACTAAATAGATAGCTTTATTTTCTTGTTGTTTACTAAAATATTAAATGCTTATGTCTTATAAATTTAGTAGGAAAGTATTCTAATGACTTGCTTATGACACCCCATAGAATATATTATGTATAGTACCTTGGACACTGTAGCTTATTCACTTAAATATCTGATAAATTTGGCAACTGGTATGCACAGTCTGGTTAGCACAGTTAGTAAGGTGTTGGGTTTGCACTATCAAATTAAGACTGTCATTGGTTCGAATCCCATGTTATCATGTTTTTATTTTACTAGTGTGGTTTGTGGCTGTATAATATGAATGCCTATGTCTTTTAACAACAATAGTCAAGTCTTCCAATGGACTTTTTAGTGAAACCCAATAGATAGCTTTATTTTCTCTTTGTTTACTCAAATATTGAATGCTTATGTCTTATAAATTTAGTAGGAAAGTATTCTAATGACTTGCTTATGACACCCCATAGAATATATTATGTTTAGTACCTTGGACACTGTAGCTTATTCACTTTAATCTCTGATAAATTGTGTTTTGTTATGCACAGTCTGGTTAGCACAGTTAGTAAGGTGTTGGGTTTGCACTATCAAGTTAAAACTGTCATTGGTTTGAATTCCATGTTATCATGTTTTTATTTGCTAGTGTGGTTTGTGGCTCTATAATATGAATGCCTATGTCTTTTAACAACAATAGTCAAGTCTTTCAATGGACTTTTTAGTGAAACCCAATAGATAGCTTTATTTTCTCTTTGTTTACTCAAATATTGAATGCTTATGTCTTATAAATTTAGTAGGAAAGTATTCTAATGACTTGCTTATGACACCCCATAGAATATATTATATTTAGTACCCTGGACAATGTATCTTATTCACTTAAATCTCTGATAAATTGTGTGTCTGGTATGCTCGGTCTGGTTAGCACAGTAAGTAAGGTGTTGGGTTTGCACTATCAAATTAAGACTGTCATTGCTTCGAATCCCATGTTATCATGTTTTTATTTTACTAGTGTGGTTTGTGGCTCTATAATATGAATGCCTATGTCTTTTAACAACAATAGTCAAGTCTTCCAATGGACTTTTTAGTGAAACCCAATAGATAGCTTTATTTTATCTTTGTTTACTAAAATATTTAATGCTTATGTCTTATAAATTTAGTAGGAAAGTATTCTAATGACTTGCTTATGACACCCCATAGAATATATTATGTTTAGTACCTTGGACACTGTAGCTTATTCACTTAAATCTCTGATAAATTGTGTGTCTGGTATGCACAGTCTGGTTAGCACAGTTAGTAAGGTGTTGGGTTTGCACTATCAAATTAAGACTGTCATTGGTTCGAATCCCAAGTTATCATGTTTTTATTTTACTAGTATGGTTTGTGGCTCTATAATATGAATGCCTATGTCTTTTAACAACAATAGTCAAGTCTTCCAATGGACTTTTAAGTTAAACCCAATAGATAGCTTTATTTTCTCTTTGTTTACTCAAATATTAAATGCTTATGTCTTATAAATTTAGTAGGAAAGTATTCTAATGACTTGCTTATGACACCCCATAGAATATATTATGTATAGTACCTTGGACACTGTGGCTTATTCACTTAAATATCTGATAAATTTGGCATCTGGTATGCACAGTCTGGTTAGCACAGTTAGTAAGGTGTTAGGTTTGCACTATCAAATTAAGACTGTCATTGGTTCAAATCCCATGTTATCATGATTTTATTTTACTAGTGTGGTTTGTGGCTCTATAATATGAATGCCTATGTCTTTTAACAACAACAGTCAAGTCTTCCAATGGACTTTTTAGTGAAACTCAATAGATAGCTTTATTTTCTCTTTGTTTACTAAAATATTGAATGCTTATGTCTTATAAATTTAGTAGGAAAGTATTCTAATGACTTGCTTATGACACCCCATAGAATATATTATGTTTAGTACCTTGGACACTGGTGCTTATTCACTTAAATCTCTGATAAATTGTGTGTCTGGTGTGCACAGTCTGGTTAGCACGGTTAGTAAGGTGCTGGGTTTGCACTATCAAATTAAGACTGTCATTGGTTCGAATCCCATGTTATTTTTTTTTATTTTACTAGTGTGGTTTGTGGCTCTATAATATGAATGCCTATGTCTTTTAACAACAATAGTCAAGTCTTCCAATGGACTTTTTAGTGAAACTAAATAGATAGCTTTATTTTCTCGTTGTTTACTAAAATATTAAATGCTTATGTCTTATAAATTTAGTAGGAAAGTATTCTAATGACTTGCTTATGACACCCCATAGAATATATTATGTATAGTACCTTGGACACTGTAGCTTATTCACTTAAATATCTGATAAATTTGGCAACTGGTATGCACAGTCTGGTTAGCACAGTTAGTAAGGTGTTGGGTTTGCACTATCAAATTAAGACTGTCATTGGTTCGAATCCCATGTTATCATGTTTTTATTTTACTAGTGTGGTTTGTGGCTGTATAATATGAATGCCTATGTCTTTTAACAACAATAGTCAAGTCTTCCAATGGACTTTTTAGTGAAACCCAATAGATAGCTTTATTTTCTCTTTGTTTACTCAAATATTGAATGCTTATGTCTTATAAATTTAGTAGGAAAGTATTCTAATGACTTGCTTATGACACCCCATAGAATATATTATGTTTAGTACCTTGGACACTGTAGCTTATTCACTTTAATCTCTGATAAATTGTGTTTTGTTATGCACAGTCTGGTTAGCACAGTTAGTAAGGTGTTGGGTTTGCACTATCAAGTTAAAACTGTCATTGGTTTGAATTCCATGTTATCATGTTTTTATTTGCTAGTGTGGTTTGTGGCTCTATAATATGAATGCCTATGTCTTTTAACAACAATAGTCAAGTCTTTCAATGGACTTTTTAGTGAAACCCAATAGATAGCTTTATTTTCTCTTTGTTTACTCAAATATTGAATGCTAATGTCTTATAAATTTAGTAGGAAAGTATTCTAATAAATTGCTTATGACACCCCATAGAATATATTATATTTAGTACCCTGGACAATGTATCTTATTCACTTAAATCTCTGATAAATTGTGTGTCTGGTATGCTCGGTCTGGTTAGCACAGTAAGTAAGGTGTTGGGTTTGCACTATCAAATTAAGACTGTCATTGGTTCGAATCCCATGTTATCATGTTTTTATTTTACTAGTGTGGTTTGTGGCTCTATAATATGAATGCCTATGTCTTTTAACAACAATAGTCAAGTCTTCCAATGGACTTTTTAGTGAAACCCAATAGATAGCTTTATTTTATCTTTGTTTACTAAAATATTTAATGCTTATGTCTTATAAATTTAGTAGGAAAGTATTCTAATGACTTGCTTATGACACCCCATAGAATATATTATGTTTAGTACCTTGGACACTGTAGCTTATTCACTTAAATCTCTGATAAATTGTGTGTCTGGTATGCACAGTCTGGTTAGCACAGTTAGTAAGGTGTTGGGTTTGCACTATCAAATTAAGACTGTCATTGGTTCGAATCCCAAGTTATCATGTTTTTATTTTACTAGTATGGTTTGTGGCTATATAATATGAATGCCTATGTCTTTTAACAACAATAGTCAAGTCTTCCAATGGACTTTTAAGTGAAACCCAATAGATAGCTTTATTTTCTCTTTGTTTACTCAAATATTAAATGCTTATGTCTTATAAATTTAGTAGGAAAGTATTCTAATGACTTGCTTATGACACCCCATAGAATATATTATGTATAGTACCTTGGACACTGTAGCTTATTCACTTAAATATCTGATAAATTTGGCATCTGGTATGCACAGTCTGGTTAGCACAGTTAGTAAGGTGTTAGGTTTGCACTATCAAATTAAGACTGTCATTGGTTCAAATCCCATGTTATCATGATTTTATTTTACTAGTGTGGTTTGTGGCTCTATAATATGAATGCCTATGTCTTTTAACAACAACAGTCAAGTCTTCCAATGGACTTTTTAGTGAAACTCAATAGATAGCTTTATTTTCTCTTTGTTTACTAAAATATTGAATGCTTATGTCTTATAAATTTAGTAGGAAAGTATTCTAATGACTTGCTTATGACACCCCATAGAATATATTATGTTTAGTACCTTGGACACTGGTGCTTATTCACTTAAATCTCTGATAAATTGTGTGTCTGGTGTGCACAGTCTGGTTAGCACGGTTAGTAAGGTGCTGGGTTTGCACTATCAAATTAAGACTGTCATTGGTTCGAATCCCATGTTATTTTTTTTTATTTTACTAGTGTGGTTTGTGGCTCTATAATATGAATGCCTATGTCTTTTAACAACAATAGTCAAGTCTTCCAATGGACTTTTTAGTGAAACTAAATAGATAGCTTTATTTTCTCGTTGTTTACTAAAATATTAAATGCTTATGTCTTATAAATTTAGTAGGAAAGTATTCTAATGACTTGCTTATGACACCCCATAGAATATATTATGTATAGTACCTTGGACACTGTAGCTTATTCACTTAAATATCTGATAAATTTGGCAACTGGTATGCACAGTCTGGTTAGCACAGTTAGTAAGGTGTTGGGTTTGCACTATCAAATTAAGACTGTCATTGGTTCGAATTCCATGTTATCATGTTTTTATTTTACTAGTGTGGTTTGTGGCTCTATAATATGAATGCCTATGTCTTTTAACAACAATAGTCAAGTCTTCCAATGGACTTTTAAGTGAAACCCAATAGATAGCTTTATTTTCTCTTTGTTTACTCAAATATTGAATGCTTATGTCTTATAAATTTAGTAGGAAAGTATTCTAATGACTTGCTTATGACACCCCATAGAATATATTATGTATAGTACCTTGGACACTGAAGCTTATTCACTTAAATATCTGATAAATTTGGCATCTGGTATGCACAGTCTGGTTAGCACAGTTAGTAAGGTGTTAGGTTTGCACTATCAAATTAAGACTGTCATTGGTTCGAATCCCATGTTATCATGATTTTATTTTACTAGTGTGGTTTGTGGCTCTATAATATGAATGCCTATGTCTTTTAACAACAACAGTCAAGTCTTCCAATGGACTTTTTAGTGAAACTCAATAGATAGCTTTATTTTCTCTTTGTTTACTAAAATATTGAATGCTTATGTCTTATAAATTTAGTAGGAAAGTATTCTAATGACTTGCTTATGACACCCCATAGAATATATTATGTTTAGTACCTTGGACACTGGTGCTTATTCACTTAAATCTCTGATAAATTGTGTGTCTGGTGTGCACAGTCTGGTTAGCACGGTTAGTAAGGTGCTGGGTTTGCACTATCAAATTAAGACTGTCATTGGTTCGAATCCCATGATATTTTTTTTTATTTTACTAGTGTGGTTTGTGGCTCTATAATATGAATGCCTATGTCTTTTAATAACAATAGTCAAGTCTTCCAATGGACTTTTTAGTGAAACTAAATAGATAGCTTTATTTTCTCGTTGTTTACTAAAATATTGAATGCTTATGTCTTATAAATTTAGTAGGAAAGTATTCTAATGACTTGCTTATGACACCCCATAGAATATATTATGTATAGTACCTTGGACACTGTAGCTTATTCACTTAAATATCTGATAAATTTGGCAACTGGTATGCACAGTCTGGTTAGCACAGTTAGTAAGGTGTTGGGTTTGCACTATCAAATTAAGACTGTAATTGGTTTGAATCCCATGTTATCATGTTTTTATTTTACTAGTGTGGTTTGTGGCTGTATAATATGAATGCTTATGTCTTTTAACAACAATAGTCAAGTCTTCCAATGGACTTTTTAGTGAAACCCAATAGATAGCTTTATTTTCTCTTTGTTTACTCAAATATTAAATGCTTATGTCTTATAAATTTAGTAGTAAAGTATTCTAATGACTTGCTTATGACAACCCATAGAATATATTATGTTTAGTACCTTGGACACTGTAGCTTATTCACTTTAATCTCTGATAAATTGTGTTTTGTTATGCACAGTCTGGTTAGCACAGTTAGTAAGGTGTTGGGTTTGCACTATCAAATTAAGACTGTCATTGGTTCGAATCCCATGTTATCATGTTTTTATTTTACTAGTGTGGTTTGTGGCTCTATAATATGAATGCCTATGTCTTTTAACAACAATAGTCAAGTCTTCCAATGGACTTTTTAGTGAAACCCAATAGATAGCTTTATTTTCTCTTTGTTTACTCAAATATTAAATGCTTATGTCTTATAAATTTAGTAGGAAAGTATTCTAATGACTTGCTTATGACACCCCATAGAATATATTATGTATAGTACCTTGGACACTGTAGCTTATTCACTTAAATATCTGATAAATTTGGCAACTGGTATGCACAGTCTGGTTAGCACAGTTAGTAAGGTGTTGGGTTTGCACTATCAAATTAAGACTGTCATTGGTTCGAATTCCATGTTATCATGTTTTTATTTTACTAGTGTGGTTTGTGGCTCTATAATATGAATGCCTATGTCTTTTAACAACAATAGTCAAGTCTTCCAAAGGACTTTTAAGTGAAACCCAATAGATAGCTTTATTTTCTCTTTGTTTACTCAAATATTGAATGCTTATGTCTTATAAATTTAGTAGGAAAGTATTCTAATGACTTGCTTATGACACCCCATAGAATATATTATGTATAGTACCTTGGACACTGAAGCTTATTCACTTAAATATCTGATAAATTTGGCATCTGGTATGCACAGTCTGGTTAGCACAGTTAGTAAGGTGTTAGGTTTGCACTATCAAATTAAGACTGTCATTGGTTCGAATCCCATGTTATCATGATTTTATTTTACTAGTGTGGTTTGTGGCTCTATAATATGAATGCCTATGTCTTTTAACAACAACAGTCAAGTCTTCCAATGGACTTTTTAGTGAAACTCAATAGATAGCTTTATTTTCTCTTTGTTTACTAAAATATTGAATGCTTATGTCTTATAAATTTAGTAGGAAAGTATTCTAATGACTTGCTTATGACACCCCATAGAATATATTATGTTTAGTACCTTGGACACTGGTGCTTATTCACTTAAATCTCTGATAAATTGTGTGTCTGGTGTGCACAGTCTGGTTAGCACGGTTAGTAAGGTGCTGGGTTTGCACTATCAAATTAAGACTGTCATTGGTTCGAATCCCATGATATTTTTTTTTATTTTACTAGTGTGGTTTGTGGCTCTATAATATGAATGCCTATGTCTTTTAACAACAATAGTCAAGTCTTCCAATGGACTTTTTAGTGAAACTAAATAGATAGCTTTATTTTCTCGTTGTTTACTAAAATATTGAATGCTTATGTCTTATAAATTTAGTAGGAAAGTATTCTAATGACTTGCTTATGACACCCCATAGAATATATTATGTATAGTACCTTGGACACTGTAGCTTATTCACTTAAATATCTGATAAATTTGGCAACTGGTATGCACAGTCTGGTTAGCACAGTTAGTAAGGTGTTGGGTTTGCACTATCAAATTAAGACTGTAATTGGTTCGAATCCCATGTTATCATGTTTTTATTTTACTAGTGTGGTTTGTGGCTGTATAATATGAATGCCTATGTCTTTTAACAACAATAGTCAAGTCTTCCAATGGACTTTTTAGTGAAACCCAATAGATAGCTTTATTTTCTCTTTGTTTACTCAAATATTGAATGCTTATGTCTTATAAATTTAGTAGTAAAGTATTCTAATGACTTGCTTATGACAACCCATAGAATATATTATGTTTAGTACCTTGGACACTGTAGCTTATTCACTTTAATCTCTGATAAATTGTGTTTTGTTATGCACAGTCTGGTTAGCACAGTTAGTAAGGTGTTGGGTTTGCACTATCAAGTTAAAACTGTCATTGGTTTGAATTTCATGTTATCATGTTTTTATTTGCTAGTGTGGTTTGTGGCTCTATAATATGAATGCCTATGTCTTTTAACAACAATAGTCAAGTATTTCAATGGACTTTTTAGTGAAACCCAATAGATAGCTTTATTTTCTCTTTGTTTACTCAAATATTGAATGCTTATGTCTTATAAATTTAGTAGGAAAGTATTCTAATGACTTGCTTATGACACCCCATAGAATATATTATATTTAGTACCTTGGACACTGTAGCTTATTCACTTAAATCTCTGATAAATTGTGTTTCTGGTATGCTCGGTCTGGTTAGCACAGTTAGTAAGGTGTTGGGTTTGCACTTTCAAATTAAGACTGTCATTGGTTCGAATCCCATGTTATAATGTTTTTATTTTACTAGTGTGGTTTGTGGCTCTATAATATGAATGCCTATGTCTTTTAACAACAATAGTCAAGTCTTCCAATGGACTTTTTAGTGAAACCCAATAGATAGCTTTATTTTATCTTTGTTTACTAAAATATTTAATGCTTATGTCTTATAAATTTAGTAGGAAAGTATTCTAATGACTTGCTTATGACACCCCATAGAATATATTATGTTTAGTACCTTGGACACTGTAGCTTATTCACTTAAATCTCTGATAAATTGTGTGTCTGGTATGCACAGTCTGGTTAGCACAGTTAGTAAGGTGTTGGGTTTGCACTATCAAATTAAGACTGTCATTGGTTCGAATCCCATGTTATCATGTTTTTATTTTACTAGTGTGGTTTGTGGCTCTATAATATGAATGCCTATGTCTTTTAACAACAATAGTCAAGTCTTCCAATGGACTTTTAAGTGAAACCCAATAGATAGCTTTATTTTCTCTTTGTTTACTCAAATATTAAATGCTTATGTCTTATAAATTTAGTAGGAAAGTATTCTAATGACTTGCTTATGACACCCCATAGAATATATTATGTATAGTACCTTGGACACTGTAGCTTATTCACTTAAATATCTGATAAATTTGGTATCTGGTATGCACAGTCTGGTTAGCACAGTTAGTAAGGTGTTAGGTTTGCACTATCAAATTAAGACTGTCATTGGTTCGAATCCCATGTTATCATGATTTTATTTTACTAGTGTGGTTCGTGGCTCTATAATATGAATGCCTATGTCTTTTAACAACAACAGTCAAGTCTTCCAATGGACTTTTTAGTGAAACTCAATAGATAGCTTTATTTTCTCTTTGTTTACTAAAATATTGAATGCTTATGTCTTATAAATTTAGTAGGAAAGTATTCTAATGACTTGCTTATGACACCCCATAGAATATATTATGTTTAGTACCTTGGACACTGGTGCTTATTCACTTAAATCTCTGATAAATTGTGTGTCTGGTGTGCACAGTCTGGTTAGCACGGTTAGTAAGGTGCTGGGTTTGCACTATCAAATTAAGACTGTCATTGGTTCGAATCCCATGTTATTTTTTTTTATTTTACTAGTGTGGTTTGTGGCTCTATAATATGAATGCCTATGTCTTTTAACAACAATAGTCAAGTCTTCCAATGGACTTTTTAGTGAAACTAAATAGATAGCTTTATTTTCTCGTTGTTTACTAAAATATTAAATGCTTATGTCTTATAAATTTAGTAGGAAAGTATTCTAATGACTTGCTTATGACACCCCATAGAATATATTATGTATAGTACCTTGGACACTGTAGCTTATTCACTTAAATATCTGATAAATTTGGCAACTGGTATGCACAGTCTGGTTAGCACAGTTAGTAAGGTGTTGGGTTTGCACTATCAAATTAAGACTGTAATTGGTTCGAATCCCATGTTATCATGTTTTTATTTTACTAGTGTGGTTTGTGGCTGTATAATATGAATGCCTATGTCTTTTAACAACAATAGTCAAGTCTTCCAATGGACTTTTTAGTGAAACCCAATAGATAGCTTTATTTTCTCTTTGTTTACTCAAATATTGAATGCTTATGTCTTATAAATTTAGTAGTAAAGTATTCTAATGACTTGCTTATGACAACCCATAGAATATATTATGTTTAGTACCTTGGACACTGTAGCTTATTCACTTTAATCTCTGATAAATTGTGTTTTGTTATGCACAGTCTGGTTAGCACAGTTAGTAAGGTGTTGGGTTTGCACTATCAAGTTAAAACTGTCATTGGTTTGAATTTCATGTTATCATGTTTTTATTTGCTAGTGTGGTTTGTGGCTCTATAATATGAATGCCTATGTCTTTTAACAACAATAGTCAAGTATTTCAATGGACTTTTTAGTGAAACCCAATAGATAGCTTTATTTTCTCTTTGTTTACTCAAATATTGAATGCTTATGTCTTATAAATTTAGTAGGAAAGTATTCTAATGACTTGCTTATGACACCCCATAGAATATATTATATTTAGTACCTTGGACACTGTAGCTTATTCACTTAAATCTCTGATAAATTGTGTGTCTGGTATGCTCGGTCTGGTTAGCACAGTTAGTAAGGTGTTGGGTTTGCACTTTCAAATTAAGACTGTCATTGGTTCGAATCCCATGTTATAATGTTTTTATTTTACTAGTGTGGTTTGTGGCTCTATAATATGAATGCCTATGTCTTTTAACAACAATAGTCAAGTCTTCCAATGGACTTTTTAGTGAAACCCAATAGATAGCTTTATTTTATCTTTGTTTACTAAAATATTTAATGCTTATGTCTTATAAATTTAGTAGGAAAGTATTCTAATGACTTGCTTATGACACCCCATAGAATATATTATGTTTAGTACCTTGGACACTGTAGCTTATTCACTTAAATCTCTGATAAATTGTGTGTCTGGTATGCACAGTCTGGTTAGCACAGTTAGTAAGGTGTTGGGTTTGCACTATCAAATTAAGACTGTCATTGGTTCGAATCCCATGTTATCATGTTTTAATTTTACTAGTGTGGTTTGTGGCTCTATAATATGAATGCCTATGTCTTTTAACAACAATAGTCAAGTCTTCCAATGGACTTTTAAGTGAAACCCAATAGATAGCTTTATTTTCTCTTTGTTTACTCAAATATTAAATGCTTATGTCTTATAAATTTAGTAGGAAAGTATTCTAATGACTTGCTTATGACACCCCATAGAATATATTATGTATAGTACCTTGGACACTGTAGCTTATTCACTTAAATATCTGATAAATTTGGTATCTGGTATGCACAGTCTGGTTAGCACAGTTAGTAAGGTGTTAGGTTTGCACTATCAAATTAAGACTGTCATTGGTTCGAATCCCATGTTATCATGATTTTATTTTACTAGTGTGGTTCGTGGCTCTATAATATGAATGCCTATGTCTTTTAACAACAACAGTCAAGTCTTCCAATGGACTTTTTAGTGAAACTCAATAGATAGCTTTATTTTCTCTTTGTTTACTAAAATATTGAATGCTTATGTCTTATAAATTTAGTAGGAAAGTATTCTAATGACTTGCTTATGACACCCCATAGAATATATTATGTTTAGTACCTTGGACACTGGTGCTTATTCACTTAAATCTCTGATAAATTGTGTGTCTGGTGTGCACAGTCTGGTTAGCACGGTTAGTAAGGTGCTGGGTTTGCACTATCAAATTAAGACTGTCATTGGTTCGAATCCCATGTTATTTTTTTTTATTTTACTAGTGTGGTTTGTGGCTCTATAATATGAATGCCTATGTCTTTTAACAACAATAGTCAAGTCTTCCAATGGACTTTTTAGTGAAACTAAATAGATAGCTTTATTTTCTCGTTGTTTACTAAAATATTAAATGCTTATGTCTTATAAATTTAGTAGGAAAGTATTCTAATGACTTGCTTATGACACCCCATAGAATATATTATGTATAGTACCTTGGACACTGTAGCTTATTCACTTAAATATCTGATAAATTTGGCAACTGGTATGCACAGTCTGGTTAGCACAGTTAGTAAGGTGTTGGGTTTGCACTATCAAATTAAGACTGTAATTGGTTCGAATCCCATGTTATCATGTTTTTATTTTACTAGTGTGGTTTGTGGCTGTATAATATGAATGCCTATGTCTTTTAACAACAATAGTCAAGTCTTCCAATGGACTTTTTAGTGAAACCCAATAGATAGCTTTATTTTCTCTTTGTTTACTCAAATATTGAATGCTTATGTCTTATAAATTTAGTAGTAAAGTATTCTAATGACTTGCTTATGACAACCCATAGAATATATTATGTTTAGTACCTTGGACACTGTAGCTTATTCACTTTAATCTCTGATAAATTGTGTTTTGTTATGCACAGTCTGGTTAGCACAGTTAGTAAGGTGTTGGGTTTGCACTATCAAGTTAAAACTGTCATTGGTTTGAATTTCATGTTATCATGTTTTTATTTGCTAGTGTGGTTTGTGGCTCTATAATATGAATGCCTATGTCTTTTAACAACAATAGTCAAGTATTTCAATGGACTTTTTAGTGAAACCCAATAGATAGCTTTATTTTCTCTTTGTTTACTCAAATATTGAATGCTTATGTCTTATAAATTTAGTAGGAAAGTATTCTAATGACTTGCTTATGACACCCCATAGAATATATTATATTTAGTACCTTGGACACTGTAGCTTATTCACTTAAATCTCTGATAAATTGTGTGTCTGGTATGCTCGGTCTGGTTAGCACAGTTAGTAAGGTGTTGGGTTTGCACTTTCAAATTAAGACTGTCATTGGTTCGAATCCCATGTTATAATGTTTTTATTTTACTAGTGTGGTTTGTGGCTCTATAATATGAATGCCTATGTCTTTTAACAACAATAGTCAAGTCTTCCAATGGACTTTTTAGTGAAACCCAATAGATAGCTTTATTTTATCTTTGTTTACTAAAATATTTAATGCTTATGTCTTATAAATTTAGTAGGAAAGTATTCTAATGTCTTGCTTATGACACCCCATAGAATATATTATGTTTAGTACCTTGGACACTGTAGCTTATTCACTTAAATCTCTGATAAATTGTGTGTCTGGTATGCACAGTCTGGTTAGCACAGTTAGTAAGGTGTTGGGTTTGCACTATCAAATTAAGACTGTCATTGGTTCGAATCCCATGTTATCATGTTTTTATTTTACTAGTGTGGTTTGTGGCTCTATAATATGAATGCCTATGTCTTTTAACAACAATAGTCAAGTCTTCCAATGGACTTTTAAGTGAAACCCAATAGATAGCTTTATTTTCTCTTTGTTTACTCAAATATTAAATGCTTATGTCTTATAAATTTAGTAGGAAAGTATTCTAATGACTTGCTTATGACACCCCATAGAATATATTATGTATAGTACCTTGGACACTGTAGCTTATTCACTTAAATATCTGATAAATTTGGTATCTGGTATGCACAGTCTGGTTAGCACAGTTAGTAAGGTGTTAGGTTTGCACTATCAAATTAAGACTGTCATTGGTTCGAATCCCATGTTATCATGATTTTATTTTACTAGTGTGGTTCGTGGCTCTATAATATGAATGCCTATGTCTTTTAACAACAACAGTCAAGTCTTCCAATGGACTTTTTAGTGAAACTCAATAGATAGCTTTATTTTCTCTTTGTTTACTAAAATATTGAATGCTTATGTCTTATAAATTTAGTAGGAAAGTATTCTAATGACTTGCTTATGACACCCCATAGAATATATTATGTTTAGTACCTTGGACACTGGTGCTTATTCACTTAAATCTCTGATAAATTGTGTGTCTGGTGTGCACAGTCTGGTTAGCACGGTTAGTAAGGTGCTGGGTTTGCACTATCAAATTAAGACTGTCATTGGTTCGAATCCCATGTTATTTTTTTTTATTTTACTAGTGTGGTTTGTGGCTCTATAATATGAATGCCTATGTCTTTTAACAACAATAGTCAAGTCTTCCAATGGACTTTTTAGTGAAACTAAATAGATAGCTTTATTTTCTCGTTGTTTACTAAAATATTAAATGCTTATGTCTTATAAATTTAGTAGGAAAGTATTCTAATGACTTGCTTATGACACCCCATAGAATATATTATGTATAGTACCTTGGACACTGTAGCTTATTCACTTAAATATCTGATAAATTTGGCAACTGGTATGCACAGTCTGGTTAGCACAGTTAGCAAGGTGTTGGGTTTGCACTATCAAATTAAGACTGTCATTGGTTCGAATCCCATGTTATCATGTTTTTATTTTACTAGTGTGGTTTGTGGCTGTATAATATGAATGCCTATGTCTTTTAACAACAATAGTCAAGTCTTCCAATGGACTTTTTAGTGAAACCCAATAGATAGCTTTATTTTCTCTTTGTTTACTCAAATATTGAATGCTTATGTCTTATAAATTTAGTAGTAAAGTATTCTAATGACTTGCTTATGACACCCCATAGAATATATTATGTTTAGTACCTTGGACACTGTAGCTTATTCACTTTAATCTCTGATACATTGTGTTTTGTTATGCACAGTCTGGTTAGCACAGTTAGTAAGGTGTTGGGTTTGCACTATCAAGTTAAAACTGTCATTGGTTTGAATTCCATGTTATCATGTTTTTATTTGCTAGTGTGGTTTGTGGCTCTATAATATGAATGCCTATGTCTTTTAACAACAATAGTCAAGTCTTTCAATGGACTTTTTAGTGAAACCCAATAGATAGCTTTATTTTCTCTTTGTTTACTCAAATATTGAATGCTAATGTCTTATAAATTTAGTAGGAAAGTATTCTAATAACTTGCTTATGACACCCCATAGAATATATTATATTTAGTACCCTGGACAATGTATCTTATTCACTTAAATCTCTGATAAATTGTGTGTCTGGTATGCTCGGTCTGGTTAGCACAGTAAGTAAGGTGTTGGGTTTGCACTATCAAATTAAGACTGTCATTGGTTCGAATCCCATGTTATCATGTTTTTATTTTACTAGTGTGGTTTGTGGCTCTATAATATGAATGCCTATGTCTTTTAACAACAATAGTCAAGTCTTCCAATGGACTTTTTAGTGAAACCCAATAGATAGCTTTATTTTATCTTTGTTTACTAAAATATTTAATGCTTATGTCTTATAAATTTAGTAGGAAAGTATTCTAATGACTTGCTTATGACACCCCATAGAATATATTATGTTTAGTACCTTGGACACTGTAGCTTATTCACTTAAATCTCTGATAAATTGTGTGTCTGGTATGCACAGTCTGGTTAGCACAGTTAGTAAGGTGTTGGGTTTGCACTATCAAATTAAGAATGTCATTGGTTCGAATCCTAAGTTATCATGTTTTTATTTTACTAGTATGGTTTGTGGCTATATAATATGAATGCCTATGTCTTTTAACAACAATAGTCAAGTCTTCCAATGGACTTTTAAGTGAAACCCAATAGATAGCTTTATTTTCTCTTTGTTTACTCAAATATTAAATGCTTATGTCTTATAAATTTAGTAGGAAAGTATTCTAATGACTTGCTTATGACACCCCATAGAATATATTATGTATAGTACCTTGGACACTGTAGCTTATTCACTTAAATATCTGATAAATTTGGCATCTGGTATGCACAGTCTGGTTAGCACAGTTAGTAAGGTGTTAGGTTTGCACTATCAAATTAAGACTGTCATTGGTTCAAATCCCATGTTATCATGATTTTATTTTACTAGTGTGGTTTGTGGCTCTATAATATGAATGCCTATGTCTTTTAACAACAACAGTCAAGTCTTCCAATGGACTTTTTAGTGAAATTTAATAGATAGCTTTATTTTCTCTTTGTTTACTAAAATATTGAATGCTTTTGTCTTATAAATTTAGTAGGAAAGTATTCTAATGACTTGCTTATGACACCCCATAGAATATATTATGTTTAGTACCTTGGACACTGGTGCTTATTCACTTAAATCTCTGATAAATTGTGTGTCTGGTGTGCACAGTCTGGTTAGCACGGTTAGTAAGGTGCTGGGTTTGCACTATCAAATTAAGACTGTCATTGGTTCGAATCCCATGTTATTTTTTTTTATTTTACTAGTGTGGTTTGTGGCTCTATAATATGAATGCCTATGTCTTTTAACAACAATAGTCAAGTCTTCCAATGGACTTTTTAGTGAAACTAAATAGATAGCTTTATTTTCTCGTTGTTTACTAAAATATTAAATGCTTATGTCTTATAAATTTAGTAGGAAAGTATTCTAATGACTTGCTTATGACACCCCATAGAATATATTATGTATAGTACCTTGGACACTGTAGCTTATTCACTTAAATATCTGATAAATTTGGCAACTGGTATGCACAGTCTGGTTAGCACAGTTAGTAAGGTGTTGGGTTTGCACTATCAAATTAAGACTGTCATTGGTTCGAATTCCATGTTATCATGTTTTTATTTTACTAGTGTGGTTTGTGGCTCTATAATATGAATGCCTATGTCTTTTAACAACAATAGTCAAGTCTTTCAATGGACTTTTTAGTGAAACCCAATAGATAGCTTTATTTTCTCTTTGTTTACTCAAATATTGAATGCTTATGTCTTATAAATTTAGTAGGAAAGTATTCTAATGACTTGCTTATGACACCCCATAGAATATATTATATTTAGTACCTTGGACACTGTAGCTTATTCACTTAAATCTCTGATAAATTGTGTGTCTGGTATGCTCGGTCTGGTTAGCACAGTTAGTAAGGTGTTGGGTTTGCACTTTCAAATTAAGACTGTCATTGGTTCGAATCCCATGTTATAATGTTTTTATTTTACTAGTGTGGTTTGTGGCTCTATAATATGAATGCCTATGTCTTTTAACAACAATAGTCAAGTCTTCCAATGGACTTTTTAGTGAAACCCAATAGATAGCTTTATTTTATCTTTGTTTACTAAAATATTTAATGCTTATGTCTTATAAATTTAGTAGGAAAGTATTCTAATGACTTGCTTATGACACCCCATAGAATATATTATGTTTAGTACCTTGGACACTGTAGCTTATTCACTTTAATCTCTGATACATTGTGTTTTGTTATGCACAGTCTGGTTAGCACAGTTAGTAAGGTGTTGGGTTTGCACTATCAAGTTAAAACTGTCATTGGTTTGAATTCCATGTTATCATGTTTTTATTTGCTAGTGTGGTTTGTGGCTCTATAATATGAATGCCTATGTCTTTTAACAACAATAGTCAAGTCTTTCAATGGACTTTTTAGTGAAACCCAATAGATAGCTTTATTTTCTCTTTGTTTACTCAAATATTGAATGCTTATGTCTTATAAATTTAGTAGGAAAGTATTCTAATGACTTGCTTATGACACCCCATAGAATATATTATATTTAGTACCTTGGACACTGTAGCTTATTCACTTAAATCTCTGATAAATTGTGTGTCTGGTATGCTCGGTCTGGTTAGCACAGTTAGTAAGGTGTTGGGTTTGCACTTTCAAATTAAGACTGTCATTGGTTCGAATCCCATGTTATAATGTTTTTATTTTACTAGTGTGGTTTGTGGCTCTATAATATGAATGCCTATGTCTTTTAACAACAATAGTCAAGTCTTCCAATGGACTTTTTAGTGAAACCCAATAGATAGCTTTATTTTATCTTTGTTTACTAAAATATTTAATGCTTATGTCTTATAAATTTAGTAGGAAAGTATTCTAATGACTTGCTTATGACACCCCATAGAATATATTATGTTTAGTACCTTGGACACTGTAGCTTATTCACTTAAATCTCTGATAAATTGTGTGTCTGGTATGCACAGTCTGGTTAGCACAGTTAGTAAGGTGTTGGGTTTGCACTATCAAATTAAGACTGTCATTGGTTCGAATCCCATGTTATCATGTTTTTATTTTACTAGTGTGGTTTGTGGCTCTATAATATGAATGCCTATGTCTTTTAACAACAATAGTCAAGTCTTCCAATGGACTTTTAAGTGAAACCCAATAGATAGCTTTATTTTCTCTTTGTTTACTCAAATATTAAATGCTTATGTCTTATAAATTTAGTAGGAAAGTATTCTAATGACTTGCTTATGACACCCCATAGAATATATTATGTATAGTACCTTGGACACTGTAGCTTATTCACTTAAATATCTGATAAATTTGGTATCTGGTATGCACAGTCTGGTTAGCACAGTTAGTAAGGTGTTAGGTTTGCACTATCAAATTAAGACTGTCATTGGTTCGAATCCCATGTTATCATGATTTTATTTTACTAGTGTGGTTCGTGGCTCTATAATATGAATGCCTATGTCTTTTAACAACAACAGTCAAGTCTTCCAATGGACTTTTTAGTGAAACTCAATAGATAGCTTTATTTTCTCTTTGTTTACTAAAATATTGAATGCTTATGTCTTATAAATTTAGTAGGAAAGTATTCTAATGACTTGCTTATGACACCCCATAGAATATATTATGTTTAGTACCTTGGACACTGGTGCTTATTCACTTAAATCTCTGATAAATTGTGTGTCTGGTGTGCACAGTCTGGTTAGCACGGTTAGTAAGGTGCTGGGTTTGCACTATCAAATTAAGACTGTCATTGGTTCAAGTCCCATGTTATTTTTTTTTATTTTACTAGTGTGGTTTGTGGCTCTATAATATGAATGCCTATGTCTTTTAACAACAATAGTCAAGTCTTCCAATGGACTTTTTAGTGAAACTCAATAGATAGCTTTATTTTCTCTTTGTTTACTAAAATATTGAATGCTTATGTCTTATAAATTTAGTAGGAAAGTATTCTAATGACTTGCTTATGACACCCCATAGAATATATTATGTATAGTACCTTGGACACTGTAGCTTATTCACTTAAATATCTGATAAATTTGGCATCTGGTATGCACAGTCTGGTTAGCACAGTTAGTAAGGTGTTGGGTTTGCACTATCAAATTAAGACTGTCATTGTTTTGAATCCCATTTTTTTTTTTACTAGTGTGGTTTGTGGCTATATAATATGAATGCCTATGTCTTTTAAAAACAATAGTCAAGTCTTCCAATGGACTTTTTAGTGAAACCCAATAGATAGCTTTATTTTCTCTTTGTTTACTCAAATATTGAATGCTTATGTCTTATAAATTTAGTAGTAAAGTATTCTAATGACTTGCTTATGACACCCCATAGAATATATTATGTTTAGTACCTTGGACACTATAGCTTATTCACTTAAATCTCTGATAAATTGTGTGTCTGGTATGCTCGGTCTGGTTAGCACAGTTAGTAAGGTGTTGGGTTTGCACTATCAAATTAAGACTGTCATTGGTTCGAATCCCATGTTATCATGTTTTTATTTTACTAGTGTGGTTTGTGGCTCTATAATATGAATGCCTATGTCTTTTAACAACAATAGTCAAGTCTTCCAATGGACTTTTTAGTGAAACCCAATAGATAGCTTTATTTTCTCTTTGTTTACTCAAATATTAAATGCTTATGTCTTATAAATTTAGTAGGAAAGTATTCTAATGACTTGCTTATGACACCCCATAGAATATATTATGTATAGTACCTTGGACACTGTAGCTTATTCACTTACATATCTGATAAATTTGGCATCTGGTATGCACAGTCTGGTTAGCACAGTTAGTAAGGTGTTAGGTTTGCACTATCAAATTAAGACTGTCATTGGTTCAAATCCCATGTTATCATGATTTTATTTTACTAGTGTGGTTCGTGGCTCTATAATATGAATGCCTATGTCTTTTAACAACAACAGTCAAGTCTTCCAATGGACTTTTTAGTGAAACTCAATAGATAGCTTTATTTTCTCTTTGTTTACTAAAATATTGAATGCTTATGTCTTATAAATTTAGTAGGAAAGTATTCTAATGACTTGCTTATGACACCCCATAGAATATATTATGTTTAGTACCTTGGACACTGGTGCTTATTCACTTAAATCTCTGATAAATTGTGTGTCTGGTGTGCACAGTCTGGTTAGCACGGTTAGTAAGGTGCTGGGTTTGCACTATCAAATTAAGACTGTCATTGGTTCAAGTCCCATGTTATTTTTTTTTATTTTACTAGTGTGGTTTGTGGCTCTATAATATGAATGCCTATGTCTTTTAACAACAATAGTCAAGTCTTCCAATGGACTTTTTAGTGAAACTCAATAGATAGCTTTATTTTCTCTTTGTTTACTAAAATATTGAATGCTTATGTCTTATAAATTTAGTAGGAAAGTATTCTAATGACTTGCTTATGACACCCCATAGAATATATTATGTATAGTACCTTGGACACTGTAGCTTATTCACTTAAATATCTGATAAATTTGGCATCTGGTATGCACAGTCTGGTTAGCACAGTTAGTAAGGTGTTGGGTTTGCACTATCAAATTAAGACTGTCATTGTTTTGAATCCCATTTTTTTTTTTTACTAGTGTGGTTTGTGGCTATATAATATGAATGCCTATGTCTTGTAACAACAATAGTCAAGTCTTCCAATGGACTTTTTAGTGAAACTAAATAGATAGCTTTATTTTCTCGTTGTTTACTAAAATATTAAATGCTTATGTCTTATAAATTTAGTAGGAAAGTATTCTAATGACTTGCTTATGACACCCCATAGAATATATTATGTATAGTACCTTGGACACTGTAGCTTATTCACTTAAATATCTGATAAATTTGGCAACTGGTATGCACAGTCTGGTTAGCACAGTTAGTAAGGTGTTGGGTTTGCACTATCAAATTAAGACTGTCATTGGTTCGAATTCCATGTTATCATGTTTTTATTTTACTAGTGTGGTTTGTGGCTCTATAATATGAATGCCTATGTCTTTTAACAACAATAGTCAAGTCTTCCAATGGACTTTTAAGTGAAACCCAATAGATAGCTTTATTTTCTCTTTGTTTACTCAAATATTGAATGCTTATGTCTTATAAATTTAGTAGGAAAGTATTCTAATGACTTGCTTATGACACCCCATAGAATATATTATGTATAGTACCTTGGACACTGAAGCTTATTCACTTAAATATCTGATAAATTTTGCATCTGGTATGCACAGTCTGGTTAGCACAGTTAGTAAGGTGTTAGGTTTGCACTATCAAATTAAGACTGTCATTGGTTCGAATCCCATGTTATCATGATTTTATTTTACTAGTGTGGTTTGTGGCTCTATAATATGAATGCCTATGTCTTTTAACAACAACAGTCAAGTCTTCTAATGGACTTTTTAGTGAAACTCAATAGATAGCTTTATTTTCTCTTTGTTTACTAAAATATTGAATGCTTATGTCTTATAAATTTAGTAGGAAAGTATTCTAATGACTTGCTTATGACACCCCATAGAATATATTATGTTTAGTACCTTGGACACTGGTGCTTATTCACTTAAATCTCTGATAAATTGTGTGTCTGGTGTGCACAGTCTGGTTAGCACGGTTAGTAAGGTGCTGGGTTTGCACTATCAAATTAAGACTGTCATTGGTTCAAGTCCCATGTTATTTTTTTTTATTTTACTAGTGTGGTTTGTGGCTCTATAATATGAATGCCTATGTCTTTTAACAACAATAGTCAAGTCTTCCAATGGACTTTTTAGTGAAACTCAATAGATAGCTTTATTTTCTCTTTGTTTACTAAAATATTGAATGCTTATGTCTTATAAATTTAGTAGGAAAGTATTCTAATGACTTGCTTATGACACCCCATAGAATATATTATGTATAGTACCTTGGACACTGTAGCTTATTCACTTAAATATCTGATAAATTTGGCATCTGGTATGCACAGTCTGGTTAGCACAGTTAGTAAGGTGTTGGGTTTGCACTATCAAATTAAGACTGTCATTGTTTTGAATCCCATTTTTTTTTTTTTACTAGTGTGGTTTGTGGCTATATAATATGAATGCCTATGTCTTGTAACAACAATAGTCAAGTCTTCCAATGGACTTTTTAGTGAAACTAAATAGATAGCTTTATTTTCTCGTTGTTTACTAAAATATTAAATGCTTATGTCTTATAAATTTAGTAGGAAAGTATTCTAATGACTTGCTTATGACACCCCATAGAATATATTATGTATAGTACCTTGGACACTGTAGCTTATTCACTTAAATATCTGATAAATTTGGCAACTGGTATGCACAGTCTGGTTAGCACAGTTAGTAAGGTGTTGGGTTTGCACTATCAAATTAAGACTGTCATTGGTTCGAATTCCATGTTATCATGTTTTTATTTTACTAGTGTGGTTTGTGGCTCTATAATATGAATGCCTATGTCTTTTAACAACAATAGTCAAGTCTTCCAATGGACTTTTAAGTGAAACCCAATAGATAGCTTTATTTTCTCTTTGTTTACTCAAATATTGAATGCTTATGTCTTATAAATTTAGTAGGAAAGTATTCTAATGACTTGCTTATGACACCCCATAGAATATATTATGTATAGTACCTTGGACACTGAAGCTTATTCACTTAAATATCTGATAAATTTTGCATCTGGTATGCACAGTCTGGTTAGCACAGTTAGTAAGGTGTTAGGTTTGCACTATCAAATTAAGACTGTCATTGGTTCGAATCCCATGTTATCATGATTTTATTTTACTAGTGTGGTTTGTGGCTCTATAATATGAATGCCTATGTCTTTTAACAACAATAGTCAAGTCTTCCAATGGACTTTTAAGTGAAACCCAATAGATAGCTTTATTTTCTCTTTGTTTACTCAAATATTGAATGCTTATGTCTTATAAATTTAGTAGGAAAGTATTCTAATGACTTGCTTATGACACCCCATAGAATATATTATGTTTAGTACCTTGGACACTGGTGCTTATTCACTTAAATCTCTGATAAATTGTGTGTCTGGTGTGCACAGTCTGGTTAGCACGGTTAGTAAGGTGCTGGGTTTGCACTATCAAATTAAGACTGTCATTGGTTCAAGTCCCATGTTATTTTTTTTTATTTTACTAGTGTGGTTTGTGGCTCTATAATATGAATGCCTATGTCTTTTAACAACAATAGTCAAGTCTTCCAATGGACTTTTTAGTGAAACTCAATAGATAGCTTTATTTTCTCTTTGTTTACTAAAATATTGAATGCTTATGTCTTATAAATTTAGTAGGAAAGTATTCTAATGACTTGCTTATGACACCCCATAGAATATATTATGTATAGTACCTTGGAAACTGTAGCTTATTCACTTAAATATCTGATAAATTTGGCATCTGGTATGCACAGTCTGGTTAGCACAGTTAGTAAGGTGTTGGGTTTGCACTATCAAATTAAGACTGTCATTGTTTTGAATCCCATTTTTTTTTTTTTACTAGTGTGGTTTGTGGCTATATAATATGAATGCCTATGTCTTGTAACAACAATAGTCAAGTCTTCCAATGGACTTTTTAGTGAAACTAAATAGATAGCTTTATTTTCTCGTTGTTTACTAAAATATTAAATGCTTATGTCTTATAAATTTAGTAGGAAAGTATTCTAATGACTTGCTTATGACACCCCATAGAATATATTATGTATAGTACCTTGGACACTGTAGCTTATTCACTTAAATATCTGATAAATTTGGCAACTGGTATGCACAGTCTGGTTAGCACAGTTAGTAAGGTGTTGGGTTTGCACTATCAAATTAAGACTGTCATTGGTTCGAATTCCATGTTATCATGTTTTTATTTTACTAGTGTGGTTTGTGGCTCTATAATATGAATGCCTATGTCTTTTAACAACAATAGTCAAGTCTTCCAATGGACTTTTAAGTGAAACCCAATAGATAGCTTTATTTTCTCTTTGTTTACTCAAATATTGAATGCTTATGTCTTATAAATTTAGTAGGAAAGTATTCTAATGACTTGCTTATGACACCCCATAGAATATATTATGTATAGTACCTTGGACACTGAAGCTTATTCACTTAAATATCTGATAAATTTTGCATCTGGTATGCACAGTCTGGTTAGCACAGTTAGTAAGGTGTTAGGTTTGCACTATCAAATTAAGACTGTCATTGGTTCGAATCCCATGTTATCATGATTTTATTTTACTAGTGTGGTTTGTGGCTCTATAATATGAATGCCTATGTCTTTTAACAACAATAGTCAAGTCTTCCAATGGACTTTTAAGTGAAACCCAATAGATAGCTTTATTTTCTCTTTGTTTACTCAAATATTGAATGCTTATGTCTTATAAATTTAGTAGGAAAGTATTCTAATGACTTGCTTATGACACCCCATAGAATATATTATGTTTAGTACCTTGGACACTGGTGCTTATTCACTTAAATCTCTGATAAATTGTGTGTCTGGTGTGCACAGTCTGGTTAGCACGGTTAGTAAGGTGCTGGGTTTGCACTATCAAATTAAGACTGTCATTGGTTCGAATCCCATGATATTTTTTTTTATTTTACTAGTGTGGTTTGTGGCTCTATAATATGAATGCCTATGTCTTTTAACAACAATAGTCAAGTCTTCCAATGGACTTTTTAGTGAAACTAAATAGATAGCTTTATTTTCTCGTTGTTTACTAAAATATTGAATGCTTATGTCTTATAAATTTAGTAGGAAAGTATTCTAATGACTTGCTTATGACACCCCATAGAATATATTATGTATAGTACCTTGGACACTGTAGCTTATTCACTTAAATATCTGATAAATTTGGCAACTGGTATGCACAGTCTGGTTAGCACAGTTAGTAAGGTGTTGGGTTTGCACTATCAAATTAAGACTGTAATTGGTTCGAATCCCATGTTATCATGTTTTTATTTTACTAGTGTGGTTTGTGGCTGTATAATATGAATGCCTATGTCTTTTAACAACAATAGTCAAGTCTTCCAATGGACTTTTTAGTGAAACCCAATAGATAGCTTTATTTTCTCTTTGTTTACTCAAATATTGAATGCTTATGTCTTATAAATTTAGTAGTAAAGTATTCTAATGACTTGCTTATGACAACCCATAGAATATATTATGTTTAGTACCTTGGACACTGTAGCTTATTAACTTTAATCTCTGATAAATTGTGTTTTGTTATGCACAGTCTGGTTAGCACAGTTAGTAAGGTGTTGGGTTTGCACTATCAAGTTAAAACTGTCATTGGTTTGAATTTCATGTTATCATGTTTTTATTTGCTAGTGTGGTTTGTGGCTCTATAATATGAATGCCTATGTCTTTTAACAACAATAGTCAAGTCTTTCAATGGACTTTTTAGTGAAACCCAATAGATAGCTTTATTTTCTCTTTGTTTACTCAAATATTGAATGCTTATGTCTTATAAATTTAGTAGGAAAGTATTCTAATGACTTGCTTATGACACCCCATAGAATATATTATATTTAGTACCTTGGACACTGTAGCTTATTCACTTAAATCTCTGATAAATTGTGTGTTTGGTATGCACAGTCTGGTTAGCACAGTTAGTAAGGTGTTGGGTTTGCACTACCAAATTAAGACTGTCATTGGTTCGAATCCCATGTTATCATGTTTTTATTTTACTAGTGTGGTTTGTGGCTCTATAATATGAATGCCTATGTCTTTTAACAACAATAGTCAAGTCTTCCAATGGACTTTTAAGTGAAACCCAATAGATAGCTTTATTTTCTCTTTGTTTACTCAAATATTAAATGCTTATGTCTTATAAATTTAGTAGGAAAGTATTCTAATGACTTGCTTATGACACCCCATAGAATATATTATGTATAGTACCTTGGACACTGTAGCTTATTCACTTAAATATCTGATAAATTTGGCATCTGGTATGCACAGTCTGGTTAGCACAGTTAGTAAGGTGTTAGGTTTGCACTATCAAATTAAGACTGTCATTGGTTCGAATCCCATGTTATCATGATTTTATTTTACTAGTGTGGTTCGTGGCTCTATAATATGAATGCCTATGTCTTTTAACAACAACAGTCAAGTCTTCCAATGGACTTTTTAGTGAAACTCAATAGATAGCTTTATTTTCTCTTTGTTTACTAAAATATTGAATGCTTATGTCTTATAAATTTAGTAGGAAAGTATTCTAATGACTTGCTTATGACACCCCATAGAATATATTATGTTTAGTACCTTGGACACTGGTGCTTATTCACTTAAATCTCTGATAAATTGTGTGTCTGGTGTGCACAGTCTGGTTAGCACGGTTAGTAAGGTGCTGGGTTTGCACTATCAAATTAAGACTGTCATTGGTTCAAGTCCCATGTTATTTTTTTTTATTTTACTAGTGTGGTTTGTGGCTCTATAATATGAATGCCTATGTCTTTTAACAACAATAGTCAAGTCTTCCAATGGACTTTTTAGTGAAACTCAATAGATAGCTTTATTTTCTCTTTGTTTACTAAAATATTGAATGCTTATGTCTTATAAATTTAGTAGGAAAGTATTCTAATGACTTGCTTATGACACCCCATAGAATATATTATGTATAGTACCTTGGACACTGTAGCTTATTCACTTAAATATCTGATAAATTTGGCATCTGGTATGCACAGTCTGGTTAGCACAGTTAGTAAGGTGTTGGGTTTGCACTATCAAATTAAGACTGTCATTGTTTTGAATCCCATTTTTTTTTTTACTAGTGTGGTTTGTGGCTATATAATATGAATGCCTATGTCTTTTAAAAACAATAGTCAAGTCTTCCAATGGACTTTTTAGTGAAACCCAATAGATAGCTTTATTTTCTCTTTGTTTACTCAAATATTGAATGCTTATGTCTTATACATTTAGTAGTTAAGTATTCTAATGACTTGCTTATGACACCCCATAGAATATATTATGTTTAGTACCTTGGACACTATAGCTTATTCACTTAAATCTCTGATAAATTGTGTGTATGGTATGCTCGGTCTGGTTAGCACAGTTAGTAAGGTGTTGGTTTTGCACTATCAAATTAAGACTGTCATTGGTTCGAATCCCATGTTATCATGTTTTTATTTTACTAGTGTGGTTTGTGGCTCTATAATATGAATGCCTATGTCTTTTAACAACAATAGTCAAGTCTTCCAATGGACTTTTTAGTGAAACCCAATAGATAGCTTTATTTTATCTTTGTTTACTAAAATATTTAATGCTTATGTCTTATAAATTTAGTAGGAAAGTATTCTAATGACTTGCTTATGACACCCCATAGAATATATTATGTTTAGTACCTTGGACACTGTAGCTTATTCACTTAAATCTCTGATAAATTGTGTGTCTGGTATGCACAGTCTGGTTAGCACAGTTAGGAAGGTGTTGGGTTTGCACTATCAAATTAAGACTGTCATTGGTTCGAATCCCATGTTATCATGTTTTTGTTTTACTAGTGTGGTTTGTGGCTCTATAATATGAATGCCTATGTCTTTTAACAACAATAGTCAAGTCTTCCAATGGACTTTTAAGTGAAACCCAATAGATAGCTTTATTTTCTCTTTGTTTACTCAAATATTGAATGCTTATGTCTTATAAATTTAGTAGGAAAGTATTCTAATGACTTGCTTATGACACCCCATAGAATATATTATGTATAGTACCTTGGACACTGTAGCTTATTCACTTAAATATCTGATAAATTTGGCATCTGGTATGCACAGTCTGGTTAGCACAGTTAGTAAGGTGTTAGGTTTGCACTATCAAATTAAGACTGTCATTGGTTCGAATCCCATGTTATCATGATTTTATTTTACTAGTGTGGTTTGTGGCTCTATAATATGAATGCCTATGTCTTTTAACAACAACAGTCAAGTCTTCCAATGGACTTTTTAGTGAAACTCAATAGATAGCTTTATTTTCTCTTTGTTTACTAAAATATTTAATGCTTATGTCTTATAAATTTAGTAGGAAAGTATTCTAATGACTTGCTTATGACACCCCATAGAATATATTATGTTTAGTACCTTGGACACTGGTGCTTATTCACTTAAATCTCTGATAAATTGTGTGTCTGGTGTGCACAGTCTGGTTAGCACGGTTAGTAAGGTGCTGGGTTTGCACTATCAAATTAAGACTGTCATTGGTTCGAATCCCATGTTATTTTTTTTTTTTACTAGTGTGGTTTGTGGCTCTATAATATGAATGCCTATGTCTTTTAACAACAACAGTCAAGTCTTCCAATGGACTTTTTAGTGAAACTCAATAGATAGCTTTATTTTCTCTTTGTTTACTAAAATATTGAATGCTTATGTCTTATAAATTTAGTAGGAAAGTATTCTAATGACTTGCTTATGACACCCCATAGAATATATTATGTATAGTACCTTGGACACTGTAGCTTATTCACTTAAATATCTGATAAATTTGGCATCTGGTATGCACAGTCTGGTTAGCACAGTTAGTAAGGTGTTGGGTTTGCACTATCAAATTAAGACTGTCATTGGTTCGAATCCCATGTTATCATGTTTTTATTTTACTAGTGTGGTTTGTGGCTGTATAATATGAATGCCTATGTCTTTTAACAACAATAGTCAAGTCTTCCAATGGACTTTTTAGTGAAACCCAATAGATAGCTTTATTTTCTCTTTGTTTACTTAAATATTGAATGCTTATGTCTTATAAATTTAGTAGTAAAGTATTCTAATGACTTGCTTATGACAACCCATAGAATATATTATGTTTAGTACCTTGGACACTGTAGCTTATTCACTTTAATCTCTGATAAATTGTGTTTTGTTATGCACAGTCTGGTTAGCACAGTTAGTAAGGTGTTGGGTTTGCACTATCAAGTTAAAACTGTCATTGCTTTGAATTCCATGTTATCATGTTTTTATTTGCTAGTGTGGTTTGTGGCTCTATAATATGAATGCCTATGTCTTTTAACAACAATAGTCAAGTCTTTCAATGGACTTTTTAGTGAAACCCAATAGATAGCTTTATTTTCTCTTTGTTTACTCAAATATTGAATGCTTATGTCTTATAAATTTAGTAGGAAAGTATTCTAATGACTTGCTTATGACACCCCATAGAATATATTATGTTTAGTACCTTGGACACTGTAGCTTATTCACTTAAATCTCTGATAAATTGGGTGTCTGGTATGCACAGTCTGGTTAGCACAGTTAGTAAGGTGTTGGGTTTGCACTATCAAATTAAGACTGTCATTGGTTCGAATCCCATGTTATCATGTTTTTATTTTACTAGTGTGGTTTGTGGCTCTATAATATGAATGCCTATGTCTTTTAACAACAATAGTCAAGTCTTCCAATGGACTTTTAAGTGAAACCCAATAGATAGCTTTATTTTCTCTTTGTTTACTCAAATATTAAATGCTTATGTCTTATAAATTTAGTAGGAAAGTATTCTAATGACTTGCTTATGACACCCCATAGAATATATTATGTATAGTACCTTGGACACTGTAGCTTATTCACTTAAATATCTGATAAATTTGGCATCTGGTATGCACAGTCTGGTTAGCACAGTTAGTAAGGTGTTAGGTTTGCACTATCAAATTAAGACTGTCATTGGTTCAAATCCCATGTTATCATGATTTTATTTTACTAGTGTGGTTTGTGGCTCTATAATATGAATGCCTATGTCTTTTAACAACAACAGTCAAGTCTTCCAATGGACTTTTTAGTGAAACTCAATAGATAGCTTTATTTTCTCTTTGTTTACTAAAATATTGAATGCTTATGTCTTATAAATTTAGTAGGAAAGTATTCTAATGACTTGCTTATGACACCCCATAGAATATATTATGTTTAGTACCTTGGACACTGGTGCTTATTCACTTAAATCTCTGATAAATTGTGTGTCTGGTGTGCACAGTCTGGTCAGCACGGTTAGTAAGGTGCTGGGTTTGCACTATCAAATTAAGACTGTCATTGGTTCGAGTCCCATGTTATTTTTTTTTATTTTACTAGTGTGGTTTGTGGCTCTATAATATGAATGCCTATGTCTTTTAACAACAATAGTCAAGTCTTCCAATGGACTTTTTAGTGAAACTCAATAGATAGCTTTAT
Organism: Pseudophryne corroboree; assembly: GCF_028390025.1. NCBI lineage: Eukaryota > Metazoa > Chordata > Amphibia > Anura > Myobatrachidae > Pseudophryne > Pseudophryne corroboree. The sequence continues at coordinate 646,512,194 of NC_086447.1, read as the reverse complement.
TTTCTCTTTGTTTACTAAAATATTGAATGCTTATGTCTTATAAATTTAGTAGGAAAGTATTCTAATGACTTGCTTATGACACCCCATAGAATATATTATGTATAGTACCTTGGACACTGTAGCTTATTCACTTAAATATCTGATAAATTTGGCATCTGGTATGCACAGTCTGGTTAGCACAGTTAGTAAGGTGTTGGGTTTGCACTATCAAATTAAGACTGTCATTGTTTTGAATCCCATTTTTTTTTTTTTACTAGTGTGGTTTGTGGCTATATAATATGAATGCCTATGTCTTTTAACAACAATAGTCAAGTCTTCCAATGGACTTTTTAGTGAAACTCAATAGATAGCTTTATTTTCTCTTTGTTTACTAAAATATTGAATGCTTATGTCTTATAAATTTAGTAGGAAAGTATTCTAATGACTTGCTTATGACACCCCATAGAATATATTATGTATAGTACCTTGGACACTGTAGCTTATTCACTTAAATATCTGATAAATTTGGCAACTGGTATGCACAGTCTGGTTAGCACAGTTAGTAAGGTGTTGGGTTTGCACTATCAAATTAAGACTGTCATTGGTTCTAATTCCATGTTATCATGTTTTTATTTTACTAGTGTGGTTTGTGGCTGTATAATATGAATGCCTATGTCTTTTAACAACAATAGTCAAGTCTTCCAATGGACTTTTTAGTGAAACCCAATAGATAGCTTTATTTTCTCTTTGTTTACTCAAATATTGAATGCTTATGTCTTATAAATTTAGTAGTAAAGTATTCTAATGACTTGCTTATGACAACCCATAGAATATATTATGTTTAGTACCTTGGACACTGTAGCTTATTCACTTTAATCTCTGATAAATTGTGCTTTGTTATGCACAGTCTGGTTAGCACAGTTAGTAAGGTGTTGGGTTTGCACTATCAAGTTAAAACTGTCATTGGTTTGAATTCCATGTTATCATGTTTTTATTTTACTAGTGTGGTTTGTGGCTCTATAATATGAATGCCTATGTCTTTTAACAACAATAGTCAAGTCTTTCAATGGACTTTTTAGTGAAACCCAATAGATAGCTTTATTTTCTCTTTGTTTACTCAAATATTGAATGCTTATGTCTTATAAATTTAGTAGGAAAGTATTCTAATGACTTGCTTATGACACCCCATAGAATATATTATGTTTAGTACCTTGGACACTGTAGCTTATTCACTTAAATCTCTGATAAATTGTGTGTCTGGTATGCACAGTCTGGTTAGCACAGTTAGTAAGGTGTTGGGTTTGCACTATCAAATTAAGACTGTCATTGGTTCGAATTCCATGTTATCATGTTTTTATTTTACTAGTGTGGTTTGTGGCTCTATAATATGAATGCCTATGTCTTTTAACAACAATAGTCAAGTCTTCCAATGGACTTTTAAGTGAAACCCAATAGATAGCTTTATTTTCTCTTTGTTTACTCAAATATTGAATGCTTATGTCTTATAAATTTAGTAGGAAAGTATTCTAATGACTTGCTTATGACACCCCATAGAATATATTATGTATAGTACCTTGGACACTGAAGCTTATTCACTTAAATATCTGATAAATTTAGCATCTGGTATGCACAGTCTGGTTAGCACAGTTAGTAAGGTGTTAGGTTTGCACTATCAAATTAAGACTGTCATTGGTTCGAATCCCATGTTATCATGATTTTATTTTACTAGTGTGGTTCGTGGCTCTATAATATGAATGCCTATGTCTTTTAACAACAACAGTCAAGTCTTCCAATGGACTTTTTAGTGAAACTCAATAGATAGCTTTATTTTCTCTTTGTTTACTAAAATATTGAATGCTTATGTCTTATAAATTTAGTAGGAAAGTATTCTAATGACTTGCTTATGACACCCCATAGAATATATTATGTTTAGTACCTTGGACACTGGTGCTTATTCACTTAAATCTCTGATAAATTGTGTGTCTGGTGTGCACAGTCTGGTTAGCACGGTTAGTAAGGTGCTGGGTTTGCACTATCAAATTAAGACTGTCATTGGTTCAAGTCCCATGTTATTTTTTTTTATTTTACTAGTGTGGTTTGTGGCTCTATAATATGAATGCCTATGTCTTTTAACAACAATAGTCAAGTCTTCCAATGGACTTTTTAGTGAAACTCAATAGATAGCTTTATTTTCTCTTTGTTTACTAAAATATTGAATGCTTATGTCTTATAAATTTAGTAGGAAAGTATTCTAATGACTTGCTTATGACACCCCATAGAATATATTATGTATAGTACCTTGGACACTGTAGCTTATTCACTTAAATATCTGATAAATTTGGCATCTGGTATGCACAGTCTGGTTAGCACAGTTAGTAAGGTGTTGGGTTTGCACTATCAAATTAAGACTGTCATTGTTTTGAATCCCATTTTTTTTTTACTAGTGTGGTTTGTGGCTATATAATATGAATGCCTATGTCTTTTAAAAACAATAGTCAAGTCTTCCAATGGACTTTTTAGTGAAACCCAATAGATAGCTTTATTTTCTCTTTGTTTACTCAAATATTGAATGCTTATGTCTTATACATTTAGTAGTAAAGTATTCTAATGACTTGCTTATGACACCCCATAGAATATATTATGTTTAGTACCTTGGACACTATAGCTTATTCACTTAAATCTCTGATAAATTGTGTGTCTGGTATGCTCGGTCTGGTTAGCACAGTTAGTAAGGTGTTGGGTTTGCACTATCAAATTAAGACTGTCATTGGTTCGAATCCCATGTTATCATGTTTTTATTTTACTAGTGTGGTTTGTGGCTCTATAATATGAATGCCTATGTCTTTTAACAACAATAGTCAAGTCTTCCAATGGACTTTTTAGTGAAACCCAATAGATAGCTTTATTTTATCTTTGTTTACTAAAATATTTAATGCTTATGTCTTATAAATTTAGTAGGAAAGTATTCTAATGACTTGCTTATGACACCCCATAGAATATATTATGTTTAGTACCTTGGACACTGTAGCTTATTCACTTAAATCTCTGATAAATTGTATGTCTGGTATGCACAGTCTGGTTAGCACAGTTAGGAAGGTGTTGGGTTTGCACTATCAAATTAAGACTGTCATTGGTTCGAATCCCATGTTATCATGTTTTTGTTTTACTAGTGTGGTTTGTGGCTCTATAATATGAATGCCTATGTCTTTTAACAACAATAGTCAAGTCTTCCAATGGACTTTTAAGTGAAACCCAATAGATAGCTTTATTTTCTCTTTGTTTACTCAAATATTGAATGCTTATGTCTTATAAATTTAGTAGGAAAGTATTCTAATGACTTGCTTATGACACCCCATAGAATATATTATGTATAGTACCTTGGACACTGTAGCTTATTCACTTAAATATCTGATAAATTTGGCATCTGGTATGCACAGTCTGGTTAGCACAGTTAGTAAGGTGTTGGGTTTGCACTATCAAGTTAAAACTGTCATTGCTTTGAATTCCATGTTATCATGTTTTTATTTGCTAGTGTGGTTTGTGGCTCTATAATATGAATGCCTATGTCTTTTAACAACAATAGTCAAGTCTTTCAATGGACTTTTTAGTGAAACCCAATAGATAGCTTTATTTTCTCTTTGTTTACTCAAATATTGAATGCTTATGTCTTATAAATTTAGTAGGAAAGTATTCTAATGACTTGCTTATGACACCCCATAGAATATATTATATTTAGTACCTTGGACACTGTAGCTTATTCACTTAAATCTCTGATAAATTGTGTGTCTGGTATGCTCGGTCTGGTTAGCACAGTTAGTAAGGTGTTGGGTTTGCACTATCAAATTAAGACTGTCATTGGTTCGAATCCCATGTTATCATGTTTTTATTTTACTAGTGTGGTTTGTGGCTCTATAATATGAATGCCTATGTCTTTTAACAACAATAGTCAAGTCTTCCAATGGACTTTTTAGTGAAACCCAATAGATAGCTTTATTTTATCTTTGTTTACTAAAATATTTAATGCTTATGTCTTATAAATTTAGTAGGAAAGTATTCTAATGACTTGCTTATGACACCCCATAGAATATATTATGTTTAGTACCTTGGACACTGTAGCTTATTCACTTAAATCTCTGATAAATTGTGTGTCTGGTATGCACAGTCTGGTTAGCACAGTTAGTAAGGTGTTGGGTTTGCACTATCAAATTAAGACTGTCATTGGTTCGAATCCCATGTTATCATGTTTTTATTTTACTAGTGTGGTTTGTGGCTCTATAATATGAATGCCTATGTCTTTTAACAACAATAGTCAAGTCTTCCAATGGACTTTTAAGTGAAACCCAATAGATAGCTTTATTTTCTCTTTGTTTACTCAAATATTAAATGCTTATGTCTTATAAATTTAGTAGGAAAGTATTCTAATGACTTGCTTATGACACCCCATAGAATATATTATGTATAGTACCTTGGACACTGTAGCTTATTCACTTAAATATCTGATAAATTTGGCATCTGGTATGCACAGTCTGGTTAGCACAGTTAGTAAGGTGTTAGGTTTGCACTATCAAATTAAGACTGTCATTGGTTCAAATCCCATGTTATCATGATTTTATTTTACTAGTGTGGTTTGTGGCTCTATAATATGAATGCCTATGTCTTTTAACAACAACAGTCAAGTCTTCCAATGGACTTTTTAGTGAAACTCAATAGATAGCTTTATTTTCTCTTTGTTTACTAAAATATTGAATGCTTATGTCTTATAAATTTAGTAGGAAAGTATTCTAATGACTTGCTTATGACACCCCATAGAATATATTATGTTTAGTACCTTGGACACTGGTGCTTATTCACTTAAATCTCTGATAAATTGTGTGTCTGGTGTGCACAGTCTGGTTAGCACGGTTAGTAAGGTGCTGGGTTTGCACTATCAAATTAAGACTGTCATTGGTTCGAGTCCCATGTTATTTTTTTTTATTTTACTAGTGTGGTTTGTGGCTCTATAATATGAATGCCTATGTCTTTTAACAACAATAGTCAAGTCTTCCAATGGACTTTTTAGTGAAACTCAATAGATAGCTTTATTTTCTCTTTGTTTACTAAAATATTGAATGCTTATGTCTTATAAATTTAGTAGGAAAGTATTCTAATGACTTGCTTATGACACCCCATAGAATATATTATGTATAGTACCTTGGACACTGTAGCTTATTCACTTAAATATCTGATAAATTTGGCATCTGGTATGCACAGTCTGGTTAGCACAGTTAGTAAGGTGTTGGGTTTGCACTATCAAATTAAGACTGTCATTGTTTTGAATCCCATTTTTTTTTTTTACTAGTGTGGTTTGTGGCTATATAATATGAATGCCTATGTCTTTTAACAACAATAGTCAAGTCTTCCAATGGACTTTTTAGTGAAACTCAATAGATAGCTTTATTTTCTCTTTGTTTACTAAAATATTGAATGCTTATGTCTTATAAATTTAGTAGGAAAGTATTCTAATGACTTGCTTATGACACCCCATAGAATATATTATGTATAGTACCTTGGACACTGTAGCTTATTCACTTAAATATCTGATAAATTTGGCAACTGGTATGCACAGTCTGGTTAGCACAGTTAGTAAGGTGTTGGGTTTGCACTATCAAATTAAGACTGTCATTGGTTCTAATCCCATGTTATCATGTTTTTATTTTACTAGTGTGGTTTGTGGCTGTATAATATGAATGCCTATGTCTTTTAACAACAATAGTCAAGTCTTCCAATGGACTTTTTAGTGAAACCCAATAGATAGCTTTATTTTCTCTTTGTTTACTCAAATATTGAATGCTTATGTCTTATAAATTTAGTAGTAAAGTATTCTAATGACTTGCTTATGACAACCCATAGAATATATTATGTTTAGTACCTTGGACACTGTAGCTTATTCACTTTAATCTCTGATAAATTGTGTTTTGTTATGCACAGTCTGGTTAGCACAGTTAGTAAGGTGTTGGGTTTGCACTATCAAGTTAAAACTGTCATTGGTTTGAATTCCATGTTATCATGTTTTTATTTTACTAGTGTGGTTTGTGGCTCTATAATATGAATGCCTATGTCTTTTAACAACAATAGTCAAGTCTTTCAATGGACTTTTTAGTGAAACCCAATAGATAGCTTTATTTTCTCTTTGTTTACTCAAATATTGAATGCTTATGTCTTATAAATTTAGTAGGAAAGTATTCTAATGACTTGCTTATGACACCCCATAGAATATATTATGTTTAGTACCTTGGACACTGTAGCTTATTCACTTAAATCTCTGATAAATTGTGTGTCTGGTATGCACAGTCTGGTTAGCACAGTTAGTAAGGTGTTGGGTTTGCACTATCAAATTAAAACTGTCATTGGTTCGAATCCAATGTTATCATATTTTATTTTACTAGTGTGGTTTGTGGCTCTATAATATGAATGCCTATGTCTTTTAACAACAATAGTCAAGTCTTCCAATGGACTTTTTAGTGAAACCCAATAGATAGCTTTATTTTCTCTTTGTTTACACAAATATTGAATGCTTATGTCTTATAAATTTAGTAGGAAAGTATTCTAATGACTTGCTTATGACACCCTATAGAATATATTATGTTTAGTACCTTGGACACTGTAGCTTATTCACTTTAATCTCTGATAAATAGTGTTTTGTTATGCACAGTCTGGTTAGCACAGTTAGTAAGGTGTTGGGTTTGCACTATCAAGTTAAAACTGTCATTGGTTTGAATTCCATGTTATCATGTTTTTATTTTACTAGTGTGGTTTGTGGCTCTATAATATGAATGCCTATGTCTTTTAACAACAATAGTCAAGTCTTTCAATGGACTTTTTAGTGAAACCCAATAGATAGCTTTATTTTCTCTTTGTTTACTCAAATATTGAATGCTTATGTCTTATAAATTTAGTAGGAAAGTATTCTAATGACTTGCTTATGACACCCCATAGAATATATTATGTTTAGTACCTTGGACACTGTAGCTTATTCACTTAAATCTCTGATAAATTGTGTGTCTGGTATGCACAGTCTGGTTAGCACAGTTAGTAAGGTGTTGGGTTTGCACTATCAAATTAAAACTGTCATTGGTTCGAATCCCATGTTCTCATGTTTTTATTTTACTAGTGTGGTTTGTGGCTATATAATTTGAATGCCTATGTCTTTTAACAACAATAGTCATGTCTTCCAATGGACTTTTTAGTGAAACCCAATAGATAGCTTTATTTTCTCTTTGTTTACTCAAATATTGAATGCTTATGTCTTATAAATTTAGTAGGAAAGTATTCTAATGACTTGCTTATGACACCCCATAGAATATATTATGTTTATTACCTTAGACACTGTAGCTTATTCACTTAAATCTCTGATAAATTGTGTGTCTGGTATGCACAGTCTGGTTGGCACAGTTAGTAAGGTGTTGGGATTGCACTATCAAATTAAGACTGTCATTGGTTCGAATCCCATGTTATCATGTTTTTATTTTACTAGTGTGGTTTGTGGCTCTATTATATGAATGCCTATGTCTTTTAACAACAATAGTCAAGTCTTCCAATGGACTTTTTAGTGAAACTCAATAGATTGCTTTATTTTCTCTTTGTTTACTAAAATATTGAATGCTTACGTCTTATAAATTTAGTAGGAAAGTATTCTAATGACTTGCTTATGACACCCCATAGAATATATTATGTTTAGTACCTTGGACACTGGTGCTTATTCACTTAAATCTCTGATAAATTGTGTGTCTGGTGTGCACAGTCTGCTTAGCACGGTTAGTAAGGTGCTGGGTTTGCACTATCAAATTAAGACTGTCATTGGTTCGAATCCCATGTTATTTTTTTTTTTTTTACTAGTGTGGTTTGTGGCTCTATAATATGAATGCCTATGTCTTTTAACAACAATAGTCAAGTCTTCCAATGGACTTTTTAGTGAAACTAAATAGATAGCTTTATTTTCTCGTTGTTTACTAAAATATTGAATGCTTATGTCTTATAAATGTAGTAGGAAAGTATTCTAATGACTTGCTTATGACACCCCATAGAATATATTATGTATAGTACGTTGGACACTGTAGCTTATTCACTTAAATATCTGATAAATTTGGCAACTGGTATGCACAGTCTGGTTAGCACAGTTAGTAAGGTGTTGGGTTTGCACTATCAAATTAAGACTGTTATTGGTTAGAATCCAATGTTATCATGATTTTATTTTACTAGTGTGGTTTGTGGCTCTATAATATGAATGCCTATGTCTTTTAACAACAATAGTCAAGTCTTCCAATGGACTTTTTAGTGAAACTCAATAGATAGCTTTATTTTCTCTTTGTTTACTAAAATATTGAATGCTTACGTCTTATAAATTTAGTAGGAAAGTATTCTAATGACTTGCTTATGACACCCCATAGAATATATTATGTTTAGTACCTTGGACACTGGTGCTTATTCACTTAAATCTCTGATAAATTGTGTGTCTGGTGTGCACAGTCTGCTTAGCACGGTTAGTAAGGTGCTGGGTTTGCACTATCAAATTAAGACTGTCATTGGTTCGAATCCCATGTTATTTTTTTTTTTTTTACTAGTGTGGTTTGTGGCTCTATAATATGAATGCCTATGTCTTTTAACAACAATAGTCAAGTCTTCCAATGGACTTTTTAGTGAAACTAAATAGATAGCTTTATTTTCTCGTTGTTTACTAAAATATTGAATGCTTATGTCTTATAAATGTAGTAGGAAAGTATTCTAATGACTTGCTTATGACACCCCATAGAATATATTATGTATAGTACGTTGGACACTGTAGCTTATTCACTTAAATATCTGATAAATTTGGCATCTGGTATGCACAGTCTGGTTAGCACAGTTAGTAAGGTGTTAGGTTTGCACTATCAAATTAAGACTGTCATTGGTTAGAATCCAATGTTATCATGATTTTATTTTACTAGTGTGGTTTGTGGCTCTATAATATGAATGCCTATGTCTTTTAACAACAACAGTCAAGTCTTCCAATGGACTTTTTAGTGAAACTCAATAGATAGCTTTATTTTCTCTTTGTTTACTAAAATATTGAATGCTTATGTCTTATAAATTTAGAAAGGAAAGTATTCTAATGACTTGCTTATGACACCCCATAGAATATATTATGTATAGTACCTTGGACACTGTAGCTTATTCACTTAAATATCTGATAAATTTGGCATCTGGTATGCACAGTCTGGTTAGCACAGTTAGTAAGGTGTTGGGTTTGCACTATCAAATTAAGACTGTCATTGTTTTGAATCCCATTTTTTTTTTTTTTTACTAGTGTGGTTTGTGGCTATATAATATGAATGCCTATGTCTTTTAACAACAATAGTCAAGTCTTCCAATGGACTTTTTAGTGAAACCCAATAGATAGCTTTATTTTCTCTTTGTTTACTCAAATATTGAATGCTTATGTCTTATAAATTTAGTAGTAAAGTATTCTAATGACTTGCTTATGACACCCCATAGAATATATTATGTTTAGTACCTTGGACACTATAGCTTATTCACTTTAATCTCTGATAAATTGTGTTTTGTTATGCACAGTCTGGTTAGCACAGTTAGTAAGGTGTTGGGTTTGTACTATCAAGTTAAAACTGTCATTGGTTTGAATTCCATGTTATCATGTTTTTATTTTACTAGTGTGGTTTGTGGCTCTATAATATGAATGCCTATGTCTTTTAACAACAATAGTCAAGTCTTTCAATGGACTTTTTAGTGAAACCCAATAGATAGCTTTATTTTCTCTTTGTTTACTCAAATATTGAATGCTTATGTCTTATAAATTTAGTAGGAAAGTATTCTAATGACTTGCTTATGACACCCCATAGAATATATTATATTTAGTACCTTGGACACTGTAGCTTATTCACTTAAATCTCTGATAAATTGTGTGTCTGGTGTGCACAGTCTGGTTAGCACGGTTAGTAAGGTGCTGAGTTTGCACTATCAAATTAAGACTGTCATTGGTTCGAATCCCATGTTATTTTTTTTTATTTTACTAGTGTGGTTTGTGGCTCTATAATATAAATGCCTATGTCTTTTAACAACAATAGTCAAGTCTTCCAATGGACTTTTTAGTGAAACTAAATAGATAGCTTTATTTTCTCGTTGTTTACTAAAATATTGAATGCTTATGTCTTATAAATTTAGTAGGAAAGTATTCTAATGACTTGCTTATGACACCCCATAGAATATATTATGTATAGTACCTTGGACACTGTAGCTTATTCACTTAAATATCTGATAAATTTGGCATCTGGTATGCACAGTCTGGTTAGCACAGTTAGTAAGGTGTTGGGTTTGCACTATCAAATTAAGACTGTCATTGTTTTGAATCCCATTTTTTTTTTTTTTTTTTACTAGTGTGGTTTGTGGCTATATAATATGAATGCCTATGTCTTTTAACAACAATAGTCAAGTCTTCCAATGGACTTTTTAGTGAAACCCAATAGATAGCTTTATTTTCTCTTTGTTTACTCAAATATTGAATGCTTATGTCTTATAAATTTAGTAGTAAAGTATTCTAATGACTTGCTTATGACACCCCATAGAATATATTATGTTTAGTACCTTGGACACTATATCTTATTCACTTTAATCTCTGATAAATTGTGTTTTGTTATGCACAGTCTGGTTAGCACAGTTAGTAAGGTGTTGGGTTTGCACTATCAAGTTAAAACTGTCATTGGTTTGAATTCCATGTTATCATGTTTTTATTTTACTAGTGTGGTTTGTGGCTCTATAATATGAATGCCTATGTCTTTTAACAACAATAGTCAAGTCTTTCAATGGACTTTTTAGTGAAACCCAATAGATAGCTTTATTTTCTCTTTGTTTACTCAAATATTGAATGCTTATGTCTTATAAATTTAGTAGGAAAGTATTCTAATGACTTGCTTATGACACCCCATAGAATATATTATGTTTAGTACCTTGGACACTGTAGCTTATTCACTTAAATCTCTGATAAATTGTGTGTCTGGTATGCACAGTCTGGTTAGCACAGTTAGTAAGGTGTTGGGTTTGCACTATCAAATTAAAACTGTCATTGGTTCGAATCCAATGTTATCATATTTTATTTTACTAGTGTGGTTTGTGGCTCTATAATATGAATGCCTATGTCTTTTAACAACAATAGTCAAGTCTTCCAATGGACTTTTTAGTGAAACCCAATAGATAGCTTTATTTTCTCTTTGTTTACACAAATATTGAATGCTTATGTCTTATAAATTTAGTAGGAAAGTATTCTAATGACTTGCTTATGACACCCTATAGAATATATTATGTTTAGTACCTTGGACACTGTAGCTTATTCACTTTAATCTCTGATAAATTGTGTTTTGTTATGCACAGTCTGGTTAGCACAGTTAGTAAGGTGTTGGGTTTGCACTATCAAGTTAAAACTGTCATTGGTTTGAATTCCATGTTATCATGTTTTTATTTTACTAGTGTGGTTTGTGGCTCTATAATATGAATGCCTATGTCTTTTAACAACAATAGTCAAGTCTTTCAATGGACTTTTTAGTGAAACCCAATAGATAGCTTTATTTTCTCTTTGTTTACTCAAATATTGAATGCTTATGTCTTATAAATTTAGTAGGAAAGTATTCTAATGACTTGCTTATGACACCCCATAGAATATATTATGTTTAGTACCTTGGACACTGTAGCTTATTCACTTAAATATCTGATAAATTTAGTATCTGTTATGCACAGTCTGGTTAGCACAGTTAGTAAGGTGTTGGGTTTGCACTATCAATTTAAGACTGTCATTGGTTCGAATCCCATGTTATCATGTTTTTATTTTACTAGTGTGGTTTGTGGCTCTATAATATGAATGCCTATGTCTTTTAAAAACAATAGTCAAGTCTTCCAATGGACTTTTTAGTGAAACTCAATAGATAGCTTTATTCTATCTTTGTTTACTCAAATATTGAATGCTTATGTCTTATAAATTTAGTATGAAAGTATTCTAATGACTTGCTTATGACACCCCATAGAATATATTATGTTTAGTACCTTGGACACTGTAGCTTATTCACTTTAATCTCTGATAAATTGAGTTTTGGTATGCACAGTCTGGTTACCACAGTTAGTAAGGTGTTGGGTTTGCACTATCAAGTTAAAACTGTCATTGGTTGGAATTCCATGTTATCATGTTTTTATTTTACTAGTGTGGTTTGTGGCTCTATAATATGAATGCCTATGTCTTTTAACAACAATAGTCAAGTCTTTCAATGGACTTTTTAGTGAAACCCAATAGATAGCTTTATTTTCTCTTTGTTTACTCAAATATTGAATGCTTATGTCTTATAAATTTAGTAGGAAAGTATTCTAATGACTTGCTTATGACACCCCATAGAATATATTATGTTTAGTACCTTGGACACTGTAGCTTATTCACTTAAATCTCTGATAAATTGTGTGTCTGGTATGCACAGTCTGGTTAGCACAGTTAGTAAGGTGTTGGGTTTGCACTATCAAATTAAAACTGTCATTGGTTCGAATCCCATGTTCTCATGTTTTTATTTTACTAGTGTGGTTTGTGGCTATATAATTTGAATGCCTATGTCTTTTAACAACAATAGTCATGTCTTCCAATGGACTTTTTAGTGAAACCCAATAGATAGCTTTATTTTCTCTTTGTTTACTCAAATATTGAATGCTTATGTCTTATAAATTTAGTAGGAAAGTATTCTAATGACTTGCTTATGACACCCCATAGAATATATTATGTTTATTACCTTAGACACTGTAGCTTATTCACTTAAATCTCTGATAAATTGTGTGTCTGGTATGCACAGTCTGGTTGGCACAGTTAGTAAGGTGTTGGGATTGCACTATCAAATTAAGACTGTCATTGGTTCGAATCCCATGTTATCATGTTTTTATTTTACTAGTGTGGTTTGTGGCTCTATTATATGAATGCCTATGTCTTTTAACAACAATAGTCAAGTCTTCCAATGGACTTTTTAGTGAAACTCAATAGATTGCTTTATTTTCTCTTTGTTTACTAAAATATTGAATGCTTACGTCTTATAAATTTAGTAGGAAAGTATTCTAATGACTTGCTTATGACACCCCATAGAATATATTATGTTTAGTACCTTGGACACTGGTGCTTATTCACTTAAATCTCTGATAAATTGTGTGTCTGGTGTGCACAGTCTGCTTAGCACGGTTAGTAAGGTGCTGGGTTTGCACTATCAAATTAAGACTGTCATTGGTTCGAATCCCATGTTATTTTTTTTTTTTTTACTAGTGTGGTTTGTGGCTCTATAATATGAATGCCTATGTCTTTTAACAACAATAGTCAAGTCTTCCAATGGACTTTTTAGTGAAACTAAATAGATAGCTTTATTTTCTCGTTGTTTACTAAAATATTGAATGCTTATGTCTTATAAATGTAGTAGGAAAGTATTCTAATGACTTGCTTATGACACCCCATAGAATATATTATGTATAGTACGTTGGACACTGTAGCTTATTCACTTAAATATCTGATAAATTTGGCAACTGGTATGCACAGTCTGGTTAGCACAGTTAGTAAGGTGTTGGGTTTGCACTATCAAATTAAGACTGTTATTGGTTAGAATCCAATGTTATCATGATTTTATTTTACTAGTGTGGTTTGTGGCTCTATAATATGAATGCCTATGTCTTTTAACAACAATAGTCAAGTCTTCCAATGGACTTTTTAGTGAAACTCAATAGATAGCTTTATTTTCTCTTTGTTTACTAAAATATTGAATGCTTACGTCTTATAAATTTAGTAGGAAAGTATTCTAATGACTTGCTTATGACACCCCATAGAATATATTATGTTTAGTACCTTGGACACTGGTGCTTATTCACTTAAATCTCTGATAAATTGTGTGTCTGGTGTGCACAGTCTGCTTAGCACGGTTAGTAAGGTGCTGGGTTTGCACTATCAAATTAAGACTGTCATTGGTTCGAATCCCATGTTATTTTTTTTTTTTTTACTAGTGTGGTTTGTGGCTCTATAATATGAATGCCTATGTCTTTTAACAACAATAGTCAAGTCTTCCAATGGACTTTTTAGTGAAACTAAATAGATAGCTTTATTTTCTCGTTGTTTACTAAAATATTGAATGCTTATGTCTTATAAATGTAGTAGGAAAGTATTCTAATGACTTGCTTATGACACCCCATAGAATATATTATGTATAGTACGTTGGACACTGTAGCTTATTCACTTAAATATCTGATAAATTTGGCATCTGGTATGCACAGTCTGGTTAGCACAGTTAGTAAGGTGTTAGGTTTGCACTATCAAATTAAGACTGTCATTGGTTAGAATCCAATGTTATCATGATTTTATTTTACTAGTGTGGTTTGTGGCTCTATAATATGAATGCCTATGTCTTTTAACAACAACAGTCAAGTCTTCCAATGGACTTTTTAGTGAAACTCAATAGATAGCTTTATTTTCTCTTTGTTTACTAAAATATTGAATGCTTATGTCTTATAAATTTAGAAAGGAAAGTATTCTAATGACTTGCTTATGACACCCCATAGAATATATTATGTATAGTACCTTGGACACTGTAGCTTATTCACTTAAATATCTGATAAATTTGGCATCTGGTATGCACAGTCTGGTTAGCACAGTTAGTAAGGTGTTGGGTTTGCACTATCAAATTAAGACTGTCATTGTTTTGAATCCCATTTTTTTTTTTTTTTACTAGTGTGGTTTGTGGCTATATAATATGAATGCCTATGTCTTTTAACAACAATAGTCAAGTCTTCCAATGGACTTTTTAGTGAAACCCAATAGATAGCTTTATTTTCTCTTTGTTTACTCAAATATTGAATGCTTATGTCTTATAAATTTAGTAGTAAAGTATTCTAATGACTTGCTTATGACACCCCATAGAATATATTATGTTTAGTACCTTGGACACTATAGCTTATTCACTTTAATCTCTGATAAATTGTGTTTTGTTATGCACAGTCTGGTTAGCACAGTTAGTAAGGTGTTGGGTTTGTACTATCAAGTTAAAACTGTCATTGGTTTGAATTCCATGTTATCATGTTTTTATTTTACTAGTGTGGTTTGTGGCTCTATAATATGAATGCCTATGTCTTTTAACAACAATAGTCAAGTCTTTCAATGGACTTTTTAGTGAAACCCAATAGATAGCTTTATTTTCTCTTTGTTTACTCAAATATTGAATGCTTATGTCTTATAAATTTAGTAGGAAAGTATTCTAATGACTTGCTTATGACACCCCATAGAATATATTATATTTAGTACCTTGGACACTGTAGCTTATTCACTTAAATCTCTGATAAATTGTGTGTCTGGTGTGCACAGTCTGGTTAGCACGGTTAGTAAGGTGCTGAGTTTGCACTATCAAATTAAGACTGTCATTGGTTCGAATCCCATGTTATTTTTTTTTATTTTACTAGTGTGGTTTGTGGCTCTATAATATAAATGCCTATGTCTTTTAACAACAATAGTCAAGTCTTCCAATGGACTTTTTAGTGAAACTAAATAGATAGCTTTATTTTCTCGTTGTTTACTAAAATATTGAATGCTTATGTCTTATAAATTTAGTAGGAAAGTATTCTAATGACTTGCTTATGACACCCCATAGAATATATTATGTATAGTACCTTGGACACTGTAGCTTATTCACTTAAATATCTGATAAATTTGGCATCTGGTATGCACAGTCTGGTTAGCACAGTTAGTAAGGTGTTGGGTTTGCACTATCAAATTAAGACTGTCATTGTTTTGAATCCCATTTTTTTTTTTTTTTTTTACTAGTGTGGTTTGTGGCTATATAATATGAATGCCTATGTCTTTTAACAACAATAGTCAAGTCTTCCAATGGACTTTTTAGTGAAACCCAATAGATAGCTTTATTTTCTCTTTGTTTACTCAAATATTGAATGCTTATGTCTTATAAATTTAGTAGTAAAGTATTCTAATGACTTGCTTATGACACCCCATAGAATATATTATGTTTAGTACCTTGGACACTATATCTTATTCACTTTAATCTCTGATAAATTGTGTTTTGTTATGCACAGTCTGGTTAGCACAGTTAGTAAGGTGTTGGGTTTGCACTATCAAGTTAAAACTGTCATTGGTTTGAATTCCATGTTATCATGTTTTTATTTTACTAGTGTGGTTTGTGGCTCTATAATATGAATGCCTATGTCTTTTAACAACAATAGTCAAGTCTTTCAATGGACTTTTTAGTGAAACCCAATAGATAGCTTTATTTTCTCTTTGTTTACTCAAATATTGAATGCTTATGTCTTATAAATTTAGTAGGAAAGTATTCTAATGACTTGCTTATGACACCCCATAGAATATATTATGTTTAGTACCTTGGACACTGTAGCTTATTCACTTAAATCTCTGATAAATTGTGTGTCTGGTATGCACAGTCTGGTTAGCACAGTTAGTAAGGTGTTGGGTTTGCACTATCAAATTAAAACTGTCATTGGTTCGAATCCAATGTTATCATATTTTATTTTACTAGTGTGGTTTGTGGCTCTATAATATGAATGCCTATGTCTTTTAACAACAATAGTCAAGTCTTCCAATGGACTTTTTAGTGAAACCCAATAGATAGCTTTATTTTCTCTTTGTTTACACAAATATTGAATGCTTATGTCTTATAAATTTAGTAGGAAAGTATTCTAATGACTTGCTTATGACACCCTATAGAATATATTATGTTTAGTACCTTGGACACTGTAGCTTATTCACTTTAATCTCTGATAAATTGTGTTTTGTTATGCACAGTCTGGTTAGCACAGTTAGTAAGGTGTTGGGTTTGCACTATCAAGTTAAAACTGTCATTGGTTTGAATTCCATGTTATCATGTTTTTATTTTACTAGTGTGGTTTGTGGCTCTATAATATGAATGCCTATGTCTTTTAACAACAATAGTCAAGTCTTTCAATGGACTTTTTAGTGAAACCCAATAGATAGCTTTATTTTCTCTTTGTTTACTCAAATATTGAATGCTTATGTCTTATAAATTTAGTAGGAAAGTATTCTAATGACTTGCTTATGACACCCCATAGAATATATTATGTTTAGTACCTTGGACACTGTAGCTTATTCACTTAAATATCTGATAAATTTAGTATCTGTTATGCACAGTCTGGTTAGCACAGTTAGTAAGGTGTTGGGTTTGCACTATCAATTTAAGACTGTCATTGGTTCGAATCCCATGTTATCATGTTTTTATTTTACTAGTGTGGTTTGTGGCTCTATAATATGAATGCCTATGTCTTTTAAAAACAATAGTCAAGTCTTCCAATGGACTTTTTAGTGAAACTCAATAGATAGCTTTATTCTATCTTTGTTTACTCAAATATTGAATGCTTATGTCTTATAAATTTAGTATGAAAGTATTCTAATGACTTGCTTATGACACCCCATAGAATATATTATGTTTAGTACCTTGGACACTGTAGCTTATTCACTTTAATCTCTGATAAATTGAGTTTTGGTATGCACAGTCTGGTTACCACAGTTAGTAAGGTGTTGGGTTTGCACTATCAAGTTAAAACTGTCATTGGTTGGAATTCCATGTTATCATGTTTTTATTTTACTAGTGTGGTTTGTGGCTCTATAATATGAATGCCTATGTCTTTTAACAACAATAGTCAAGTCTTCCAATTGACTTTTTAGTGAAACCCAATAGATAGCTTTATTTTCTCTTTGTTTACTCAAATATTGAATGCTTATGTCTTATAAATTTAGTAGGAAAGTATTCTAATGACTTGCTTATGACACCCCATAGAATATATTATGTTTGGTACCTTGGACACTGTAGCTTATTCACTTAAATCTCTGATAAATTGTGCATCTGGTATGCACGGTCTGGTTAGCACAGTTAGTAAGGTGTTGGGTTTGCACTATCAAATTACGATTGTCATTGGTTCGAATCCAATGTTATCATGTTTTTATTTTACTAGTGTGGTTTGTGGCTCTATAATATGAATGCCTATGTCTTTTAACAACAATAGTCAAGTCTTCCAATGGACTTTTTAGTGAAACCCAATAGATAGCTTTATTTTCTCTTTGTTTACTCAAATATTGAATGTTTATGTCTTATAAATTTAGTAGTAAAGTATTCTAATGACTTGCTTATGACACCCCAAAGAATATTGTATGTTTAGTACCTTGGACACTGTAGCTTATTCACTTTAATCTCTGATAAATTGGGTTTTGTTATGCACAGTCTGGTTAGCACAGTTTTAGTAAGGTGTTGGGTTTGCACTATCAAGTTAAAACTGTCATTGGTTTGAATTCCATGTTATCATGTTTTTATTTTACTAGTGTGGTTTGTGGCTCTATAATATGAATGCCTATGTCTTTTAACAACAATAGTCAAGTCTTCCAATGGACTTTTTAGTGAAACCCAATAGATAGCTTTATTTTCTCTTTGTTTACTCAAATATTGAATGCTTATGTCTTATAAATTTAGTAGTAAAGTATTCTAATGACTTGCTTATGACACCCTATAGAATATATTATGTTTAGTACCTTGGACACTGTAGCTTATTCACTTTAATCGCTGATAAATTGTGTTTTGTTATGCACAGTCTGGTTAGCACAGTTAATAAGGTGTTGGGTTTGCACTATCAAGTTAAAACTGTCATTGGTTTGAATTCCATGTTATCATGTTTTTATTTTACTAGTGTGGTTTGTGGCTCTATAATATGAATGCCTATGTCTTTTAACAACAATAGTCAATTCTTTCAATGGACTTTTTAGTGAAACCCAATAGATAGCTTTATTTTCTCTTTGTTTACTCAAATATTGAATGCTTATGTCTTATAAATTTAGTAGGAAAGTATTCTAATGACTTGCTTATGACACCCCATAGAATATATTATGTTTAGTACCTTGGACACTGTAGCTTATTCACTTAAATCTCTGATAAATTGTGTGTCTGGTATGCACAGTCTGGTTAGCACAGTTAGTAAGGTGTTGGGTTTTCACTATCAAGTTAAAACTGTCATTGGTTTGAATTCCATGTTATCATGTTTTTATTTTACTAGTGTGGTTTGTGCTTCTATAATATGAATGCTTATGTCTTTTAACAACAATAATCAAGTCTTTCAATGGACTTTTTAGTGAAACCCAATAGATAGCTTTATTTTCTCTTTGTTTACTCAAATATTGAATGCTTATGTCTTATAAATTTAGTAGGAAAGTATTCTAATGACTTGCTTATGACACCCCATAGAATATATTATGTTTAGTACCTTGGACACTGTAGCTTATTCACTTAAATCTCTGATAAATTGGGCGTCTGGTATGCACAGTCTGGTTAGCACAGTTAGTAAGGTGTTGGGTTTGCACTATCAAATTAAGACTGTCATTGGTTCGAATCCCATGTTATCATGTTTTTATTTTACTAGTGTGGTTTGTGGCTCTATAATATGAATGCCTATGTCTTTTAACAACAATAGTCAAGTCTTCCAATGGACTTTTTAGTGAAACCCAATAGATAGCTTTATTTTCTCTTTGTTTACACAAATATTGAAAGCTTATGTCTTATAAATTTAGTAGGAAAGTATTCTAATGACTTGCTTATGACACCCCATAGAATATATTATGTATAGTTCCTTGGACACTGTAGCTTATTCACTTAAATATCTGATAAATTTGGTATCTGTTATGCACAGTCTGGTTAGCACAGTTAGTAAGGTGTTGGGTTTGCACTATCAATTTAAGACTGTCATTGGTTCGAATCCCATGTTATCATGTTTTTATTTTACTAGTGTGGTTTGTGGCTCTATAATATGAATGCCTATGTCTTTTAACAACAATAGTCAAGTTTTCCAATGGACTTTTTAGTGAAACTCAATAGATAGCTTTATTTTCTCTTTGTTTACTAAAATATTGAATGCTTATGTCTTAGAAATTTAGTAGGAAAGTATTCTAATGACTTGCTTATGACACCCCATAGAATATATTATGTTTAGCACCTTGGACACTGGTGCTAATTCACTTAAATCTCTGATAAATTGTGGGTCTGGTGTGCACAGTCTGGTTAGCACAGTTAGTAAGGTGTTGGGTTTGCACTATCAAATCAAGACTGTCATTGGTTCGAATCCCATGTTATCATGTTTTTATTTTACTAGTGTGGTGTGTGGCTCTATAATATGAATGCCTATGTCTTTTAACAACAATAGTCAAGTCTTCCAATGAACTTTTTAGTGAAACCTAATAGATAGCTTTATTCTCTCTTTGTTTACTCAAATATTGAATGCTTATGTCTTATAAATTTAGTATGAAAGTATTCTAATGACTTGCTTATGACACCCCATAGAATATATTATGTTTAGTACCTTGGACACTGTAGCTTATTCACTTTAATCTCTGATAAATTGAGTTTTGGTATGCACAGTCTGGTTACCACAGTTAGTAAGGTGTTGGGTTTGCACTATCAAGTTAAAACTGTCATTGGTTGGAATTCCATGTTATCATGTTTTTATTTTACTAGTGTGGTTTGTGGCTCTATAATATGAATGCCTATGTCTTTTAACAACAATAGTCAATTCTTTCAATGGACTTTTTAGTGAAACCCAATAGATAGCTTTATTTTCTCTTTGTTTACTCAAATATTGAATGCTTATGTCTTATAAATTTAGTAGGAAAGTATTCTAATGACTTGCTTATGACACCCCATAGAATATATTATGTTTAGTACCTTGGACACTGTAGCTTATTCACTTAAATCTCTGATAAATTGTGCTTCTGGTATGCACAGTCTGGTTAGCACAGTTAGTAAGGTGTTGGGTTTGCACTATCAAATTAAGACTGTCATTGGTTCGAATCCCATGTTATCATGTTTTTATTTTACTAGTGTGGTGTGTGGCTCTATAATATGAATGCTTATGTCTTTTAACAACAATAGTCAAGTCTTCCAATGGACTTTTTAGTGAAACCCAATAGATAGCTTTATTTTCTCTTTGTTTACTCAAATATTGAATGCTTATGTCTTATAAATTTAGTATGAAAGTATTCTAATGACTTGCTTATGACACCCCATAGAATATATTATGTTTAGTACCTTGGACACTGTAGCTTATTCACTTTAATCTCTGATAAATTGAGTTTTGGTATGCACAGTCTGGTTACCACAGTTAGTAAGGTGTTGGGTTTGCACTATCAAGTTAAAACTGTCATTGGTTGGAATTCCATGTTATCATGTTTTTATTTTACTAGTGTGGTTTGTGGCTCTATAATATGAATGCCTATGTCTTTTAACAACAATAGTAAAGTCTACCAATTGACTTTTTAGTGAAACCCAATAGATAGCTTTATTTTCTCTTTGTTTACTCAAATATTGAATGCTTATGTCTTATAAATTTAGTAGTAAAGTATTCTAAAGACTTGCTTATGACACCCCAAAGAATATAGTATGTTTAGTACCTTGGACACTGTAGCTTATTCACTTTAATCTCTGATAAATTGTGTTTTCTTATGCACAGTCTGGTTAGCACAGTTAATAAGGTGTTGGGTTTGCACTATCAAGTTAAAACTGTCATTGGTTGGAATTCCATGTTATCATGTTTTTATTTTACTAGTGTGGTTTGTGGCTCTATAATATGAATGCCTATGTCTTTTAACAACAATAGTAAAGTCTTCCAATTGACTTTTTAGTGAAACCCAATAGATAGCTTTATTTTCTCTTTGTTTACACAAATATTAAAAGCTTATGTCTTATAAATTTAGTAGGAAAGTATTCTAATGACATGCTTATGACACCCCATAGAATATATTATGTATAGTACCTTGGACACTGTAGCTTATTCACTTAAATATCTGATAAATTTGGTATGTGTTATGCACAGTCTGGTTAGCACAGTTAGTAAGGTGTTGGGTTTGCACTATCAATTTAAGATTGTCATTGGTTCGAATCCCATGTTATCATGTTTTTATTTTACTAGTGTGGTTTGTGGCTCTATAATATGAATGCCTATGTCTTTTAACAACAATAGTCAATTCTTTCAATGGACTTTTTAGTGAAACCCAATAGATAGCTTTATTTTCTCTTTGTTTACTCAAATATTGAATGCTTATGTCTTATAAATTTAGTAGGAAAGTATTCTAATGACTTGCTTATGACACCCCATAGAATATATTATGTTTAGTACCTTGGACACTGTAGCTTATTCACTTAAATCTCTGATAAATTGTGTGTATGGTATGCACAGTCTGGTTAGCACAGTTAGTAAGGTGTTGGGTTTGCACTATCAAATTAAGACTGTCATTGGTTCGAATCCCATGTTATCATGTTTTAATTTTACTAGTGTGGTGTGTGGCTCTATAATATGAATGCTTATGTCTTTTAACAACAATAGTCAAGTCTTCCAATGGACTTTTTAGTGAAACCCAATAGATAGCTTTATTTTCTCTTTGTTTACTCAAATATTGAATGCTTATGTCTTATAAATTCAGTAGGAAAGTATTCTAATGACTTGCTTATGACACCCCATAGAATATATTATGTTTAGTACCTTGGACACTGTAGCTTATTCACTTAAATATCTGATAAATTTTGTATCTGGTATGCACAGTCTGGTTAGCACAGTTAGTAAGGTGTTGGGTTTGCACTATCAAATTAAGACTGTCATTGTTTCGAATCCCATGTTATCATGTTTTTATTTTACTAGTGTGGTGGGTGGCTCTATAATATGAATGCCTATGTCTTTTAACAACAATAGTCAAGTCTTCCAATGGACTTTTTAGTGAAACCCAAAAGATAGCTTTATTCTCTCTTTGTTTACTCAAATATTGAATGCTTATGTCTTATAAATTTAGTATGAAAGTATTCTAATGACTTGCTTCTGACACCCCATAGAATATATTATGTTTAGTACCTTGGACACTGTAGCTTATTCACTTAAATCTCTGATAAATTGAGTTTTGGTATGCACAGTCTGGTTACCACAGTTAGTAAGGTGTTGGGTTTGCACCATCAAGTTAAAACTGTCATTGGTTGGAATTCCATGTTATCATGTTTTTATTTTACTACTGTGGTGTGTGGCTCTATAATATGAATGCCTATGTCTTTTAACAACAATAGTCAAGTCTTCCAATTGACTTTTTAGTGAAACCCAATAGATAGCTTTATTTTCTCTTTGTTTACTCAAATATTGAATGCTTATGTCTTATAAATTTAGTAGGAAAGTATTCTAATGACTTGCTTATGACACCACATAGAATATATTATGTTTAGTACCTTGGACACTGTAGCTTATTCACTTAAATCTCTGATAAATTGTGCATCTGGTATGCACGGTCTGGTTAGCACAGTTAGTAAGGTGTTGGGTTTGCACTTTCAAATTACGACTGTCATTGGTTCGAATCCTATGTTATCATGTTTTTATTTTACTAGTGTGGTTTGTGGCTCTATAATATGAATGCCTATGTCTTTTAACAACAATAGTCAAGTCTTCCAATGGACTTTTTAGTGAAACCCAATAGATAGCTTTATTTTCTCTTTGTTTACTCAAATATTGAATGCTTATGTCTTATAAATTTAGTAGGAAAGTATTCTAATGACTTGCTTATGACACCCCATAGAATATATTATGTTTAGTACCTTGGACACTGTAGCTTATTCACTTAAATCTCTGATAAATTGGGCGTCTGGTATGCACAGTCTGGTTAGCACAGTTAGTAAGGTGTTGGGTTTGCACTATCAAAGTAAGACTGTCATTGGTTCGAATGCCATGTTATCATGTTTTTATTTTACTAGTGTGGTTTGTGGCTCTATAATATGAATGCCTATGTCTTTTAACAACAATAGTCAAGTCTTCCAATGGACTTTTTAGTGAAACCCAATAGATAGCTTTATTTTCTCTTTGTTTACACAAATATTGAAAGCTTATGTCTTATAAATTTAGTAGGAAAGTATTCTAATGACTTGCTTATGACACCCCATAGAATATATTATGTATAGTACCTTGGACACTGTAGCTTATTCACTTAAATCTCTGATAAATTGGGCGTCTGGTATGCACAGTCTGGTTAGCACAGTTAGTAAGGTGTTGGGTTTGCACTATCAATTTAAGATTGTCATTGGTTCGAATCCCATGTTATCATGTTTTTATTTTACTAGTGTGGTTTGTGGCTCTATAATATGAATGCCTATGTCTTTTAACAACAATAGTCAAGTTTTCCAATGGACTTTTTAGTGAAACTCAATAGATAGCTTTATTTTCTCTTTGTTTACTAAAATATTGAATGCTTATGTCTTAGAAATTTAGTAGGAAAGTATTCTAATGACTTGCTTATGACACCCCATAGAATATATTATGTTTAGCACCTTGGACACTGGTGCTAATTCACTTAAATCTCTGATAAATTGTGTGTCTGGTGTGCACAGTCTGGTTAGCACGGTTAGTAAGGTGTTGGGTTTGCACTATCAAATTAAGACTGTCATTGGTTCGAATCCCATGTTATCATGTTTTTATTTTACTAGTGTGGTGTGTGGCTCTATAATATGAATGCCTATGTCTTTTAACAACAATAGTCAAGTCTTCCAATGAACTTTTTAGTGAAACCTAATAGATAGCTTTATTCTCTCTTTGTTTACTCAAATATTGAATGCTTATGTCTTATAAATTTAGTATGAAAGTATTCTAATGACTTGCTTATGACACCCCATAGAATATATTATGTTTAGTACCTTGGACACTGTAGCTTATTCACTTTAATCTCTGATAAATTGAGTTTTGGTATGCACAGTCTGGTTACCACAGTTAGTAAGGTGTTGGGTTTGCACTATCAAGTTAAAACTGTCATTGGTTGGAATTCCATGTTATCATGTTTTTATTTTACTAGTGTGGTTTGTGGCTCTATAATATGAATGCCTATGTCTTTTAACAACAATAGTAAAGTCTTCCAATTGACTTTTTAGTGAAACCCAATAGATAGCTTTATTTTCTCTTTGTTTACTCAAATATTGAATGCTTATGTCTTATAAATTTAGTAGTAAAGTATTCTAAAGACTTGCTTATGACACCCCAAAGAATATAGTATGTTTAGTACCTTGGACACTGTAGCTTATTCACTTTAATCTCTGATAAATTGTGTTTTCTTATGCACAGTCTGGTTAGCACAGTTAATAAGGTGTTGGGTTTGCACTATCAAGTTAAAACTGTCATTGGTTGGAATTCCATGTTATCATGTTTTTATTTTACTAGTGTGGTTTGTGGCTCTATAATATGAATGCCTATGTCTTTTAACAACAATAGTAAAGTCTTCCAATTGACTTTTTAGTGAAACCCAATAGATAGCTTTTTTTTCTCTTTGTTTACACAAATATTGAAAGCTTATGTCTTATAAATTTAGTAGGAAAGTATTCTAATGACTTGCTTATGACACCCCATAGAATATATTATGTATAGTACCTTGGACACTGTAGCTTATTCACTTAAATATCTGATAAATTTGGTATGTGTTATGCACAGTCTGGTTAGCACAGTTAGTAAGGTGTTGGGTTTGCACTATCAATTTAAGATTGTCATTGGTTCGAATCCCATGTTATCATGTTTTTATTTTACTAGTGTGGTTTGTGGCTCTATAATATGAATGCCTATGTCTTTTAACAACAATAGTCAATTCTTTCAATGGACTTTTTAGTGAAACCCAATAGATAGCTTTATTTTCTCTTTGTTTACTCAAATATTGAATGCTTATGTCTTATAAATTTAGTAGGAAAGTATTCTAATGACTTGCTTATGACACCCCATAGAATATATTATGTTTAGTACCATGGACACTGTAGCTTATTCACTTAAATCTCTGATAAATTGTGTGTATGGTATGCACAGTCTGGTTAGCACAGTTAGTAAGGTGTTGGGTTTGCACTATCAAATTAAGACTGTCATTGGTTCGAATCCCATGTTATCATGTTTTTATTTTACTAGTGTGGTGTGTGGCTCTATAATATGAATGCTTATGTCTTTTAACAACAATAGTCAAGTCTTCCAATGGACTTTTTAGTGAAACCCAATAGATAGCTTTATTTTCTCTTTGTTTACTCAAATATTGAATGCTTATGTCTTATAAATTCAGTAGGAAAGTATTCTAATGACTTGCTTATGACACCCCATAGAATATATTATGTTTAGTACCTTGGACACTGTAGCTTATTCACTTAAATATCTGATAAATTTTGTATCTGGTATGCACAGTCTGGTTAGCACAGTTAGTAAGGTGTTGGGTTTGCACTATCAAATTAAGACTGTCATTGGTTCGAATCCCATGTTATCATGTTTTTATTTTACTAGTGTGGTGGGTGGCTCTATAATATGAATGCCTATGTCTTTTAACAACAATAGTCAAGTCTTCCAATGGACTTTTTAGTGAAACCCAAAAGATAGCTTTATTCTCTCTTTGTTTACTCAAATATTGAATGCTTATGTCTTATAAATTTAGTATGAAAGTATTCTAATGACTTGCTTCTGACACCCCATAGAATATATTATGTTTAGTACCTTGGACACTGTAGCTTATTCACTTAAATCTCTGATAAATTGAGTTTTGGTATGCACAGTCTGGTTACCACAGTTAGTAAGGTGTTGGGTTTGCACCATCAAGTTAAAACTGTCATTGGTTGGAATTCCATGTTATCATGTTTTTATTTTACTACTGTGGTGTGTGGCTCTATAATATGAATGCCTATGTCTTTTAACAACAATAGTCAAGTCTTCCAATTGACTTTTTAGTGAAACCCAATAGATAGCTTTATTTTCTCTTTGTTTACTCAAATATTGAATGCTTATGTCTTATAAATTTAGTAGGAAAGTATTCTAATGACTTGCTTATGACACCCCATAGAATATATTATGTTTAGTACCTTGGACACTGTAGCTTATTCACTTAAATCTCTGATAAATTGTGCATCTGGTATGCACGGTCTGGTTAGCACAGTTAGTAAGGTGTTGGGTTTGCACTTTCAAATTACGACTGTCATTGGTTCGAATCCAATGTTATCATGTTTTTATTTTACTAGTGTGGTTTGTGGCTCTATAATATGAATGCCTATGTCTTTTAACAACAATAGTCAAGTCTTCCAATGGACTTTTTAGTGAAACCCAATAGATAGCTTTATTTTCTCTTTGTTTACTCAAATATTGAATGTTTATGTCTTATAAATTTAGTAGTAAAGTATTCTAATGACTTGCTTATGACACCCCAAAGAATATAGTATGTTTAGTACCTTGGATACTGTAGCTTATTCACTTTAATCTCTGATAAATTGGGTTTTGTTATGCACAGTCTGGTTAGCACAGTTTTAGTAAGGTGTTGGGTTTGCACTATCAAGTTAAAACTGTCATTGGTTTGAATTCCATGTTATCATGTTTTTATTTTACTAGTGTGGTTTGTGGCTCTATAATATGAATGTCTATGTCTTTTAACAACAATAGACAAGTCTTCCAATGGACTTTTTAGTGAAACCCAATAGATAGCTTTATTTTCTCTTTGTTTACTCAAATATTGAATGCTTATGTCTTATAAATTCAGTAGTAAAGTATTCTAATGACTTGCTTATGACACCCTATAGAATATATTATGTTTAGTACCTTGGACACTGTAGCTTATTCACTTTAATCTCTGATAAATTGTGTTTTGTTATGCACAGTCTGGTTAGCACAGTTAATAAGGTGTTGGGTTTGCACTATCAAGTTAAAACTGTCATTGGTTTGAATTCCATGTTATCATGTTTTTATTTTACTAGTGTTGTTTGTGGCTCTATAATATGAATGCCTATGTCTTTTAACAACAATAGTCAATTCTTTCAATGGACTTTTTAGTGAAACCCAATAGATAGCTTTATTTTCTCTTTGTTTACTCAAATATTGAATGCTTATGTCTTATAAATTTAGTAGGAAAGTATTCTAATGACTTGCTTATGACACCCCATAGAATATATTATGTTTAGTACCTTGGACACTGTAGCTAATTCACTTAAATCTCTGATAAATTGTGTGTCTGGTATGCACAGTCTGGTTAGCACAGTTAGTAAGGTGTTGGGTTTGCTCTATCAAATTAAGACTGTCATTGGTTTGAATCCCATGTTATCATGTTTTTATTTTACTAGTGTGGTTTGTGGCTCTATAATATGAATGCCTATGTCTTTTAACAACAATAGTCAAGTCTTCCAATGGACTTTTTAGTGAAACCCAATAGATAGCTTTATTTTCTCTTTGTTTACTCAAATATTGAATGCTTATGTCTTATAAATTCAGTAGGAAAGTATTCTAATGACTTGCTTATGACACCCCATAGAATATATTATGTTTATTACCTTAGACACTGTAGCTTATTCACTTAAATCTCAGATAAATTGTGTGTCTGGTATGCACAGTCTGGTTAGCACAGTTAGTAAGGTGTTGGGTTTGCACTATCAAATTAAGACTTTCATTGGTTTGAATCCCATGTTATCATGTTTTTATTTTACTAGTGTGGTTTGTGGCTCTATTATATGAATGCCTATGTCTTTTAACAACAATAGTCAAGTCTTCCAATGGACTTTTTAGTGAAACCCAATAGATAGCTTTATTCTCTCTTTGTTTACTCAAATATTGAATGCTTATGTCTTATAAATTTAGTAGGAAAGTATTCTAATGACTTGCTTATGACACCCCATAGAATATATTATGTTTAGTACCTTGGACACTGTAGCTTATTCACTTAAATATCTGATACATTTTGTATCTGGTATGCACAGTCTGGTTAGCACAGTTAGTAAGGTGTTGGGTTTGCACTATCAAATTAAGACTGTCATTGGTTCGAATCCCATGTTATCATGTTTTTATTTTACTAGTGTGGTGTGTGGCTCTATAATATGAATGCCTATGTCTTTTAACAACAATAGTCAAGTCTTCCAATGGACTTTTTAGTGAAACACAATAGATAGCTTTATTCTCTCTTTGTTTACTCAAATATTGAATGCTTATGTCTTATAAATTTAGTATGAAAGTATTCTAATGACTTGCTTATGACACCCCATAGAATATATTATGTTTAGTACCTTGGACACTGTAGCTTATTCACTTTAATCTCTGATAAATTGAGTTTTGGTATGCACAGTCTGGTTACCACAGTTAGTAAGGTGTTGGGTTTGCACCATCAAGTTAAAACTGTCATTGGTTGGAATTCAATGTTATCATGTTTTTATTTTACTACTGTGGTGTGTGGCTCTATAATATGAATGCCTATGTCTTTTAACAACAATAGTCAAGTCTTCCAATGGACTTTTTAGTGAAACCCAATAGATAGCTTTATTCTCTCTTTGTTTACTCAAATATTGAATGCTTATGTCTTATAAATTTAGTATGAAAGTATTCTAATGACTTGCTTATGAAACCCCATAGAATATATTATGTTTAGTACCTTGGACACTGTAGCTTATTCACTTTAATCTCTGATAAATTGAGTTTTGGTATGCACAGTCTGGTTACCACAGTTAGTAAGGTGTTGGGTTTGCACCATCAAGTTAAAACTGTCATTGGTTGGAATTCAATGTTATCATGTTTTTATTTTACTACTGTGGTGTGTGGCTCTATAATATGAATGCCTATGTCTTTTAACAACAATAGTCAAGTCTTCCAATTGACTTTTTAGTGAAACCCAATAGATAGCTTTATTTTCTCTTTGTTTACTCAAATATTGAATGCTTATGTCTTATAAATTTAGTAGGAAAGTATTCTAATGACTTGCTTATGACACCCCATAGAATATATTATGTTTAGTACCTTGGACACTGTAGCTTATTCACTTAAATCTCAGATAAATTGTGTGTCTGGTATGCACAGTCTGGTTAGCACAGTTAGTAAGGTGTTGGGTTTGCACTATCAAATTAAGACTTTCATTGGTTTGAATCCCATGTTATCATGTTTTTATTTTACTAGTGTGGTTTGTGGCTCTATTATATGAATGCCTATGTCTTTTAACAACAATAGTCAAGTCTTCCAATGGACTTTTTAGTGAAACCCAATAGATAGCTTTATTTTCTCTTTGTTTACTCAAATATTGAATGCTTATGTCTTATAAATTCAGTAGGAAAGTATTCTAATGACTTGCTTATGACACCCCATAGAATATATTATGTTTATTACCTTAGACACTGTAGCTTATTCACTTAAATCTCAGATAAATTGTGTGTATGGTATGCACAGTCTGGTTAGCACAGTTAGTTAGGTGTTGGGTTTGCACTATCAAATTAAGACTTTCATTGGTTTGAATCCCATGTTTTCATGTTTTTATTTTACTAGTGTGGTGTGTGGCTCTATAATATGAATGCCTATGTCTTTTAACAACAATAGTCAAGTCTTCCAATGGACTTTTTAGTGAAACCCAATAGATAGCTTTATTCTCTCTTTGTTTACTCAAATATTGAATGCTTATGTCTTATAAATTTAGTAGGAAAGTATTCTAATGACTTGCTTATGACACCCCATAGAATATATTATGTTTAGTACCTTGGACACTGTAGCTTATTCACTTAAATATCTGATAAATTTTGTATCTGGTATGCACAGTCTGGTTAGCACAGTTAGTAAGGTGTTGGGTTTGCACTATCAAATTAAGACTGTCATTGGTTCGAATCCCATGTTATCATGTTTTTATTTTACTAGTGTGGTGTGTGGCTCTATAATATGAATGCCTATGTCTTTTAACAACAATAGTCAAGTCTTCCAATGGACTTTTTAGTGAAACCCAATAGATAGCTTTATTCTCTCTTTGTTTACTCAAATATTGAATGCTTATGTCTTATAAATTTAGTAGTAAAGTATTCTAATGACTTGCTTATGACAACCCATAGAATATATTATGTTTAGTACCTTGGACACTGTAGCTTATTCACTTTAATCTCTGATAAATTGTGTTTTGTTATGCACAGTCTGGTTAGCACAGTTAGTAAGGTGTTGGGTTTGCACTATCAAGTTAAAACTGTCATTGGTTTGAATTCCATGTTATCATGTTTTTATTTGCTAGTGTGGTTTGTGGCTCTATAATATGAATGCCTATGTCTTTTAACAACAATAGTCAAGTCTTTCAATGGACTTTTTAGTGAAACCCAATAGATAGCTTTATTTTCTCTTTGTTTACTCAAATATTGAATGCTTATGTCTTATAAATTTAGTAGGAAAGTATTCTAATGACTTGCTTATGACACCCCATAGAATATATTATATTTAGTACCTTGGACACTGTAGCTTATTCACTTAAATCTCTGATAAATTGTGTGTCTGGTATGCTCGGTCTGGTTAGCACAGTTAGTAAGGTGTTGGGTTTGCACTATCAAATTAAGACTGTCATTGGTTCGAATCCCATGTTATCATGTTTTTATTTTACTAGTGTGGTTTGTGGCTGTATAATATGAATGCCTATGTCTTTTAACAACAATAGTCAAGTCTTCCAATGGACTTTTTAGTGAAACCCAATAGATAGCTTTATTTTCTCTTTGTTTACTCAAATATTGAATGCTTATGTCTTATAAATTTAGTAGTAAAGTATTCTAATGACTTGCTTATGACAACCCATAGAATATATTATGTTTAGTACCTTGGACACTGTAGCTTATTCACTTAAATCTCTGATAAATTGTGTGTCTGGTATGCACAGTCTGGTTAGCACAGTTAGTAAGGTGTTGGGTTTGCACTATCAAATTAAGACTGTCATTGGTTCGAATCCCATGTTATCATGTTTTTGTTTTACTAGTGTGGTTTGTGGCTCTATAATATGAATGCCTATGTCTTTTAACAACAATAGTCAAGTCTTCCAATGGACTTTTAAGTGAAACCCAATAGATAGCTTTATTTTCTCTTTGTTTACTCAAATATTGAATGCTTATGTCTTATAAATTTAGTAGGAAAGTATTCTAATGACTTGCTTATGACACCCCATAGAATATATTATGTATAGTACCTTGGACACTGTAGCTTATTCACTTAAATATCTGATAAATTTGGCCTCTGGTATGCACAGTCTGGTTAGCACAGTTAGTAAGGTGTTAGGTTTGCACTATCAAATTAAGACTGTCATTGGTTCGAATCCAATGTTATTATGATTTTATTTTACTAGTGTGGTTTGTGGCTCTATAATATGAATGCCTATGTCTTTTAACAACAACAGTCAAGTCTTCCAATGGACTTTTTAGTGAAACTCAATAGATAGCTTTATTTTCTCTTTGTTTACTAAAATATTGAATGCTTATGTCTTATAAATTTAGTAGGAAAGTATTCTAATGACTTGCTTATGACACCCCATAGAATATATTATGTTTAGTACCTTGGACACTGGTGCTTATTCACTTAAATCTCTGATAAATTGTGTGTCTGGTGTGCACAGTCTGGTTAGCACGGTTAGTAAGGTGCTGGGTTTGCACTATCAAATTAAGACTGTCATTGGTTCGAATCCCATGTTATTTTTTTTTATTTTACTAGTGTGGTTTGTGGCTCTATAATATGAATGCCTATGTCTTTTAACAACAATAGTCAAGTCTTCCAATGGACTTTTTAGTGAAACTAAATAGATAGCTTTATTTTCTCATTGTTTACTAAAATATTGAATGCTTATGTCTTATAAATTTAGTAGGAAAGTATTCTAATAACTTGCTTATGACACCCCATAGAATATATTATGTATAGTACCTTGGACACTGTAGCTTATTCACTTAAATATCTGATAAATTTGGCAACTGGTATGCACAGTCTGGTTAGCACAGTTAGTAAGGTGTTGGGTTTGCACTATCAAATTAAGACTGTCATTGGTTTGAATCCCATGTTATCATGTTTTTATTTTACTAGTGTGGTTTGTGGCTCTATAATATGAATGCCTATGTCTTTTAACAACAATAGTCAAGTCTTCCAATGGACTTTTTAGTGAAACCCAATAGATAGCTTTATTTTCTCTTTGTTTACTCAAATATTGAATGCTTATGTCTTATAAATTTAGTAGTAAAGTATTCTAATGACTTGCTTATGACAACCCATAGAATATATTATGTTTAGTACCTTGGACACTGTAGCTTATTCACTTTAATCTCTGATAAATTGTGTTTTGTTATGCACAGTCTGGTTAGCACAGTTAGTAAGGTGTTGGGTTTGCACTATCAAGTTAAAACTGTCATTGGTTTGAATTCCATGTTATCATGTTTTTATTTGCTAGTGTGGTTTGTGGCTCTATAATATGAATGCCTATGTCTTTTAACAACAATAGTCAAGTCTTTCAATGGACTTTTTAGTGAAACCCAATAGATAGCTTTATTTTCTCTTTGTTTACTCAAATATTGAATGCTTATGTCTTATAAATTTAGTAGGAAAGTATTCTAATGACTTGCTTATGACACCCCATAGAATATATTATATTTAGTACCTTGGACACTGTAGCTTATTCACTTAAATCTCTGATAAATTGTGTGTCTGGTATGCTCGGTCTGGTTAGCACAGTTAGTAAGGTGTTGGGTTTGCACTATCAAATTAAGACTGTCATTGGTTCGAATCCCATGTTATCATGTTTTTATTTTACTAGTGTGGTTTGTGGCTGTATAATATGAATGCCTATGTCTTTTAACAACAATAGTCAAGTCTTCCAATGGACTTTTTAGTGAAACCCAATAGATAGCTTTATTTTCTCTTTGTTTACTCAAATATTGAATGCTTATGTCTTATAAATTTAGTAGTAAAGTATTCTAATGACTTGCTTATGACAACCCATAGAATATATTATGTTTAGTACCTTGGACACTGTAGCTTATTCACTTTAATCTCTGATAAATTGTGTTTTGTTATGCACAGACTGGTTAGCACAGTTAGTAAGGTGTTGGGTTTGCACTATCAAGTTAAAACTGTCATTGGTTTGAATTCCATGTTATTTTTTTTTATTTTACTAGTGTGGTTTGTGGCTCTATAATATGAATGCCTATGTCTTTTAACAACAATAGTCAAGTCTTCCAATGGACTTTTTAGTGAAACTCAATAGATAGCTTTATTTTCTCTTTGTTTACTAAAATATTGAATGCTTATGTCTTATAAATTTAGTAGGAAAGTATTCTAATGACTTGCTTATGACACCCCATAGAATATATTATGTATAGTACCTTGGACACTGTAGCTTATTCACTTAAATATCTGATAAATTTGGCATCTGGTATGCACAGTCTGGTTAGCACAGTTAGTAAGGTGTTGGGTTTGCACTATCAAATTAAGACTGTCATTG
This sequence comes from Pseudophryne corroboree, assembly GCF_028390025.1. Classification (NCBI taxonomy): domain Eukaryota; kingdom Metazoa; phylum Chordata; class Amphibia; order Anura; family Myobatrachidae; genus Pseudophryne; species Pseudophryne corroboree. The sequence continues at coordinate 646,477,921 of NC_086447.1, read as the reverse complement.
TTTCGAATCCCATTTTTTTTTTTTTTTACTAGTGTGGTTTGTGGCTATATAATATGAATGCCTATGTCTTTTAACAACAATAGTCAAGTCTTCCAATGGACTTTTTAGTGAAACCCAATAGATAGCTTTATTTTCTCTTTGTTTACTCAAATATTGAATGCTTATGTCTTATAAATTTAGTAGTAAAGTATTCTAATGACTTGCTTATGACACCCCATAGAATATATTATGTTTAGTACCTTGGACACTGTAGCTTATTCACTTTAATCTCTGATAAATTGTGTTTTGTTATGCACAGTCTGGTTAGCACAGTTAGTAAGGTGTTGGGTTTGCACTATCAAGTTAAAACTGTCATTGGTTTGAATTCCATGTTATCATGTTTTTATTTTACTAGTGTGGTTTGTGGCTCTATAATATGAATGCCTATGTCTTTTAACAACAATAGTCAAGTCTTTCAATGGACTTTTTAGTGAAACCCAATAGATAGCTTTATTTTCTCTTTGTTTACTCAAATATTGAATGCTTATGTCTTATAAATTTAGTAGGAAAGTATTCTAATGACTTGCTTATGACACCCCATAGAATATATTATATTTAGTACCTTGGACACTGTAGCTTATTCACTTAAATCTCTGATAAATTGTGCGTCTGGTATGCTCGGTCTGGTTAGCACAGTTAGTAAGGTGTTGGGTTTGCACTATCAAATTAAGACTGTCATTGGTTCGAATCCCATGTTATCATGTTTTTATTTTACTAGTGTGGTTTGTGGCTCTATAATATGAATGCCTATGTCTTTTAACAACAATAGTCAAGTCTTCCAATGGACTTTTTAGTGAAACCCAATAGATAGCTTTATTTTATCTTTGTTTACTAAAATATTTAATGCTTATGTCTTATAAATTTAGTAGGAAAGTATTCTAATGACTTGCTTATGACACCCCATAGAATATATTATGTTTAGTACCTTGGACACTGTAGCTTATTCACTTAAATCTCTGATAAATTGTGTGTCTGGTATGCACAGTCTGGTTAGCACAGTTAGTAAGGTGTTGGGTTTGCACTATCAAATTAAGACTGTCATTGGTTCGAATCCCATGTTATTTTTTTTTATTTTACTAGTGTGGTTTGTGGCTCTATAATATGAATGCCTATGTCTTTTAACAACAATAGTCAAGTCTTCCAATGGACTTTTTAGTGAAACCCAATAGATAGCTTTATTTTCTCCTTGTTTACTCAAATATTGAATGCTTATGTCTTGTAAATTTAGTAGTAAAGTATTCTAATGACTTGCTTATGACAACCCATAGAATATATATTATGTTTAGTACCTTGGACACTGTAGCTTATTCACTTTAATCTCTGATAAATTGTGTTTTGTTATGCACAGTCTGGTTAGCACAGTTAGTAAGGTGTTGGGTTTGCACTATCAAGTTAAAACTGTCATTGGTTTGAATTCCATGTTATCATGTTTTTATTTTACTAGTGTGGATTGTGGCTCTATAATATGAATGCCTATGTCTTTTAACAACAATAGTCAAGTCTTTCAATGGACTTTTTAGTGAAACCCAATAGATAGCTTTATTTTCTCTTTGTTTACTCAAATATTGAATGCTTATGTCTTAAAAATTTAGTAGGAAAGTATTCTAATGACTTGCTTATGACACCCCATAGAATATATTATATTTAGTACCTTGGACACTGTAGCTTATTCCTTTAAATCTCTGATAAATTGTGTGTCTGGTATGCTCGGTCTGGTTAGCACAGTTAGTAAGGTGTTGGGTTTGCACTATCAAATTAAGACTGTCATTGGTTCTAATCCCATGTTATCATGTTTTTATTTTACTAGTGTGGTTTGTGGCTCTATAATATGAATGCCTATGTCTTTTAACAACAATAGTCAAGTCTTCCAATGGACTTTTTAGTGAAACCCAATAGATAGCTTTATTTTATCTTTGTTTACTAAAATATTTAATGCTTATGTCTTATAAATTTAGTAGGAAAGTATTCTAATGACTTGCTTATGACACCCCATAGAATATATTATGTTTAGTACCTTGGACACTGTAGCTTATTCACTTAAATCTCTGATAAATTGTGTGTCTGGTATGCACAGTCTGGTTAGCACAGTTAGTAAGGTGTTGGGTTTGCACTATCAAATTAAGACTGTCATTGGTTCGAATCCCATGTTATCATGTTTTTGTTTTACTAGTGTGGTTTGTGGCTCTATAATATGAATGCCTATGTCTTTTAACAACAATAGTCAAGTCTTCCAATGGACTTTTAAGTGAAACCCAATAGATAGCTTTATTTTCTCTTTGTTTACTCAAATATTGAATGCTTATGTCTTATAAATTTAGTAGGAAAGTATTCTAATGACTTGCTTATGACACCCCATAGAATATATTATGTATAGTACCTTGGACACTGTAGCTTATTCACTTAAATATCTGATAAATGTAGCATCTGGTATGCACAGTCTGGTTAGCACAGTTAGTAAGGTGTTAGGTTTGTACTAACAAATTAAGACTGTCATTGGTTCGAATCCCATGTTATTATGATTTTATTTTACTAGTGTGGTGTGTGGCTCTATAATATGAACGCCTATGTCTTTTAACAACAACAGTCAAGTCTTCCAATGGACTTTTTAGTGAAACTCAATAGATAGCTTTATTTTCTCTTTGTTTACTAAAATATTGAATGCTTATGTCTTATAAATTTAGTAGGAAAGTATTCTAATGACTTGCTTATGACACCCCATAGAATATATTATGTTTAGTACCTTGGACACTGGTGCTTATTCACTTAAATCTCTGATAAATTGTGTGTCTGGTGTGCACAGTCTGGTTAGCACGGTTAGTAAGGTGCTGGGTTTGCACTATCAAATTAAGACTGTCATTGGTTCGAATCCCATGTTATTTTTTTTTATTTTACTAGTGTGGTTTGTGGCTCTATAATATGAATGCCTATGTCTTTTAACAACAATAGTCAAGTCTTCCAATGGACTGTTTAGTGAAACTAAATAGATAGCTTTATTTTCTCATTGTTTACTAAAATATTGAATGCTTATGTCTTATAAATTTAGTAGGAAAGTATTCTAATAACTTGCTTATGACACCCCATAGAATATATTATGTATAGTACCTTGGACACTGTAGCTTATTCACTTAAATATCTGATAAATTTGGCAACTGGTATGCACAGTCTGGTTAGCACAGTTAGTAAGGTGTTGGGTTTGCACTATCAAATTAAGACTGTCATTGGTTTGAATCCTATGTTATCATGTTTTTATTTTACTAGTGTGGTTTGTGGCTGTATAATATGAATGCCTATGTCTTTTAACAACAATAGTCAAGTCTTCCAATGGACTTTTTAGTGAAACCAAATAGATAGCTTTATTTTCTCTTTGTTTACTCAAATATTGAATGCTTATGTCTTATAAATTTAGTAGTAAAGTATTCTAATGACTTGCTTATGACAACCCATAGAATATATTATGTTTAGTACCTTGGACACTGTAGCTTATTCACTTAAATATCTGATAAATTTGGCATCTGGTATGCACAGTCTGGTTAGCACAGTTAGTAAGGTGTTGGGTTTGCACTATCAAATTAAGACTGTCATTGTTTCGAATCTCATTTTTTTTTTTTTTTACTAGTGTGGTTTGTGGCTATATAATATGAATGCCTATGTCTTTTAACAACAATAGTCAAGTCTTCCAATGGACTTTTTAGTGAAACCCAATAGATAGCTTTATTTTCTCTTTGTTTACTCAAATATTGAATGCTTATGTCTTATAAATTTAGTAGTAAAGTATTCTAATGACTTGCTTATGACACCCCATAGAATATATTATGTTTAGTACCTTGGACACTGTAGCTTATTCACTTTAATCTCTGATAAATTGTGTTTTGTTATGCACAGTCTGGTTAGCACAGTTAGTAAGGTGTTGGGTTTGCACTATCAAGTTAAAACTGTCATTGGTTTGAATTCCATGTTATCATGTTTTTATTTTACTAGTGTGGTTTGTGGCTCTATAATATGAATGCCTATGTCTTTTAACAACAATAGTCAAGTCTTTCAATGGACTTTTTAGTGAAACCCAATAGATAGCTTTATTTTCTCTTTGTTTACTCAAATATTGAATGCTTATGTCTTAAAAATTTAGTAGGAAAGTATTCTAATGACTTGCTTATGACACCCCATAGAAAATATTATATTTAGTACCTTGGACACTGTAGCTTATTCCTTTAAATCTCTGATAAATTGTGTGTCTGGTATGCTCGGTCTGGTTAGCACAGTTAGTAAGGTGTTGGGTTTGCACTATCAAATTAAGACTGTCATTGGTTCTAATCCCATGTTATCATGTTTTTATTTTACTAGTGTGGTTTGTGGCTCTATAATATGAATGCCTATGTCTTTTAACAACAATAGTCAAGTCTTCCAATGGACTTTTTAGTGAAACCCAATAGATAGCTTTATTTTATCTTTGTTTACTAAAATATTTAATGCTTATGTCTTATAAATTTAGTAGGAAAGTATTCTAATGACTTGCTTATGACACCCCATAGAATATATTATGTTTAGTACCTTGGACACTGTAGCTTATTCACTTAAATCTCTGATAAATTGTGTGTCTGGTATGCACAGTCTGGTTAGCACAGTTAGTAAGGTGTTGGGTTTGCACTATCAAATTAAGACTGTCATTGGTTCGAATCCCATGTTATCATGTTTTTGTTTTACTAGTGTGGTTTGTGGCTCTATAATATGAATGCCTATGTCTTTTAACAACAATAGTCAAGTCTTCCAATGGACTTTTAAGTGAAACCCAATAGATAGCTTTATTTTCTCTTTGTTTACTCAAATATTGAATGCTTATGTCTTATAAATTTAGTAGGAAAGTATTCTAATGACTTGCTTATGACACCCCATAGAATATATTATGTATAGTACCTTGGACACTGTAGCTTATTCACTTAAATATCTGATAAATGTAGCATCTGGTATGCACAGTCTGGTTAGCACAGTTAGTAAGGTGTTAGGTTTGCACTATCAAATTAAGACTGTCATTGGTTCGAATCCCATGTTATTATGATTTTATTTTACTAGTGTGGTGTGTGGCTCTATAATATGAACGCCTATGTCTTTTAACAACAACAGTCAAGTCTTCCAATGGACTTTTTAGTGAAACTCAATAGATAGCTTTATTTTCTCTTTGTTTACTAAAATATTGAATGCTTATGTCTTATAAATTTAGTAGGAAAGTATTCTAATGACTTGCTTATGACACCCCATAGAATATATTATGTTTAGTACCTTGGACACTGGTGCTTATTCACTTAAATCTCTGATAAATTGTGTGTCTGGTGTGCACAGTCTGGTTAGCACGGTTAGTAAGGTGCTGGGTTTGCACTATCAAATTAAGACTGTCATTGGTTCGAATCCCATGTTATTTTTTTTATTTTACTAGTGTGGTTTGTGGCTCTATAATATGAATGCCTATGTCTTTTAACAACAATAGTCAAGTCTTCCAATGGACTTTTTAGTGAAACTAAATAGATAGCTTTATTTTCTCATTGTTTACTAAAATATTGAATGCTTATGTCTTATAAATTTAGTAGGAAAGTATTCTAATAACTTGCTTATGACACCCCATAGAATATATCATGTATAGTACCTTGGACACTGTAGCTTATTCACTTAAATATCTGATAAATTTGGCAACTGGTATGTACAGTCTGGTTAGCACAGTTAGTAAGGTGTTGGGTTTGCACTATCAAATTAAGACTGTCATTGGTTTGAATCCCATGTTATCATGTTTTTTTTTTTACTAGTGTGGTTTGTGGCTGTATAATATGAATGCCTATGTCTTTTAACAACAATAGTCAAGTCTTCCAATGGACTTTTTAGTGAAACCCAATAGATAGCTTTATTTTCTCTTTGTTTACTCAAATATTGAATGCTTATGTCTTATAAATTTAGTAGTAAAGTATTCTAATGACTTGCTTATGACAACCCATAGAATATATTATGTTTAGTACCTTGGACACTGTAGCTTATTCACTTTAATCTCTGATAAATTGTGTTTTGTTATGCACAGTCTGGTTAGCACAGTTAGTAAGGTGTTGGGTTTGCACTATCAAGTTAAAACTGTCATTGGTTTGAATTCCATGTTATCATGTTTTTATTTGCTAGTGTGGTTTGTGGCTCTATAATATGAATGCCTATGTCTTTTAACAACAATAGTCAAGTCTTTCAATGGACTTTTTAGTGAAACCCAATAGATAGCTTTATTTTCTCTTTGTTTACTCAAATATTGAATGCTTATGTCTTATAAATTTAGTAGGAAAGTATTCTAATGACTTGCTTATGACACCCCATAGAATATATTATATTTAGTACCTTGGACACTGTAGCTTATTCACTTAAATCTCTGATAAATTGTGTGTCTGGTATGCTCGGTCTGGTTAGCACAGTTAGTAAGGTGTTGGGTTTGCACTATCAAATTAAGACTGTCATTGGTTCGAATCTCATGTTATCATGTTTTTATTTTACTAGTGTGGTTTGTGGCTGTATAATATGAATGCCTATGTCTTTTAACAACAATAGTCAAGTCTTCCAATGGACTTTTTAGTGAAACCCAATAGATAGCTTTATTTTCTCTTTGTTTACTCAAATATTGAATGCTTATGTCTTATAAATTTAGTAGTAAAGTATTCTAATGACTTGCTTATGACAACCCATAGAATATATTATGTTTAGTACCTTGGACACTGTAGCTTATTCACTTAAATCTCTGATAAATTGTGTGTCTGGTATGCACAGTCTGGTTAGCACAGTTAGTAAGGTGTTGGGTTTGCACTATCAAATTAAGACTGTCATTGGTTCGAATCCCATGTTATCATGTTTTTGTTTTACTAGTGTGGTTTGTGGCTCTATAATATGAATGCCTATGTCTTTTAACAACAATAGTCAAGTCTTCCAATGGACTTTTAAGTGAAACCCAATAGATAGCTTTATTTTCTCTTTGTTTACTCAAATATTGAATGCTTATGTCTTATAAATTTAGTAGGAAAGTATTCTAATGACTTGCTTATGACACCCCATAGAATATATTATGTATAGTACCTTGGACACTGTAGCTTATTCACTTAAATATCTGATAAATTTGGCCTCTGGTATGCACAGTCTGGTTAGCACAGTTAGTAAGGTGTTAGGTTTGCACTATCAAATTAAGACTGTCATTGGTTCGAATCCAATGTTATTATGATTTTATTTTACTAGTGTGGTTTGTGGCTCTATAATATGAATGCCTATGTCTTTTAACAACAACAGTCAAGTCTTCCAATGGACTTTTTAGTGAAACTCAATAGATAGCTTTATTTTCTCTTTGTTTACTAAAATATTGAATGCTTATGTCTTATAAATTTAGTAGGAAAGTATTCTAATGACTTGCTTATGACACCCCATAGAATATATTATGTTTAGTACCTTGGACACTGGTGCTTATTCACTTAAATCTCTGATAAATTGTGTGTCTGGTGTGCACAGTCTGGTTAGCACGGTTAGTAAGGTGCTGGGTTTGCACTATCAAATTAAGACTGTCATTGGTTCGAATCCCATGTTATTTTTTTTTATTTTACTAGTGTGGTTTGTGGCTCTATAATATGAATGCCTATGTCTTTTAACAACAATAGTCAAGTCTTCCAATGGACTTTTTAGTGAAACTAAATAGATAGCTTTATTTTCTCATTGTTTACTAAAATATTGAATGCTTATGTCTTATAAATTTAGTAGGAAAGTATTCTAATAACTTGCTTATGACACCCCATAGAATATATTATGTATAGTACCTTGGACACTGTAGCTTATTCACTTAAATATCTGATAAATTTGGCAACTGGTATGCACAGTCTGGTTAGCACAGTTAGTAAGGTGTTGGGTTTGCACTATCAAATTAAGACTGTCATTGGTTTGAATCCCATGTTATCATGTTTTTATTTTACTAGTGTGGTTTGTGGCTGTATAATATGAATGCCTATGTCTTTTAACAACAATAGTCAAGTCTTCCAATGGACTTTTTAGTGAAACCCAATAGATAGCTTTATTTTCTCTTTGTTTACTCAAATATTGAATGCTTATGTCTTATAAATTTAGTAGTAAAGTATTCTAATGACTTGCTTATGACAACCCATAGAATATATTATGTTTAGTACCTTGGACACTGTAGCTTATTCACTTTAATCTCTGATAAATTGTGTTTTGTTATGCACAGTCTGGTTAGCACAGTTAGTAAGGTGTTGGGTTTGCACTATCAAGTTAAAACTGTCATTGGTTTGAATTCCATGTTATCATGTTTTTATTTGCTAGTGTGGTTTGTGGCTCTATAATATGAATGCCTATGTCTTTTAACAACAATAGTCAAGTCTTTCAATGGACTTTTTAGTGAAACCCAATAGATAGCTTTATTTTCTCTTTGTTTACTCAAATATTGAATGCTTATGTCTTATAAATTTAGTAGGAAAGTATTCTAATGACTTGCTTATGACACCCCATAGAATATATTATATTTAGTACCTTGGACACTGTAGCTTATTCACTTAAATCTCTGATAAATTGTGTGTCTGGTATGCTCGGTCTGGTTAGCACAGTTAGTAAGGTGTTGGGTTTGCACTATCAAATTAAGACTGTCATTGGTTCGAATCCCATGTTATCATGTTTTTATTTTACTAGTGTGGTTTGTGGCTGTATAATATGAATGCCTATGTCTTTTAACAACAATAGTCAAGTCTTCCAATGGACTTTTTAGTGAAACCCAATAGATAGCTTTATTTTCTCTTTGTTTACTCAAATATTGAATGCTTATGTCTTATAAATTTAGTAGTAAAGTATTCTAATGACTTGCTTATGACAACCCATAGAATATATTATGTTTAGTACCTTGGACACTGTAGCTTATTCACTTTAATCTCTGATAAATTGTGTTTTGTTATGCACAGACTGGTTAGCACAGTTAGTAAGGTGTTGGGTTTGCACTATCAAGTTAAAACTGTCATTGGTTTGAATTCCATGTTATTTTTTTTTATTTTACTAGTGTGGTTTGTGGCTCTATAATATGAATGCCTATGTCTTTTAACAACAATAGTCAAGTCTTCCAATGGACTTTTTAGTGAAACTCAATAGATAGCTTTATTTTCTCTTTGTTTACTAAAATATTGAATGCTTATGTCTTATAAATTTAGTAGGAAAGTATTCTAATGACTTGCTTATGACACCCCATAGAATATATTATGTATAGTACCTTGGACACTGTAGCTTATTCACTTAAATATCTGATAAATTTGGCATCTGGTATGCACAGTCTGGTTAGCACAGTTAGTAAGGTGTTGGGTTTGCACTATCAAATTAAGACTGTCATTGTTTCGAATCCCATTTTTTTTTTTTTTACTAGTGTGGTTTGTGGCTATATAATATGAATGCCTATGTCTTTTAACAACAATAGTCAAGTCTTCCAATGGACTTTTTAGTGAAACCCAATAGATAGCTTTATTTTCTCTTTGTTTACTCAAATATTGAATGCTTATGTCTTATAAATTTAGTAGTAAAGTATTCTAATGACTTGCTTATGACACCCCATAGAATATATTATGTTTAGTACCTTGGACACTGTAGCTTATTCACTTTAATCTCTGATAAATTGTGTTTTGTTATGCACAGTCTGGTTAGCACAGTTAGTAAGGTGTTGGGTTTGCACTATCAAGTTAAAACTGTCATTGGTTTGAATTCCATGTTATCATGTTTTTATTTTACTAGTGTGGTTTGTGGCTCTATAATATGAATGCCTATGTCTTTTAACAACAATAGTCAAGTCTTTCAATGGACTTTTTAGTGAAACCCAATAGATAGCTTTATTTTCTCTTTGTTTACTCAAATATTGAATGCTTATGTCTTATAAATTTAGTAGGAAAGTATTCTAATGACTTGCTTATGACACCCCATAGAATATATTATATTTAGTACCTTGGACACTGTAGCTTATTCACTTAAATCTCTGATAAATTGTGCGTCTGGTATGCTCGGTCTGGTTAGCACAGTTAGTAAGGTGTTGGGTTTGCACTATCAAATTAAGACTGTCATTGGTTCGAATCCCATGTTATCATGTTTTTATTTTACTAGTGTGGTTTGTGGCTCTATAATATGAATGCCTATGTCTTTTAACAACAATAGTCAAGTCTTCCAATGGACTTTTTAGTGAAACCCAATAGATAGCTTTATTTTATCTTTGTTTACTAAAATATTTAATGCTTATGTCTTATAAATTTAGTAGGAAAGTATTCTAATGACTTGCTTATGACACCCCATAGAATATATTATGTTTAGTACCTTGGACACTGTAGCTTATTCACTTAAATCTCTGATAAATTGTGTGTCTGGTATGCACAGTCTGGTTAGCACAGTTAGTAAGGTGTTGGGTTTGCACTATCAAATTAAGACTGTCATTGGTTCGAATCCCATGTTATTTTTTTTTATTTTACTAGTGTGGTTTGTGGCTCTATAATATGAATGCCTATGTCTTTTAACAACAATAGTCAAGTCTTCCAATGGACTTTTTAGTGAAACCCAATAGATAGCTTTATTTTCTCCTTGTTTACTCAAATATTGAATGCTTATGTCTTGTAAATTTAGTAGTAAAGTATTCTAATGACTTGCTTATGACAACCCATAGAATATATATTATGTTTAGTACCTTGGACACTGTAGCTTATTCACTTTAATCTCTGATAAATTGTGTTTTGTTATGCACAGTCTGGTTAGCACAGTTAGTAAGGTGTTGGGTTTGCACTATCAAGTTAAAACTGTCATTGGTTTGAATTCCATGTTATCATGTTTTTATTTTACTAGTGTGGATTGTGGCTCTATAATATGAATGCCTATGTCTTTTAACAACAATAGTCAAGTCTTTCAATGGACTTTTTAGTGAAACCCAATAGATAGCTTTATTTTCTCTTTGTTTACTCAAATATTGAATGCTTATGTCTTAAAAATTTAGTAGGAAAGTATTCTAATGACTTGCTTATGACACCCCATAGAATATATTATATTTAGTACCTTGGACACTGTAGCTTATTCCTTTAAATCTCTGATAAATTGTGTGTCTGGTATGCTCGGTCTGGTTAGCACAGTTAGTAAGGTGTTGGGTTTGCACTATCAAATTAAGACTGTCATTGGTTCTAATCCCATGTTATCATGTTTTTATTTTACTAGTGTGGTTTGTGGCTCTATAATATGAATGCCTATGTCTTTTAACAACAATAGTCAAGTCTTCCAATGGACTTTTTAGTGAAACCCAATAGATAGCTTTATTTTATCTTTGTTTACTAAAATATTTAATGCTTATGTCTTATAAATTTAGTAGGAAAGTATTCTAATGACTTGCTTATGACACCCCATAGAATATATTATGTTTAGTACCTTGGACACTGTAGCTTATTCACTTAAATCTCTGATAAATTGTGTGTCTGGTATGCACAGTCTGGTTAGCACAGTTAGTAAGGTGTTGGGTTTGCACTATCAAATTAAGACTGTCATTGGTTCGAATCCCATGTTATCATGTTTTTGTTTTACTAGTGTGGTTTGTGGCTCTATAATATGAATGCCTATGTCTTTTAACAACAATAGTCAAGTCTTCCAATGGACTTTTAAGTGAAACCCAATAGATAGCTTTATTTTCTCTTTGTTTACTCAAATATTGAATGCTTATGTCTTATAAATTTAGTAGGAAAGTATTCTAATGACTTGCTTATGACACCCCATAGAATATATTATGTATAGTACCTTGGACACTGTAGCTTATTCACTTAAATATCTGATAAATGTAGCATCTGGTATGCACAGTCTGGTTAGCACAGTTAGTAAGGTGTTAGGTTTGCACTATCAAATTAAGACTGTCATTGGTTCGAATCCCATGTTATTATGATTTTATTTTACTAGTGTGGTGTGTGGCTCTATAATATGAACGCCTATGTCTTTTAACAACAACAGTCAAGTCTTCCAATGGACTTTTTAGTGAAACTCAATAGATAGCTTTATTTTCTCTTTGTTTACTAAAATATTGAATGCTTATGTCTTATAAATTTAGTAGGAAAGTATTCTAATGACTTGCTTATGACACCCCATAGAATATATTATGTTTAGTACCTTGGACACTGGTGCTTATTCACTTAAATCTCTGATAAATTGTGTGTCTGGTGTGCACAGTCTGGTTAGCACGGTTAGTAAGGTGCTGGGTTTGCACTATCAAATTAAGACTGTCATTGGTTCGAATCCCATGTTATTTTTTTTTATTTTACTAGTGTGGTTTGTGGCTCTATAATATGAATGCCTATGTCTTTTAACAACAATAGTCAAGTCTTCCAATGGACTGTTTAGTGAAACTAAATAGATAGCTTTATTTTCTCATTGTTTACTAAAATATTGAATGCTTATGTCTTATAAATTTAGTAGGAAAGTATTCTAATAACTTGCTTATGACACCCCATAGAATATATTATGTATAGTACCTTGGACACTGTAGCTTATTCACTTAAATATCTGATAAATTTGGCAACTGGTATGCACAGTCTGGTTAGCACAGTTAGTAAGGTGTTGGGTTTGCACTATCAAATTAAGACTGTCATTGGTTTGAATCCTATGTTATCATGTTTTTATTTTACTAGTGTGGTTTGTGGCTGTATAATATGAATGCCTATGTCTTTTAACAACAATAGTCAAGTCTTCCAATGGACTTTTTAGTGAAACCCAATAGATAGCTTTATTTTCTCTTTGTTTACTCAAATATTGAATGCTTATGTCTTATAAATTTAGTAGTAAAGTATTCTAATGACTTGCTTATGACAACCCATAGAATATATTATGTTTAGTACCTTGGACACTGTAGCTTATTCACTTAAATATCTGATAAATTTGGCATCTGGTATGCACAGTCTGGTTAGCACAGTTAGTAAGGTGTTGGGTTTGCACTATCAAATTAAGACTGTCATTGTTTCGAATCTCATTTTTTTTTTTTTTTACTAGTGTGGTTTGTGGCTATATAATATGAATGCCTATGTCTTTTAACAACAATAGTCAAGTCTTCCAATGGACTTTTTAGTGAAACCCAATAGATAGCTTTATTTTCTCTTTGTTTACTCAAATATTGAATGCTTATGTCTTATAAATTTAGTAGTAAAGTATTCTAATGACTTGCTTATGACACCCCATAGAATATATTATGTTTAGTACCTTGGACACTGTAGCTTATTCACTTTAATCTCTGATAAATTGTGTTTTGTTATGCACAGTCTGGTTAGCACAGTTAGTAAGGTGTTGGGTTTGCACTATCAAGTTAAAACTGTCATTGGTTTGAATTCCATGTTATCATGTTTTTATTTTACTAGTGTGGTTTGTGGCTCTATAATATGAATGCCTATGTCTTTTAACAACAATAGTCAAGTCTTTCAATGGACTTTTTAGTGAAACCCAATAGATAGCTTTATTTTCTCTTTGTTTACTCAAATATTGAATGCTTATGTCTTATAAATTTAGTAGGAAAGTATTCTAATGACTTGCTTATGACACCCCATAGAATATATTATATTTAGTACCTTGGACACTGTAGCTTATTCACTTAAATCTCTGATAAATTGTGTGTCTGGTATGCTCGGTCTGGTTAGCACAGTTAGTAAGGTGTTGGGTTTGCACTATCAAATTAAGACTGTCATTGGTTCGAATCCCATGTTATCATGTTTTTATTTTACTAGTGTGGTTTGTGGCTCTATAATATGAATGCCTATGTCTTTTAACAACAATAGTCAAGTCTTCCAATGGACTTTTTAGTGAAACCCAATAGATAGCTTTATTTTATCTTTGTTTACTAAAATATTTAATGCTTATGTCTTATAAATTTAGTAGGAAAGTATTCTAATGACTTGCTTATGACACCCCATAGAATATATTATGTTTAGTACCTTGGACACTGTAGCTTATTCACTTAAATCTCTGATAAATTGTGTGTCTGGTATGCACAGTCTGGTTAGCACAGTTAGTAAGGTGTTGGGTTTACACTATCAAATTAAGACTGTCATTGGTTCGAATCCCATGTTATCATGTTTTTGTTTTACTAGTGTGGTTTGTGGCTCTATAATATGAATGCCTATGTCTTTTAACAACAATAGTCAAGTCTTCCAATGGACTTTTAAGTGAAACCCAATAGATAGCTTTATTTTCTCTTTGTTTACTCAAATATTGAATGCTTATGTCTTATAAATTTAGTAGGAAAGTATTCTAATGACTTGCTTATGACACCCCATAGAATATATTATGTATAGTACCTTGGACACTGTAGCTTATTCACTTAAATATCTGATAAATTTGGCATCTGGTATGCACAGTCTGGTTAGCACAGTTAGTAAGATGTTAGGTTTGCACTATCAAATTAAGACTGTCATTGGTTCAAATCCCATGTTATCATGATTTTATTTTACTAGTGTGGTTTGTGGCTCTATAATATGAATGCCTATGTCTTTTAACAACAACAGTCAAGTCTTCCAATGGACTTTTTAGTGAAACTCAATAGATAGCTTTATTTTCTCTTTGTTTACTAAAATATTGAATGCTTATGTCTTATAAATTTAGTAGGAAAGTATTCTAATGACTTGCTTATGACACCCCATAGAATATATTATGTTTAGTACCTTGGACACTGGTGCTTATTCACTTAAATCTCTGATAAATTGTGTGTCTGGTGTGCACAGTCTGGTTAGCACGGTTAGTAAGGTGCGGGGTTTGCACTATCAAATTAAGACTGTCATTGGTTCGAATCCCATGTTATTTTTTTTTATTTTACTAGTGTGGTTTGTTTCTCTATAATATGAATGCCTATGTCTTTTAACAACAATAGTCAAGTCTTCCAATGGACTTTTTAGTGAAACTAAATAGATAGCTTTATTTTCTCTTTGTTTACTCAAATATTGAATGCTTATGTCTTATAAATTTAGTAGGAAAGTATTCTAATGACTTGCTTATGACACCCCATAGAATATATTATGTATAGTACCTTGGACACTGTAGCTTATTCACTTAAATATCCGATAAATTTGGCAACTGGTATGCACAGTCTGGTTAACACAGTTAGTAAGGTGTTGGGTTTGCACTATCAAATTAAGACTGTCATTGGTTCTAATCCCATGTTATCATGTTTTTATTTTACTAGTGTGGTTTGTGGCTGTATAATATGAATGCCTATGTCTTTTAACAACAATAGTCAAGTCTTCCAATGGACTTTTTAGCGAAACCCAATAGATAGCTTTATTTTCTCTTTGTTTACCCAAATATCGAATGCTTATGTCTTATAAATTTAGTAGTAAAGTATTCTAATGACTTGCTTATGACAACCCATAGAATATATTATGTTTAGTACCTTGGACACTGTAGCTTATTCACTTTAATCTCTGATAAATTGTGTTTTGTTATGCACAGTCTGGTTAGCACAGTTAGTAAGGTGTTGGGTTTGCGCTATCAAGTTAAAACTGTCATTGGTTTGAATTCCATGTTATCATGTTTTTATTTGCTAGTGTGGTTTGTGGCTCTATAATATGAATGCCTATGTCTTTTAACAACAATAGTCAAGTCTTTCAATGGACTTTTTAGTGAAACCCAATAGATAGCTTTATTTTCTCTTTGTTTACTCAAATATTGAAAGCTTATGTCTTATAAATTTAGTAGGAAAGTATTCTAATGACTTGCTTATGACACCCCATAGAATATATTATGTTTAGTACCTTGGACACTGTAGCTTATTCACTTTAATCTCTGATAAATTGTGTTTTGTTATGCACAGTCTGGTTAGCACAGTTAGTAAGGTGTTGGGTTTGCACTATCAAGTTAAAACTGTCATTGGTTTGAATTCCATGTTATCATGTTTTTATTTTACTAGTGTGGTTTGTGGCTCTATAATATGAATGCCTATGTCTTTTAACAACAATAGTCAAGTCTTTCAATGGACTTTTTAGTGAAACCCAATAGATAGCTTTATTTTCTCTTTGTTTACTCAAATATTGAATGCTTATGTCTTATAAATTTAGTAGGAAAGTATTCTAATGACTTGCTTATGACACCCCATAGAATATATTATATTTAGTACCTTGGACACTGTAGCTTATTCACTTAAATCTCTGATAAATTGTGTGTCTGTTATGCTCGGTCTGGTTAGCACAGTTAGTAAGGTGTTGGGTTTGCACTATCAAATTAAGACTGTCATTGGTTCGAATCCCATGTTATCATGTTTTTATTTTACTAGTGTGGTTTGTGGCTCTATAATATGAATGCCTATGTCTTTTAACAACAATAGTCAAGTCTTCCAATGGACTTTTTAGTGAAACCCAATAGATAGCTTTATTTTATCTTTGTTTACTAAAATATTTAATGCTTATGTCTTATAAATTTAGTAGGAAAGTATTCTAATGACTTGCTTATGACACCCCATAGAATATATTATGTTTAGTACCTTGGACACTGTAGCTTATTCACTTAAATCTCTGATAAATTGTGTGTCTGGTATGCACAGTCTGGTTAGCACAGTTAGTAAGGTGTTGGGTTTACACTATCAAATTAAGACTGTCATTGGTTCGAATCCCATGTTATCATGTTTTTGTTTTACTAGTGTGGTTTGTGGCTCTATAATATGAATGCCTATGTCTTTTAACAACAATAGTCAAGTCTTCCAATGGACTTTTAAGTGAAACCCAATAGATAGCTTTATTTTCTCTTTGTTTACTCAAATATTGAATGCTTATGTCTTATAAATTTAGTAGGAAAGTATTCTAATGACTTGCTTATGACACCCCATAGAATATATTATGTATAGTACCTTGGACACTGTAGCTTATTCACTTAAATATCTGATAAATTTGGCATCTGGTATGCACAGTCTGGTTAGCACAGTTAGTAAGGTGTTAGGTTTGTACTATCAAATTAAGACTGTCATTGGTTCAAATCCCATGTTATCATGATTTTATTTTACTAGTGTGGTTTGTGGCTCTATAATATGAATGCCTATGTCTTTTAACAACAACAGTCAAGTCTTCCAATGGACTTTTTAGTGAAACTCAATAGATAGCTTTATTTTCTCTTTGTTTACTAAAATATTGAATGCTTATGTCTTATAAATTTAGTAGGAAAGTATTCTAATGACTTGCTTATGACACCCCATAGAATATATTATGTTTAGTACCTTGGACACTGGTGCTTATTCACTTAAATCTCTGATAAATTGTGTGTCTGGTGTGCACAGTCTGGTTAGCACGGTTAGTAAGGTGCGGGGTTTGCACTATCAAATTAAGACTGTCATTGGTTCGAATCCCATGTTATTTTTTTTTATTTTACTAGTGTGGTTTGTGGCTCTATAATATGAATGCCTATGTCTTTTAACAACAATAGTCAAGTCTTCCAATGGACTTTTTAGTGAAACTAAATAGATAGCTTTATTTTCTCTTTGTTTACTCAAATATTGAATGCTTATGTCTTATAAATTTAGTAGGAAAGTATTCTAATGACTTGCTTATGACACCCCATAGAATATATTATGTATAGTACCTTGTACACTGTAGCTTATTCACTTAAATATCCGATAAATTTGGCAACTAGTATGCACAGTCTGGTGAGCACAGTTAGTAAGGTGTTGGGTTTGCACTATCAAATTAAGACTGTCATTGGTTCTAATCCCATGTTATCATGTTTTTATTTTACTAGTGTGGTTTGTGGCTGTATAATATGAATGCCTATGTCTTTTAACAACAATAGTCAAGTCTTCCAATGGACTTTTTAGCGAAACCCAATAGATAGCTTTATTTTCTCTTTGTTTACTCAAATATCGAATGCTTATGTCTTATAAATTTAGTAGTAAAGTATTCTAATGACTTGCTTATGACAACCCATAGAATATATTATGTTTAGTACCTTGGACACTGTAGCTTATTCACTTTAATCTCTGATAAATTGTGTTTTGTTATGCACAGTCTGGTTAGCACAGTTAGTAAGGTGTTGGGTTTGCGCTATCAAGTTAAAACTGTCATTGGTTTGAATTCCATGTTATCATGTTTTTATTTGCTAGTGTGGTTTGTGGCTCTATAATATGAATGCCTATGTCTTTTAACAACAATAGTCAAGTCTTTCAATGGACTTTTTAGTGAAACCCAATAGATAGCTTTATTTTCTCTTTGTTTACTCAAATATTGTAAGCTTATGTCTTATAAATTCAGTAGGAAAGTATTCTAATGACTTGCTTATGACACCCCATAGAATATATTATATTTAGTACCTTGGACACTGTAGCTTATTCACTTAAATCTCTGATAAATTTTGTGTCTGGTATGCTCGGTCTGGTTAGCACAGTTAGTAAGGTGTTGGGTTTGCACTATCAGATTAAGACTGTCATTGGTTCGAATCCCATGTTATCATGTTTTTATTTTACTAGTGTGGTTTGTGGCTCTATAATATGAATGCCTATGTCTTTTAACAACAATAGTCAAGTCTTCCAATGGACTTTTTAGTGAAACCCAATAGATAGCTTTATTTTATCTTTGTTTACTAAAATATTTAATGCTTATGTCTTATAAATTTAGTAGGAAAGTATTCTAATGACTTGCTTATGACACCCCATAGAATATATTATGTTTAGTACCTTGGACACTGTAGCTTATTCACTTAAATCTCTGATAAATTGTGTGTCTGGTATGCACAGTCTGGTTAGCACAGTTAGTAAGGTGTTGGGTTTGCACTATCAAATTAAGACTGTCATTGGTTCGAATCCCATGTTATCATGTTTTTATTTTACTAGTGTGGTTTGTGGCTCTATAATATGAATGCCTATGTCTTTTAACAACAATAGTCAAGTCTTCCAATGGACTTTTAAGTGAAACCCAATAGATAGCTTTATTTTCTCTTTGTTTACTCAAATATTAAATGCTTATGTCTTATAAATTTAGTAGGAAAGTATTCTAATGACTTGCTTATGACACCCCATATAATATATTATGTATAGTACCTTGGACACTGTAGCTTATTCACTTAAATATCTGATAAATTTGGCATCTGGTATGCACAGTCTGGTTAGCACAGTTAGTAAAGTGTTAGGTTTGCACTATCAAATTAAGACTGTCATTGGTTCGAATCCCATGTTATCATGATTTTATTTTACTAGTGTGGTTTGTGGCTCTATAATATGAATGCCTATGTCTTTTAACAACAACAGTCAAGTCTTCCAATGGACTTTTTAGTGAAACTCAATAGATAGCTTTATTTTCTCTTTGTTTACTAAAATATTGAATGCTTATGTCTTATAAATTTAGTAGGAAAGTATTCTAATGACTTGCTTATGACACCCCATAGAATATATTATGTTTAGTACCTTGGACACTGGTGCTTATTCACTTAAATCTCTGATAAATTGTGTGTCTGGTGTGCACAGTCTGGTTAGCACGGTTAGTAAGATGCTGGGTTTGTACTATCAAATTAAGACTGTCATTGGTTCGAGTCCCATGTTATTTTTTTTTATTTTACTAGTGTGGTTTGTGGCTCTATAATATGAATGCCTATGTCTTTTAACAACAATAGTCAAGTCTTCCAATGGACTTTTTAGTGAAACTAAATAGATAGCTTTATTTTCTCGTTGTTTTCTAAAATATTGAATGCTTATGTCTTATAAATTTAGTAGGAAAGTATTCTAATGACTTGCTTATGACACCCCATAGAATATATTATGTATAGTACCTTGGACACTGTAGCTTATTCACTTAAATATCTGATAAATTTGGCAACTGGTATGCACAGTCTGGTTAGCTCAGTTAGTAAGGTGTTGGGTTTGCACTATCAAATTAAGACTGTCATTGGTTCGAATCCCATGTTATTTTTTTTTATTTTACTAGTGTGGTTTGTGGCTCTATAATATGAATGCCTATGTCTTTTAACAACAATAGTCAAGTCTTCCAATGGACTTTTTAGTGAAACCCAATAGATAGCTTTATTTTCTCTTTGTTTACTCAAATATTGAATGCTTATGTCTTATAAATTTAGTAGTAAAGTATTCTAATGACTTGCTTATGACAACCCATAGAATATATTATGTTTAGTACCTTGGACACTGTAGCTTATTTACTTTAATCTCTGATAAATTGTGTTTTGTTATGCACAGTCTGGTTAGCACAGTTAGTAAGGTGTTGGGTTTGCACTATCAAGTTAAAACTGTCATTGGTTTGAATTCCATGTTATCATGTTTTTATTTTACTAGTGTGGTTTGTGGCTCTATAATATGAATGCCTATGTCTTTTAACAACAATAGTCAAGTCTTTCAATTGACTTTTTAGTGAAACCCAATAGATAGCTTTATTTTCTCTTTGTTTACTCAAATATTGAATGCTTATGTCTTATAAATTTAGTAGGAAAGTATTCTAATGACTTGCTTATGACACCCCATAGAATATATTATGTATAGTACCTTGGACACTGTAGCTTATTCACTTAAATATCTGATAAATTTGGCATCTGGCATGCACAGTCTGGTTAGCACAGTTAGTAAGGTGTTGGGTTTGCACTATCAAATTAAGACTGTCATTGTTTCGAATCCCATTTTTTTTTTTTTTTTACTAGTGTGGTTTGTGGCTATATAATATGAATGCCTATGTCTTTTAACAACAATAGTCAAGTCTTCCAATGGACTTTTTAGTGAAACCCAATAGATAGCTTTATTTTCTCTTTGTTTACTCAAATATTGAATGCTTATGTCTTATAAATTTAGTAGTAAAGTATTCTAATGACTTGCTTATGACACCCCATAGAATATATTATGTTTAGTACCTTGGACACTGTAGCTTATTCACTTTAATCTCTGATAAATTGTGTTTTGTTATGCACAGTCTGGTTAGCACAGTTAGTAAGGTGTTGGGTTTGCACTATCAAGTTAAAACTGTCATTGGTTTGAATTCCATGTTATCATGTTTTTATTTTACTAGTGTGGTTTGTGGCTCTATAATATGAATGCCTATGTCTTTTAACAACAATAGTCAAGTCTTTCAATGGACTTTTTAGTGAAACCCAATAGATAGCTTTATTTTCTCTTTGTTTACTCAAATATTGAATGCTTATGTCTTATAAATTTAGTAGGAAAGTATTCTAATGACTTGCTTATGACACCCCATAGAATATATTATATTTAGTACCTTGGACACTGTAGCTTATTCACTTAAATCTCTGATAAATTGTGTGTCTGGTATGCTCGGTCTGGTTAGCACAGTTAGTAAGGTGTTGGGTTTGCACTATCAAATTAAGACTGTCATTGGTTCGAATCCCATGTTATCATGTTTTTATTTTACTAGTGTGGTTTGTGGCTCTATAATATGAATGCCTATGTCTTTTAACAACAATAGTCAAGTCTTCCAATGGACTTTTAAGTGAAACCCAATAGATAGCTTTATTTTATCTTTGTTTACTAAAATATTTAATGCTTATGTCTTATAAATTTAGTAGGAAAGTATTCTAATGACTTGCTTATGACACCCCATAGAATATATTATGTTTAGTACCTTGGACACTGTAGCTTATTCACTTAAATCTCTGATAAATTGTGTGTCTGGTATGCACAGTCTGGTTAGCACAGTTAGTAAGGTGTTGGGTTTACACTATCAAATTAAGACTGTCATTGGTTCGAATCCCATGTTATCATGTTTTTGTTTTACTAGTGTGGTTTGTGGCTCTATAATATGAATGCCTATGTCTTTTAACAACAATAGTCAAGTCTTCCAATGGACTTTTAAGTGAAACCCAATAGATAGCTTTATTTTCTCTTTGTTTACTCAAATATTGAATGCTTATGTCTTATAAATTTAGTAGGAAAGTATTCTAATGACTTGCTTATGACACCCCATAGAATATATTATGTATAGTACCTTGGACACTGTAGCTTATTCACTTAAATATCTGATAAATTTGGCATCTGGTATGCACAGTCTGGTTAGCACAGTTAGTAAGGTGTTAGGTTTGCACTATCAAATTAAGACTGTCATTGGTTCAAATCCCATGTTATCATGATTTTATTTTACTAGTGTGGTTTGTGGCTCTATAATATGAATGCCTATGTCTTTTAACAACAACAGTCAAGTCTTCCAATGGACTTTTTAGTGAAACTCAATAGATAGCTTTATTTTCTCTTTGTTTACTAAAATATTGAATGCTTATGTCTTATAAATTTAGTAGGAAAGTATTCTAATGACTTGCTTATGACACCCCATAGAATATATTATGTTTAGTACCTTGGACACTGGTGCTTATTCACTTAAATCTCTGATAAATTGTGTGTCTGGTGTGCACAGTCTGGTTAGCACGGTTAGTAAGATGCTGGGTTTGTACTATCAAATTAAGACTGTCATTGGTTCGAGTCCCATGTTATTTTTTTTTATTTTACTAGTGTGGTTTGTGGCTCTATAATATGAATGCCTATGTCTTTTAACAACAATAGTCAAGTCTTCCAATGGACTTTTTAGTGAAACTAAATAGATAGCTTTATTTTCTCGTTGTTTTCTAAAATATTGAATGCTTATGTCTTATAAATTTAGTAGGAAAGTATTCTAATGACTTGCTTATGACACCCCATAGAATATATTATGTATAGTACCTTGGACACTGTAGCTTATTCACTTAAATATCTGATAAATTTGGCAACTGGTATGCACAGTCTGGTTAGCTCAGTTAGTAAGGTGTTGGGTTTGCACTATCAAATTAAGACTGTCATTGGTTCGAATCCCATGTTATTTTTTTTTATTTTACTAGTGTGGTTTGTGGCTCTATAATATGAATGCCTATGTCTTTTAACAACAATAGTCAAGTCTTCCAATGGACTTTTTAGTGAAACCCAATAGATAGCTTTATTTTCTCTTTGTTTACTCAAATATTGAATGCTTATGTCTTATAAATTTAGTAGTAAAGTATTCTAATGACTTGCTTATGACAACCCATAGAATATATTATGTTTAGTACCTTGGACACTGTAGCTTATTTACTTTAATCTCTGATAAATTGTGTTTTGTTATGCACAGTCTGGTTAGCACAGTTAGTAAGGTGTTGGGTTTGCACTATCAAGTTAAAACTGTCATTGGTTTGAATTCCATGTTATCATGTTTTTATTTTACTAGTGTGGTTTGTGGCTCTATAATATGAATGCCTATGTCTTTTAACAACAATAGTCAAGTCTTTCAATTGACTTTTTAGTGAAACCCAATAGATAGCTTTATTTTCTCTTTGTTTACTCAAATATTGAATGCTTATGTCTTATAAATTTAGTAGGAAAGTATTCTAATGACTTGCTTATGACACCCCATAGAATATATTATGTATAGTACCTTGGACACTGTAGCTTATTCACTTAAATATCTGATAAATTTGGCATCTGGTATGCACAGTCTGGTTAGCACAGTTAGTAAGGTGTTGGGTTTGCACTATCAAATTAAGACTGTCATTGTTTCGAATCCCATTTTTTTTTTTTTTTTACTAGTGTGGTTTGTGGCTATATAATATGAATGCCTATGTCTTTTAACAACAATAGTCAAGTCTTCCAATGGACTTTTTAGTGAAACCCAATAGATAGCTTTATTTTCTCTTTGTTTACTCAAATATTGAATGCTTATGTCTTATAAATTTAGTAGTAAAGTATTCTAATGACTTGCTTATGACACCCCATAGAATATATTATGTTTAGTACCTTGGACACTGTAGCTTATTCACTTTAATCTCTGATAAATTGTGTTTTGTTATGCACAGTCTGGTTAGCACAGTTAGTAAGGTGTTGGGTTTGCACTATCAAGTTAAAACTGTCATTGGTTTGAATTCCATGTTATCATGTTTTTATTTTACTAGTGTGGTTTGTGGCTCTATAATATGAATGCCTATGTCTTTTAACAACAATAGTCAAGTCTTTCAATGGACTTTTTAGTGAAACCCAATAGATAGCTTTATTTTCTCTTTGTTTACTCAAATATTGAATGCTTATGTCTTATAAATTTAGTAGGAAAGTATTCTAATGACTTGCTTATGACACCCCATAGAATATATTATATTTAGTACCTTGGACACTGTAGCTTATTCACTTAAATCTCTGATAAATTGTGTGTCTGGTATGCTCGGTCTGGTTAGCACAGTTAGTAAGGTGTTGGGTTTGCACTATCAAATTAAGACTGTCATTGGTTCGAATCCCATGTTATCATGTTTTTATTTTACTAGTGTGGTTTGTGGCTCTATAATATGAATGCCTATGTCTTTTAACAACAATAGTCAAGTCTTCCAATGGACTTTTAAGTGAAACCCAATAGATAGCTTTATTTTATCTTTGTTTACTAAAATATTTAATGCTTATGTCTTATAAATTTAGTAGGAAAGTATTCTAATGACTTGCTTATGACACCCCATAGAATATATTATGTTTAGTACCTTGGACACTGTAGCTTATTCACTTAAATCTCTGATAAATTGTGTGTCTGGTATGCACAGTCTGGTTAGCACAGTTAGTAAGGTGTTGGGTTTACACTATCAAATTAAGACTGTCATTGGTTCGAATCCCATGTTATCATGTTTTTGTTTTACTAGTGTGGTTTGTGGCTCTATAATATGAATGCCTATGTCTTTTAACAACAATAGTCAAGTCTTCCAATGGACTTTTAAGTGAAACCCAATAGATAGCTTTATTTTCTCTTTGTTTACTCAAATATTGAATGCTTATGTCTTATAAATTTAGTAGGAAAGTATTCTAATGACTTGCTTATGACACCCCATAGAATATATTATGTATAGTACCTTGGACACTGTAGCTTATTCACTTAAATATCTGATAAATTTGGCATCTGGTATGCACAGTCTGGTTAGCACAGTTAGTAAGGTGTTAGGTTTGCACTATCAAATTAAGACTGTCATTGGTTCAAATCCCATGTTATCATGATTTTATTTTACTAGTGTGGTTTGTGGCTCTATAATATGAATGCCTATGTCTTTTAACAACAACAGTCAAGTCTTCCAATGGACTTTTTAGTGAAACTCAATAGATAGCTTTATTTTCTCTTTGTTTACTAAAATATTGAATGCTTATGTCTTATAAATTTAGTAGGAAAGTATTCTAATGACTTGCTTATGACACCCCATAGAATATATTATGTTTAGTACCTTGGACACTGGTGCTTATTCACTTAAATCTCTGATAAATTGTGTGTCTGGTGTGCACAGTCTGGTTAGCACGGTTAGTAAGATGCTGGGTTTGTACTATCAAATTAAGACTGTCATTGGTTCGAGTCCCATGTTATTTTTTTTTATTTTACTAGTGTGGTTTGTGGCTCTATAATATGAATGCCTATGTCTTTTAACAACAATAGTCAAGTCTTCCAATGGACTTTTTAGTGAAACTAAATAGATAGCTTTATTTTCTCGTTGTTTTCTAAAATATTGAATGCTTATGTCTTATAAATTTAGTAGGAAAGTATTCTAATGACTTGCTTATGACACCCCATAGAATATATTATGTATAGTACCTTGGACACTGTAGCTTATTCACTTAAATATCTGATAAATTTGGCAACTGGTATGCACAGTCTGGTTAGTTCAGTTAGTAAGGTGTTGGGTTTGCACTATCAAATTAAGACTGTCATTGGTTCGAATCCCATGTTATCATGTTTTTATTTTACTAGTGTGGTTTGTGGCTCTATAATATGAATGCCTATGTCTTTTAACAACAATAGTCAAGTCTTCCAATGGACTTTTAAGTGAAACCCAATAGATAGCTTTATTTTATCTTTGTTTACTAAAATATTTAATGCTTATGTCTTATTAATTTAGTAGGAAAGTATTCTAATGACTTGCTTATGACACCCCATAGAATATATTATGTTTAGTACCTTGGACACTGTAGCTTATTCACTTAAATCTCTGATAAATTGTGTGTTTGGTATGCACAGTCTGGTTAGCACAGTTAGTAAGGTGTTGGGTTTACACTATCAAATTAAGACTGTCATTGGTTCGAATCCCATGTTATCATGTTTTTGTTTTACTAGTGTGGTTTGTGGCTCTATAATATGAATGCCTATGTCTTTTAACAACAATAGTCAAGTCTTCCAATGGACTTTTAAGTGAAACCCAATAGATAGCTTTATTTTCTCTTTGTTTACTCAAATATTGAATGCTTATGTCTTATAAATTTAGTAGGAAAGTATTCTAATGACTTGCTTATGACACCCCATAGAATATATTATGTATAGTACCTTGGACACTGTAGCTTATTCACTTAAATATCTGATAAATTTGGCATCTGGTATGCACAGTCTGGTTAGCACAGTTAGTAAGGTGTTAGGTTTGCACTATCAAATTAAGACTGTCATTGGTTCAAATCCCATGTTATCATGATTTTATTTTACTAGTGTGGTTTGTGGCTCTATAATATGAATGCCTATGTCTTTTAACAACAACAGTCAAGTCTTCCAATGGACTTTTTAGTGAAACCCAATAGATAGCTTTATTTTCTCTTTGTTTACTAAAATATTGAATGCTTATGTCTTATAAATTTAGTAGGAAAGTATTCTAATGACTTGCTTACGACACCCCATAGAATATATTATGTTTAGTACCTTGGACACTGGTGCTTATTCACTTAAATCTCTGATAAATTGTGTGTCTGGTGTGCACAGTCTGGTTAGCACGGTTAGTAAGGTGCGGGGTTTGCACTATCAAATTAAGACTGTCATTGGTTCGAATCCCATGTTATTTTTTTTTATTTTACTAGTGTGGTTTGTGGCTCTATAATATGAATGCCTATGTCTTTTAACAACAATAGTCAAGTCTTCCAATGGACTTTTTAGTGAAACTAAATAGATAGCTTTATTTTCTCTTTGTTTACTCAAATATTGAATGCTTATGTCTTATAAATTTAGTAGGAAAGTATTCTAATGACTTGCTTATGACACCCCATAGAATATATTATGTATAGTACCTTGGACACTGTAGCTTATTCACTTAAATATCTGATAAATTTGGCAACTGGTATGCACAGTCTGGTTAGCACAGTTAGTAAGGTGTTGGGTTTGCACTATCAAATTAAGACTGTCATTGGTTTGAATCCTATGTTATCATGTTTTTATTTTACTAGTGTGGTTTGTGGCTGTATAATATGAATGCCTATGTCTTTTAACAACAATAGTCAAGTCTTCCAATGGACTTTTTAGTGAAACCCAATAGATAGCTTTATTTTCTCTTTGTTTACTCAAATATTGAATGCTTATGTCTTATAAATTTAGTAGTAAAGTATTCTAATGACTTGCTTATGACAACCCATAGAATATATTATGTTTAGTACCTTGGACACTGTAGCTTATTCACTTAAATATCTGATAAATTTGGCATCTGGTATGCACAGTCTGGTTAGCACAGTTAGTAAGGTGTTGGGTTTGCACTATCAAATTAAGACTGTCATTGTTTCGAATCTCATTTTTTTTTTTTTTTACTAGTGTGGTTTGTGGCTATATAATATGAATGCCTATGTCTTTTAACAACAATAGTCAAGTCTTCCAATGGACTTTTTAGTGAAACCCAATAGATAGCTTTATTTTCTCTTTGTTTACTCAAATATTGAATGCTTATGTCTTATAAATTTAGTAGTAAAGTATTCTAATGACTTGCTTATGACACCCCATAGAATATATTATGTTTAGTACCTTGGACACTGTAGCTTATTCACTTTAATCTCTGATAAATTGTGTTTTGTTATGCACAGTCTGGTTAGCACAGTTAGTAAGGTGTTGGGTTTGCACTATCAAGTTAAAACTGTCATTGGTTTGAATTCCATGTTATCATGTTTTTATTTTACTAGTGTGGTTTGTGGCTCTATAATATGAATGCCTATGTCTTTTAACAACAATAGTCAAGTCTTTCAATGGACTTTTTAGTGAAACCCAATAGATAGCTTTATTTTCTCTTTGTTTACTCAAATATTGAATGCTTATGTCTTATAAATTTAGTAGGAAAGTATTCTAATGACTTGCTTATGACACCCCATAGAATATATTATATTTAGTACCTTGGACACTGTAGCTTATTCACTTAAATCTCTGATAAATTGTGTGTCTGGTATGCTCGGTCTGGTTAGCACAGTTAGTAAGGTGTTGGGTTTGCACTATCAAATTAAGACTGTCATTGGTTCGAATCCCATGTTATCATGTTTTTATTTTACTAGTGTGGTTTGTGGCTCTATAATATGAATGCCTATGTCTTTTAACAACAATAGTCAAGTCTTCCAATGGACTTTTTAGTGAAACCCAATAGATAGCTTTATTTTATCTTTGTTTACTAAAATATTTAATGCTTATGTCTTATAAATTTAGTAGGAAAGTATTCTAATGACTTGCTTATGACACCCCATAGAATATATTATGTTTAGTACCTTGGACACTGTAGCTTATTCACTTAAATCTCTGATAAATTGTGTGTCTGGTATGCACAGTCTGGTTAGCACAGTTAGTAAGGTGTTGGGTTTACACTATCAAATTAAGACTGTCATTGGTTCGAATCCCATGTTATCATGTTTTTGTTTTACTAGTGTGGTTTGTGGCTCTATAATATGAATGCCTATGTCTTTTAACAACAATAGTCAAGTCTTCCAATGGACTTTTAAGTGAAACCCAATAGATAGCTTTATTTTCTCTTTGTTTACTCAAATATTGAATGCTTATGTCTTATAAATTTAGTAGGAAAGTATTCTAATGACTTGCTTATGACACCCCATAGAATATATTATGTATAGTACCTTGGACACTGTAGCTTATTCACTTAAATATCTGATAAATTTGGCATCTGGTATGCACAGTCTGGTTAGCACAGTTAGTAAGATGTTAGGTTTGCACTATCAAATTAAGACTGTCATTGGTTCAAATCCCATGTTATCATGATTTTATTTTACTAGTGTGGTTTGTGGCTCTATAATATGAATGCCTATGTCTTTTAACAACAACAGTCAAGTCTTCCAATGGACTTTTTAGTGAAACTCAATAGATAGCTTTATTTTCTCTTTGTTTACTAAAATATTGAATGCTTATGTCTTATAAATTTAGTAGGAAAGTATTCTAATGACTTGCTTATGACACCCCATAGAATATATTATGTTTAGTACCTTGGACACTGGTGCTTATTCACTTAAATCTCTGATAAATTGTGTGCCTGGTGTGCACAGTCTGGTTAGCACGGTTAGTAAGGTGCGGGGTTTGCACTATCAAATTAAGACTGTCATTGGTTCGAATCCCATGTTATTTTTTTTTATTTTACTAGTGTGGTTTGTTTCTCTATAATATGAATGCCTATGTCTTTTAACAACAATAGTCAAGTCTTCCAATGGACTTTTTAGTGAAACTAAATAGATAGCTTTATTTTCTCTTTGTTTACTCAAATATTGAATGCTTATGTCTTATAAATTTAGTAGGAAAGTATTCTAATGACTTGCTTATGACACCCCATAGAATATATTATGTATAGTACCTTGGACACTGTAGCTTATTCACTTAAATATCCGATAAATTTGGCAACTGGTATGCACAGTCTGGTTAACACAGTTAGTAAGGTGTTGGGTTTGCACTATCAAATTAAGACTGTCATTGGTTCTAATCCCATGTTATCATGTTTTTATTTTACTAGTGTGGTTTGTGGCTGTATAATATGAATGCCTATGTCTTTTAACAACAATAGTCAAGTCTTCCAATGGACTTTTTAGCGAAACCCAATAGATAGCTTTATTTTCTCTTTGTTTACCCAAATATCGAATGCTTATGTCTTATAAATTTAGTAGTAAAGTATTCTAATGACTTGCTTATGACAACCCATAGAATATATTATGTTTAGTACCTTGGACACTGTAGCTTATTCACTTTAATCTCTGATAAATTGTGTTTTGTTATGCACAGTCTGGTTAGCACAGTTAGTAAGGTGTTGGGTTTGCGCTATCAAGTTAAAACTGTCATTGGTTTGAATTCCATGTTATCATGTTTTTATTTGCTAGTGTGGTTTGTGGCTCTATAATATGAATGCCTATGTCTTTTAACAACAATAGTCAAGTCTTTCAATGGACTTTTTAGTGAAACCCAATAGATAGCTTTATTTTCTCTTTGTTTACTCAAATATTGAAAGCTTATGTCTTATAAATTTAGTAGGAAAGTATTCTAATGACTTGCTTATGACACCCCATAGAATATATTATGTTTAGTACCTTGGACACTGTAGCTTATTCACTTTAATCTCTGATAAATTGTGTTTTGTTATGCACAGTCTGGTTAGCACAGTTAGTAAGGTGTTGGGTTTGCGCTATCAAGTTAAAACTGTCATTGGTTTGAATTCCATGTTATCATGTTTTTATTTGCTAGTGTGGTTTGTGGCTCTATAATATGAATGCCTATGTCTTTTAACAACAATAGTCAAGTCTTTCAATGGACTTTTTAGTGAAACCCAATAGATAGCTTTATTTTCTCTTTGTTTACTCAAATATTGAAAGCTTATGTCTTATAAATTTAGTAGGAAAGTATTCTAATGACTTGCTTATGACACCCCATAGAATATATTATGTTTAGTACCTTGGACACTGTAGCTTATTCACTTTAATCTCTGATAAATTGTGTTTTGTTATGCACAGTCTGGTTAGCACAGTTAGTAAGGTGTTGGGTTTGCACTATCAAGTTAAAACTGTCATTGGTTTGAATTCCATGTTATCATGTTTTTATTTTACTAGTGTGGTTTGTGGCTCTATAATATGAATGCCTATGTCTTTTAACAACAATAGTCAAGTCTTTCAATGGACTTTTTAGTGAAACCCAATAGATAGCTTTATTTTCTCTTTGTTTACTCAAATATTGAATGCTTATGTCTTATAAATTTAGTAGGAAAGTATTCTAATGACTTGCTTATGACACCCCATAGAATATATTATATTTAGTACCTTGGACACTGTAGCTTATTCACTTAAATCTCTGATAAATTGTGTGTCTGTTATGCTCGGTCTGGTTAGCACAGTTAGTAAGGTGTTGGGTTTGCACTATCAAATTAAGACTGTCATTGGTTCGAATCCCATGTTATCATGTTTTTATTTTACTAGTGTGGTTTGTGGCTCTATAATATGAATGCCTATGTCTTTTAACAACAATAGTCAAGTCTTCCAATGGACTTTTTAGTGAAACCCAATAGATAGCTTTATTTTATCTTTGTTTACTAAAATATTTAATGCTTATGTCTTATAAATTTAGTAGGAAAGTATTCTAATGACTTGCTTATGACACCCCATAGAATATATTATGTTTAGTACCTTGGACACTGTAGCTTATTCACTTAAATCTCTGATAAATTGTGTGTCTGGTATGCACAGTCTGGTTAGCACAGTTAGTAAGGTGTTGGGTTTACACTATCAAATTAAGACTGTCATTGGTTCGAATCCCATGTTATCATGTTTTTGTTTTACTAGTGTGGTTTGTGGCTCTATAATATGAATGCCTATGTCTTTTAACAACAATAGTCAAGTCTTCCAATGGACTTTTAAGTGAAACCCAATAGATAGCTTTATTTTCTCTTTGTTTACTCAAATATTGAATGCTTATGTCTTATAAATTTAGTAGGAAAGTATTCTAATGACTTGCTTATGACACCCCATAGAATATATTATGTATAGTACCTTGGACACTGTAGCTTATTCACTTAAATATCTGATAAATTTGGCATCTGGTATGCACAGTCTGGTTAGCACAGTTAGTAAGGTGTTAGGTTTGTACTATCAAATTAAGACTGTCATTGGTTCAAATCCCATGTTATCATGATTTTATTTTACTAGTGTGGTTTGTGGCTCTATAATATGAATGCCTATGTCTTTTAACAACAACAGTCAAGTCTTCCAATGGACTTTTTAGTGAAACTCAATAGATAGCTTTATTTTCTCTTTGTTTACTAAAATATTGAATGCTTATGTCTTATAAATTTAGTAGGAAAGTATTCTAATGACTTGCTTATGACACCCCATAGAATATATTATGTTTAGTACCTTGGACACTGGTGCTTATTCACTTAAATCTCTGATAAATTGTGTGTCTGGTGTGCACAGTCTGGTTAGCACGGTTAGTAAGGTGCGGGGTTTGCACTATCAAATTAAGACTGTCATTGGTTCGAATCCCATGTTATTTTTTTTTATTTTACTAGTGTGGTTTGTGGCTCTATAATATGAATGCCTATGTCTTTTAACAACAATAGTCAAGTCTTCCAATGGACTTTTTAGTGAAACTAAATAGATAGCTTTATTTTCTCTTTGTTTACTCAAATATTGAATGCTTATGTCTTATAAATTTAGTAGGAAAGTATTCTAATGACTTGCTTATGACACCCCATAGAATATATTATGTATAGTACCTTGTACACTGTAGCTTATTCACTTAAATATCCGATAAATTTGGCAACTAGTATGCACAGTCTGGTGAGCACAGTTAGTAAGGTGTTGGGTTTGCACTATCAAATTAAGACTGTCATTGGTTCTAATCCCATGTTATCATGTTTTTATTTTACTAGTGTGGTTTGTGGCTGTATAATATGAATGCCTATGTCTTTTAACAACAATAGTCAAGTCTTCCAATGGACTTTTTAGCGAAACCCAATAGATAGCTTTATTTTCTCTTTGTTTACTCAAATATCGAATGCTTATGTCTTATAAATTTAGTAGTAAAGTATTCTAATGACTTGCTTATGACAACCCATAGAATATATTATGTTTAGTACCTTGGACACTGTAGCTTATTCACTTTAATCTCTGATAAATTGTGTTTTGTTATGCACAGTCTGGTTAGCACAGTTAGTAAGGTGTTGGGTTTGCGCTATCAAGTTAAAACTGTCATTGGTTTGAATTCCATGTTATCATGTTTTTATTTGCTAGTGTGGTTTGTGGCTCTATAATATGAATGCCTATGTCTTTTAACAACAATAGTCAAGTCTTTCAATGGACTTTTTAGTGAAACCCAATAGATAGCTTTATTTTCTCTTTGTTTACTCAAATATTGTAAGCTTATGTCTTATAAATTCAGTAGGAAAGTATTCTAATGACTTGCTTATGACACCCCATAGAATATATTATATTTAGTACCTTGGACACTGTAGCTTATTCACTTAAATCTCTGATAAATTTTGTGTCTGGTATGCTCGGTCTGGTTAGCACAGTTAGTAAGGTGTTGGGTTTGCACTATCAGATTAAGACTGTCATTGGTTCGAATCCCATGTTATCATGTTTTTATTTTACTAGTGTGGTTTGTGGCTCTATAATATGAATGCCTATGTCTTTTAACAACAATAGTCAAGTCTTCCAATGGACTTTTTAGTGAAACCCAATAGATAGCTTTATTTTATCTTTGTTTACTAAAATATTTAATGCTTATGTCTTATAAATTTAGTAGGAAAGTATTCTAATGACTTGCTTATGACACCCCATAGAATATATTATGTTTAGTACCTTGGACACTGTAGCTTATTCACTTAAATCTCTGATAAATTGTGTGTCTGGTATGCACAGTCTGGTTAGCACAGTTAGTAAGGTGTTGGGTTTGCACTATCAAATTAAGACTGTCATTGGTTCGAATCCCATGTTATCATGTTTTTATTTTACTAGTGTGGTTTGTGGCTCTATAATATGAATGCCTATGTCTTTTAACAACAATAGTCAAGTCTTCCAATGGACTTTTAAGTGAAACCCAATAGATAGCTTTATTTTCTCTTTGTTTACTCAAATATTAAATGCTTATGTCTTATAAATTTAGTAGGAAAGTATTCTAATGACTTGCTTATGACACCCCATATAATATATTATGTATAGTACCTTGGACACTGTAGCTTATTCACTTAAATATCTGATAAATTTGGCATCTGGTATGCACAGTCTGGTTAGCACAGTTAGTAAAGTGTTAGGTTTGCACTATCAAATTAAGACTGTCATTGGTTCGAATCCCATGTTATCATGATTTTATTTTACTAGTGTGGTTTGTGGCTCTATAATATGAATGCCTATGTCTTTTAACAACAACAGTCAAGTCTTCCAATGGACTTTTTAGTGAAACTCAATAGATAGCTTTATTTTCTCTTTGTTTACTAAAATATTGAATGCTTATGTCTTATAAATTTAGTAGGAAAGTATTCTAATGACTTGCTTATGACACCCCATAGAATATATTATGTTTAGTACCTTGGACACTGGTGCTTATTCACTTAAATCTCTGATAAATTGTGTGTCTGGTGTGCACAGTCTGGTTAGCACGGTTAGTAAGATGCTGGGTTTGTACTATCAAATTAAGACTGTCATTGGTTCGAGTCCCATGTTATTTTTTTTTATTTTACTAGTGTGGTTTGTGGCTCTATAATATGAATGCCTATGTCTTTTAACAACAATAGTCAAGTCTTCCAATGGACTTTTTAGTGAAACTAAATAGATAGCTTTATTTTCTCGTTGTTTTCTAAAATATTGAATGCTTATGTCTTATAAATTTAGTAGGAAAGTATTCTAATGACTTGCTTATGACACCCCATAGAATATATTATGTATAGTACCTTGGACACTGTAGCTTATTCACTTAAATATCTGATAAATTTGGCAACTGGTATGCACAGTCTGGTTAGCTCAGTTAGTAAGGTGTTGGGTTTGCACTATCAAATTAAGACTGTCATTGGTTCGAATCCCATGTTATTTTTTTTTATTTTACTAGTGTGGTTTGTGGCTCTATAATATGAATGCCTATGTCTTTTAACAACAATAGTCAAGTCTTCCAATGGACTTTTTAGTGAAACCCAATAGATAGCTTTATTTTCTCTTTGTTTACTCAAATATTGAATGCTTATGTCTTATAAATTTAGTAGTAAAGTATTCTAATGACTTGCTTATGACAACCCATAGAATATATTATGTTTAGTACCTTGGACACTGTAGCTTATTTACTTTAATCTCTGATAAATTGTGTTTTGTTATGCACAGTCTGGTTAGCACAGTTAGTAAGGTGTTGGGTTTGCACTATCAAGTTAAAACTGTCATTGGTTTGAATTCCATGTTATCATGTTTTTATTTTACTAGTGTGGTTTGTGGCTCTATAATATGAATGCCTATGTCTTTTAACAACAATAGTCAAGTCTTTCAATTGACTTTTTAGTGAAACCCAATAGATAGCTTTATTTTCTCTTTGTTTACTCAAATATTGAATGCTTATGTCTTATAAATTTAGTAGGAAAGTATTCTAATGACTTGCTTATGACACCCCATAGAATATATTATGTATAGTACCTTGGACACTGTAGCTTATTCACTTAAATATCTGATAAATTTGGCATCTGGCATGCACAGTCTGGTTAGCACAGTTAGTAAGGTGTTGGGTTTGCACTATCAAATTAAGACTGTCATTGTTTCGAATCCCATTTTTTTTTTTTTTTTACTAGTGTGGTTTGTGGCTATATAATATGAATGCCTATGTCTTTTAACAACAATAGTCAAGTCTTCCAATGGACTTTTTAGTGAAACCCAATAGATAGCTTTATTTTCTCTTTGTTTACTCAAATATTGAATGCTTATGTCTTATAAATTTAGTAGTAAAGTATTCTAATGACTTGCTTATGACACCCCATAGAATATATTATGTTTAGTACCTTGGACACTGTAGCTTATTCACTTTAATCTCTGATAAATTGTGTTTTGTTATGCACAGTCTGGTTAGCACAGTTAGTAAGGTGTTGGGTTTGCACTATCAAGTTAAAACTGTCATTGGTTTGAATTCCATGTTATCATGTTTTTATTTTACTAGTGTGGTTTGTGGCTCTATAATATGAATGCCTATGTCTTTTAACAACAATAGTCAAGTCTTTCAATGGACTTTTTAGTGAAACCCAATAGATAGCTTTATTTTCTCTTTGTTTACTCAAATATTGAATGCTTATGTCTTATAAATTTAGTAGGAAAGTATTCTAATGACTTGCTTATGACACCCCATAGAATATATTATATTTAGTACCTTGGACACTGTAGCTTATTCACTTAAATCTCTGATAAATTGTGTGTCTGGTATGCTCGGTCTGGTTAGCACAGTTAGTAAGGTGTTGGGTTTGCACTATCAAATTAAGACTGTCATTGGTTCGAATCCCATGTTATCATGTTTTTATTTTACTAGTGTGGTTTGTGGCTCTATAATATGAATGCCTATGTCTTTTAACAACAATAGTCAAGTCTTCCAATGGACTTTTAAGTGAAACCCAATAGATAGCTTTATTTTATCTTTGTTTACTAAAATATTTAATGCTTATGTCTTATAAATTTAGTAGGAAAGTATTCTAATGACTTGCTTATGACACCCCATAGAATATATTATGTTTAGTACCTTGGACACTGTAGCTTATTCACTTAAATCTCTGATAAATTGTGTGTCTGGTATGCACAGTCTGGTTAGCACAGTTAGTAAGGTGTTGGGTTTACACTATCAAATTAAGACTGTCATTGGTTCGAATCCCATGTTATCATGTTTTTGTTTTACTAGTGTGGTTTGTGGCTCTATAATATGAATGCCTATGTCTTTTAACAACAATAGTCAAGTCTTCCAATGGACTTTTAAGTGAAACCCAATAGATAGCTTTATTTTCTCTTTGTTTACTCAAATATTGAATGCTTATGTCTTATAAATTTAGTAGGAAAGTATTCTAATGACTTGCTTATGACACCCCATAGAATATATTGTGTATAGTACCTTGGACACTGTAGCTTATTCACTTAAATATCTGATAAATTTGGCATCTGGTATGCACAGTCTGGTTAGCACAGTTAGTAAGGTGTTAGGTTTGCACTATCAGATTAAGACTGTCATTGGTTCGAATCCCATGTTATCATGTTTTTATTTTACTAGTGTGGTTTGTGGCTCTATAATATGAATGCCTATGTCTTTTAACAACAATAGTCAAGTCTTCCAATGGACTTTTTAGTGAAACCCAATAGATAGCTTTATTTTATCTTTGTTTACTAAAATATTTAATGCTTATGTCTTATAAATTTAGTAGGAAAGTATTCTAATGACTTGCTTATGACACCCCATAGAATATATTATGTTTAGTACCTTGGACACTGTAGCTTATTCACTTAAATCTCTGATAAATTGTGTGTCTGGTATGCACAGTCTGGTTAGCACAGTTAGTAAGGTGTTGGGTTTGCACTATCAAATTAAGACTGTCATTGGTTCGAATCCCATGTTATCATGTTTTTATTTTACTAGTGTGGTTTGTGGCTCTATAATATGAATGCCTATGTCTTTTAACAACAATAGTCAAGTCTTCCAATGGACTTTTAAGTGAAACCCAATAGATAGCTTTATTTTCTCTTTGTTTACTCAAATATTAAATGCTTATGTCTTATAAATTTAGTAGGAAAGTATTCTAATGACTTGCTTATGACACCCCATATAATATATTATGTATAGTACCTTGGACACTGTAGCTTATTCACTTAAATATCTGATAAATTTGGCATCTGGTATGCACAGTCTGGTTAGCACAGTTAGTAAAGTGTTAGGTTTGCACTATCAAATTAAGACTGTCATTGGTTCGAATCCCATGTTATCATGATTTTATTTTACTAGTGTGGTTTGTGGCTCTATAATATGAATGCCTATGTCTTTTAACAACAACAGTCAAGTCTTCCAATGGACTTTTTAGTGAAACTCAATAGATAGCTTTATTTTCTCTTTGTTTACTAAAATATTGAATGCTTATGTCTTATAAATTTAGTAGGAAAGTATTCTAATGACTTGCTTATGACACCCCATAGAATATATTATGTTTAGTACCTTGGACACTGGTGCTTATTCACTTAAATCTCTGATAAATTGTGTGTCTGGTGTGCACAGTCTGGTTAGCACGGTTAGTAAGATGCTGGGTTTGTACTATCAAATTAAGACTGTCATTGGTTCGAGTCCCATGTTATTTTTTTTTATTTTACTAGTGTGGTTTGTGGCTCTATAATATGAATGCCTATGTCTTTTAACAACAATAGTCAAGTCTTCCAATGGACTTTTTAGTGAAACTAAATAGATAGCTTTATTTTCTCGTTGTTTTCTAAAATATTGAATGCTTATGTCTTATAAATTTAGTAGGAAAGTATTCTAATGACTTGCTTATGACACCCCATAGAATATATTATGTATAGTACCTTGGACACTGTAGCTTATTCACTTAAATATCTGATAAATTTGGCAACTGGTATGCACAGTCTGGTTAGCTCAGTTAGTAAGGTGTTGGGTTTGCACTATCAAATTAAGACTGTCATTGGTTCGAATCCCATGTTATTTTTTTTTATTTTACTAGTGTGGTTTGTGGCTCTATAATATGAATGCCTATGTCTTTTAACAACAATAGTCAAGTCTTCCAATGGACTTTTTAGTGAAACCCAATAGATAGCTTTATTTTCTCTTTGTTTACTCAAATATTGAATGCTTATGTCTTATAAATTTAGTAGTAAAGTATTCTAATGACTTGCTTATGACAACCCATAGAATATATTATGTTTAGTACCTTGGACACTGTAGCTTATTTACTTTAATCTCTGATAAATTGTGTTTTGTTATGCACAGTCTGGTTAGCACAGTTAGTAAGGTGTTGGGTTTGCACTATCAAGTTAAAACTGTCATTGGTTTGAATTCCATGTTATCATGTTTTTATTTTACTAGTGTGGTTTGTGGCTCTATAATATGAATGCCTATGTCTTTTAACAACAATAGTCAAGTCTTTCAATTGACTTTTTAGTGAAACCCAATAGATAGCTTTATTTTCTCTTTGTTTACTCAAATATTGAATGCTTATGTCTTATAAATTTAGTAGGAAAGTATTCTAATGACTTGCTTATGACACCCCATAGAATATATTATGTATAGTACCTTGGACACTGTAGCTTATTCACTTAAATATCTGATAAATTTGGCATCTGGCATGCACAGTCTGGTTAGCACAGTTAGTAAGGTGTTGGGTTTGCACTATCAAATTAAGACTGTCATTGTTTCGAATCCCATTTTTTTTTTTTTTTTACTAGTGTGGTTTGTGGCTATATAATATGAATGCCTATGTCTTTTAACAACAATAGTCAAGTCTTCCAATGGACTTTTTAGTGAAACCCAATAGATAGCTTTATTTTCTCTTTGTTTACTCAAATATTGAATGCTTATGTCTTATAAATTTAGTAGTAAAGTATTCTAATGACTTGCTTATGACACCCCATAGAATATATTATGTTTAGTACCTTGGACACTGTAGCTTATTCACTTTAATCTCTGATAAATTGTGTTTTGTTATGCACAGTCTGGTTAGCACAGTTAGTAAGGTGTTGGGTTTGCACTATCAAGTTAAAACTGTCATTGGTTTGAATTCCATGTTATCATGTTTTTATTTTACTAGTGTGGTTTGTGGCTCTATAATATGAATGCCTATGTCTTTTAACAACAATAGTCAAGTCTTTCAATGGACTTTTTAGTGAAACCCAATAGATAGCTTTATTTTCTCTTTGTTTACTCAAATATTGAATGCTTATGTCTTATAAATTTAGTAGGAAAGTATTCTAATGACTTGCTTATGACACCCCATAGAATATATTATATTTAGTACCTTGGACACTGTAGCTTATTCACTTAAATCTCTGATAAATTGTGTGTCTGGTATGCTCGGTCTGGTTAGCACAGTTAGTAAGGTGTTGGGTTTGCACTATCAAATTAAGACTGTCATTGGTTCGAATCCCATGTTATCATGTTTTTATTTTACTAGTGTGGTTTGTGGCTCTATAATATGAATGCCTATGTCTTTTAACAACAATAGTCAAGTCTTCCAATGGACTTTTAAGTGAAACCCAATAGATAGCTTTATTTTATCTTTGTTTACTAAAATATTTAATGCTTATGTCTTATAAATTTAGTAGGAAAGTATTCTAATGACTTGCTTATGACACCCCATAGAATATATTATGTTTAGTACCTTGGACACTGTAGCTTATTCACTTAAATCTCTGATAAATTGTGTGTCTGGTATGCACAGTCTGGTTAGCACAGTTAGTAAGGTGTTGGGTTTACACTATCAAATTAAGACTGTCATTGGTTCGAATCCCATGTTATCATGTTTTTGTTTTACTAGTGTGGTTTGTGGCTCTATAATATGAATGCCTATGTCTTTTAACAACAATAGTCAAGTCTTCCAATGGACTTTTAAGTGAAACCCAATAGATAGCTTTATTTTCTCTTTGTTTACTCAAATATTGAATGCTTATGTCTTATAAATTTAGTAGGAAAGTATTCTAATGACTTGCTTATGACACCCCATAGAATATATTATGTATAGTACCTTGGACACTGTAGCTTATTCACTTAAATATCTGATAAATTTGGCATCTGGTATGCACAGTCTGGTTAGCACAGTTAGTAAGGTGTTAGGTTTGCACTATCAAATTAAGACTGTCATTGGTTCAAATCCCATGTTATCATGATTTTATTTTACTAGTGTGGTTTGTGGCTCTATAATATGAATGCCTATGTCTTTTAACAACAACAGTCAAGTCTTCCAATGGACTTTTTAGTGAAACTCAATAGATAGCTTTATTTTCTCTTTGTTTACTAAAATATTGAATGCTTATGTCTTATAAATTTAGTAGGAAAGTATTCTAATGACTTGCTTATGACACCCCATAGAATATATTATGTTTAGTACCTTGGACACTGGTGCTTATTCACTTAAATCTCTGATAAATTGTGTGTCTGGTGTGCACAGTCTGGTTAGCACGGTTAGTAAGATGCTGGGTTTGTACTATCAAATTAAGACTGTCATTGGTTCGAGTCCCATGTTATTTTTTTTTATTTTACTAGTGTGGTTTGTGGCTCTATAATATGAATGCCTATGTCTTTTAACAACAATAGTCAAGTCTTCCAATGGACTTTTTAGTGAAACTAAATAGATAGCTTTATTTTCTCGTTGTTTTCTAAAATATTGAATGCTTATGTCTTATAAATTTAGTAGGAAAGTATTCTAATGACTTGCTTATGACACCCCATAGAATATATTATGTATAGTACCTTGGACACTGTAGCTTATTCACTTAAATATCTGATAAATTTGGCAACTGGTATGCACAGTCTGGTTAGCTCAGTTAGTAAGGTGTTGGGTTTGCACTATCAAATTAAGACTGTCATTGGTTCGAATCCCATGTTATTTTTTTTTATTTTACTAGTGTGGTTTGTGGCTCTATAATATGAATGCCTATGTCTTTTAACAACAATAGTCAAGTCTTCCAATGGACTTTTTAGTGAAACCCAATAGATAGCTTTATTTTCTCTTTGTTTACTCAAATATTGAATGCTTATGTCTTATAAATTTAGTAGTAAAGTATTCTAATGACTTGCTTATGACAACCCATAGAATATATTATGTTTAGTACCTTGGACACTGTAGCTTATTTACTTTAATCTCTGATAAATTGTGTTTTGTTATGCACAGTCTGGTTAGCACAGTTAGTAAGGTGTTGGGTTTGCACTATCAAGTTAAAACTGTCATTGGTTTGAATTCCATGTTATCATGTTTTTATTTTACTAGTGTGGTTTGTGGCTCTATAATATGAATGCCTATGTCTTTTAACAACAATAGTCAAGTCTTTCAATTGACTTTTTAGTGAAACCCAATAGATAGCTTTATTTTCTCTTTGTTTACTCAAATATTGAATGCTTATGTCTTATAAATTTAGTAGGAAAGTATTCTAATGACTTGCTTATGACACCCCATAGAATATATTATGTATAGTACCTTGGACACTGTAGCTTATTCACTTAAATATCTGATAAATTTGGCATCTGGTATGCACAGTCTGGTTAGCACAGTTAGTAAGGTGTTGGGTTTGCACTATCAAATTAAGACTGTCATTGTTTCGAATCCCATTTTTTTTTTTTTTTTACTAGTGTGGTTTGTGGCTATATAATATGAATGCCTATGTCTTTTAACAACAATAGTCAAGTCTTCCAATGGACTTTTTAGTGAAACCCAATAGATAGCTTTATTTTCTCTTTGTTTACTCAAATATTGAATGCTTATGTCTTATAAATTTAGTAGTAAAGTATTCTAATGACTTGCTTATGACACCCCATAGAATATATTATGTTTAGTACCTTGGACACTGTAGCTTATTCACTTTAATCTCTGATAAATTGTGTTTTGTTATGCACAGTCTGGTTAGCACAGTTAGTAAGGTGTTGGGTTTGCACTATCAAGTTAAAACTGTCATTGGTTTGAATTCCATGTTATCATGTTTTTATTTTACTAGTGTGGTTTGTGGCTCTATAATATGAATGCCTATGTCTTTTAACAACAATAGTCAAGTCTTTCAATGGACTTTTTAGTGAAACCCAATAGATAGCTTTATTTTCTCTTTGTTTACTCAAATATTGAATGCTTATGTCTTATAAATTTAGTAGGAAAGTATTCTAATGACTTGCTTATGACACCCCATAGAATATATTATATTTAGTACCTTGGACACTGTAGCTTATTCACTTAAATCTCTGATAAATTGTGTGTCTGGTATGCTCGGTCTGGTTAGCACAGTTAGTAAGGTGTTGGGTTTGCACTATCAAATTAAGACTGTCATTGGTTCGAATCCCATGTTATCATGTTTTTATTTTACTAGTGTGGTTTGTGGCTCTATAATATGAATGCCTATGTCTTTTAACAACAATAGTCAAGTCTTCCAATGGACTTTTAAGTGAAACCCAATAGATAGCTTTATTTTATCTTTGTTTACTAAAATATTTAATGCTTATGTCTTATAAATTTAGTAGGAAAGTATTCTAATGACTTGCTTATGACACCCCATAGAATATATTATGTTTAGTACCTTGGACACTGTAGCTTATTCACTTAAATCTCTGATAAATTGTGTGTCTGGTATGCACAGTCTGGTTAGCACAGTTAGTAAGGTGTTGGGTTTACACTATCAAATTAAGACTGTCATTGGTTCGAATCCCATGTTATCATGTTTTTGTTTTACTAGTGTGGTTTGTGGCTCTATAATATGAATGCCTATGTCTTTTAACAACAATAGTCAAGTCTTCCAATGGACTTTTAAGTGAAACCCAATAGATAGCTTTATTTTCTCTTTGTTTACTCAAATATTGAATGCTTATGTCTTATAAATTTAGTAGGAAAGTATTCTAATGACTTGCTTATGACACCCCATAGAATATATTATGTATAGTACCTTGGACACTGTAGCTTATTCACTTAAATATCTGATAAATTTGGCATCTGGTATGCACAGTCTGGTTAGCACAGTTAGTAAGGTGTTAGGTTTGCACTATCAAATTAAGACTGTCATTGGTTCAAATCCCATGTTATCATGATTTTATTTTACTAGTGTGGTTTGTGGCTCTATAATATGAATGCCTATGTCTTTTAACAACAACAGTCAAGTCTTCCAATGGACTTTTTAGTGAAACTCAATAGATAGCTTTATTTTCTCTTTGTTTACTAAAATATTGAATGCTTATGTCTTATAAATTTAGTAGGAAAGTATTCTAATGACTTGCTTATGACACCCCATAGAATATATTATGTTTAGTACCTTGGACACTGGTGCTTATTCACTTAAATCTCTGATAAATTGTGTGTCTGGTGTGCACAGTCTGGTTAGCACGGTTAGTAAGATGCTGGGTTTGTACTA
Organism: Pseudophryne corroboree; assembly: GCF_028390025.1. Lineage (NCBI taxonomy): Eukaryota > Metazoa > Chordata > Amphibia > Anura > Myobatrachidae > Pseudophryne > Pseudophryne corroboree. Next base: position 646,434,117 of record NC_086447.1, on the reverse strand, counting down.
TCAAATTAAGACTGTCATTGGTTCGAGTCCCATGTTATTTTTTTTTATTTTACTAGTGTGGTTTGTGGCTCTATAATATGAATGCCTATGTCTTTTAACAACAATAGTCAAGTCTTCCAATGGACTTTTTAGTGAAACTAAATAGATAGCTTTATTTTCTCGTTGTTTTCTAAAATATTGAATGCTTATGTCTTATAAATTTAGTAGGAAAGTATTCTAATGACTTGCTTATGACACCCCATAGAATATATTATGTATAGTACCTTGGACACTGTAGCTTATTCACTTAAATATCTGATAAATTTGGCAACTGGTATGCACAGTCTGGTTAGTTCAGTTAGTAAGGTGTTGGGTTTGCACTATCAAATTAAGACTGTCATTGGTTCGAATCCCATGTTATCATGTTTTTATTTTACTAGTGTGGTTTGTGGCTCTATAATATGAATGCCTATGTCTTTTAACAACAATAGTCAAGTCTTCCAATGGACTTTTAAGTGAAACCCAATAGATAGCTTTATTTTATCTTTGTTTACTAAAATATTTAATGCTTATGTCTTATTAATTTAGTAGGAAAGTATTCTAATGACTTGCTTATGACACCCCATAGAATATATTATGTTTAGTACCTTGGACACTGTAGCTTATTCACTTAAATCTCTGATAAATTGTGTGTTTGGTATGCACAGTCTGGTTAGCACAGTTAGTAAGGTGTTGGGTTTACACTATCAAATTAAGACTGTCATTGGTTCGAATCCCATGTTATCATGTTTTTGTTTTACTAGTGTGGTTTGTGGCTCTATAATATGAATGCCTATGTCTTTTAACAACAATAGTCAAGTCTTCCAATGGACTTTTAAGTGAAACCCAATAGATAGCTTTATTTTCTCTTTGTTTACTCAAATATTGAATGCTTATGTCTTATAAATTTAGTAGGAAAGTATTCTAATGACTTGCTTATGACACCCCATAGAATATATTATGTATAGTACCTTGGACACTGTAGCTTATTCACTTAAATATCTGATAAATTTGGCATCTGGTATGCACAGTCTGGTTAGCACAGTTAGTAAGGTGTTAGGTTTGCACTATCAAATTAAGACTGTCATTGGTTCAAATCCCATGTTATCATGATTTTATTTTACTAGTGTGGTTTGTGGCTCTATAATATGAATGCCTATGTCTTTTAACAACAACAGTCAAGTCTTCCAATGGACTTTTTAGTGAAACCCAATAGATAGCTTTATTTTCTCTTTGTTTACTAAAATATTGAATGCTTATGTCTTATAAATTTAGTAGGAAAGTATTCTAATGACTTGCTTACGACACCCCATAGAATATATTATGTTTAGTACCTTGGACACTGGTGCTTATTCACTTAAATCTCTGATAAATTGTGTGTCTGGTGTGCACAGTCTGGTTAGCACGGTTAGTAAGGTGCGGGGTTTGCACTATCAAATTAAGACTGTCATTGGTTCGAATCCCATGTTATTTTTTTTTATTTTACTAGTGTGGTTTGTGGCTCTATAATATGAATGCCTATGTCTTTTAACAACAATAGTCAAGTCTTCCAATGGACTTTTTAGTGAAACTAAATAGATAGCTTTATTTTCTCTTTGTTTACTCAAATATTGAATGCTTATGTCTTATAAATTTAGTAGGAAAGTATTCTAATGACTTGCTTATGACACCCCATAGAATATATTATGTATAGTACCTTGGACACTGTAGCTTATTCACTTAAATATCTGATAAATTTGGCAACTGGTATGCACAGTCTGGTTAGCACAGTTAGTAAGGTGTTGGGTTTGCACTATCAAATTAAGACTGTCATTGGTTCTAATCCCATGTTATCATGTTTTTATTTTACTAGTGTGGTTTGTGGCTGTATAATATGAATGCCTATGTCTTTTAACAACAATAGTCAAGTCTTCCAATGGACTTTTTAGTGAAACCCAATAGATAGCTTTATTTTCTCTTTGTTTACTCAAATATCGAATGCTTATGTCTTATAAATTTAGTAGTAAAGTATTCTAATGACTTGCTTATGACAACCCATAGAATATATTATGTTTAGTACCTTGGACACTGTAGCTTATTCACTTTAATCTCTGATAAATTGTGTGTTGTTATGCACAGTCTGGTTAGCACAGTTAGTAAGGTGTTGGGTTTGCACTATCAAGTTAAAACTGTCATTGGTTTGAATTCCATGTTATCATGTTTTTATTTGCTAGTGTGGTTTGTGGCTCTATAATATGAATGCCTATGTCTTTTAACAACAATAGTCAAGTCTTTCAATGGACTTTTTAGTGAAACCCAATAGATAGCTTTATTTTCTCTTTGTTTACTCAAATATTGAAAGCTTATGTCTTATAAATTTAGTAGGAAAGTATTCTAATGACTTGCTTATGACACCCCATAGAATATATTATATTTAGTACCTTGGACACTGTAGCTTATTCACTTAAATCTCTGATAAATTTTGTGTCTGGTATGCTCGGTCTGGTTAGCACAGTTAGTAAGGTGTTGGGTTTGCACTATCAGATTAAGACTGTCATTGGTTCGAATCCCATGTTATCATGTTTTTATTTTACTAGTGTGGTTTGTGGCTCTATAATATGAATGCCTATGTCTTTTAACAACAATAGTCAAGTCTTCCAATGGACTTTTTAGTGAAACCCAATAGATAGCTTTATTTTATCTTTGTTTACTAAAATATTTAATGCTTATGTCTTATAAATTGAGTAGGAAAGTATTCTAATGACTTGCTTATGACACCCCATAGAATATATTATGTTTAGTACCTTGGACACTGTAGCTTATTCACTTAAATCTCTGATAAATTGTGTGTCTGGTATGCACAGTCTGGTTAGCACAGTTAGTAAGGTGTTGGATTTGCACTATCAAATTAAGACTGTCATTGGTTCGAATCCCATGTTATCATGTTTTTATTTTACTAGTGTGGTTTGTGGCTCTATAATATGAATGCCTATGTCTTTTAACAACAATAGTCAAGTCTTCCAATGGACTTTTAAGTGAAACCCAATAGATAGCTTTATTTTCTCTTTGTTTACTCAAATATTAAATGCTTATGTCTTATAAATTTAGTAGGAAAGTATTCTAATGACTTGCTTATGACACCCCATATAATATATTATGTATAGTACCTTGGACACTGTAGCTTATTCACTTCAATATCTGATAAATTTGGCATCTGGTATGCACAGTCTGGTTAGCACAGTTAGTAAGGTGTTAGGTTTGCACTATCAAATTAAGACTGTCATTGGTTCGAATCCCATGTTATCATGATTTTATTTTACTAGTGTGGTTTGTGGCTCTATAATATGAATGCCTATGTCTTTTAACAACAACAGTCAAGTCTTCCAATGGACTTTTTAGTGAAACTCAATAGATAGCTTTATTTTCTCTTTGTTTACTAAAATATTGAATGCTTATGTCTTATAAATTTAGTAGGAAAGTATTCTAATGACTTGCTTAAGACACCCCATAGAATATATTATGTTTAGTACCTTGGACACTGGTGCTTATTCACTTAAATCTCTGATAAATTGTGTGTCTGGTGTGCACAGTCTGGTTAGCACGGTTAGTAAGATGCTGGGTTTGTACTATCAAATTAAGACTGTCATTGGTTCGAGTCCCATGTTATTTTTTTTTATTTTACTAGTGTGGTTTGTGGCTCTATAATATGAATGCCTATGTCTTTTAACAACAATAGTCAAGTCTTCCAATGGACTTTTTAGTGAAACTAAATAGATAGCTTTATTTTCTCGTTGTTTTCTAAAATATTGAATGCTTATGTCTTATAAATTTAGTAGGAAAGTATTCTAATGACTTGCTTATGACACCCCATAGAATATATTATGTATAGTACCTTGGACACTGTAGCTTATTCACTTAAATATCTGATAAATTTGGCAACTGGTATGCACAGTCTGGTTAGCTCAGTTAGTAAGGTGTTGGGTTTGCACTATCAAATTAAGACTGTCATTGGTTCGAATCCCATGTTATTTTTTTTTATTTTACTAGTGTGGTTTGTGGCTCTATAATATGAATGCCTATGTCTTTTAACAACAATAGTCAAGTCTTCCAATGGACTTTTTAGTGAAACCCAATAGATAGCTTTATTTTCTCTTTGTTTACTCAAATATTGAATGCTTATGTCTTATAAATTTAGTAGTAAAGTATTCTAATGACTTGCTTATGACAACCCATAGAATATATTATGTTTAGTACCTTGGACACTGTAGCTTATTTACTTTAATCTCTGATAAATTGTGTTTTGTTATGCACAGTCTGGTTAGCACAGTTAGTAAGGTGTTGGGTTTGCACTATCAAGTTAAAACTGTCATTGGTTTGAATTCCATGTTATCATGTTTTTATTTTACTAGTGTGGTTTGTGGCTCTATAATATGAATGCCTATGTCTTTTAACAACAATAGTCAAGTCTTTCAATTGACTTTTTAGTGAAACCCAATAGATAGCTTTATTTTCTCTTTGTTTACTCAAATATTGAATGCTTATGTCTTATAAATTTAGTAGGAAAGTATTCTAATGACTTGCTTATGACACCCCATAGAATATATTATGTATAGTACCTTGGACACTGTAGCTTATTCACTTAAATATCTGATAAATTTGGCATCTGGTATGCACAGTCTGGTTAGCACAGTTAGTAAGGTGTTGGGTTTGCACTATCAAATTAAGACTGTCATTGTTTCGAATCCCATTTTTTTTTTTTTTTTACTAGTGTGGTTTGTGGCTATATAATATGAATGCCTATGTCTTTTAACAACAATAGTCAAGTCTTCCAATGGACTTTTTAGTGAAACCCAATAGATAGCTTTATTTTCTCTTTGTTTACTCAAATATTGAATGCTTATGTCTTATAAATTTAGTAGTAAAGTATTCTAATGACTTGCTTATGACACCCCATAGAATATATTATGTTTAGTACCTTGGACACTGTAGCTTATTCACTTTAATCTCTGATAAATTGTGTTTTGTTATGCACAGTCTGGTTAGCACAGTTAGTAAGGTGTTGGGTTTGCACTATCAAGTTAAAACTGTCATTGGTTTGAATTCCATGTTATCATGTTTTTATTTTACTAGTGTGGTTTGTGGCTCTATAATATGAATGCCTATGTCTTTTAACAACAATAGTCAAGTCTTTCAATGGACTTTTTAGTGAAACCCAATAGATAGCTTTATTTTCTCTTTGTTTACTCAAATATTGAATGCTTATGTCTTATAAATTTAGTAGGAAAGTATTCTAATGACTTGCTTATGACACCCCATAGAATATATTATATTTAGTACCTTGGACACTGTAGCTTATTCACTTAAATCTCTGATAAATTGTGTGTCTGGTATGCTCGGTCTGGTTAGCACAGTTAGTAAGGTGTTGGGTTTGCACTATCAAATTAAGACTGTCATTGGTTCGAATCCCATGTTATCATGTTTTTATTTTACTAGTGTGGTTTGTGGCTCTATAATATGAATGCCTATGTCTTTTAACAACAATAGTCAAGTCTTCCAATGGACTTTTAAGTGAAACCCAATAGATAGCTTTATTTTATCTTTGTTTACTAAAATATTTAATGCTTATGTCTTATAAATTTAGTAGGAAAGTATTCTAATGACTTGCTTATGACACCCCATAGAATATATTATGTTTAGTACCTTGGACACTGTAGCTTATTCACTTAAATCTCTGATAAATTGTGTGTCTGGTATGCACAGTCTGGTTAGCACAGTTAGTAAGGTGTTGGGTTTACACTATCAAATTAAGACTGTCATTGGTTCGAATCCCATGTTATCATGTTTTTGTTTTACTAGTGTGGTTTGTGGCTCTATAATATGAATGCCTATGTCTTTTAACAACAATAGTCAAGTCTTCCAATGGATTTTTAAGTGAAACCCAATAGATAGCTTTATTTTCTCTTTGTTTACTCAAATATTGAATGCTTATGTCTTATAAATTTAGTAGGAAAGTATTCTAATGACTTGCTTATGACACCCCATAGAATATATTATGTATAGTACCTTGGACACTGTAGCTTATTCACTTAAATATCTGATAAATTTGGCATCTGGTATGCACAGTCTGGTTAGCACAGTTAGTAAGGTGTTAGGTTTGCACTATCAAATTAAGACTGTCATTGGTTCAAATCCCATGTTATCATGATTTTATTTTACTAGTGTGGTTTGTGGCTCTATAATATGAATGCCTATGTCTTTTAACAACAACAGTCAAGTCTTCCAATGGACTTTTTAGTGAAACTCAATAGATAGCTTTATTTTCTCTTTGTTTACTAAAATATTGAATGCTTATGTCTTATAAATTTAGTAGGAAAGTATTCTAATGACTTGCTTATGACACCCCATAGAATATATTATGTTTAGTACCTTGGACACTGGTGCTTATTCACTTAAATCTCTGATAAATTGTGTGTCTGGTGTGCACAGTCTGGTTAGCACGGTTAGTAAGATGCTGGGTTTGTACTATCAAATTAAGACTGTCATTGGTTCGAGTCCCATGTTATTTTTTTTATTTTACTAGTGTGGTTTGTGGCTCTATAATATGAATGCCTATGTCTTTTAACAACAATAGTCAAGTCTTCCAATGGACTTTTTAGTGAAACTAAATAGATAGCTTTATTTTCTCGTTGTTTTCTAAAATATTGAATGCTTATGTCTTATAAATTTAGTAGGAAAGTATTCTAATGACTTGCTTATGACACCCCATAGAATATATTATGTATAGTACCTTGGACACTGTAGCTTATTCACTTAAATATCTGATAAATTTGGCAACTGGTATGCACAGTCTGGTTAGCTCAGTTAGTAAGGTGTTGGGTTTGCACTATCAAATTAAGACTGTCATTGGTTCGAATCCCATGTTATTTTTTTTTATTTTACTAGTGTGGTTTGTGGCTCTATAATATGAATGCCTATGTCTTTTAACAACAATAGTCAAGTCTTCCAATGGACTTTTTAGTGAAACCCAATAGATAGCTTTATTTTCTCTTTGTTTACTCAAATATTGAATGCTTATGTCTTATAAATTTAGTAGTAAAGTATTCTAATGACTTGCTTATGACAACCCATAGAATATATTATGTTTAGTACCTTGGACACTGTAGCTTATTTACTTTAATCTCTGATAAATTGTGTTTTGTTATGCACAGTCTGGTTAGCACAGTTAGTAAGGTGTTGGGTTTGCACTATCAAGTTAAAACTGTCATTGGTTTGAATTCCATGTTATCATGTTTTTATTTTACTAGTGTGGTTTGTGGCTCTATAATATGAATGCCTATGTCTTTTAACAACAATAGTCAAGTCTTTCAATTGACTTTTTAGTGAAACCCAATAGATAGCTTTATTTTCTCTTTGTTTACTCAAATATTGAATGCTTATGTCTTATAAATTTAGTAGGAAAGTATTCTAATGACTTGCTTATGACACCCCATAGAATATATTATGTATAGTACCTTGGACACTGTAGCTTATTCACTTAAATATCTGATAAATTTGGCATCTGGTATGCACAGTCTGGTTAGCACAGTTAGTAAGGTGTTGGGTTTGCACTATCAAATTAAGACTGTCATTGTTTCGAATCCCATTTTTTTTTTTTTTTTACTAGTGTGGTTTGTGGCTATATAATATGAATGCCTATGTCTTTTAACAACAATAGTCAAGTCTTCCAATGGACTTTTTAGTGAAACCCAATAGATAGCTTTATTTTCTCTTTGTTTACTCAAATATTGAATGCTTATGTCTTATAAATTTAGTAGTAAAGTATTCTAATGACTTGCTTATGACACCCCATAGAATATATTATGTTTAGTACCTTGGACACTGTAGCTTATTCACTTTAATCTCTGATAAATTGTGTTTGGTTATGCACAGTCTGGTTAGCACAGTTAGTAAGGTGTTGGGTTTGCACTATCAAGTTAAAACTGTCATTGGTTTGAATTCCATGTTATCATGTTTTTATTTTACTAGTGTGGTTTGTGGCTCTATAATATGAATGCCTATGTCTTTTAACAACAATAGTCAAGTCTTTCAATGGACTTTTTAGTGAAACCCAATAGATAGCTTTATTTTCTCTTTGTTTACTCAAATATTGAATGCTTATGTCTTATAAATTTAGTAGGAAAGTATTCTAATGACTTGCTTATGACACCCCATAGAATATATTATATTTAGTACCTTGGACACTGTAGCTTATTCACTTAAATCTCTGATAAATTGTGTGTCTGGTATGCTCGGTCTGGTTAGCACAGTTAGTAAGGTGTTGGGTTTGCACTATCAAATTAAGACTGTCATTGGTTCGAATCCCATGTTATCATGTTTTTATTTTACTAGTGTGGTTTGTGGCTCTATAATATGAATGCCTATGTCTTTTAACAACAATAGTCAAGTCTTCCAATGGACTTTTAAGTGAAACCCAATAGATAGCTTTATTTTATCTTTGTTTACTAAAATATTTAATGCTTATGTCTTATAAATTTAGTAGGAAAGTATTCTAATGACTTGCTTATGACACCCCATAGAATATATTATGTTTAGTACCTTGGACACTGTAGCTTATTCACTTAAATCTCTGATAAATTGTGTGTCTGGTATGCACAGTCTGGTTAGCACAGTTAGTAAGGTGTTGGGTTTACACTATCAAATTAAGACTGTCATTGGTTCGAATCCCATGTTATCATGTTTTTGTTTTACTAGTGTGGTTTGTGGCTCTATAATATGAATGCCTATGTCTTTTAACAACAATAGTCAAGTCTTCCAATGGACTTTTAAGTGAAACCCAATAGATAGCTTTATTTTCTCTTTGTTTACTCAAATATTGAATGCTTATGTCTTATAAATTTAGTAGGAAAGTATTCTAATGACTTGCTTATGACACCCCATAGAATATATTATGTATAGTACCTTGGACACTGTAGCTTATTCACTTAAATATCTGATAAATTTGGCATCTGGTATGCACAGTCTGGTTAGCACAGTTAGTAAGGTGTTAGGTTTGCACTATCAAATTAAGACTGTCATTGGTTCAAATCCCATGTTATCATGATTTTATTTTACTAGTGTGGTTTGTGGCTCTATAATATGAATGCCTATGTCTTTTAACAACAACAGTCAAGTCTTCCAATGGACTTTTTAGTGAAACTCAATAGATAGCTTTATTTTCTCTTTGTTTACTAAAATATTGAATGCTTATGTCTTATAAATTTAGTAGGAAAGTATTCTAATGACTTGCTTATGACACCCCATAGAATATATTATGTTTAGTACCTTGGACACTGGTGCTTATTCACTTAAATCTCTGATAAATTGTGTGTCTGGTGTGCACAGTCTGGTTAGCACGGTTAGTAAGGTGCGGGGTTTGCACTATCAAATTAAGACTGTCATTGGTTCGAATCCCATGTTATTTTTTTTTATTTTACTAGTGTGGTTTGTGGCTCTATAATATGAATGCCTATGTCTTTTAACAACAATAGTCAAGTCTTCCAATGGACTTTTTAGTGAAACTAAATAGATAGCTTTATTTTCTCTTTGTTTACTCAAATATTGAATGCTTATGTCTTATAAATTTAGTAGGAAAGTATTCTAATGACTTGCTTATGACACCCCATAGAATATATTATGTATAGTACCTTGGACACTGTAGCTTATTCACTTAAATATCTGATAAATTTGGCAACTGGTATGCACAGTCTGGTTAGCACAGTTAGTAAGGTGTTGGGTTTGCACTATCAAATTAAGACTGTCATTGGTTCTAATCCCATGTTATCATGTTTTTATTTTACTAGTGTGGTTTGTGGCTGTATAATATGAATGCCTATGTCTTTTAACAACAATAGTCAAGTCTTCCAATGGACTTTTTAGTGAAACCCAATAGATAGCTTTATTTTCTCTTTGTTTACTCAAATATCGAATGCTTATGTCTTATAAATTTAGTAGTAAAGTATTCTAATGACTTGCTTATGACAACCCATAGAATATATTATGTTTAGTACCTTGGACACTGTAGCTTATTCACTTTAATCTCTGATAAATTGTGTTTTGTTATGCACAGTCTGGTTAGCACAGTTAGTAAGGTGTTGGGTTTGCACTATCAAGTTAAAACTGTCATTGGTTTGAATTCCATGTTATCATGTTTTTATTTGCTAGTGTGGTTTGTGGCTCTATAATATGAATGCCTATGTCTTTTAACAACAATAGTCAAGTCTTTCAATGGACTTTTTAGTGAAACCCAATAGATAGCTTTATTTTCTCTTTGTTTACTCAAATATTGAAAGCTTATGTCTTATAAATTTAGTAGGAAAGTATTCTAATGACTTGCTTATGACACCCCATAGAATATATTATATTTAGTACCTTGGACACTGTAGCTTATTCACTTAAATCTCTGATAAATTTTGTGTCTGGTATGCTCGGTCTGGTTAGCACAGTTAGTAAGGTGTTGGGTTTGCACTATCAGATTAAGACTGTCATTGGTTCGAATCCCATGTTATCATGTTTTTATTTTACTAGTGTGGTTTGTGGCTCTATAATATGAATGCCTATGTCTTTTAACAACAATAGTCAAGTCTTCCAATGGACTTTTTAGTGAAACCCAATAGATAGCTTTATTTTATCTTTGTTTACTAAAATATTTAATGCTTATGTCTTATAAATTGAGTAGGAAAGTATTCTAATGACTTGCTTATGACACCCCATAGAATATATTATGTTTAGTACCTTGGACACTGTAGCTTATTCACTTAAATCTCTGATAAATTGTGTGTCTGGTATGCACAGTCTGGTTAGCACAGTTAGTAAGGTGTTGGGTTTGCACTATCAAATTAAGACTGTCATTGGTTCGAATCCCATGTTATCATGTTTTTATTTTACTAGTGTGGTTTGTGGCTCTATAATATGAATGCCTATGTCTTTTAACAACAATAGTCAAGTCTTCCAATGGACTTTTAAGTGAAACCCAATAGATAGCTTTATTTTCTCTTTGTTTACTCAAATATTGAAAGCTTATGTCTTATAAATTTAGTAGGAAAGTATTCTAATGACTTGCTTATGACACCCCATAGAATATATTATATTTAGTACCTTGGACACTGTAGCTTATTCACTTAAATCTCTGATAAATTTTGTGTCTGGTATGCTCGGTCTGGTTAGCACAGTTAGTAAGGTGTTGGGTTTGCACTATCAGATTAAGACTGTCATTGGTTCGAATCCCATGTTATCATGTTTTTATTTTACTAGTGTGGTTTGTGGCTCTATAATATGAATGCCTATGTCTTTTAACAACAATAGTCAAGTCTTCCAATGGACTTTTTAGTGAAACCCAATAGATAGCTTTATTTTATCTTTGTTTACTAAAATATTTAATGCTTATGTCTTATAAATTGAGTAGGAAAGTATTCTAATGACTTGCTTATGACACCCCATAGAATATATTATGTTTAGTACCTTGGACACTGTAGCTTATTCACTTAAATCTCTGATAAATTGTGTGTCTGGTATGCACAGTCTGGTTAGCACAGTTAGTAAGGTGTTGGGTTTGCACTATCAAATTAAGACTGTCATTGGTTCGAATCCCATGTTATCATGTTTTTATTTTACTAGTGTGGTTTGTGGCTCTATAATATGAATGCCTATGTCTTTTAACAACAATAGTCAAGTCTTCCAATGGACTTTTAAGTGAAACCCAATAGATAGCTTTATTTTCTCTTTGTTTACTCAAATATTAAATGCTTATGTCTTATAAATTTAGTAGGAAAGTATTCTAATGACTTGCTTATGACACCCCATATAATATATTATGTATAGTACCTTGGACACTGTAGCTTATTCACTTCAATATCTGATAAATTTGGCATCTGGTATGCACAGTCTGGTTAGCACAGTTAGTAAGGTGTTAGGTTTGCACTATCAAATTAAGACTGTCATTGGTTCGAATCCCATGTTATCATGATTTTATTTTACTAGTGTGGTTTGTGGCTCTATAATATGAATGCCTATGTCTTTTAACAACAACAGTCAAGTCTTCCAATGGACTTTTTAGTGAAACTCAATAGATAGCTTTATTTTCTCTTTGTTTACTAAAATATTGAATGCTTATGTCTTATAAATTTAGTAGGAAAGTATTCTAATGACTTGCTTAAGACACCCCATAGAATATATTATGTTTAGTACCTTGGACACTGGTGCTTATTCACTTAAATCTCTGATAAATTGTGTGTCTGGTGTGCACAGTCTGGTTAGCACGGTTAGTAAGGTGCTGGGTTTGTACTATCAAATTAAGACTGTCATTGGTTCGAGTCCCATGTTATTTTTTTTTATTTTACTAGTGTGGTTTGTGGCTCTATAATATGAATGCCTATGTCTTTTAACAACAATAGTCAAGTCTTCCAATGGACTTTTTAGTGAAACTAAATAGATAGCTTTATTTTCTCGTTGTTTTCTAAAATATTGAATGCTTATGTCTTATAAATTTAGTAGGAAAGTATTCTAATGACTTGCTTATGACACCCCATAGAATATATTATGTATAGTACCTTGGACACTGTAGCTTATTCACTTAAATATCTGATAAATTTGGCAACTGGTATGCACAGTCTGGTTAGCTCAGTTAGTAAGGTGTTGGGTTTGCACTATCAAATTAAGACTGTCATTGGTTCGAATCCCATGTTTTTTTTTTTTATTTTACTAGTGTGGTTTGTGGCTCTATAATATGAATGCCTATGTCTTTTAACAACAATAGTCAAGTCTTCCAATGGACTTTTTAGTGAAACCCAATAGATAGCTTTATTTTCTCTTTGTTTACTCAAATATTGAATGCTTATGTCTTATAAATTTAGTAGTAAAGTATTCTAATGACTTGCTTATGACAACCCATAGAATATATTATGTTTAGTACCTTGGACACTGTAGCTTATTTACTTTAATCTCTGATAAATTGTGTTTTGTCATGCACAGTCTGGTTAGCACAGTTAGTAAGGTGTTGGGTTTGCACTATCAAGTTAAAACTGTCATTGGTTTGAATTCCATGTTATCATGTTTTTATTTTACTAGTGTGGTTTGTGGCTCTATAATATGAATGCCTATGTCTTTTAACAACAATAGTCAAGTCTTTCAATTGACTTTTTAGTGAAACCCAATAGATAGCTTTATTTTCTCTTTGTTTACTCAAATATTGAATGCTTATGTCTTATAAATTTAGTAGGAAAGTATTCTAATGACTTGCTTATGACACCCCATAGAATATATTATATTTAGTACCTTGGACACTGTAGCTTATTCACTTAAATCTCTGATAAATTGTGTGTCTGGTATGCTCGGTCTGGTTAGCACAGTTAGTAAGGTGTTGGGTTTGCACCATCAAATTAAGATTGTCATTGGTTCGAATACCATGTTATCATGTTTTTATTTTACTAGTGTGGTTTGTGGCTCTATAATATGAATGCCTATGTCTTTTAACAACAATAGTCAAGTCTTCCAATGGACTTTTTAGTGAAACCCAATAGATAGCTTTATTTTATCTTTGTTTACTAAAATATTTAATGCTTATGTCTTATAAATTTAGTAGGAAAGTATTCTAATGACTTGCTTATGACACCCCATAGAATATATTATGTTTAGTACCTTGGACACTGTAGCTTATTCACTTAAATCTCTGATAAATTGTGTGTCTGGTATGCACAGTCTGGTTAGCACAGTTAGTAAGGTGTTGGGTTTGCACTGTCAAATTAAGACTGTCATTGGTTCGAATTCCATGTTATCATGTTTTTATTTTACTAGTGTGGTTTGTGGCTCTATAATATGAATGCCTATGTCTTTTAACAACAATAGTCAAGTCTTCCAATGGACTTTTAAGTGAAACCCAATAGATAGCTTTATTTTCTCTTTGTTTACTCAAATATTGAATGCTTATGTCTTATAAATTTAGTAGGAAAGTATTCTAATGACTTGCTTATGACACCCCATAGAATATATTATGTATAGTACCTTGGACACTGTAGCTTATTCACTTAAATATCTGATAAATTTGGCATCTGGTATGCACAGTCTGGTTAGCACAGTTAGTAAGGTGTTGGATTTGCACTATCAAATTAAGACTGTCATTGGTTCGAATCCCATGTTATCATGTTTTTATTTTACTAGTGTGGTTTGTGGCTCTATAATATGAATGCCTATGTCTTTTAACAACAATAGTCAAGTCTTCCAATGGACTTTTTAGTGAAACCCAATAGATAGCTTTATTTTATCTTTGTTTACTAAAATATTTAATGTTTATGTCTTATAAATTTAGTAGGAAAGTATTCTAATGACTTGCTTATGACACCCCATAGAATATATTATGTTTAGTACCTTGGAGACTGTAGCTTATTCACTTAAATCTCTGATAAATTGTGTGTCTGGTATGCACAGTCTGGTTAGCACAGTTAGTAAGGTGTTGGGTTTTCACTATCAAATTAAGACTGTCATTGGTTCGAATCCCATGTTATCATGTTTTTATTTTACTAGTGTGGTTTGTGGCTCTATAATATGAATGCCTATGTCTTTTAACAACAATAGTCAAGTCTTCCAATGTACTTTTAAGTGAAACCCAATAGATAGCTTTATTTTCTCTTTGTTTACTCAAATATTAAATGCTTATGTCTTATAAATTTAGAAGGAAAGTATTCTAATGACTTGCTTATGACACCCCATAGAATATATTATGTATAGTACCTTGGACACTGTAGCTTATTCACTTAAATATCTGATAAATTTGGCATCTGGTATGCACAGTCTGGTTAGCACAGTTAGTAAGATGTTAGGTTTGCACTATCAAATTAAGACTGTCATTGGTTCGAATCCCATGTTATTATGATTTTATTTTACTAGTGTGGTTTGTGGCTCTATAATATGAATGCCTATGTCTTTTAACAACAACAGTCAAGTCTTCCAATGGACTTTTTAGTGAAACTCAATAGATAGCTTTATTTTCTCTTTGTTTACTAAAATATTGAATGCTTATGTCTTATAAATTTAGTAGGAAAGTATTCTAATGACTTGCTTATGACACCCCATAGAATATATTATGTTTAGTACCTTGGACACTGGTGCTTATTCACTTAAATCTCTGATAAATTGTGTGTCTGGTGTGCACAGTCTGGTTAGCACGGTTAGTAAGGTGCGGGGTTTGCACTATCAAATTAAGACTGTCATTGGTTCGAATCCCATGTTATTTTTTTTTATTTTACTAGTGTGGTTTGTGGCTCTATAATATGAATGCCTATGTCTTTTAACAACAATAGTCAAGTCTTCCAATGGACTTTTAAGTGAAACCCAATAGATAGCTTTATTTTCTCCTTGTTTACTCAAATATTGAATGCTTATGTCTTGTAAATTTAGTAGTAAAGTATTCTAATGACTTGCTTATGACAACCCATAGAATATATATTATGTTTAGTACCTTGGACACTGTAGCTTATTCACTTTAATCTCTGATAAATTGTGTTTTGTTATGCACAGTCTGGTTAGCACAGTTAGTAAGGTGTTGGGTTTGCACTATCAAGTTAAAACTGTCATTGGTTTGAATTCCATGTTATCATGTTTTTATTTTACTAGTGTGGATTGTGGCTCTATAATATGAATGCCTATGTCTTTTAACAACAATAGTCAAGTCTTTCAATGGACTTTTTAGTGAAACCCAATAGATAGCTTTATTTTCTCTTTGTTTACTCAAATATTGAATGCTTATGTCTTATAAATTTAGTAGGAAAGTATTCTAATGACTTGCTTATGACACCCCATAGAATATATTATGTTTAGTACCTTGGACACTGTAGCTTATTCACTTAAATCTCTGATAAATTGTGTGTCTGGTATGCACAGTCTAGTTAGCACAGTTAGTAAGGTGTTGGGTTTGCACTATCAAATTAATACTGTCATTGTTTCGAATCCCATGTTATCATGTTTTTATTTTACTAGTGTGGATTGTGGCTCTATAATATGAATGCCTATGTCTTTTAACAACAATAGTCAAGTCTTCCAATGGACTTTTTAGTGAAACTCAATAGATAGCTTTAATTTCTCTTTGTTTACTAAAATATTGAATGCTTATGTCTTATAAATTTAGTAGGAAAGTATTCTAATGACTTGCTTATGACACCCCATAGAATATATTATGTTTAGTACCTTGGACACTGTAGCTTATTCACTTAAATCTCTGATAAATTGTGTGTCTGGTATGCACAGTCTGGTTAGCACAGTTAGTAAGGTGTTGGGTTTGCACTATCAAATTAAGACTGTCATTGGTTTGAATCCCGTGTTATCATGTTTTTATTTTACTAGTGTGGTTTGTGGCTCTATAATATGAATGCCTATGTCTTTTAACAACAATAGTCAAGTCTTCCAATGGACTTTTTAGTGAAACTAAATAGATAGCTTTATTTTCTCGTTGTTTTCTAAAATATTGAATGCTTATGTCTTATAAATTTAGTAGGAAAGTATTCTAATGACTTGCTTATGACACCCCATAGAATATATTATGTATAGTACCTTGGACACTGTAGCTTATTCACTTAAATATCTGATAAATTTGGCAACTGGTATGTACAGTCTGGTTAGCTCAGTTAGTAAGGTGTTGGGTTTGCACTATCAAATTAAGACTGTCATTGGTTCGAATCCCATGTTATTTTTTTTTATTTTACTAGTGTGGTTTGTGGCTCTATAATATGAATGCCTATGTCTTTTAACAACAATAGTCAAGTCTTCCAATGGACTTTTTAGTGAAACCCAATAGATAGCTTTATTTTCTCTTTGTTTACTCAAATATTGAATGCTTATGTCTTATAAATTTAGTAGTAAAGTATTCTAATGACTTGCTTATGACAACCCATAGAATATATTATGTTTAGTACCTTGGACACTGTAACTTATTCACTTTAATCTCTGATAAATTGTGTTTTGTTATGCACAGTCTGGTTAGCACAGTTAGTAAGGTGTTGGGTTTGCACTATCAAGTTAAAACTGTCATTGGTTTGAATTCCATGTTATCATGTTTTTATTTTACTAGTGTGGTTTGTGGCTCTATAATATGAATGCCTATGTCTTTTAACAACAATAGTCAAGTCTTTCAATGGACTTTTTAGTGAAACCCAATAGATAGCTTTATTTTCTCTTTGTTTACTCAAATATTGAATGCTTATGTCTTATAAATTTAGTAGGAAAGTATTCTAATGACTTGCTTATGACACCCCATAGAATATATTATATTTAGTACCTTGGACACTGTAGCTTATTCACTTAAATCTCGGATAAATTGTGTGTCTGGTATGCACAGTCTGGTTAGCACAGTTAGTAAGGTGTTGGGTTTGCACTGTCAAATTAAGACTGTCATTGGTTCGAATTCCATGTTATCATGTTTTTATTTTACTAGTGTGGTTTGTGGCTCTATAATATGAATGCCTATGTCTTTTAACAACAATAGTCAAGTCTTCCAATGGACTTTTAAGTGAAACCCAATAGATAGCTTTATTTTCTCTTTGTTTACTCAAATATTGAATGCTTATGTCTTATAAATTTAGTAGGAAAGTATTCTAATGACTTGCTTATGACACCCCATAGAATATATTATGTATAGTACCTTGGACACTGTAGCTTATTCACTTAAATATCTGATAAATTTGGCATCTGGTATGCACAGTCTGGTTAGCACAGTTAGTAAGGTGTTGGGTTTGCACTATCAAATTAAGACTGTCATTGGTTCGAATCCCATGTTATCATGTTTTTATTTTACTAGTGTGGTTTGTGGCTCTATAATATGAATGCCTATGTCTTTTAACAACAATAGTCAAGTCTTCCAATGGACTTTTTAGTGAAACCCAATAGATAGCTTTATTTTATCTTTGTTTACTAAAATATGTAATGCTTATGTCTTATAAATTTAGTAGGAAAGTATTCTAATGACTTGCTTATGACACCCCATAGAATATATTATGTTTAGTACCTTGGAGACTGTAGCTTATTCACTTAAATCTCTGATAAATTGTGTGTCTGGTATGCACAGTCTGGTTAGCACAGTTAGTAAGGTGTTGGGTTTGCACTATCAAATTAAGACTGTCATTGGTTCGAATCCCATGTTATCATGTTTTTATTTTACTAGTGTGGTTTGTGGCTCTATAATATGAATGCCTATGTCTTTTAACAACAATAGTCAAGTCTTCCAATGGACTTTTAAGTGAAACCCAATAGATAGCTTTATTTTCTCTTTGTTTACTCAAATATTGAATGCTTATGTCTTATAAATTTAGTAGGAAAGTATTCTAATGACTTGCTTATGACACCCCATAGAATATATTATATTTAGTACCTTGGACACTGTAGCTTATTCACTTAAATCTCTGATAAATTGTGTGTCTGGTATGCTCGGTCTGGTTAGCACAGTTAGTAAGGTGTTGGGTTTGCACCATCAAATTAAGATTGTCATTGGTTCGAATACCATGTTATCATGTTTTTATTTTACTAGTGTGGTTTGTGGCTCTATAATATGAATGCCTATGTCTTTTAACAACAATAGTCAAGTCTTCCAATGGACTTTTTAGTGAAACTCAATAGATAGCTTTAATTTCTCTTTGTTTACTAAAATATTGAATGCTTATGTCTTATAAATTTAGTAGGAAAGTATTCTAATGACTTGCTTATGACACCCCATAGAATATATTATGTATAGTACCTTGGACACTGTAGCTTATTCACTTAAATATCTGATAAATTTGGCATCTGGCGTGCACAGTCTGGTTAGCACAGTTAGTAAGGTGTTGGGTTTGCACTATCAAATTAAGACTGTCATTGGTTCGAATCCCATGTTATTTTTTTTTATTTTACTAGTGTGGTTTGTGGCTCTATAATATGAATGCCTATGTCTTTTAACAACAATAGTCAAGTCTTCCAATGGACTTTTTAGTGAAACCCAATAGATAGCTTTATTTTCTCTTTGTTTACTCAAATATTGAATGTTTACGTCTTATAAATTTAGTAGTAAAGTATTCTAATGACTTGCTTATGACACCCCATAGAATATATTATGTATAGTACCTTGGACACTGTAGCTTATTCACTTTAATCTCTGATAAATTGTATTTTGTTAGGCACAGTCTGGTTAGCACAGTTAGTAAGGTGTTGGGTTTGCACTATCAAGTTAAAACTGTCATTGGTTTGAATTCCATGTTATCATGTTTTTATTTTACTAGTGTGTTTGTGGCTCTATAATATGAATGCCTATGTCTTTTAACAACAATAGTCAAGTCTTCCAATGGACTTTTAAGTGAAACCCAATAGATAGCTTTATTTTCTCTTTGTTTACTCAAATATTGAATGTTTATGTCTTATAAATTTAGTAGGAAAGTATTCTAATGACTTGCTTATGACACCCCATAGAATATATTATGTTTAGTACCTTGGACACTGTAGCTTATTCACTTAAATCTCTGATAAATTGTGTGTCTGGTATGCACAGTCTGGTTAGCACAGTTAGTAAGGTGTTGGGTTTGCACTATCAAATTAAGACTGTCATTGGTTCGAATCCCATGTTATCATGTTTTTATTTTACTAGTGTGGTTTGTGGCTCTATAATATGAATGCCTATGTCTTTTAACAACAAAAGTCAAGTCTTCCAATGGACTTTTTAGTGAAACTCAATAGATAGCTTTATTTTCTCTTTGTTTACTAAAATATTGAATGCTTATGTCTTATAAATTTAGTAGGAAAGTATTCTAATGACTTGCTTATGACACCCCATAGAATATATTATGTGTAGTACCTTGGACACTGTAGCTTATTCACTTAAATATCTGATAAATTTGGCATCTGGTATGCACAGTCTGGTTAGCACAGTTAGTAAGGTGTTGGGTTTGCACTATCAAGTTAAAACTGTCATTGGTTTGAATTCCATGTTATCATGTTTTTATTTTACTAGTGTGTTTGTGGCTCTATAATATGAATGCCTATGTCTTTTAACAACAATAGTCAAGTCTTCCAATGGACTTTTAAGTGAAACCCAATAGATAGCTTTATTTTCTCTTTGTTTACTCAAATATTGAATGTTTATGTCTTGTAAATTTAGTAGTAAAGTATTCTAATGACTTGCTTATGACAACCCATAGAATATATATTATGTTTAGTACCTTGGACACTGTAGCTTATTCACTTTAATCTCTGATAAATTGTGTTTTGTTATGCACAGTCTGGTTAGCACAGTTAGTAAGGTGTTGGGTTTGCACTATCAAGTTAAAACTGTCATTGGTTTGAATTCCATGTTATCATGTTTTTATTTTACTAGTGTGGTTTGTGGCTCTATAATATGAATGCCTATGTCTTTTAACAACAATAGTCAAGTCTTCCAATGGACTTTTTAGTGAAACCCAATAGATAGCTTTATTTTCTCTTTGTTTACTCAAATATTGAATGCTTAAGTCTTATAAATTTAGTAGGAAAGTATTCTAATGACTTGCTTATGACACCCCATAGAATATATTATGTTTATTACCTTAGACACTGTAGCTTATTCACTTAAATCTCTGATAAATTGTGTGTCTGGTATGCACAGTCTGGTTAGCACAGTTAGTAAGGTGTTGGGTTTGCACTATCAAATTAAGACTGTCATTGGTTCGAATCCCGTGTTATCATGTTTTTATTTTACTAGTGTGGTTTGTGGCTCTACAATATGAATGCCTATGTCTTTTAACAACAATAGTCAAGTCTACCAATGGACTTTTAAGTGAAACCCAATAGATAGCTTTATTTTCTCTTTGTTTACTAAAATATTGAATGCTTATGTCTTATAAATTTAGTAGGAAAGTATTCTAATGACTTGCTTATGACACCCCATAGAATATATTATGTTTAGTACCTTGGACACTGGTGCTTATTCACTTAAATCTCTGATAAATTGTGTGTCTGGTGTGCACAGTCTGGTTAGCACGGTTAGTAAGGTGCTGGGT
The DNA here is from genome assembly GCF_028390025.1 of Pseudophryne corroboree. Taxonomy (NCBI): domain Eukaryota; kingdom Metazoa; phylum Chordata; class Amphibia; order Anura; family Myobatrachidae; genus Pseudophryne; species Pseudophryne corroboree. The sequence goes on along the minus strand of NC_086447.1, from coordinate 646,413,103 downwards.
TTGCACTATCAAATTAAGACTGTCATTGGTTTGAGTCCCATGTTATTTTTTTTTATTTTACTAGTGTGGTTTGTGGCTCTATAATATGAATGCCTATGTCTTTTAACAACAATAGTCAAGTCTTCCAATGGACTTTTTAGTGAAACTAAATAGATAGCTTTATTTTCTCGTTGTTTTCTAAAATATTGAATGCTTATGTCTTATAAATTTAGTAGGAAAGTATTCTAATGACTTGCTTATGACACCCCATAGAATATATTATGTATAGTACCTTGGACACTGTAGCTTATTCACTTAAATATCTGATAAATTTGGCAACTGGTATGTACAGTCTGGTTAGCTCAGTTAGTAAGGTGTTGGGTTTGCACTATCAAATTAAGACTGTCATTGGTTCGAATCCCATGTTATTTTTTTTTATTTTACTAGTGTGGTTTGTGGCTCTATAATATGAATGCCTATGTCTTTTAACAACAATAGTCAAGTCTTCCAATGGACTTTTTAGTGAAACCCAATAGATAGCTTTATTTTCTCTTTGTTTACTCAAATATTGAATGCTTATGTCTTATAAATTTAGTAGTAAAGTATTCTAATGACTTGCTTATGACAACCCATAGAATATATTATGTTTAGTACCTTGGACACTGTAGCTTATTCACTTTAATCTCTGATAAATTGTGTTTTGTTATGCACAGTCTGGTTAGCACAGTTAGTAAGGTGTTGGGTTTGCACTATCAAGTTAAAACTGTCATTGGTTTGAATTCCATGTTATCATGTTTTTATTTTACTAGTGTGGTTTGTGGCTCTATAATATGAATGCCTGTGTCTTTTAACAACAATAGTCAAGTCTTTCAATGGACTTTTTAGTGAAACCCAATAGATAGCTTTATTTTCTCTTTGTTTACTCAAATATTGAATGCTTATGTCTTATAAATTTAGTAGGAAAGTATTCTAATGACTTGCTTATGACACCCCATAGAATATATTATATTTAGTACCTTGGACACTGTAGCTTATTCACTTAAATCTCTGATAAATTGTGTGTCTGGTATGCACAGTCTGGATAGCACAGTTAGTAAGGTGTTGGGTTTGCACTGTCAAATTAAGACTGTCATTGGTTCGAATTCCATGTTATCATGTTTTTATTTTACTAGTGTGGTTTGTGGCTCTATAATATGAATGCCTATGTCTTTTAACAACAATAGTCAAGTCTTCCAATGGACTTTTAAGTGAAACCCAATAGATAGCTTTATTTTCTCTTTGTTTACTCAAATATTGAATGCTTATGTCTTATAAATTTAGTAGGAAAGTATTCTAATGACTTGCTTATGACACCCCATAGAATATATTATGTATAGTACCTTGGACACTGTAGCTTATTCACTTAAATATCTGATAAATTTGGCATCTGGTATGCACAGTCTGGTTAGCACAGTTAGTAAGGTGTTGGGTTTGCACTATCAAATTAAGACTGTCATTGGTTCGAATCCCATGTTATCATGTTTTTATTTTACTAGTGTGGTTTGTGGCTCTATAATATGAATGCCTATGTCTTTTAACAACAATAGTCAAGTCTTCCAATGGACTTTTTAGTGAAACCCAATAGATAGCTTTATTTTATCTTTGTTTACTAAAATATTTAATGCTTATGTCTTATAAATTTAGTAGGAAAGTATTCTAATGACTTGCTTATGACACCCCATAGAATATATTATGTTTAGTACCTTGGAGACTGTAGCTTATTCACTTAAATCTCTGATAAATTGTGTGTCTGGTATGCACAGTCTGGTTAGCACAGTTAGTAATGTGTTAGGTTTGCACTATCAAATTAAGACTGTCATTGGTTCGAATCCCATGTTATTTTTTTTTATTTTACTAGTGTGGTTTGTGGCTCTATAATATGAATGCCTATGTCTTTTAACAACAATAGTCAAGTCTTCCAATGGACTTTTTAGTGAAACCCAATAGATAGCTTTATTTTCTCTTTGTTTACTCAAATATTGAATGTTTACGTCTTATAAATTTAGTAGTAAAGTATTCTAATGACTTGCTTATGACACCCCATAGAATATATTATGTATAGTACCTTGGACACTGTAGCTTATTCACTTTAATCTCTGATAAATTGTATTTTGTTAGGCACAGTCTGGTTAGCACAGTTAGTAAGGTGTTGGGTTTGCACTATCAAGTTAAAACTGTCATTGGTTTGAATTCCATGTTATCATGTTTTTATTTTACTAGTGTGTTTGTGGCTCTATAATATGAATGCCTATGTCTTTTAACAACAATAGTCAAGTCTTCCAATGGACTTTTAAGTGAAACCCAATAGATAGCTTTATTTTCTCTTTGTTTACTCAAATATTGAATGTTTATGTCTTATAAATTTAGTAGGAAAGTATTCTAATGACTTGCTTATGACACCCCATAGAATATATTATGTTTAGTACCTTGGACACTGTAGCTTATTCACTTAAATCTCTGATAAATTGTGTGTCTGCTATGCACAGTCTGGTTAGCACAGTTAGTAAGGTGTTGGGTTTGCACTATCAAATTAAGACTGTCATTGGTTCGAATCCCATGTTATCATGTTTTTATTTTACTAGTGTGGTTTGTGGCTCTATAATATGAATGCCTATGTCTTTTAACAACAAAAGTCAAGTCTTCCAATGGACTTTTTAGTGAAACTCAATAGATAGCTTTATTTTCTCTTTGTTTACTAAAATATTGAATGCTTATGTCTTATAAATTTAGTAGGAAAGTATTCTAATGACTTGCTTATGACACCCCATAGAATATATTATGTATAGTACCTTGGACACTGTAGCTTATTCACTTAAATATCTGATAAATTTGGCATCTGGTATGCACAGTCTGGTTAGCACAGTTAGTAAGGTGTTGGGTTTGCACTATCAAATTAAGACTGTCATTGGTTTGAATCCCATGTTATTTTTTTTTATTTTACTAGTGTGGTTTGTGGCTCTATAATATGAATGCCTATGTCTTTTAACAACAATAGTCAAGTCTTCCAATGGACTTTTTAGTGAAACCCAATAGATAGCTTTATTTTCTCCTTGTTTACTCAAATATTGAATGCTTATGTCTTGTAAATTTAGTAGTAAAGTATTCTAATGACTTGCTTATGACAACCCATAGAATATATATTATGTTTAGTACCTTGGACACTGTAGCTTATTCACTTTAATCTCTGATAAATTGTGTTTTGTTATGCACAGTCTGGTTAGCACAGTTAGTAAGGTGTTGGGTTTGCACTATCAAGTTAAAACTGTCATTGTTTTGAATTCCATGTTATCATGTTTTTATTTTACTAGTGTGGTTTGTGGCTCTATAATATGAATGCCTATGTCTTTTAACAACAATAGTCAAGTCTTCCAATGGACTTTTTAGTGAAACCCAATAGATAGCTTTATTTTCTCTTTGTTTACTCAAATATTGAATGCTTAAGTCTTATAAATTTAGTAGGAAAGTATTCTAATGACTTGCTTATGACACCCCATAGAATATATTATGTTTATTACCTTAGACACTGTAGCTTATTCACTTAAATCTCTGATAAATTGTGTGTCTGGTATGCACAGTCTGGTTAGCACAGTTAGTAAGGTGTTGGGTTTGCACTGTCAAATTAAGACTGTCATTGGTTCGAATTCCATGTTATCATGTTTTTATTTTACTAGTGTGGTTTGTGGCTCTATAATATGAATGCCTATGTCTTTTAACAACAATAGTCAAGTCTTCCAATGGACTTTTAAGTGAAACCCAATAGATAGCTTTATTTTCTCTTTGTTTACTCAAATATTGAATGCTTATGTCTTATAAATTTAGTAGGAAAGTATTCTAATGACTTGCTTATGACACCCCATAGAATATATTATGTATAGTACCTTGGACACTGTAGCTTATTCACTTAAATATCTGATAAATTTGGCATCTGGTATGCACAGTCTGGTTAGCACAGTTAGTAAGGTGTTGGGTTTGCACTATCAAATTAAGACTGTCATTGGTTCGAATCCCATGTTATCATGTTTTTATTTTACTAGTGTGGTTTGTGGCTCTATAATATGAATGCCTATGTCTTTTAACAACAATAGTCAAGTCTTCCAATGGACTTTTTAGTGAAACCCAATAGATAGCTTTATTTTCTCTTTGTTTACTAAAATATTTAATGCTTATGTCTTATAAATTTAGTAGGAAAGTATTCTAATGACTTGCTTATGACACCCCATAGAATATATTATGTTTAGTACCTTGGAGACTGTAGCTTATTCACTTAAATCTCTGATAAATTGTGTGTCTGGTATGCACAGTCTGGTTAGCACAGTTAGTAAGGTGTTAGGTTTGCACTATCAAATTAAGACTGTCATTGGTTCGAATCCAATGTTATCATGTTTTTATTTTACTAGTGTGGTTTGTGGCTCTATAATATGAATGCCTATGTCTTTTAACAACAACAGTCAAGTCTTCCAATGGACTTTTTAGTGAAACTCAATAGATAGCTTTATTTTCTCTTTGTTTACTAAAATATTGAATGCTTATGTCTTATAAATTTAGTAGGAAAGTATTCTAATGACTTGCTTATGACACCCCATAGAATATATTATGTTTAGTACCTTGGACACTGGTGCTTATTCACTTAAATCTCTGATAAATTGTGTGTCTGGTGTGCACAGTCTGGTTAGCACGGTTAGTAAGGTGCAGGGTTTGCACTATCAAATTAAGACTGTCATTGGTTCGAGTCCCATGTTATTTTTTTTTATTTTACTAGTGTGGTTTGTGGCTCTATAATATGAATGCCTATGTCTTTTAACAACAATAGTCAATTCTTCCAATGGACTTTTTAGTGAAACTAAATAGATAGCTTTATTTTCTCGTTGTTTTCTAAAATATTGAATGCTTATGTCTTATAAATTTAGTAGGAAAGTATTCTAATGACTTGCTTATGACACCCCATAGAATATATTATGTATAGTACCTTGGACACTGTAGCTTATTCACTTAAATATCTGATAAATTTGGCAACTGGTATGCACAGTCTGGTTAGCTCAGTTAGTAAGGTGTTGGGTTTGCACTATCAAATTAAGACTGTCATTGGTTCGAATCCCATGTTATTTTTTTTTATTTTACTAGTGTGGTTTGTGGCTCTATAATATGAATGCCTATGTCTTTTAACAACAATAGTCAAGTCTTCCAATGGACTTTTTAGTGAAACCCAATAGATAGCTTTATTTTCTCTTTGTTTACTCAAATATTGAATGCTTATGTCTTATAAATTTAGTAGTAAAGTATTCTAATGACTTGCTTATGACAACCCATAGAATATATTATGTTTAGTACCTTGGACACTGTAGCTTATTCACTTTAATCTCTGATAAATTGTGTTTTGTTATGTACAGTCTGGTTAGCACAGTTAGTAAGGTGTTGGGTTTGCACTATCAAGTTAAAACTGTCATTGGTTTGAATTCCATGTTATCATGTTTTTATTTTACTAGTGTGGTTTGTGGCTGTATAATATGAATGCCTATGTCTTTTAACAACAATAGTCAAGTCTTTCAATGGACTTTTTAGTGAAACCCAATAGATAGCTTTATTTTCTCTTTGTTTACTCAAATATTGAATGCTTATGTCTTATAAATTTAGTAGGAAAGTATTCTAATGACTTGCTTATGACACCCCATAGAATATATTATATTTAGTACCTTGGACACTGTAGCTTATTCACTTAAATCTCTGATAAATTGTGTCTCTGGTATGCACAGTCTGGTTAGCACAGTTAGTAAGGTGTTGAGTTTGCACTGTCAAATTAAGACTGTCATTGTTTCGAATTCCATGTTATCATGTTTTTATTTTACTAGTGTGGTTTGTGGCTCTATAATATGAATGCCTATGTCTTTTAACAACAATAGTCAAGTCTTCCAATGGACTTTTAAGTGAAACCCAATAGATAGCTTTATTTTCTCTTTGTTTACTCAAATATTGAATGCTTATGTCTTATAAATTTAGTAGGAAAGTATTCTAATGACTTGCTTATGACACCCCATAGAATATATTATGTTTAGTACCTTGGACACTGGTGCTTATTCACTTAAATCTCTGATAAATTGTGTCTCTGGTATGCACAGTCTAGTTAGCACAGTTAGTAAGGTGTTGGGTTTGCACTATCAAATTAAGACTGTCATTGGTTCGAATCCCATGTTATCATGTTTTTATTTTACTAGTGTGGTTTGTGGCTCTATAATATGAATGACTATGTCTTTTAACAACAATAGTCAAGTCTTCCAATGGACTTTTTAGTGAAACTCAATAGATAGCTTTAATTTCTCTTTGTTTACTAAAATATTGAATGCTTATGTCTTATAAATTTAGTAGGAAAGTATTCTAATGACTTGCTTATGACACCCCATAGAATATATTATGTATAGTACCTTGGACACTGTAGCTTATTCACTTAAATATCTGATAAATTTGGCATCTGGTGTGCACAGTCTGGTTAGCACAGTTAGTAAGGTGTTGGGTTTGCACTATCAAATTAATACTGTCATTGGTTTGAATCCTATGTTATTTTTTTTTATTTTACTAGTGTGGTTTGTGGCTCTATAATATGAATGCCTATGTCTTTTAACAACAATAGTCAAGTCTTCCAATGGACTTTTTAGTGAAACCCAATAGATAGCTTTATTTTCTCTTTGTTTACTCAAATATTGAATGTTTACATCTTATAAATTTAGTAGTAAAGTATTCTAATGACTTGCTTATGACAACCCATAGAATATATTATGTTTAGTACCTTGGACACTGTAGCTTATTCACTTTAATCTCTGATAAATTGTATTTTGTTAGGCACAGTCTGGTTAGCACAGTTAGTAAGGTGTTGGGTTTGCACTATCAAGTTAAAACTGTCATTGGTTTGAATTCCATGTTATCATGTTTTTATTTTACTAGTGTGGTTTGTGGCTCTATAATATGAATGCCTATGTCTTTTAACAACAATAGTCAAGTCTTCCAATGGACTTTTAAGTGAAACCCAATAGATAGCTTTATTTTCTCTTTGTTTACTCAAATATTGAATGTTTATGTCTTATAAATTTAGTAGGAAAGTATTCTAATGACTTGCTTATGACACCCCATAGAATATATTATGTTTAGTACCTTGGACACTGTAGCTTATTCACTTAAATCTCTGATAAATTGTGTGTCTGGTATGCACAGTCTGGTTAGCACAGTTAGTAAGGTGTTGGGTTTGCACTATCAAATTAAGACTGTCATTGGTTCGAATCCCATGTTATCATGTTTTTATTTTACTAGTGTGGTTTGTGGCTCTATAATATGAATGCCTATGTCTTTTAACAACAAAAGTCAAGTCTTCCAATGGACTTTTTAGTGAAACTCAATAGATAGCTTTAAATTCTCTTTGTTTACTAAAATATTGAATGCTTATGTCTTATAAATTTAGTAGGAAAGTATTCTAATGACTTGCTTATGACACCCCATAGAATATATTATGTTTAGCACCTTGGACACTGGTGCTTATTCATTTAAATCTCTGATAAATTGTGTGTCTGGTGTGCACAGTCTAGTTAGCACGGTTAGTAAGGTGTTGGGTTTGCACTATCGAATTAAGACTGTCATTTGTTCGAATCCCATGTTATTTTTTTTTATTTTACTAGTGTGGTTTGTGGCTCTATAATATGAATGCCTTGTCTTTTAACAACAATAGTCAAGTCTTCCAATGGACTTTTTAGTGAAACTCAATAGATAGCTTTATTTTCTCTTTGTTTACTAAAATATTGAATGCTTATGTCTTATAAATTTAGTAGGAAAGTATTCTAATGACTTGCTTATGACACCCCATAGAATATATTATGTATAGTACCTTGGACACTGTAGCTTATTCACTTAAATATCTGATAAATTTGGCATCTGGTATGCACAGTCTGGTTAGCACAGTTAGTAAGGTGTTGGGTTTGCACTATCAAATTAAGACTGTCATTGGTTTGAATCCCATGTTATTTTTTTTTATTTTACTAGTGTGGTTTGTGGCTCTATAATATGAATGCCTATGTCTTTTAACAACAATAGTCAAGTCTTCCAATGGACTTTTTAGTGAAACCCAATAGATAGCTTTATTTTCTCCTTGTTTACTCAAATATTGAATGCTTATGTCTTGTAAATTTAGTAGTAAAGTATTCTAATGACTTGCTTATGACAACCCATAGAATATATATTATGTTTAGTACCTTGGACACTGTAGCTTATTCACTTTAATCTCTGATAAATTGTGTTTTGTTATGCACAGTCTGGTTAGCACAGTTAGTAAGGTGTTGGGTTTGCACTATTAAGTTAAAACTGTCATTGGTTTGAATTCCATGTTATCATGTTTTTATTTTACTAGTGTGGTTTGTGGCTCTATATTATGAATGCCTATGTCTTTTAACAACAATAGTCAAGTCTTTCAATGGACTTTTTAGTGAAACCCAATAGATAGCTTTATTTTCTCTTTGTTTACTCAAATATTGAATGCTTAAGTCTTATAAATTTAGTAGGAAAGTATTCTAATGACTTGCTTATGACACCCCATAGAATATATTATGTTTATTACCTTAGACACTGTAGCTTATTCACTTAAATCTCTGATAAATTGTGTGTCTGGTATGCACAGTCTGGTTAGCACAGTTAGTAAGGTGTTGGGTTTGCACTATCAAATTAAGACTGTCATTGGTTCGAATCCCGTGTTATCATGTTTTTATTTTACTAGTGTGGTTTGTGGCTCTACAATATGAATGCCTATGTCTTTTAACAACAATAGTCAAGTCTTCCAATGGACTTTTAAGTGAAACCCAATAGATAGCTTTATTTTCTCTTTGTTTACTAAAATATTGAATGCTTATGTCTTATAAATTTAGTAGGAAAGTATTCTAATGACTTGCTTATGACACCCCATAGAATATATTATGTTTAGTACCTTGGACACTGGTGCTTATTCACTTAAATCTCTGATAAATTGTGTGTCTGGTGTGCACAGTCTGGTTAGCACGGTTAGTAAGGTGATGGGTTTGCACTATCAAATTAAGACTTTCATTGGTTCGAGTCCCATGTTATTTTTTTTTATTTTACTAGTGTGGTTTGTGGCTCTATAATATGAATGCCTATGTCTTTTAACAACAATAGTCAAGTCTTCCAATGGACTTATTAGTGAAACTAAATAGATAGCTTTATTTTCTCGTTGTTTTCTAAAATATTGAATGCTTATGTCTTATAAATTTAGTAGGAAAGTATTCTAATGACTTGCTTATGACACCCCATAGAATATATTATATTTAGTACCTTGGACACTGTAGCTTATTCACTTAAATCTCTGATAAATTGTGTGACTGGTATGCTCGGTCTGGTTAGCACAGTTAGTAAGGTGTTGGGTTTGCACCATCAAATTAAGATTGTCATTGGTTCGAATACCATGTTATCATGTTTTTATTTTACTAGTGTGGTTTGTGGCTCTATAATATGAATGCCTATGTCTTTTAACAACAATAGTCAAGTCTTCCAATGGACTTTTTAGTGAAACCCAATAGATAGCTTTATTTTATCTTTGTTTACTAAGATATTTAATGCTTATGTCTTATAAATTTAGTAGGAAAGTATTCTAATGACTTGCTTATGACACCCCATAGAATATATTATGTTTAGTACCTTGGACACTGTAGCTTATTCACTTAAATCTCTGATAAATTGTGTCTCTGGTATGCACAGTCTGGTTAGCACAGTTAGTAAGGTGTTGAGTTTGCACTGTCAAATTAAGACTGTCATTGTTTCGAATTCCATGTTATCATGTTTTTATTTTACTAGTGTGGTTTGTGGCTCTATAATATGAATGCCTATGTCTTTTAACAACAATAGTCAAGTCTTCCAATGGACTTTTAAGTGAAACCCAATAGATAGCTTTATTTTCTCTTTGTTTACTCAAATATTGAATGCTTATGTCTTATAAATTTAGTAGGAAAGTATTCTAATGACTTGCTTATGACACCCCATAGAATATATTATGTTTAGTACCTTGGACACTGGTGCTTATTCACTTAAATCTCTGATAAATTGTGTCTCTGGTATGCACAGTCTAGTTAGCACAGTTAGTAAGGTGTTGGGTTTGCACTATCAAATTAAGACTGTCATTGGTTCGAATCCCATGTTATCATGTTTTTATTTTACTAGTGTGGTTTGTGGCTCTATAATATGAATGCCTATGTCTTTTAACAACAATAGTCAAGTCTTCCAATGGACTTTTTAGTGAAACTCAATAGATAGCTTTAATTTCTCTTTGTTTACTAAAATATTGAATGCTTATGTCTTATAAATTTAGTAGGAAAGTATTCTAATGACTTGCTTATGACACCCCATAGAATATATTATGTATAGTACCTTGGACACTGTAGCTTATTCACTTAAATATCTGATAAATTTGGCATCTGGTGTGCACAGTCTGGTTAGCACAGTTAGTAAGGTGTTGGGTTTGCACTATCAAATTAAGACTGTCATTGGTTCGAATCCTATGTTATTTTTTTTTATTTTACTAGTGTGGTTTGTGGCTCTATAATATGAATGCCTATGTCTTTTAACAACAATAGTCAAGTCTTCCAATGGACTTTTTAGTGAAACCCAATAGATAGCTTTATTTTCTCTTTGTTTACTCAAATATTGAATGTTTACGTCTTATAAATTTAGTAGTAAAGTATTCTAATGACTTGCTTATGACAACCCATAGAATATATTATGTTTAGTACCTTGGACACTGTAGCTTATTCACTTTAATCTCTGATAAATTGTATTTTGTTAGGCACAGTCTGGTTAGCACAGTTAGTAAGGTGTTGGGTTTGCACTATCAAGTTAAAACTGTCATTGGTTTGAATTCCATGTTATCATGTTTTTATTTTACTAGTGTGGTTTGTGGCTCTATAATATGAATGCCTATGTCTTTTAACAACAATAGTCAAGTCTTCCAATGGACTTTTAAGTGAAACCCAATAGATAGCTTTATTTTCTCTTTGTTTACTCAAATATTGAATGTTTATGTCTTATAAATTTAGTAGGAAAGTATTCTAATGACTTGCTTATGACACCCCATAGAATATATTATGTTTAGTACCTTGGACACTGTAGCTTATTCACTTAAATCTCTGATAAATTGTGTGTCTGGTATGCACAGTCTGGTTAGCACAGTTAGTAAGGTGTTGGGTTTGCACTATCAAATTAAGACTGTCATTGGTTCGAATCCCATGTTATCATGTTTTTATTTTACTAGTGTGGTTTGTGGCTCTATAATATGAATGCCTATGTCTTTTAACAACAAAAGTCAAGTCTTCCAATGGACTTTTTAGTGAAACTCAATAGATAGCTTTAAATTCTCTTTGTTTACTAAAATATTGAATGCTTATGTCTTATAAATTTAGTAGGAAAGTATTCTAATGACTTGCTTATGACACCCCATAGAATATATTATGTTTAGCACCTTGGACACTGGTGCTTATTCATTTAAATCTCTGATAAATTGTGTGTCTGGTGTGCACAGTCTAGTTAGCACGGTTAGTAAGGTGTTGGGTTTGCACTATCGAATTAAGACTGTTATTGGTTCGAATCCCATGTTATTTTTTTTTATTTTACTAGTGTGGTTTGTGGCTCTATAATATGAATGCCTATGTCTTTTAACAACAATAGTCAAGTCTTCCAATGGACTTTTTAGTGAAACTCAATAGATAGCTTTATTTTCTCTTTGTTTACTAAAATATTGAATGCTTATGTCTTATAAATTTAGTAGGAAAGTATTCTAATGACTTGCTTATGACACCCCATAGAATATATTATGTATAGTACCTTGGACACTGTAGCTTATTCACTTAAATATCTGATAAATTTGGCATCTGGTATGCACAGTCTGGTTAGCACAGTTAGTAAGGTGTTGGGTTTGCACTATCAAATTAAGACTGTCATTGGTTCGAATCCCATGTTATTTTTTTTTATTTTACTAGTGTGGTTTGTGGCTCTATAATATGAATGCCTATGTCTTTTAACAACAATAGTCAAGTCTTCCAATGGACTTTTTAGTGAAACCCAATAGATAGCTTTATTTTCTCCTTGTTTACTCAAATATTGAATGCTTATGTCTTGTAAATTTAGTAGTAAAGTATTCTAATGACTTGCTTATGACAACCCATAGAATATATATTATGTTTAGTACCTTGGACACTGTAGCTTATTCACTTTAATCTCTGATAAATTGTGTTTTGTTATGCACAGTCTGGTTAGCACAGTTAGTAAGGTGTTGGGTTTGCACTATTAAGTTAAAACTGTCATTGGTTTGAATTCCATGTTATCATGTTTTTATTTTACTAGTGTGGTTTGTGGCTCTATATTATGAATGCCTATGTCTTTTAACAACAATAGTCAAGTCTTTCAATGGACTTTTTAGTGAAACCCAATAGATAGCTTTATTTTCTCTTTGTTTACTCAAATATTGAATGCTTAAGTCTTATAAATTTAGTAGGAAAGTATTCTAATGACTTGCTTATGACACCCCATAGAATATATTATGTTTATTACCTTAGACACTGTAGCTTATTCACTTAAATCTCTGATAAATTGTGTGTCTGGTATGCACAGTCTGGTTAGCACAGTTAGTAAGGTGTTGGGTTTGCACTATCAAATTAAGACTGTCATTGGTTCGAATCCCGTGTTATCATGTTTTTATTTTACTAGTGTGGTTTGTGGCTCTACAATATGAATGCCTATGTCTTTTAACAACAATAGTCAAGTCTTCCAATGGACTTTTAAGTGAAACCCAATAGATAGCTTTATTTTCTCTTTGTTTACTAAAATATTGAATGCTTATGTCTTATAAATTTAGTAGGAAAGTATTCTAATGACTTGCTTATGACACCCCATAGAATATATTATGTTTAGTACCTTGGACACTGGTGCTTATTCACTTAAATCTCTGATAAATTGTGTGTCTGGTGTGCACAGTCTGGTTAGCACGGTTAGTAAGGTGATGGGTTTGCACTATCAAATTAAGACTTTCATTGGTTCGAGTCCCATGTTATTTTTTTTTATTTTACTAGTGTGGTTTGTGGCTCTATAATATGAATGCCTATGTCTTTTAACAACAATAGTCAAGTCTTCCAATGGACTTATTAGTGAAACTAAATAGATAGCTTTATTTTCTCGTTGTTTTCTAAAATATTGAATGCTTATGTCTTATAAATTTAGTAGGAAAGTATTCTAATGACTTGCTTATGACACCCCATAGAATATATTATGTATAGTACCTTGGACACTGTAGCTTATTCACTTAAATATCTGATAAATTTGGCAACTGGTATGTACAGTCTGGTTAGCTCAGTTAGTAAGGTGTTGGGTTTGCACTATCAAATTAAGACTGTCATTGGTTTGAATCCCATGTTATTTTTTTTTATTTTACTAGTGTGGTTTGTGGCTCTATAATATGAATGCCTATGTCTTTTAACAACAATAGTCAAGTCTTCCAATGGACTTTTTAGTGAAACTCAATAGATAGCTTTATTTTCTCTTTGTTTACTAAAATATTGAATGCTTATGTCTTATAAATTTAGTAGGAAAGTATTCTAATGACTTGCTTATGACACCCCATAGAATATATTATGTATAGTACCTTGGACACTGTAGCTTATTCACTTAAATATCTGATAAATTTGGCATCTGGTATGCACAGTCTGGTTAGCACAGTTAGTAAGGTGTTGGGTTTGCACTATCAAATTAAGACTGTCATTGGTTCGAATCCCATGTTATTTTTTTATATTTTACTAGTGTGGTTTGTGGCTCTATAATATGAATGCCTATGTCTTTTAACAACAATAGTCAAGTCTTCCAATGGACTTTTTAGTGAAACCCAATAGATAGCTTTATTTTCTCCTTGTTTACTCAAATATTGAATGCTTATGTCTTGTAAATTTAGTAGTAAAGTATTCTAATGACTTGCTTATGACAACCCATAGAATATATATTATGTTTAGTACCTTGGACACTGTAGCTTATTCACTTTAATCTCTGATAAATTGTGTTTTGTTATGCACTGTCTGGTTAGCACAGTTAGTAAGGTGTTGGGTTTGCACTATCAAGTTAAAACTGTCATTGGTTTGAATTCCATGTTATCATGTTTTTATTTTACTAGTGTGGTTTGTGGCTCTATATTATGAATGCCTATGTCTTTTAACAACAATAGTCAAGTCTTTCAATGGACTTTTTAGTGAAACCCAATAGATAGCTTTATTTTCTCTTTGTTTACTCAAATATTGAATGCTTAAGTCTTATAAATTTAGTAGGAAAGTATTCTAATGACTTGCTTATGACACCCCATAGAATATATTATGTTTATTACCTTAGACACTGTAGCTTATTCACTTAAATCTCTGATAAATTGTTTGTCTGCTATGCACAGTCTGGTTAGCACAGTTAGTAAGGTGTTGGGTTTGCACTATCAAATTAAGACTGTCATTGGTTCGAATCCCGTGTTATCATGTTTTTATTTTACTAGTGTGGTTTGTGGCTCTACAATATGAATGCCTATGTCTTTTAACAACAATAGTCAAGTCTTCCAATGGACTTTTAAGTGAAACCCAATAGATAGCTTTATTTTCTCTTTGTTTACTAAAATATTGAATGCTTATGTCTTATAAATTTAGTAGGAAAGTATTCTAATGACTTGCTTATGACACCCCATAGAATATATTATGTATAGTACCTTGGACACTGTAGCTTATTCACTTAAATATCTGATAAATTTGGCATCTGGTATGCACAGTCTGGTTAGCACAGTTAGTAAGGTGTTGGGTTTGCACTATCAAATTAAGACTGTCATTGGTTCGAATCCCATGTTATTTTTTTTTATTTTACTAGTGTGGTTTGTGGCTCTATAATATGAATGCCTATGTCTTTTAACAACAATAGTCAAGTCTTCCAAAGGACTTTTTAGTGAAACCCAATAGATAGCTTTATTTTCTCCTTGTTTACTCAAATATTGAATGCTTATGTCTTGTAAATTTAGTAGTAAAGTATTCTAATGACTTGCTTATGACAACCCATAGAATATATATTATGTTTAGTACCTTGGACACTGTAGCTTATTCACTTTAATCTCTGATAAATTGTGTTTTGTTATGCACAGTCTGGTTAGCACAGTTAGTAAGGTGTTGGGTTTGCACTATTAAGTTAAAACTGTCATTGGTTTGAATTCCATGTTATCATGTTTTTATTTTACTAGTGTGGTTTGTGGCTCTATATTATGAATGCCTATGTCTTTTAACAACAATAGTCAAGTCTTTCAATGGACTTTTTAGTGAAACCCAATAGATAGCTTTATTTTCTCTTTGTTTACTCAAATATTGAATGCTTAAGTCTTATAAATTTAGTAGGAAAGTATTCTAATGACTTGCTTATGACACCCCATAGAATATATTATGTTTATTACCTTAGACACTGTAGCTTATTCACTTAAATCTCTGATAAATTGTGTGTCTGGTATGCACAGTCTGGTTAGCACAGTTAGTAAGGTGTTGGGTTTGCACTATCAAATTAAGACTGTCATTGGTTCGAATCCCGTGTTATCATGTTTTTATTTTACTAGTGTGGTTTGTGGCTCTACAATATGAATGCCTATGTCTTTTAACAACAATAGTCAAGTCTTCCAATGGACTTTTAAGTGAAACCCAATAGATAGCTTTATTTTCTCTTTGTTTACTAAAATATTGAATGCTTATGTCTTATAAATTTAGTAGGAAAGTATTCTAATGACTTGCTTATGACACCCCATAGAATATATTATGTTTAGTACCTTGGACACTGGTGCTTATTCACTTAAATCTCTGATAAATTGTGTGTCTGGTGTGCACAGTCTGGTTAGCACGGTTAGTAAGGTGATGGGTTTGCACTATCAAATTAAGACTTTCATTGGTTCGAGTCCCATGTTATTTTTTTTTATTTTACTAGTGTGGTTTGTGGCTCTATAATATGAATGCCTATGTCTTTTAACAACAATAGTCAAGTCTTCCAATGGACTTATTAGTGAAACTAAATAGATAGCTTTATTTTCTCGTTGTTTTCTAAAATATTGAATGCTTATGTCTTATAAATTTAGTAGGAAAGTATTCTAATGACTTGCTTATGACACCCCATAGAATATATTATGTATAGTACCTTGGACACTGTAGCTTATTCACTTAAATATCTGATAAATTTGGCAACTGGTATGTACAGTCTGGTTAGCTCAGTTAGTAAGGTGTTGGGTTTGCACTATCAAATTAAGACTGTCATTGGTTTGAATCCCATGTTATTTTTTTTTATTTTACTAGTGTGGTTTGTGGCTCTATAATATGAATGCCTATGTCTTTTAACAACAATAGTCAAGTCTTCCAATGGACTTTTTAGTGAAACTCAATAGATAGCTTTATTTTCTCTTTGTTTACTAAAATATTGAATGCTTATGTCTTATAAATTTAGTAGGAAAGTATTCTAATGACTTGCTTATGACACCCCATAGAATATATTATGTATAGTACCTTGGACACTGTAGCTTATTCACTTAAATATCTGATAAATTTGGCATCTGGTATGCACAGTCTGGTTAGCACAGTTAGTAAGGTGTTGGGTTTGCACTATCAAATTAAGACTGTCATTGGTTCGAATCCCATGTTATTTTTTTTTATTTTACTAGTGTGGTTTGTGGCTCTATAATATGAATGCCTATGTCTTTTAACAACAATAGTCAAGTCTTCCAATGGACTTTTTAGTGAAACCCAATAGATAGCTTTATTTTCTCCTTGTTTACTCAAATATTGAATGCTTATGTCTTGTAAATTTAGTAGTAAAGTATTCTAATGACTTGCTTATGACAACCCATAGAATATATATTATGTTTAGTACCTTGGACACTGTAGCTTATTCACTTTAATCTCTGATAAATTGTGTTTTGTTATGCACAGTCTGGTTAGCACAGTTAGTAAGGTGTTGGGTTTGCACTATCAAGTTAAAACTGTCATTGGTTTGAATTCCATGTTATCATGTTTTTATTTTACTAGTGTGGTTTGTGGCTCTATATTATGAATGCCTATGTCTTTTAACAACAATAGTCAAGTCTTTCAAAGGACTTTTTAGTGAAACCCAATAGATAGCTTTATTTTCTCTTTGTTTACTCAAATATTGAATGCTTAAGTCTTATAAATTTAGTAGGAAAGTATTCTAATGACTTGCTTATGACACCCCATAGAATATATTATGTTTATTACCTTAGACACTGTAGCTTATTCACTTAAATCTCTGATAAATTGTGTGTCTGCTATGCACAGTCTGGTTAGCACAGTTAGTAAGGTGTTGGGTTTGCACTATCAAATTAAGACTGTCATTGCTTCGAATCCCGTGTTATCATGTTTTTATTTTACTAGTGTGGTTTGTGGCTCTACAATATGAATGCCTATGTCTTTTAACAACAATAGTCAAGTCTTCCAATGGACTTTTAAGTGAAACCCAATAGATAGCTTTATTTTCTCTTTGTTTACTAAAATATTGAATGCTTATGTCTTATAAATTTAGTAGGAAAGTATTCTAATGACTTGCTTATGACACCCCATAGAATATATTATGTTTAGTACCTTGGACACTGGTGCTTATTCACTTAAATCTCTGATAAATTGTGTGTCTGGTGTGCACAGTCTGGTTAGCACGGTTAGTAAGGTGATGGGTTTGCACTATCAAATTAAGACTTTCATTGGTTCGAGTCCCATGTTATTTTTTTTTATTTTACTAGTGTGGTTTGTGGCTCTATAATATGAATGCCTATGTCTTTTAACAACAATAGTCAAGTCTTCCAATGGACTTATTAGTGAAACTAAATAGATAGCTTTATTTTCTCGTTGTTTTCTAAAATATTGAATGCTTATGTCTTATAAATTTAGTAGGAAAGTATTCTAATGACTTGCTTATGACACCCCATAGAATATATTATGTATAGTACCTTGGACACTGTAGCTTATTCACTTAAATATCTGATAAATTTGGCAACTGGTATGTACAGTCTGGTTAGCTCAGTTAGTAAGGTGTTGGGTTTGCACTATCAAATTAAGACTGTCATTGGTTTGAATCCCATGTTATTTTTTTTTATTTTACTAGTGTGGTTTGTGGCTCTATAATATGAATGCCTATGTCTTTTAACAACAATAGTCAAGTCTTCCAATGGACTTTTTAGTGAAACCCAATAGATAGCTTTATTTTCTCTTTGTTTACTCAAATATTGAATGCTTATGTCTTATAAATTTAGTAGTAAAGTATTCTAATGACTTGCTTATGACAACCCATAGAATATATTATGTTTAGTACCTTGGACACTGTAGCTTATTCACTTTAATCTCTGATAAATTGTGTTTTTGTTATGCACAGTCTGGTTAGCACAGTTAGTAAGGTGTTAGGTTTGCACTATCAAATTAAGACTGTCATTGGTTCAAATCCCATGTTATCATGATTTTATTTTACTAGTGTGGTTTGTGGCTCTATAATATGAATGCCTATGTCTTTTAACAACAACAACAACAGTCAAGTCTTCCAATGGACTTTTTAGTGAAACTCAATAGATAGCTTTATTTTCTCTTTGTTTACACAAATATTGAATGCTTATGTCTTATAAATTTAGTAGGAAAGTATTCTAATGACTTGCTTATGACACCCCATAGAATATATTATGTTTAGTACCTTGGACACTGGTGCTTATTCACTTAAATCTCTGATAAATTGTGTGTCTGGTGTGCACAGTCTGGTTAGCATGGTTAGTAAGGTGCTGGGTTTGCACTATCAAATTAAGACTGTCATTGGTTCGAATCCCATGTTATTATTTTTTATTTTACTAGTGTGGTTTGTGGCTCTATAATATGAATGCCTATGTCTTTTAACAACAATAGTCAAGTCTTCCAATGGACTTTTTAGTGAAACTAAATAGATAGCTTTATTTTCTCGTTGTTTACTCAAATATTGAATGCTTATGTCTTATAAATTTAGTAGTAAAGTATTCTAATGACTTGCTTATGACAACCCATAGAATATATTATGTTTAGTACCTTGGACACTGTAGCTTATTCACTTTAATCTCTGATAAATTGTGTTTTGTTATGCACAGTCTGGTTAGCACAGTTAGTAAGGTGTTGGGTTTGCACTATCAAGTTAAAACTGTCATTGGTTTGAATTCCATGTTATCATGTTTTTATTTTACTAGTGTGGTTTGTGGCTCTATAATATGAATGCCTATGTCTTTTAACAACAATAGTCAAGTCTTTCAATGGACTTTTTAGTGAAACCCAATAGATAGCTTTATTTTCTCTTTGTTTACTAAAATATTGAATGCTTAAGTCTTATAAATTTAGTAGGAAAGTATTCTAATGACTTGCTTATGACACCCCATAGAATATATTATGTTTATTACCTTAGACACTGTAGCTTATTCACTTAAATCTCTGATAAATTGTGTGTCTGGTATGCACAGTCTGGTTAGCACAGTTAGTAAGGTGTTGGGTTTGCACTATCAAATTAAGACTGTCATTGGTTTGAATCCCGTGTTATCATGTTTTTATTTTACTAGTGTGGTTTGTGGCTCTACAATATGAATGCCTATGTCTTTTAACAACAATAGTCAAGTCTTCCAATGGACTTTTAAGTGAAACCCAATAGATAGCTTTATTTTCTCTTTGTTTACTAAAATATTGAATGCTTATGTCTTATAAATTTAGTAGGAAAGTATTCTAATGACTTGCTTATGACACCCCATAGAATATATTATGTATAGTACCATGGACACTGTAGCTTATTCACTTAAATATCTGATAAATTTGACAACTGGTATGCACAGTCTGGTTAGCACAGTTAGAAATGTGTTGGGTTTGCACTATCAAATTAAGACTGTCATTGGTTCGAATCCCATGTTATTTTTTTTTATTTTACTAGTGTGGTTTGTGGCTCTATAATACGAATGCCTATGTCTTTTAACAACAATAGTCAAGTCTTCCAATGGACTTTTTAGTGAAACCCAATAGATAGCTTTATTTTCTCTTTGTTTACTCAAATATTGAATGCTTATGTCTTATAAATTTAGTAGTAAAGTATTCTAATGACTTGCTTATGACAACCCATAGAATATATTATGTTTAGTACCTTGGACACTGTAGCTTATTCACTTAAATCTCTGATAAATTGTGTGTCTGGTATGCACAGTCTGGTTAGCACAGTTAGTAAGGTGTTGGGTTTGCACTATCAAATTAAGACTGTCATTGGTTTGAATCCCGTGTTATCATGTTTTTATTTTACTAGTGTGGTTTGTGGCTCTACAATATGAATGCCTATGTCTTTTAACAACAATAGTCAAGTCTTCCAATGGACTTTTAAGTGAAACCCAATAGATAGCTTTATTTTCTCTTTGTTTACTAAAATATTGAATGCTTATGTCTTATAAATTTAGTAGGAAAGTATTCTAATGACTTGCTTATGACACCCCATAGAATATATTATGTATAGTACCTTGGACACTGTAGCTTATTCACTTAAATATCTGATAAATTTGGCATCTGGTGTGCACAGTCTGGTTAGCACAGTTAGTAAGGTGTTGGGTTTGCACTATCAAATTAAGACTGTCATTGGTTCGAATCCCATGTTATTTTTTTTTATTTTACTAGTGTGGTTTGTGGCTCTATAATATGAATGCCTATGTCTTTTAACAACAATAGTCAAGTCTTTCAATGGACTTTTTAGTGAAACCCAATAGATAGCTTTAATTTCTCTTTGCTTACTAAAATATTGAATGCTTATGTCTTATAAATTTAGTAGGAAAGTATTCTAATGACTTGCTTATGACACCCCATAGAATATATTATGTTTAGCACCTTGGACACTGGTGCTTATTCACTTAAATCTCTGATAAATTGTGTGTCTGGTGTGCACAGTCTGGTTAGCACGGTTAGTAAGGTGTTGGGTTTGCACTATCAAATTAAGACTGTCATTGGTTCGAATCCCATGTTATTTTTTTTATTTTACTAGTGTGGTTTGTGGCTCTGTAATATGAATGCCTATGTCTTTTAACAACAATAGTCAAGTCTTCCAATGGACTTTTTAGTGAAACTCAATAGATAGCTTTATTTTCTCTTTGTTTACTAAAATATTGAATGCTTATGTCTTATACATTTAGTAGGAAAGTATTCTAATGACTTGCTTATGACACCCCATAGAATATATTATGTATAGTACCTTGGACACTGTAGCTTATTCACTTAAATATCTGATAAATTTGGCATCGGGTATGCACAGTCTGGTTAGCACAGTTAGTAAGGTGTTGGGTTTGCACTATCAAATTAAGACTGTCATTGGTTCGAATCCCATGTTATTTTTTTTTATTTTACTAGTGTGGTTTGTGGCTCTATAATATGAATGCCTATGTCTTTTAACAACAATAGTCAAGTCTTCCAATGGACTTTTTAGTGAAACCCAATAGATAGCTTTATTTTCTCTTTGTTTACTCAAATATTGAATGTTTACGTCTTATAAATTTAGTAGTAAAGTATTCTAATGACTTGCTTATGAAAACCCATAGAATATATTATGTTTAGTAACTTGGACACTGTAGCTTATTCACTTTAATCTCTGATAAATTGTATTTTGTTATGCACAGTCTGGTTAGCACAGTTAGTAAGGTGTTGGGTTTGCACTATCAAGTTAAAACTGTCATTGGTTTGAATTCCATGTTATCATGTTTTTATTTTACTAGTGTGGTTTGTGGCTCTATAATATGAATGCCTATGTTTTTTAACAACAATAGTCAAGTCTTCCAATGGACTTTTAAGTGAAACCCAATAGATAGCTTTATTTTCTCTTTGTTTACTCAAATATTGAATGCTTATGTCTTATAAATTTAGTAGGAAAGTATTCTAATGACTTGCTTATGACACCCCATAGAATATATTATGTTTAGTACCTTGGACACTGTAGCTTATTCACTTAAATCTCTGATAAATTGTATGTCTGGTATGCACAGTCTGGTTAGCACAGTTAGTAAGGTGTTGGGTTTGCACTATCAAATTAAGACTGTCATTGGTTCGAATCCCATGTTATCATGTTTTTATTTTACTAGTGTGGTTTGTGGCTCTATAATATGAATGCCTATGTCTTTTAACAACAAAAGTCAAGTCTTCCAATGGACTTTTTAGTGAAACTCAATAGATAGCTTTAATTTCTCTTTGTTTACTAAAATATTGAATGCTTATGTCTTATAAATTTAGTAGGAAAGTATTCTAATGACTTGCTTATGACACCCCATAGAATATATTATGTTTAGCACCTTGGACACTGTAGCTTATTCACTTAAATATCTGATAAATTTTGCAGCTGGTATGCACAGTCTGGTTAGCACAGTTAGTAAGGTGTAGGGTTTGCGCTATCAAATTAAGACTGTCATTGGTTCGAATCCCATGTTATTATGTTTTTATTTTACTAGTGTGGTTTGTGGCTCTATAATATGAATGCCTATGTCTTTTAACAACAATAGTCAAGTCTTCCAATGGACTTTTTAGTGAAACCCAATAGATAGCTTTGTTTTATCTTTGTTTACTAAAATATTTAATGCTTATGTCTTATAAATTTAGTAGGAAAGTATTCTAATGACTTGCTTATGACAACCCATAGAATATATTATGTTTAGTACCTTGGACACTGTAGCTTATTCACTTTAATCTCTGATAAATTGTGTTTTGTTATGCACAGTCTGGTTAGCACAGTTAGTAAGGTGTTGGGTTTGCACTATCAAATTAAGACTGTCATTGGTTTGAATCCCGTGTTATCATGTTTTTATTTTACTAGTGTGGTTTGTGTCTCTACAATATGAATGCCTATGTCTTTTAACAACAATAGTCAAGTCTTCCAATGGACTTTTAAGTGAAACCCAATAGATAGCTTTATTTTCTCTTTGTTTACTAAAATATTGAATGCTTATGTCTTATAAATTTAGTAGGAAAGTATTCTAATGACTTGCTTATGACACCCCATAGAATATATTATGTATAGTACCATGGACACTGTAGCTTATTCACTTAAATATCTGATAAATTTGACAACTGGTATGCACAGTCTGGTTAGCACAGTTAGAAATGTGTTGGGTTTGCACTATCAAATTAAGACTGTCATTGGTTCGAATCCCATGTTATTTTTTTTTATTTTACTAGTGTGGTTTGTGGCTCTATAATACGAATGCCTATGTCTTTTAACAACAATAGTCAAGTCTTCCAATGGACTTTTTAGTGAAACCCAATAGATAGCTTTATTTTTTCTTTGTTTACTCAAATATTGAATGCTTATGTCTTATAAATTTAGTAGGAAAGTATTCTAATGACTTGCTTATGACACCCCATAGAATATATTATATTTAGTACTTTGGACACTGTAGCTTATTCACTTAAATCTCTGATAAATTGTGTGTCTGGTATGCTCGGTCTGGTTAGCACAGTTAGCAAGGTGTTGGGTTTGCACTATCAAATTAAGACTGTAATTGGTTCGAATCCCATGTTATCATGTTTTTATTTTACTAGTGTGGTTTGTGGCTCTATAATATGAATGCCTATGTCTTTTAACAACAATAGTCAAGTCTTCCAATGGACTTTTTAGTGAAACTAAATAGATAGCTTTATTTTCTCGTTATTTTCTAAAATATTGAATGCTTATGTCTTATAAATTTAGTAGGAAAGTATTCTAATGACTTGCTTATGACACCCCATAGAATATATTATGTATAGTACCTTGGACACTGTAGCTTATTCACTTAAATATCTGATAAATTTGGCAACTGGTATGCACAGTCTGGTTAGCTCAGTTAGTAAGGTGTTGGGTTTGCACTATCAAATTAAGACTGTAATTGGTTCGAATCCCATGTTATCATGTTTTTATTTTACTAGTGTGGTTTGTGGCTCTATAATATGAATGCCTATGTCTTTTAACAACAATAGTCAAGTCTTCCAATGGACTTTTTAGTGAAACCCAATAGATAGCTTTATTTTCTCTTTGTTTACTCAAATATTGAATGCTTATGTCTTATAAATTTAGTAGGAAAGTATTCTAATGACTTGCTTATGACACCCCATAGAATATATTATGTATAGTACCTTGGACACTGTAGCTTATTCACTTAAATATCTGATAAATTTGGCATCTGGTATGCACAGTCTGGTTAGCACAGTTAGTAAGGTGTTAGGTTTGCACTATCAAATTAAGACTGTCATTGGTTCAAATCCCATGTTATCATGATTTTATTTTACTAGTGTGGTTTGTGGCTCTATAATATGAATGCCTATGTCTTTTAACAACAACAACAACAGTCAAGTCTTCCAATGGACTTTTTAGTGAAACTCAATAGATAGCTTTATTTTCTCTTTGTTTACACAAATATTGAATGCTTATGTCTTATAAATTTAGTAGGAAAGTATTCTAATGACTTGCTTATGACACCCCATAGAATATATTATGTTTAGTACCTTGGACACTGGTGCTTATTCACTTAAATCTCTGATAAATTGTGTGTCTGGTGTGCACAGTCTGGTTAGCACGGTTAGTAAGGTGCTGGGTTTGCACTATCAAATTAAGACTGTCATTGGTTCGAATCCCATGTTATTATTTTTTATTTTACTAGTGTGGTTTGTGGCTCTATAATATGAATGCCTATGTCTTTTAACAACAATAGTCAAGTCTTCCAATGGACTTTTTAGTGAAACTAAATAGATAGCTTTATTTTCTCGTTGTTTACTCAAATATTGAATGCTTATGTCTTATAAATTTAGTAGTAAAGTATTCTAATGACTTGCTTATGACAACCCATAGAATATATTATGTTTAGTACCTTGGACACTGTAGCTTATTCACTTTAATCTCTGATAAATTGTGTTTTGTTATGCACAGTCTGGTTAGCACAGTTAGTAAGGTGTTGGGTTTGCACTATCAAGTTAAAACTGTCATTGGTTTGAATTCCATGTTATCATGTTTTTATTTTACTAGTGTGGTTTGTGGCTCTATAATATGAATGCCTATGTCTTTTAACAACAATAGTCAAGTCTTTCAATGGACTTTTTAGTGAAACCCAATAGATAGCTTTATTTTCTCTTTGTTTACTAAAATATTGAATGCTTAAGTCTTATAAATTTAGTAGGAAAGTATTCTAATGACTTGCTTATGACACCCCATAGAATATATTATGTTTATTACCTTAGACACTGTAGCTTATTCACTTAAATCTCTGATAAATTGTGTGTCTGGTATGCACAGTCTGGTTAGCACAGTTAGTAAGGTGTTGGGTTTGCACTATCAAATTAAGACTGTCATTGGTTTGAATCCCGTGTTATCATGTTTTTATTTTACTAGTGTGGTTTGTGGCTCTACAATATGAATGCCTATGTCTTTTAACAACAATAGTCAAGTCTTCCAATGGACTTTTAAGTGAAACCCAATAGATAGCTTTATTTTCTCTTTGTTTACTAAAATATTGAATGCTTATGTCTTATAAATTTAGTAGGAAAGTATTCTAATGACTTGCTTATGACACCCCATAGAATATATTATGTATAGTACCATGGACACTGTAGCTTATTCACTTAAATATCTGATAAATTTGACAACTGGTATGCACAGTCTGGTTAGCACAGTTAGAAATGTGTTGGGTTTGCACTATCAAATTAAGACTGTCATTGGTTCGAATCCCATGTTATTTTTTTTTATTTTACTAGTGTGGTTTGTGGCTCTATAATACGAATGCCTATGTCTTTTAACAACAATAGTCAAGTCTTCCAATGGACTTTTTAGTGAAACCCAATAGATAGCTTTATTTTCTCTTTGTTTACTCAAATATTGAATGCTTATGTCTTATAAATTTAGTAGTAAAGTATTCTAATGACTTGCTTATGACAACCCATAGAATATATTATGTTTAGTACCTTGGACACTGTAGCTTATTCACTTAAATCTCTGATAAATTGTGTGTCTGGTATGCACAGTCTGGTTAGCACAGTTAGTAAGGTGTTGGGTTTGCACTATCAAATTAAGACTGTCATTGGTTTGAATCCCGTGTTATCATGTTTTTATTTTACTAGTGTGGTTTGTGGCTCTACAATATGAATGCCTATGTCTTTTAACAACAATAGTCAAGTCTTCCAATGGACTTTTAAGTGAAACCCAATAGATAGCTTTATTTTCTCTTTGTTTACTAAAATATTGAATGCTTATGTCTTATAAATTTAGTAGGAAAGTATTCTAATGACTTGCTTATGACACCCCATAGAATATATTATGTATAGTACCTTGGACACTGTAGCTTATTCACTTAAATATCTGATAAATTTGGCATCTGGTGTGCACAGTCTGGTTAGCACAGTTAGTAAGGTGTTGGGTTTGCACTATCAAATTAAGACTGTCATTGGTTCGAATCCCATGTTATTTTTTTTTATTTTACTAGTGTGGTTTGTGGCTCTATAATATGAATGCCTATGTCTTTTAACAACAATAGTCAAGTCTTTCAATGGACTTTTTAGTGAAACCCAATAGATAGCTTTAATTTCTCTTTGCTTACTAAAATATTGAATGCTTATGTCTTATAAATTTAGTAGGAAAGTATTCTAATGACTTGCTTATGACACCCCATAGAATATATTATGTTTAGCACCTTGGACACTGGTGCTTATTCACTTAAATCTCTGATAAATTGTGTGTCTGGTGTGCACAGTCTGGTTAGCACGGTTAGTAAGGTGTTGGGTTTGCACTATCAAATTAAGACTGTCATTGGTTCGAATCCCATGTTATTTTTTTTATTTTACTAGTGTGGTTTGTGGCTCTGTAATATGAATGCCTATGTCTTTTAACAACAATAGTCAAGTCTTCCAATGGACTTTTTAGTGAAACTCAATAGATAGCTTTATTTTCTCTTTGTTTACTAAAATATTGAATGCTTATGTCTTATACATTTAGTAGGAAAGTATTCTAATGACTTGCTTATGACACCCCATAGAATATATTATGTATAGTACCTTGGACACTGTAGCTTATTCACTTAAATATCTGATAAATTTGGCATCGGGTATGCACAGTCTGGTTAGCACAGTTAGTAAGGTGTTGGGTTTGCACTATCAAATTAAGACTGTCATTGGTTCGAATCCCATGTTATTTTTTTTTATTTTACTAGTGTGGTTTGTGGCTCTATAATATGAATGCCTATGT
The DNA here is from genome assembly GCF_028390025.1 of Pseudophryne corroboree. Lineage (NCBI taxonomy): Eukaryota > Metazoa > Chordata > Amphibia > Anura > Myobatrachidae > Pseudophryne > Pseudophryne corroboree. The sequence goes on along the minus strand of NC_086447.1, from coordinate 646,385,806 downwards.
CTTTTAACAACAATAGTCAAGTCTTCCAATGGACTTTTTAGTGAAACCCAATAGATAGCTTTATTTTCTCTTTGTTTACTCAAATATTGAATGTTTACGTCTTATAAATTTAGTAGTAAAGTATTCTAATGACTTGCTTATGAAAACCCATAGAATATATTATGTTTAGTAACTTGGACACTGTAGCTTATTCACTTTAATCTCTGATAAATTGTATTTTGTTATGCACAGTCTGGTTAGCACAGTTAGTAAGGTGTTGGGTTTGCACTATCAAGTTAAAACTGTCATTGGTTTGAATTCCATGTTATCATGTTTTTATTTTACTAGTGTGGTTTGTGGCTCTATAATATGAATGCCTATGTTTTTTAACAACAATAGTCAAGTCTTCCAATGGACTTTTAAGTGAAACCCAATAGATAGCTTTATTTTCTCTTTGTTTACTCAAATATTGAATGCTTATGTCTTATAAATTTAGTAGGAAAGTATTCTAATGACTTGCTTATGACACCCCATAGAATATATTATGTTTAGTACCTTGGACACTGTAGCTTATTCACTTAAATCTCTGATAAATTGTATGTCTGGTATGCACAGTCTGGTTAGCACAGTTAGTAAGGTGTTGGGTTTGCACTATCAAATTAAGACTGTCATTGGTTCGAATCCCATGTTATCATGTTTTTATTTTACTAGTGTGGTTTGTGGCTCTATAATATGAATGCCTATGTCTTTTAACAACAAAAGTCAAGTCTTCCAATGGACTTTTTAGTGAAACTCAATAGATAGCTTTAATTTCTCTTTGTTTACTAAAATATTGAATGCTTATGTCTTATAAATTTAGTAGGAAAGTATTCTAATGACTTGCTTATGACACCCCATAGAATATATTATGTTTAGCACCTTGGACACTGTAGCTTATTCACTTAAATATCTGATAAATTTTGCAGCTGGTATGCACAGTCTGGTTAGCACAGTTAGTAAGGTGTAGGGTTTGCGCTATCAAATTAAGACTGTCATTGGTTCGAATCCCATGTTATCATGTTTTTATTTTACTAGTGTGGTTTGTGGCTCTATAATATGAATGCCTATGTCTTTTAACAACAATAGTCAAGTCTTCCAATGGACTTTTTAGTGAAACCCAATAGATAGCTTTGTTTTATCTTTGTTTACTAAAATATTTAATGCTTATGTCTTATAAATTTAGTAGGAAAGTATTCTAATGACTTGCTTATGACAACCCATAGAATATATTATGTTTAGTACCTTGGACACTGTAGCTTATTCACTTTAATCTCTGATAAATTGTGTTTTGTTATGCACAGTCTGGTTAGCACAGTTAGTAAGGTGTTGGGTTTGCACTATCAAATTAAGACTGTCATTGGTTTGAATCCCGTGTTATCATGTTTTTATTTTACTAGTGTGGTTTGTGTCTCTACAATATGAATGCCTATGTCTTTTAACAACAATAGTCAAGTCTTCCAATGGACTTTTAAGTGAAACCCAATAGATAGCTTTATTTTCTCTTTGTTTACTAAAATATTGAATGCTTATGTCTTATAAATTTAGTAGGAAAGTATTCTAATGACTTGCTTATGACACCCCATAGAATATATTATGTATAGTACCATGGACACTGTAGCTTATTCACTTAAATATCTGATAAATTTGACAACTGGTATGCACAGTCTGGTTAGCACAGTTAGAAATGTGTTGGGTTTGCACTATCAAATTAAGACTGTCATTGGTTCGAATCCCATGTTATTTTTTTTTATTTTACTAGTGTGGTTTGTGGCTCTATAATACGAATGCCTATGTCTTTTAACAACAATAGTCAAGTCTTCCAATGGACTTTTTAGTGAAACCCAATAGATAGCTTTATTTTTTCTTTGTTTACTCAAATATTGAATGCTTATGTCTTATAAATTTAGTAGTAAAGTATTCTAATGACTTGCTTATGACACCCCATAGAATATATTATATTTAGTACTTTGGACACTGTAGCTTATTCACTTAAATCTCTGATAAATTGTGTGTCTGGTATGCTCGGTCTGGTTAGCACAGTTAGCAAGGTGTTGGGTTTGCACTATCAAATTAAGACTGTAATTGGTTCGAATCCCATGTTATCATGTTTTTATTTTACTAGTGTGGTTTGTGGCTCTATAATATGAATGCCTATGTCTTTTAACAACAATAGTCAAGTCTTCCAATGGACTTTTTAGTGAAACTAAATAGATAGCTTTATTTTCTCGTTGTTTTCTAAAATATTGAATGCTTATGTCTTATAAATTTAGTAGGAAAGTATTCTAATGACTTGCTTATGACACCCCATAGAATATATTATGTATAGTACCTTGGACACTGTAGCTTATTCACTTAAATATCTGATAAATTTGGCAACTGGTATGCACAGTCTGGTTAGCTCAGTTAGTAAGGTGTTGGGTTTGCACTATCAAATTAAGACTGTAATTGGTTCGAATCCCATGTTATCATGTTTTTATTTTACTAGTGTGGTTTGTGGCTCTATAATATGAATGCCTATGTCTTTTAACAACAATAGTCAAGTCTTCCAATGGACTTTTTAGTGAAACCCAATAGATAGCTTTATTTTCTCTTTGTTTACTCAAATATTGAATGCTTATGTCTTATAAATTTAGTAGGAAAGTATTCTAATGACTTGCTTATGACACCCCATAGAATATATTATGTATAGTACCTTGGACACTGTAGCTTATTCACTTAAATATCTGATAAATTTGGCATCTGGTATGCACAGTCTGGTTAGCACAGTTAGTAAGGTGTTAGGTTTGCACTATCAAATTAAGACTGTCATTGGTTCAAATCCCATGTTATCATGATTTTATTTTACTAGTGTGGTTTGTGGCTCTATAATATGAATGCCTATGTCTTTTAACAACAACAACAACAGTCAAGTCTTCCAATGGACTTTTTAGTGAAACTCAATAGATAGCTTTATTTTCTCTTTGTTTACACAAATATTGAATGCTTATGTCTTATAAATTTAGTAGGAAAGTATTCTAATGACTTGCTTATGACACCCCATAGAATATATTATGTTTAGTACCTTGGACACTGGTGCTTATTCACTTAAATCTCTGATAAATTGTGTGTCTGGTGTGCACAGTCTGGTTAGCACGGTTAGTAAGGTGCTGGGTTTGCACTATCAAATTAAGACTGTCATTGGTTCGAATCCCATGTTATTATTTTTTATTTTACTAGTGTGGTTTGTGGCTCTATAATATGAATGCCTATGTCTTTTAACAACAATAGTCAAGTCTTCCAATGGACTTTTTAGTGAAACTAAATAGATAGCTTTATTTTCTCGTTGTTTACTCAAATATTGAATGCTTATGTCTTATAAATTTAGTAGTAAAGTATTCTAATGACTTGCTTATGACAACCCATAGAATATATTATGTTTAGTACCTTGGACACTGTAGCTTATTCACTTTAATCTCTGATAAATTGTGTTTTGTTATGCACAGTCTGGTTAGCACAGTTAGTAAGGTGTTGGGTTTGCACTATCAAGTTAAAACTGTCATTGGTTTGAATTCCATGTTATCATGTTTTTATTTTACTAGTGTGGTTTGTGGCTCTATAATATGAATGCCTATGTCTTTTAACAACAATAGTCAAGTCTTTCAATGGACTTTTTAGTGAAACCCAATAGATAGCTTTATTTTCTCTTTGTTTACTAAAATATTGAATGCTTAAGTCTTATAAATTTAGTAGGAAAGTATTCTAATGACTTGCTTATGACACCCCATAGAATATATTATGTTTATTACCTTAGACACTGTAGCTTATTCACTTAAATCTCTGATAAATTGTGTGTCTGGTATGCACAGTCTGGTTAGCACAGTTAGTAAGGTGTTGGGTTTGCACTATCAAATTAAGACTGTCATTGGTTTGAATCCCGTGTTATCATGTTTTTATTTTACTAGTGTGGTTTGTGGCTCTACAATATGAATGCCTATGTCTTTTAACAACAATAGTCAAGTCTTCCAATGGACTTTTAAGTGAAACCCAATAGATAGCTTTATTTTCTCTTTGTTTACTAAAATATTGAATGCTTATGTCTTATAAATTTAGTAGGAAAGTATTCTAATGACTTGCTTATGACACCCCATAGAATATATTATGTATAGTACCATGGACACTGTAGCTTATTCACTTAAATATCTGATAAATTTGACAACTGGTATGCACAGTCTGGTTAGCACAGTTAGAAATGTGTTGGGTTTGCACTATCAAATTAAGACTGTCATTGGTTCGAATCCCATGTTATTTTTTTTTATTTTACTAGTGTGGTTTGTGGCTCTATAATACGAATGCCTATGTCTTTTAACAACAATAGTCAAGTCTTCCAATGGACTTTTTAGTGAAACCCAATAGATAGCTTTATTTTCTCTTTGTTTACTCAAATATTGAATGCTTATGTCTTATAAATTTAGTAGTAAAGTATTCTAATGACTTGCTTATGACAACCCATAGAATATATTATGTTTAGTACCTTGGACACTGTAGCTTATTCACTTAAATCTCTGATAAATTGTGTGTCTGGTATGCACAGTCTGGTTAGCACAGTTAGTAAGGTGTTGGGTTTGCACTATCAAATTAAGACTGTCATTGGTTTGAATCCCGTGTTATCATGTTTTTATTTTACTAGTGTGGTTTGTGGCTCTACAATATGAATGCCTATGTCTTTTAACAACAATAGTCAAGTCTTCCAATGGACTTTTAAGTGAAACCCAATAGATAGCTTTATTTTCTCTTTGTTTACTAAAATATTGAATGCTTATGTCTTATAAATTTAGTAGGAAAGTATTCTAATGACTTGCTTATGACACCCCATAGAATATATTATGTATAGTACCTTGGACACTGTAGCTTATTCACTTAAATATCTGATAAATTTGGCATCTGGTGTGCACAGTCTGGTTAGCACAGTTAGTAAGGTGTTGGGTTTGCACTATCAAATTAAGACTGTCATTGGTTCGAATCCCATGTTATTTTTTTTTATTTTACTAGTGTGGTTTGTGGCTCTATAATATGAATGCCTATGTCTTTTAACAACAATAGTCAAGTCTTTCAATGGACTTTTTAGTGAAACCCAATAGATAGCTTTAATTTCTCTTTGCTTACTAAAATATTGAATGCTTATGTCTTATAAATTTAGTAGGAAAGTATTCTAATGACTTGCTTATGACACCCCATAGAATATATTATGTTTAGCACCTTGGACACTGGTGCTTATTCACTTAAATCTCTGATAAATTGTGTGTCTGGTGTGCACAGTCTGGTTAGCACGGTTAGTAAGGTGTTGGGTTTGCACTATCAAATTAAGACTGTCATTGGTTCGAATCCCATGTTATTTTTTTTATTTTACTAGTGTGGTTTGTGGCTCTGTAATATGAATGCCTATGTCTTTTAACAACAATAGTCAAGTCTTCCAATGGACTTTTTAGTGAAACTCAATAGATAGCTTTATTTTCTCTTTGTTTACTAAAATATTGAATGCTTATGTCTTATACATTTAGTAGGAAAGTATTCTAATGACTTGCTTATGACACCCCATAGAATATATTATGTATAGTACCTTGGACACTGTAGCTTATTTACTTAAATATCTGATAAATTTGGCATCGGGTATGCACAGTCTGGTTAGCACAGTTAGTAAGGTGTTGGGTTTGCACTATCAAATTAAGACTGTCATTGGTTCGAATCCCATGTTATTTTTTTTTATTTTACTAGTGTGGTTTGTGGCTCTATAATATGAATGCCTATGTCTTTTAACAACAATAGTCAAGTCTTCCAATGGACTTTTTAGTGAAACCCAATAGATAGCTTTATTTTCTCTTTGTTTACTCAAATATTGAATGTTTACGTCTTATAAATTTAGTAGTAAAGTATTCTAATGACTTGCTTATGAAAACCCATAGAATATATTATGTTTAGTAACTTGGACACTGTAGCTTATTCACTTTAATCTCTGATAAATTGTATTTTGTTATGCACAGTCTGGTTAGCACAGTTAGTAAGGTGTTGGGTTTGCACTATCAAGTTAAAACTGTCATTGGTTTGAATTCCATGTTATCATGTTTTTATTTTACTAGTGTGGTTTGTGGCTCTATAATATGAATGCCTATGTTTTTTAACAACAATAGTCAAGTCTTCCAATGGACTTTTAAGTGAAACCCAATAGATAGCTTTATTTTCTCTTTGTTTACTCAAATATTGAATGCTTATGTCTTATAAATTTAGTAGGAAAGTATTCTAATGACTTGCTTATGACACCCCATAGAATATATTATGTTTAGTACCTTGGACACTGTAGCTTATTCACTTAAATCTCTGATAAATTGTATGTCTGGTATGCACAGTCTGGTTAGCACAGTTAGTAAGGTGTTGGGTTTGCACTATCAAATTAAGACTGTCATTGGTTCGAATCCCATGTTATCATGTTTTTATTTTACTAGTGTGGTTTGTGGCTCTATAATATGAATGCCTATGTCTTTTAACAACAAAAGTCAAGTCTTCCAATGGACTTTTTAGTGAAACTCAATAGATAGCTTTAATTTCTCTTTGTTTACTAAAATATTGAATGCTTATGTCTTATAAATTTAGTAGGAAAGTATTCTAATGACTTGCTTATGACACCCCATAGAATATATTATGTTTAGCACCTTGGACACTGTAGCTTATTCACTTAAATATCTGATAAATTTTGCAGCTGGTATGCACAGTCTGGTTAGCACAGTTAGTAAGGTGTAGGGTTTGCGCTATCAAATTAAGACTGTCATTGGTTCGAATCCCATGTTATCATGTTTTTATTTTACTAGTGTGGTTTGTGGCTCTATAATATGAATGCCTATGTCTTTTAACAACAATAGTCAAGTCTTCCAATGGACTTTTTAGTGAAACCCAATAGATAGCTTTGTTTTATCTTTGTTTACTAAAATATTTAATGCTTATGTCTTATAAATTTAGTAGGAAAGTATTCTAATGACTTGCTTATGACAACCCATAGAATATATTATGTTTAGTACCTTGGACACTGTAGCTTATTCACTTTAATCTCTGATAAATTGTGTTTTGTTATGCACAGTCTGGTTAGCACAGTTAGTAAGGTGTTGGGTTTGCACTATCAAATTAAGACTGTCATTGGTTTGAATCCCGTGTTATCATGTTTTTATTTTACTAGTGTGGTTTGTGTCTCTACAATATGAATGCCTATGTCTTTTAACAACAATAGTCAAGTCTTCCAATGGACTTTTAAGTGAAACCCAATAGATAGCTTTATTTTCTCTTTGTTTACTAAAATATTGAATGCTTATGTCTTATAAATTTAGTAGGAAAGTATTCTAATGACTTGCTTATGACACCCCATAGAATATATTATGTATAGTACCATGGACACTGTAGCTTATTCACTTAAATATCTGATAAATTTGACAACTGGCATGCACAGTCTGGTTAGCACAGTTAGAAATGTGTTGGGTTTGCACTATCAAATTAAGACTGTCATTGGTTCGAATCCCATGTTATTTTTTTTTATTTTACTAGTGTGGTTTGTGGCTCTATAATACGAATGCCTATGTCTTTTAACAACAATAGTCAAGTCTTCCAATGGACTTTTTAGTGAAACCCAATAGATAGCTTTATTTTTTCTTTGTTTACTCAAATATTGAATGCTTATGTCTTATAAATTTAGTAGTAAAGTATTCTAATGACTTGCTTATGACAACCCATAGAATATATTATGTTTAGTACCTTGGACACTGTAGCTTATTCACTTAAATCTCTGATAAATTGTGTGTCTGGTATGCACAGTCTGGTTAGCACAGTTAGTAAGGTGTTGGGTTTGCACTATCAAATTAAGACTGTCATTGGTTTGAATCCCGTGTTATCATGTTTTTATTTTACTAGTGTGGTTTGTGGCTCTACAATATGAATGCCTATGTCTTTTAACAACAATAGTCAAGTCTTCCAATGGACTTTTAAGTGAAACCCAATAGATAGCTTTATTTTCTCTTTGTTTACTAAAATATTGAATGCTTATGTCTTATAAATTTAGTAGGAAAGTATTCTAATGACTTGCTTATGACACCCCATAGAATATATTATGTATAGTACCTTGGACACTGTAGCTTATTCACTTAAATATCTGATAAATTTGGCATCTGGTGTGCACAGTCTGGTTAGCACAGTTAGTAAGGTGTTGGGTTTGCACTATCAAATTAAGACTGTCATTGGTTCGAATCCCATGTTATTTTTTTTTATTTTACTAGTGTGGTTTGTGGCTCTATAATATGAATGCCTATGTCTTTTAACAACAATAGTCAAGTCTTTCAATGGACTTTTTAGTGAAACCCAATAGATAGCTTTAATTTCTCTTTGCTTACTAAAATATTGAATGCTTATGTCTTATAAATTTAGTAGGAAAGTATTCTAATGACTTGCTTATGACACCCCATAGAATATATTATGTTTAGCACCTTGGACACTGGTGCTTATTCACTTAAATCTCTGATAAATTGTGTGTCTGGTGTGCACAGTCTGGTTAGCACGGTTAGTAAGGTGTTGGGTTTGCACTATCAAATTAAGACTGTCATTGGTTCGAATCCCATGTTATTTTTTTTATTTTACTAGTGTGGTTTGTGGCTCTGTAATATGAATGCCTATGTCTTTTAACAACAATAGTCAAGTCTTCCAATGGACTTTTTAGTGAAACTCAATAGATAGCTTTATTTTCTCTTTGTTTACTAAAATATTGAATGCTTATGTCTTATACATTTAGTAGGAAAGTATTCTAATGACTTGCTTATGACACCCCATAGAATATATTATGTATAGTACCTTGGACACTGTAGCTTATTCACTTAAATATCTGATAAATTTGGCATCGGGTATGCACAGTCTGGTTAGCACAGTTAGTAAGGTGTTGGGTTTGCACTATCAAATTAAGACTGTCATTGGTTCGAATCCCATGTTATTTTTTTTTATTTTACTAGTGTGGTTTGTGGCTCTATAATATGAATGCCTATGTCTTTTAACAACAATAGTCAAGTCTTCCAATGGACTTTTTAGTGAAACCCAATAGATAGCTTTATTTTCTCTTTGTTTACTCAAATATTGAATGTTTACGTCTTATAAATTTAGTAGTAAAGTATTCTAATGACTTGCTTATGAAAACCCATAGAATATATTATGTTTAGTAACTTGGACACTGTAGCTTATTCACTTTAATCTCTGATAAATTGTATTTTGTTATGCACAGTCTGGTTAGCACAGTTAGTAAGGTGTTGGGTTTGCACTATCAAGTTAAAACTGTCATAGGTTTGAATTCCATGTTATCATGTTTTTATTTTACTAGTGTGGTTTGTGGCTCTATAATATGAATGCCTATGTTTTTTAACAACAATAGTCAAGCCTTCCAATGGACTTTTAAGTGAAACCCAATAGATAGCTTTATTTTCTCTTTGTTTACTCAAATATTGAATGCTTATGTCTTATAAATTTAGTAGGAAAGTATTCTAATGACTTGCTTATGACACCCCATAGAATATATTATGTTTAGTACCTTGGACACTGTAGCTTATTCACTTAAATCTCTGATAAATTGTATGTCTGGTATGCACAGTCTGGTTAGCACAGTTAGTAAGGTGTTGGGTTTGCACTATCAAATTAAGACTGTCATTGGTTCGAATCCCATGTTATCATGTTTTTATTTTACTAGTGTGGTTTGTGGCTCTATAATATGAATGCCTATGTCTTTTAACAACAAAAGTCAAGTCTTCCAATGGACTTTTTAGTGAAACCCAATAGATAGCTTTATTTTCTCTTTGTTTACTAAAATATTGAATGCTTAAGTCTTATAAATTTAGTAGGAAAGTATTCTAATGACTTGCTTATGACACCCCATAGAATATATTATGTTTATTACCTTAGACACTGTAGCTTATTCACTTAAATCTCTGATAAATTGTGTTTTGTTATGCACAGTCTGGTTAGCACAGTTAGTAAGGTGTTGGGTTTGCACTATCAAGTTAAAACTGTCATTGGTTTGAATTCCATGTTATCATGTTTTTATTTTACTAGTGTGGTTTGTGGCTCTATAATATGAATGCCTATGTCTTTTAACAACAATAGTCAAGTCTTTCAATGGACTTTTTAGTGAAACCCAATAGATAGCTTTATTTTCTCTTTGTTTACTAAAATATTGAATGCTTAAGTCTTATAAATTTAGTAGGAAAGTATTCTAATGACTTGCTTATGACACCCCATAGAATATATTATGTTTATTACCTTAGACACTGTAGCTTATTCACTTAAATCTCTGATAAATTGTGTGTCTGGTATGCACAGTCTGGTTAGCACAGTTAGTAAGGTGTTGGGTTTGCACTATCAAATTAAGACTGTCATTGGTTTGAATCCCGTGTTATCATGTTTTTATTTTACTAGTGTGGTTTGTGGCTCTACAATATGAATGCCTATGTCTTTTAACAACAATAGTCAAGTCTTCCAATGGACTTTTAAGTGAAACCCAATAGATAGCTTTATTTTCTCTTTGTTTACTAAAATATTGAATGCTTATGTCTTATAAATTTAGTAGGAAAGTATTCTAATGACTTGCTTATGACACCCCATAGAATATATTATGTATAGTACCATGGACACTGTAGCTTATTCACTTAAATATCTGATAAATTTGACAACTGGTATGCACAGTCTGGTTAGCACAGTTAGAAATGTGTTGGGTTTGCACTATCAAATTAAGACTGTCATTGGTTCGAATCCCATGTTATTTTTTTTTATTTTACTAGTGTGGTTTGTGGCTCTATAATACGAATGCCTATGTCTTTTAACAACAATAGTCAAGTCTTCCAATGGACTTTTTAGTGAAACCCAATAGATAGCTTTATTTTCTCTTTGTTTACTCAAATATTGAATGCTTATGTCTTATAAATTTAGTAGTAAAGTATTCTAATGACTTGCTTATGACAACCCATAGAATATATTATGTTTAGTACCTTGGACACTGTAGCTTATTCACTTAAATCTCTGATAAATTGTGTGTCTGGTATGCACAGTCTGGTTAGCACAGTTAGTAAGGTGTTGGGTTTGCACTATCAAATTAAGACTGTCATTGGTTTGAATCCCGTGTTATCATGTTTTTATTTTACTAGTGTGGTTTGTGGCTCTACAATATGAATGCCTATGTCTTTTAACAACAATAGTCAAGTCTTCCAATGGACTTTTAAGTGAAACCCAATAGATAGCTTTATTTTCTCTTTGTTTACTAAAATATTGAATGCTTATGTCTTATAAATTTAGTAGGAAAGTATTCTAATGACTTGCTTATGACACCCCATAGAATATATTATGTATAGTACCTTGGACACTGTAGCTTATTCACTTAAATATCTGATAAATTTGGCATCTGGTGTGCACAGTCTGGTTAGCACAGTTAGTAAGGTGTTGGGTTTGCACTATCAAATTAAGACTGTCATTGGTTCGAATCCCATGTTATTTTTTTTTATTTTACTAGTGTGGTTTGTGGCTCTATAATATGAATGCCTATGTCTTTTAACAACAATAGTCAAGTCTTTCAATGGACTTTTTAGTGAAACCCAATAGATAGCTTTAATTTCTCTTTGCTTACTAAAATATTGAATGCTTATGTCTTATAAATTTAGTAGGAAAGTATTCTAATGACTTGCTTATGACACCCCATAGAATATATTATGTTTAGCACCTTGGACACTGGTGCTTATTCACTTAAATCTCTGATAAATTGTGTGTCTGGTGTGCACAGTCTGGTTAGCACGGTTAGTAAGGTGTTGGGTTTGCACTATCAAATTAAGACTGTCATTGGTTCGAATCCCATGTTATTTTTTTTATTTTACTAGTGTGGTTTGTGGCTCTGTAATATGAATGCCTATGTCTTTTAACAACAATAGTCAAGTCTTCCAATGGACTTTTTAGTGAAACTCAATAGATAGCTTTATTTTCTCTTTGTTTACTAAAATATTGAATGCTTATGTCTTATACATTTAGTAGGAAAGTATTCTAATGACTTGCTTATGACACCCCATAGAATATATTATGTATAGTACCTTGGACACTGTAGCTTATTCACTTAAATATCTGATAAATTTGGCATCGGGTATGCACAGTCTGGTTAGCACAGTTAGTAAGGTGTTGGGTTTGCACTATCAAATTAAGACTGTCATTGGTTCGAATCCCATGTTATTTTTTTTTATTTTACTAGTGTGGTTTGTGGCTCTATAATATGAATGCCTATGTCTTTTAACAACAATAGTCAAGTCTTCCAATGGACTTTTTAGTGAAACCCAATAGATAGCTTTATTTTCTCTTTGTTTACTCAAATATTGAATGTTTACGTCTTATAAATTTAGTAGTAAAGTATTCTAATGACTTGCTTATGAAAACCCATAGAATATATTATGTTTAGTAACTTGGACACTGTAGCTTATTCACTTTAATCTCTGATAAATTGTATTTTGTTATGCACAGTCTGGTTAGCACAGTTAGTAAGGTGTTGGGTTTGCACTATCAAGTTAAAACTGTCATTGGTTTGAATTCCATGTTATCATGTTTTTATTTTACTAGTGTGGTTTGTGGCTCTATAATATGAATGCCTATGTTTTTTAACAACAATAGTCAAGTCTTCCAATGGACTTTTAAGTGAAACCCAATAGATAGCTTTATTTTCTCTTTGTTTACTCAAATATTGAATGCTTATGTCTTATAAATTTAGTAGGAAAGTATTCTAATGACTTGCTTATGACACCCCATAGAATATATTATGTTTAGTACCTTGGACACTGTAGCTTATTCACTTAAATCTCTGATAAATTGTATGTCTGGTATGCACAGTCTGGTTAGCACAGTTAGTAAGGTGTTGGGTTTGCACTATCAAATTAAGACTGTCATTGGTTCGAATCCCATGTTATCATGTTTTTATTTTACTAGTGTGGTTTGTGGCTCTATAATATGAATGCCTATGTCTTTTAACAACAAAAGTCAAGTCTTCCAATGGACTTTTTAGTGAAACTCAATAGATAGCTTTAATTTCTCTTTGTTTACTAAAATATTGAATGCTTATGTCTTATAAATTTAGTAGGAAAGTATTCTAATGACTTGCTTATGACACCCCATAGAATATATTATGTTTAGCACCTTGGACACTGTAGCTTATTCACTTAAATATCTGATAAATTTTGCAGCTGGTATGCACAGTCTGGTTAGCACAGTTAGTAAGGTGTAGGGTTTGCGCTATCAAATTAAGACTGTCATTGGTTCGAATCCCATGTTATCATGTTTTTATTTTACTAGTGTGGTTTGTGGCTCTATAATATGAATGCCTATGTCTTTTAACAACAATAGTCAAGTCTTCCAATGGACTTTTTAGTGAAACCCAATAGATAGCTTTGTTTTATCTTTGTTTACTAAAATATTTAATGCTTATGTCTTATAAATTTAGTAGGAAAGTATTCTAATGACTTGCTTATGACAACCCATAGAATATATTATGTTTAGTACCTTGGACACTGTAGCTTATTCACTTTAATCTCTGATAAATTGTGTTTTGTTATGCACAGTCTGGTTAGCACAGTTAGTAAGGTGTTGGGTTTGCACTATCAAATTAAGACTGTCATTGGTTTGAATCCCGTGTTATCATGTTTTTATTTTACTAGTGTGGTTTGTGTCTCTACAATATGAATGCCTATGTCTTTTAACAACAATAGTCAAGTCTTCCAATGGACTTTTAAGTGAAACCCAATAGATAGCTTTATTTTCTCTTTGTTTACTAAAATATTGAATGCTTATGTCTTATAAATTTAGTAGGAAAGTATTCTAATGACTTGCTTATGACACCCCATAGAATATATTATGTATAGTACCATGGACACTGTAGCTTATTCACTTAAATATCTGATAAATTTGACAACTGGCATGCACAGTCTGGTTAGCACAGTTAGAAATGTGTTGGGTTTGCACTATCAAATTAAGACTGTCATTGGTTCGAATCCCATGTTATTTTTTTTTATTTTACTAGTGTGGTTTGTGGCTCTATAATACGAATGCCTATGTCTTTTAACAACAATAGTCAAGTCTTCCAATGGACTTTTTAGTGAAACCCAATAGATAGCTTTATTTTTTCTTTGTTTACTCAAATATTGAATGCTTATGTCTTATAAATTTAGTAGTAAAGTATTCTAATGACTTGCTTATGACAACCCATAGAATATATTATGTTTAGTACCTTGGACACTGTAGCTTATTCACTTAAATCTCTGATAAATTGTGTGTCTGGTATGCACAGTCTGGTTAGCACAGTTAGTAAGGTGTTGGGTTTGCACTATCAAATTAAGACTGTCATTGGTTTGAATCCCGTGTTATCATGTTTTTATTTTACTAGTGTGGTTTGTGGCTCTACAATATGAATGCCTATGTCTTTTAACAACAATAGTCAAGTCTTCCAATGGACTTTTAAGTGAAACCCAATAGATAGCTTTATTTTCTCTTTGTTTACTAAAATATTGAATGCTTATGTCTTATAAATTTAGTAGGAAAGTATTCTAATGACTTGCTTATGACACCCCATAGAATATATTATGTATAGTACCTTGGACACTGTAGCTTATTCACTTAAATATCTGATAAATTTGGCATCTGGTGTGCACAGTCTGGTTAGCACAGTTAGTAAGGTGTTGGGTTTGCACTATCAAATTAAGACTGTCATTGGTTCGAATCCCATGTTATTTTTTTTTATTTTACTAGTGTGGTTTGTGGCTCTATAATATGAATGCCTATGTCTTTTAACAACAATAGTCAAGTCTTTCAATGGACTTTTTAGTGAAACCCAATAGATAGCTTTAATTTCTCTTTGCTTACTAAAATATTGAATGCTTATGTCTTATAAATTTAGTAGGAAAGTATTCTAATGACTTGCTTATGACACCCCATAGAATATATTATGTTTAGCACCTTGGACACTGGTGCTTATTCACTTAAATCTCTGATAAATTGTGTGTCTGGTGTGCACAGTCTGGTTAGCACGGTTAGTAAGGTGTTGGGTTTGCACTATCAAATTAAGACTGTCATTGGTTCGAATCCCATGTTATTTTTTTTATTTTACTAGTGTGGTTTGTGGCTCTGTAATATGAATGCCTATGTCTTTTAACAACAATAGTCAAGTCTTCCAATGGACTTTTTAGTGAAACTCAATAGATAGCTTTATTTTCTCTTTGTTTACTAAAATATTGAATGCTTATGTCTTATACATTTAGTAGGAAAGTATTCTAATGACTTGCTTATGACACCCCATAGAATATATTATGTATAGTACCTTGGACACTGTAGCTTATTCACTTAAATATCTGATAAATTTGGCATCGGGTATGCACAGTCTGGTTAGCACAGTTAGTAAGGTGTTGGGTTTGCACTATCAAATTAAGACTGTCATTGGTTCGAATCCCATGTTATTTTTTTTTATTTTACTAGTGTGGTTTGTGGCTCTATAATATGAATGCCTATGTCTTTTAACAACAATAGTCAAGTCTTCCAATGGACTTTTTAGTGAAACCCAATAGATAGCTTTATTTTCTCTTTGTTTACTCAAATATTGAATGTTTACGTCTTATAAATTTAGTAGTAAAGTATTCTAATGACTTGCTTATGAAAACCCATAGAATATATTATGTTTAGTAACTTGGACACTGTAGCTTATTCACTTTAATCTCTGATAAATTGTATTTTGTTATGCACAGTCTGGTTAGCACAGTTAGTAAGGTGTTGGGTTTGCACTATCAAGTTAAAACTGTCGTAGGTTTGAATTCCATGTTATCATGTTTTTATTTTACTAGTGTGGTTTGTGGCTCTATAATATGAATGCCTATGTTTTTTAACAACAATAGTCAAGCCTTCCAATGGACTTTTAAGTGAAACCCAATAGATAGCTTTATTTTCTCTTTGTTTACTCAAATATTGAATGCTTATGTCTTATAAATTTAGTAGGAAAGTATTCTAATGACTTGCTTATGACACCCCATAGAATATATTATGTTTAGTACCTTGGACACTGTAGCTTATTCACTTAAATCTCTGATAAATTGTATGTCTGGTATGCACAGTCTGGTTAGCACAGTTAGTAAGGTGTTGGGTTTGCACTATCAAATTAAGACTGTCATTGGTTCGAATCCCATGTTATCATGTTTTTATTTTACTAGTGTGGTTTGTGGCTCTATAATATGAATGCCTATGTCTTTTAACAACAAAAGTCAAGTCTTCCAATGGACTTTTTAGTGAAACTCAATAGATAGCTTTAATTTCTCTTTGTTTACTAAAATATTGAATGCTTATGTCTTATAAATTTAGTAGGAAAGTATTCTAATGACTTGCTTATGACACCCCATAGAATATATTATGTTTAGCACCTTGGACACTGTAGCTTATTCACTTAAATATCTGATAAATTTTGCAGCTGGTATGCACAGTCTGGTTAGCACAGTTAGTAAGGTGTAGGGTTTGCGCTATCAAATTAAGACTGTCATTGGTTCGAATCCCATGTTATCATGTTTTTATTTTACTAGTGTGGTTTGTGGCTCTATAATATGAATGCCTATGTCTTTTAACAACAATAGTCAAGTCTTCCAATGGACTTTTTAGTGAAACCCAATAGATAGCTTTGTTTTATCTTTGTTTACTAAAATATTTAATGCTTATGTCTTATAAATTTAGTTGGAAAGTATTCTAATGACTTGCTTATGACAACCCATAGAATATATTATGTTTAGTACCTTGGACACTGTAGCTTATTCACTTTAATCTCTGATAAATTGTGTTTTGTTATGCACAGTCTGGTTAGCACAGTTAGTAAGGTGTTGGGTTTGCACTATCAAATTAAGACTGTCATTGGTTTGAATCCCGTGTTATCATGTTTTTATTTTACTAGTGTGGTTTGTGGCTCTACAATATGAATGCCTATGTCTTTTAACAACAATAGTCAAGTCTTCCAATGGACTTTTAAGTGAAACCCAATAGATAGCTTTATTTTCTCTTTGTTTACTAAAATATTGAATGCTTATGTCTTATAAATTTAGTAGGAAAGTATTCTAATGACTTGCTTATGACACCCCATAGAATATATTATGTATAGTACCTTGGACACTGTAGCTTATTCACTTAAATATCTGATAAATTTGGCATCTGGTGTGCACAGTCTGGTTAGCACAGTTAGTAAGGTGTTGGGTTTGCACTATCAAATTAAGACTGTCATTGGTTCGAATCCCATGTTATTTTTTTTTATTTTACTAGTGTGGTTTGTGGCTCTATAATATGAATGCCTATGTCTTTTAACAACAATAGTCAAGTCTTTCAATGGACTTTTTAGTGAAACCCAATAGATAGCTTTAATTTCTCTTTGCTTACTAAAATATTGAATGCTTATGTCTTATAAATTTAGTAGGAAAGTATTCTAATGACTTGCTTATGACACCCCATAGAATATATTATGTTTAGCACCTTGGACACTGGTGCTTATTCACTTAAATCTCTGATAAATTGTGTGTCTGGTGTGCACAGTCTGGTTAGCACGGTTAGTAAGGTGTTGGGTTTGCACTATCAAATTAAGACTGACATTGGTTCGAATCCCATGTTATTTTTTTTTATTTTACTAGTGTGGTTTGTGGCTCTGTAATATGAATGCCTATGTCTTTTTACAACAATAGTCAAGTCTTCCAATGGACTTTTTAGTGAAACTCAATAGATAGCTTTATTTTCTCTTTGTTTACTAAAATATTGAATGCTTATGTCTTATACATTTAGTAGGAAAGTATTCTAATGACTTGCTTATGACACCCCATAGAATATATTATGTATAGTACCTTGGACACTGTAGCTTATTCACTTAAATATCTGATAAATTTGGCATCGGGTATGCACAGTCT
This sequence comes from Pseudophryne corroboree, assembly GCF_028390025.1. Classification (NCBI taxonomy): domain Eukaryota; kingdom Metazoa; phylum Chordata; class Amphibia; order Anura; family Myobatrachidae; genus Pseudophryne; species Pseudophryne corroboree. The sequence continues at coordinate 646,367,813 of NC_086447.1, read as the reverse complement.
GGTTAGCACATTTAGTAAGGTGTTGGGTTTGCACTATCAAATTAAGACTGTCATTGGTTCGAATCCCATGTTATTTTTTTTTATTTTACTAGTGTGGTTTGTGGCTCTATAATATGAATGCCTATGTCTTTTAACAACAATAGTCAAGTCTTCCAATGGACTTTTTAGTGAAACCCAATAGATAGCTTTATTTTCTCTTTGTTTACTCAAATATTGAATGTTTACGTCTTATAAATTTAGTAGTAAAGTATTCTAATGACTTGCTTATGAAAACCCATAGAATATATTATGTTTAGTACCTTGGACACTGTAGCTTATTCACTTTAATCTCTGATAAATTGTATTTTGTTATGCACAGTCTGGTTAGCACAGTTAGTAAGGTGTTGGGTTTGCACTATCAAGTTAAAACTGTCATTGGTTTGAATTCCATGTTATCATGTTTTTATTTTACTAGTGTGGTTTGTGGCTCTATAATATGAATGCCTATGTTTTTTAACAACAATAGTCAAGTCTTCCAATGGACTTTTAAGTGAAACCCAATAGATAGCTTTATTTTCTCTTTGTTTACTCAAATATTGAATGCTTATGTCTTATAAATTTAGTAGGAAAGTATTCTAATGACTTGCTTATGACACCCCATAGAATATATTATGTTTAGTACCTTGGACACTGTAGCTTATTCACTTAAATCTCTGATAAATTGTATGTCTGGTATGCACAGTCTGGTTAGCACAGTTAGTAAGGTGTTGGGTTTGCACTATCAAATTAAGACTGTCATTGGTTCGAATCCCATGTTATCATGTTTTTATTTTACTAGTGTGGTTTGTGGCTCTATAATATGAATGCCTATGTCTTTTAACAACAAAAGTCAAGTCTTCCAATGGACTTTTTAGTGAAACTCAATAGATAGCTTTAATTTCTCTTTGTTTACTAAAATATTGAATGCTTATGTCTTATAAATTTAGTAGGAAAGTATTCTAATGACTTGCTTATGACACCCCATAGAATATATTATGTTTAGCACCTTGGACACTGTAGCTTATTCACTTAAATATCTGATAAATTTTGCAGCTGGTATGCACAGTCTGGTTAGCACAGTTAGTAAGGTGTAGGGTTTGCGCTATCAAATTAAGACTGTCATTGGTTCGAATCCCATGTTATCATGTTTTTATTTTACTAGTGTGGTTTGTGGCTCTATAATATGAATGCCTATGTCTTTTAACAACAATAGTCAAGTCTTCCAATGGACTTTTTAGTGAAACCCAATAGATAGCTTTGTTTTATCTTTGTTTACTAAAATATTTAATGCTTATGTCTTATAAATTTAGTAGGAAAGTATTCTAATGACTTGCTTATGACAACCCATAGAATATATTATGTTTAGTACCTTGGACACTGTAGCTTATTCACTTTAATCTCTGATAAATTGTGTTTTGTTATGCACAGTCTGGTTAGCACAGTTAGTAAGGTGTTGGGTTTGCACTATCAAGTTAAAACTGTCATTGGTTTGAATTCCATGTTATCATGTTTTTATTTTACTAGTGTGGTTTGTGGCTCTATAATATGAATGCCTATGTATTTTAACAACAATAGTCAAGTCTTTCAATGGACTTTTTAGTGAAACCCAATAGATAGCTTTATTTTCTCTTTGTTTACTCAAATATTGAATGCTTATGTCTTATAAATTTAGTAGGAAAGTATTCTAATGACTTGCTTATGACACCCCATAGAATATATTATATTTAGTACCTTGGACACTGTAGCTTATTCACTTAAATCTCTGATAAATTGTGTGTCTGGAATGCTCGGGCTGGTTAGCACAGTTAGTAAGGTGTTGGGTTTGCACTATCAAATTAAGACTGTCATTGGTTCGAATCCCATGTTATCATGTTTTTATTTTACTAGTGTGGTTTGTGGCTCTATAATATGAATGCCTATGTCTTTTAACAACAATAGTCAAGTCTTCCAATGGACTTTTTAGTGAAACCCAATAGATAGCTTTATTTTATCTTTATTTACTAAAATATTTAATGCTTATGTCTTATAAATTTAGTAGTAAAGTATTCTAATGACTTGCTTATGACACCCCATAGAATATATTATGTTTAGTACCTTGGACACTGTAGCTTATTCACTTAAATCTCTGATAAATTGTGTGTCTGGTATGCACAGTCTGGTTAGCACAGTTAGTAAGGTGTTGGGTTTGCATTATCAAATTAAGACTGTCATTGGTTCGAATTCCATGTTATCATGTTTTTATTTTACTAGTGTGGTTTGTGGCTCTATAATATGAATGCCTATGTCTTTTAACAACAATAGTCAAGTCTTCCAATGGACTTTTAAGTGAAACCCAATAGATAGCTTTATTTTCTCTTTGTTTACTCAAATATTGAATGCTTATGTCTTATAAATTTAGTAGGAAAGTATTCTAATGACTTGCTTATGACACCCCATAGAATATATTATGTTTAGTACCTTGGACACTGTAGCTTATTCACTTAAATCTCTGATAAATTGTGTGTCTGGTATGCACAGTCTGGTTAGCACAGTTAGTAAGGTGTTGGGTTTGCACTATCAAGTTAAAACTGTCATTGGTTTGAATTCCATTTTATCATGTTTTTATTTTACTAGTGTGGTTTGTGGCTCTATAATATGAATGCCTATGTCTTTTAACAACAATAGTCAAGTCTTCCAATGGACTTTTTAGTGAAACCCAATAGATAGCTTTATTTTCTCTTTGTTTACTCAAATATTGAATGCTTATGTCTTATAAATTTAGTAGGAAAGTATTCTAATGACTTGCTTATGACACCCCATAGAATATATTATGTTTAGTACCTTGGACACTGGTGCTTATTCACTTAAATCTCTGATAAATTGTGTGTCTGGTGTGCACAGTCTGGTTAGCACGGTTAGTAAGGTGCTGGGTTTGCACTATCAAATTAAGACTGTCATTGGTTCGAATCCCATGTTATTATTTTTTATTTTACTAGTGTGGTTTGTGGCTCTATAATATGAATGCCTATGTCTTTTAACAACAATAGTCAAGTCTTCCAATGGACTTTTTAGTGAAACTAAATAGATAGCTTTATTTTCTCGTTGTTTACTCAAATATTGAATGCTTATGTCTTATAAATTTAGTAGTAAAGTATTCTAATGACTTGCTTATGACAACCCATAGAATATATTATGTTTAGTACCTTGGACACTGTAGCTTATTCACTTTAATCTCTGATAAATTGTGTTTTGTTATGCACAGTCTGGTTAGCACAGTTAGTAAGGTGTTGGGTTTGCACTATCAAGTTAAAACTGTCATTGGTTTGAATTCCATGTTATCATGTTTTTATTTTACTAGTGTGGTTTGTGGCTCTATAATATGAATGCCTATGTCTTTTAACAACAATAGTCAAGTCTTTCAATGGACTTTTTAGTGAAACCCAATAGATAGCTTTATTTTCTCTTTGTTTACTAAAATATTGAATGCTTAAGTCTTATAAATTTAGTAGGAAAGTATTCTAATGACTTGCTTATGACACCCCATAGAATATATTATGTTTATTACCTTAGACACTGTAGCTTATTCACTTAAATCTCTGATAAATTGTGTGTCTGGTATGCACAGTCTGGTTAGCACAGTTAGTAAGGTGTTGGGTTTGCACTATCAAATTAAGACTGTCATTGGTTTGAATCCCGTGTTATCATGTTTTTATTTTACTAGTGTGGTTTGTGGCTCTACAATATGAATGCCTATGTCTTTTAACAACAATAGTCAAGTCTTCCAATGGACTTTTAAGTGAAACCCAATAGATAGCTTTATTTTCTCTTTGTTTACTAAAATATTGAATGCTTATGTCTTATAAATTTAGTAGGAAAGTATTCTAATGACTTGCTTATGACACCCCATAGAATATATTATGTATAGTACCTTGGACACTGTAGCTTATTCACTTAAATATCTGATAAATTTGACAACTGGTATGCACAGTCTGGTTAGCACAGTTAGAAATGTGTTGGGTTTGCACTATCAAATTAAGACTGTCATTGGTTCGAATCCCATGTTATTTTTTTTTATTTTACTAGTGTGGTTTGTGGCTCTATAATACGAATGCCTATGTCTTTTAACAACAATAGTCAAGTCTTCCAATGGACTTTTTAGTGAAACCCAATAGATAGCTTTATTTTCTCTTTGTTTACTCAAATATTGAATGCTTATGTCTTATAAATTTAGTAGTAAAGTATTCTAATGACTTGCTTATGACAACCCATAGAATATATTATGTTTAGTACCTTGGACACTGTAGCTTATTCACTTAAATCTCTGATAAATTGTGTGTCTGGTATGCACAGTCTGGTTAGCACAGTTAGTAAGGTGTTGGGTTTGCACTATCAAATTAAGACTGTCATTGGTTTGAATCCCGTGTTATCATGTTTTTATTTTACTAGTGTGGTTTGTGGCTCTACAATATGAATGCCTATGTCTTTTAACAACAATAGTCAAGTCTTCCAATGGACTTTTAAGTGAAACCCAATAGATAGCTTTATTTTCTCTTTGTTTACTAAAATATTGAATGCTTATGTCTTATAAATTTAGTAGGAAAGTATTCTAATGACTTGCTTATGACACCCCATAGAATATATTATGTATAGTACCTTGGACACTGTAGCTTATTCACTTAAATATCTGATAAATTTGGCATCTGGTGTGCACAGTCTGGTTAGCACAGTTAGTAAGGTGTTGGGTTTGCACTATCAAATTAAGACTGTCATTGGTTCGAATCCCATGTTATTTTTTTTTATTTTACTAGTGTGGTTTGTGGCTCTATAATATGAATGCCTATGTCTTTTAACAACAATAGTCAAGTCTTTCAATGGACTTTTTAGTGAAACCCAATAGATAGCTTTAATTTCTCTTTGCTTACTAAAATATTGAATGCTTATGTCTTATAAATTTAGTAGGAAAGTATTCTAATGACTTGCTTATGACACCCCATAGAATATATTATGTTTAGCACCTTGGACACTGGTGCTTATTCACTTAAATCTCTGATAAATTGTGTGTCTGGTGTGCACAGTCTGGTTAGCACGGTTAGTAAGGTGTTGGGTTTGCACTATCAAATTAAGACTGTCATTGGTTCGAATCCCATGTTATTTTTTTTATTTTACTAGTGTGGTTTGTGGCTCTGTAATATGAATGCCTATGTCTTTTAACAACAATAGTCAAGTCTTCCAATGGACTTTTTAGTGAAACTCAATAGATAGCTTTATTTTCTCTTTGTTTACTAAAATATTGAATGCTTATGTCTTATACATTTAGTAGGAAAGTATTCTAATGACTTGCTTATGACACCCCATAGAATATATTATGTATAGTACCTTGGACACTGTAGCTTATTCACTTAAATATCTGATAAATTTGGCATCGGGTATGCACAGTCTGGTTAGCACAGTTAGTAAGGTGTTGGGTTTGCACTATCAAATTAAGACTGTCATTGGTTCGAATCCCATGTTATTTTTTTTTATTTTACTAGTGTGGTTTGTGGCTCTATAATATGAATGCCTATGTCTTTTAACAACAATAGTCAAGTCTTCCAATGGACTTTTTAGTGAAACCCAATAGATAGCTTTATTTTCTCTTTGTTTACTCAAATATTGAATGTTTACGTCTTATAAATTTAGTAGTAAAGTATTCTAATGACTTGCTTATGAAAACCCATAGAATATATTATGTTTAGTAACTTGGACACTGTAGCTTATTCACTTTAATCTCTGATAAATTGTATTTTGTTATGCACAGTCTGGTTAGCACAGTTAGTAAGGTGTTGGGTTTGCACTATCAAGTTAAAACTGTCATTGGTTTGAATTCCATGTTATCATGTTTTTATTTTACTAGTGTGGTTTGTGGCTCTATAATATGAATGCCTATGTTTTTTAACAACAATAGTCAAGTCTTCCAATGGACTTTTAAGTGAAACCCAATAGATAGCTTTATTTTCTCTTTGTTTACTCAAATATTGAATGCTTATGTCTTATAAATTTAGTAGGAAAGTATTCTAATGACTTGCTTATGACACCCCATAGAATATATTATGTTTAGTACCTTGGACACTGTAGCTTATTCACTTAAATCTCTGATAAATTGTATGTCTGGTATGCACAGTCTGGTTAGCACAGTTAGTAAGGTGTTGGGTTTGCACTATCAAATTAAGACTGTCATTGGTTCGAATCCCATTTTATCATGTTTTTATTTTACTAGTGTGGTTTGTGGCTCTATAATATGAATGCCTATGTCTTTTAACAACAAAAGTCAAGTCTTCCAATGGACTTTTTAGTGAAACTCAATAGATAGCTTTAATTTCTCTTTGTTTACTAAAATATTGAATGCTTATGTCTTATAAATTTAGTAGGAAAGTATTCTAATGACTTGCTTATGACACCCCATAGAATATATTATGTTTAGCACCTTGGACACTGTAGCTTATTCACTTAAATATCTGATAAATTTTGCAGCTGGTATGCACAGTCTGGTTAGCACAGTTAGTAAGGTGTAGGGTTTGCGCTATCAAATTAAGACTGTCATTGGTTCGAATCCCATGTTATCATGTTTTTATTTTACTAGTGTGGTTTGTGGCTCTATAATATGAATGCCTATGTCTTTTAACAACAATAGTCAAGTCTTCCAATGGACTTTTTAGTGAAACCCAATAGATAGCTTTGTTTTATCTTTGTTTACTAAAATATTTAATGCTTATGTCTTATAAATTTAGTAGGAAGTATTCTAATGACTTGCTTATGACAACCCATAGAATATATTATGTTTAGTACCTTGGACACTGTAGCTTATTCACTTTAATCTCTGATAAATTGTGTTTTGTTATGCACAGTCTGGTTAGCACAGTTAGTAAGGTGTTGGGTTTGCACTATCAAATTAAGACTGTCATTGGTTTGAATCCCGTGTTATCATGTTTTTATTTTACTAGTGTGGTTTGTGTCTCTACAATATGAATGCCTATGTCTTTTAACAACAATAGTCAAGTCTTCCAATGGACTTTTAAGTGAAACCCAATAGATAGCTTTATTTTCTCTTTGTTTACTAAAATATTGAATGCTTATGTCTTATAAATTTAGTAGGAAAGTATTCTAATGACTTGCTTATGACACCCCATAGAATATATTATGTATAGTACCATGGACACTGTAGCTTATTCACTTAAATATCTGATAAATTTGACAACTGGCATGCACAGTCTGGTTAGCACAGTTAGAAATGTGTTGGGTTTGCACTATCAAATTAAGACTGTCATTGGTTCGAATCCCATGTTATTTTTTTTTATTTTACTAGTGTGGTTTGTGGCTCTATAATACGAATGCCTATGTCTTTTAACAACAATAGTCAAGTCTTCCAATGGACTTTTTAGTGAAACCCAATAGATAGCTTTATTTTTTCTTTGTTTACTCAAATATTGAATGCTTATGTCTTATAAATTTAGTAGTAAAGTATTCTAATGACTTGCTTATGACAACCCATAGAATATATTATGTTTAGTACCTTGGACACTGTAGCTTATTCACTTAAATCTCTGATAAATTGTGTGTCTGGTATGCACAGTCTGGTTAGCACAGTTAGTAAGGTGTTGGGTTTGCACTATCAAATTAAGACTGTCATTGGTTTGAATCCCGTGTTATCATGTTTTTATTTTACTAGTGTGGTTTGTGGCTCTACAATATGAATGCCTATGTCTTTTAACAACAATAGTCAAGTCTTCCAATGGACTTTTAAGTGAAACCCAATAGATAGCTTTATTTTCTCTTTGTTTACTAAAATATTGAATGCTTATGTCTTATAAATTTAGTAGGAAAGTATTCTAATGACTTGCTTATGACACCCCATAGAATATATTATGTATAGTACCTTGGACACTGTAGCTTATTCACTTAAATATCTGATAAATTTGGCATCTGGTGTGCACAGTCTGGTTAGCACAGTTAGTAAGGTGTTGGGTTTGCACTATCAAATTAAGACTGTCATTGGTTCGAATCCCATGTTATTTTTTTTTATTTTACTAGTGTGGTTTGTGGCTCTATAATATGAATGCCTATGTCTTTTAACAACAATAGTCAAGTCTTTCAATGGACTTTTTAGTGAAACCCAATAGATAGCTTTAATTTCTCTTTGCTTACTAAAATATTGAATGCTTATGTCTTATAAATTTAGTAGGAAAGTATTCTAATGACTTGCTTATGACACCCCATAGAATATATTATGTTTAGCACCTTGGACACTGGTGCTTATTCACTTAAATCTCTGATAAATTGTGTGTCTGGTGTGCACAGTCTGGTTAGCACGGTTAGTAAGGTGTTGGGTTTGCACTATCAAATTAAGACTGTCATTGGTTCGAATCCCATGTTATTTTTTTTATTTTACTAGTGTGGTTTGTGGCTCTGTAATATGAATGCCTATGTCTTTTAACAACAATAGTCAAGTCTTCCAATGGACTTTTTAGTGAAACTCAATAGATAGCTTTATTTTCTCTTTGTTTACTAAAATATTGAATGCTTATGTCTTATACATTTAGTAGGAAAGTATTCTAATGACTTGCTTATGACACCCCATAGAATATATTATGTATAGTACCTTGGACACTGTAGCTTATTCACTTAAATATCTGATAAATTTGGCATCGGGTATGCACAGTCTGGTTAGCACAGTTAGTAAGGTGTTGGGTTTGCACTATCAAATTAAGACTGTCATTGGTTCGAATCCCATGTTATTTTTTTTTATTTTACTAGTGTGGTTTGTGGCTCTATAATATGAATGCCTATGTCTTTTAACAACAATAGTCAAGTCTTCCAATGGACTTTTTAGTGAAACCCAATAGATAGCTTTATTTTCTCTTTGTTTACTCAAATATTGAATGTTTACGTCTTATAAATTTAGTAGTAAAGTATTCTAATGACTTGCTTATGAAAACCCATAGAATATATTATGTTTAGTAACTTGGACACTGTAGCTTATTCACTTTAATCTCTGATAAATTGTATTTTGTTATGCACAGTCTGGTTAGCACAGTTAGTAAGGTGTTGGGTTTGCACTATCAAGTTAAAACTGTCATAGGTTTGAATTCCATGTTATCATGTTTTTATTTTACTAGTGTGGTTTGTGGCTCTATAATATGAATGCCTATGTTTTTTAACAACAATAGTCAAGTCTTCCAATGGACTTTTAAGTGAAACCCAATAGATAGCTTTATTTTCTCTTTGTTTACTCAAATATTGAATGCTTATGTCTTATAAATTTAGTAGGAAAGTATTCTAATGACTTGCTTATGACACCCCATAGAATATATTATGTTTAGTACCTTGGACACTGTAGCTTATTCACTTAAATCTCTGATAAATTGTATGTCTGGTATGCACAGTCTGGTTAGCACAGTTAGTAAGGTGTTGGGTTTGCACTATCAAATTAAGACTGTCATTGGTTCGAATCCCATGTTATCATGTTTTTATTTTACTAGTGTGGTTTGTGGCTCTATAATATGAATGCCTATGTCTTTTAACAACAAAAGTCAAGTCTTCCAATGGACTTTTTAGTGAAACTCAATAGATAGCTTTAATTTCTCTTTGTTTACTAAAATATTGAATGCTTATGTCTTATAAATTTAGTAGGAAAGTATTCTAATGACTTGCTTATGACACCCCATAGAATATATTATGTTTAGCACCTTGGACACTGTAGCTTATTCACTTAAATATCTGATAAATTTTGCAGCTGGTATGCACAGTCTGGTTAGCACAGTTAGTAAGGTGTAGGGTTTGCGCTATCAAATTAAGACTGTCATTGGTTCGAATCCCATGTTATCATGTTTTTATTTTACTAGTGTGGTTTGTGGCTCTATAATATGAATGCCTATGTCTTTTAACAACAATAGTCAAGTCTTCCAATGGACTTTTTAGTGAAACCCAATAGATAGCTTTGTTTTATCTTTGTTTACTAAAATATTTAATGCTTATGTCTTATAAATTTAGTTGGAAAGTATTCTAATGACTTGCTTATGACAACCCATAGAATATATTATGTTTAGTACCTTGGACACTGTAGCTTATTCACTTTAATCTCTGATAAATTGTGTTTTGTTATGCACAGTCTGGTTAGCACAGTTAGTAAGGTGTTGGGTTTGCACTATCAAATTAAGACTGTCATTGGTTTGAATCCCGTGTTATCATGTTTTTATTTTACTAGTGTGGTTTGTGGCTCTACAATATGAATGCCTATGTCTTTTAACAACAATAGTCAAGTCTTCCAATGGACTTTTAAGTGAAACCCAATAGATAGCTTTATTTTCTCTTTGTTTACTAAAATATTGAATGCTTATGTCTTATAAATTTAGTAGGAAAGTATTCTAATGACTTGCTTATGACACCCCATAGAATATATTATGTATAGTACCTTGGACACTGTAGCTTATTCACTTAAATATCTGATAAATTTGGCATCTGGTGTGCACAGTCTGGTTAGCACAGTTAGTAAGGTGTTGGGTTTGCACTATCAAATTAAGACTGTCATTGGTTCGAATCCCATGTTATTTTTTTTTATTTTACTAGTGTGGTTTGTGGCTCTATAATATGAATGCCTATGTCTTTTAACAACAATAGTCAAGTCTTTCAATGGACTTTTTAGTGAAACCCAATAGATAGCTTTAATTTCTCTTTGCTTACTAAAATATTGAATGCTTATGTCTTATAAATTTAGTAGGAAAGTATTCTAATGACTTGCTTATGACACCCCATAGAATATATTATGTTTAGCACCTTGGACACTGGTGCTTATTCACTTAAATCTCTGATAAATTGTGTGTCTGGTGTGCACAGTCTGGTTAGCACGGTTAGTAAGGTGTTGGGTTTGCACTATCAAATTAAGACTGACATTGGTTCGAATCCCATGTTATTTTTTTTTATTTTACTAGTGTGGTTTGTGGCTCTGTAATATGAATGCCTATGTCTTTTTACAACAATAGTCAAGTCTTCCAATGGACTTTTTAGTGAAACTCAATAGATAGCTTTATTTTCTCTTTGTTTACTAAAATATTGAATGCTTATGTCTTATACATTTAGTAGGAAAGTATTCTAATGACTTGCTTATGACACCCCATAGAATATATTATGTATAGTACCTTGGACACTGTAGCTTATTCACTTAAATATCTGATAAATTTGGCATCGGGTATGCACAGTCTGGTTAGCACATTTAGTAAGGTGTTGGGTTTGCACTATCAAATTAAGACTGTCATTGGTTCGAATCCCATGTTATTTTTTTTTATTTTACTAGTGTGGTTTGTGGCTCTATAATATGAATGCCTATGTCTTTTAACAACAATAGTCAAGTCTTCCAATGGACTTTTTAGTGAAACCCAATAGATAGCTTTATTTTCTCTTTGTTTACTCAAATATTGAATGTTTACGTCTTATAAATTTAGTAGTAAAGTATTCTAATGACTTGCTTATGAAAACCCATAGAATATATTATGTTTAGTACCTTGGACACTGTAGCTTATTCACTTTAATCTCTGATAAATTGTATTTTGTTATGCACAGTCTGGTTAGCACAGTTAGTAAGGTGTTGGGTTTGCACTATCAAGTTAAAACTGTCATTGGTTTGAATTCCATGTTATCATGTTTTTATTTTACTAGTGTGGTTTGTGGCTCTATAATATGAATGCCTATGTTTTTTAACAACAATAGTCAAGTCTTCCAATGGACTTTTAAGTGAAACCCAATAGATAGCTTTATTTTCTCTTTGTTTACTCAAATATTGAATGCTTATGTCTTATAAATTTAGTAGGAAAGTATTCTAATGACTTGCTTATGACACCCCATAGAATATATTATGTTTAGTACCTTGGACACTGTAGCTTATTCACTTAAATCTCTGATAAATTGTATGTCTGGTATGCACAGTCTGGTTAGCACAGTTAGTAAGGTGTTGGGTTTGCACTATCAAATTAAGACTGTCATTGGTTCGAATCCCATGTTATCATGTTTTTATTTTACTAGTGTGGTTTGTGGCTCTATAATATGAATGCCTATGTCTTTTAACAACAAAAGTCAAGTCTTCCAATGGACTTTTTAGTGAAACTCAATAGATAGCTTTAATTTCTCTTTGTTTACTAAAATATTGAATGCTTATGTCTTATAAATTTAGTAGGAAAGTATTCTAATGACTTGCTTATGACACCCCATAGAATATATTATGTTTAGCACCTTGGACACTGTAGCTTATTCACTTAAATATCTGATAAATTTTGCAGCTGGTATGCACAGTCTGGTTAGCACAGTTAGTAAGGTGTAGGGTTTGCGCTATCAAATTAAGACTGTCATTGGTTCGAATCCCATGTTATCATGTTTTTATTTTACTAGTGTGGTTTGTGGCTCTATAATATGAATGCCTATGTCTTTTAACAACAATAGTCAAGTCTTCCAATGGACTTTTTAGTGAAACCCAATAGATAGCTTTGTTTTATCTTTGTTTACTAAAATATTTAATGCTTATGTCTTATAAATTTAGTAGGAAAGTATTCTAATGACTTGCTTATGACAACCCATAGAATATATTATGTTTAGTACCTTGGACACTGTAGCTTATTCACTTTAATCTCTGATAAATTGTGTTTTGTTATGCACAGTCTGGTTAGCACAGTTAGTAAGGTGTTGGGTTTGCACTATCAAGTTAAAACTGTCATTGGTTTGAATTCCATGTTATCATGTTTTTATTTTACTAGTGTGGTTTGTGGCTCTATAATATGAATGCCTATGTATTTTAACAACAATAGTCAAGTCTTTCAATGGACTTTTTAGTGAAACCCAATAGATAGCTTTATTTTCTCTTTGTTTACTCAAATATTGAATGCTTATGTCTTATAAATTTAGTAGGAAAGTATTCTAATGACTTGCTTATGACACCCCATAGAATATATTATATTTAGTACCTTGGACACTGTAGCTTATTCACTTAAATCTCTGATAAATTGTGTGTCTGGAATGCTCGGGCTGGTTAGCACAGTTAGTAAGGTGTTGGGTTTGCACTATCAAATTAAGACTGTCATTGGTTCGAATCCCATGTTATCATGTTTTTATTTTACTAGTGTGGTTTGTGGCTCTATAATATGAATGCCTATGTCTTTTAACAACAATAGTCAAGTCTTCCAATGGACTTTTTAGTGAAACCCAATAGATAGCTTTATTTTATCTTTATTTACTAAAATATTTAATGCTTATGTCTTATAAATTTAGTAGTAAAGTATTCTAATGACTTGCTTATGACACCCCATAGAATATATTATGTTTAGTACCTTGGACACTGTAGCTTATTCACTTAAATCTCTGATAAATTGTGTGTCTGGTATGCACAGTCTGGTTAGCACAGTTAGTAAGGTGTTGGGTTTGCATTATCAAATTAAGACTGTCATTGGTTCGAATTCCATGTTATCATGTTTTTATTTTACTAGTGTGGTTTGTGGCTCTATAATATGAATGCCTATGTCTTTTAACAACAATAGTCAAGTCTTCCAATGGACTTTTAAGTGAAACCCAATAGATAGCTTTATTTTCTCTTTGTTTACTCAAATATTGAATGCTTATGTCTTATAAATTTAGTAGGAAAGTATTCTAATGACTTGCTTATGACACCCCATAGAATATATTATGTTTAGTACCTTGGACACTGTAGCTTATTCACTTAAATATCTGATAAATTTTGCACCTGGTATGCACAGTCTGGTTAGCACAGTTAGTAAGGTGTTGGGTTTGCACTATCAAGTTAAAACTGTCATTGGTTTGAATTCCATTTTATCATGTTTTTATTTTACTAGTGTGGTTTGTGGCTCTATAATATGAATGCCTATGTCTTTTAACAACAATAGTCAAGTCTTCCAATGGACTTTTTAGTGAAACCCAATAGATAGCTTTATTTTCTCTTTGTTTACTCAAATATTGAATGCTTATGTCTTATAAATTTAGTAGGAAAATATTCTAATGACTTGCTTATGACACCCCATAGAATATATTATGTATAGTACCTTGGACACTGTAGCTTATTCACTTAAATATCTGATAAATTTGGCATCTGGTATGCACAGTCTGGTTAGCACAGTTAGTAAGGTGTTAGGTTTGCACTATCAAATTAAGACTGTCATTGGTTCAAATCCCATGTTATCATGATTTTATTTTACTAGTGTGGTTTGTGGCTCTATAATATGAATGCCTATGTCTTTTAACAACAACAACAGTCAAGTCTTCCAATGGACTTTTTAGTGAAACCCAATAGATAGCTTTATTTTCTCTTTGTTTACACAAATATTGAATGCTTATGTCTTATAAATTTAGTAGGAAAGTATTCTAATGACTTGCTTATGACACCCCATAGAATATATTATGTTTAGTACCTTGGACACTGGTGCTTATTCACTTAAATCTCTGATAAATTGTGTGTCTGGTGTGCACAGTCTGGTTAGCACGGTTAGTAAGGTGCTGGGTTTGCACTATCAAATTAAGACTGTCATTGGTTCGAATCCCATGTTATTATTTTTTATTTTACTAGTGTGGTTTGTGGCTCTATAATATGAATGCCTATGTCTTTTAACAACAATAGTCAAGTCTTCCAATGGACTTTTTAGTGAAACTAAATAGATAGCTTTATTTTCTCGTTGTTTACTCAAATATTGAATGCTTATGTCTTATAAATTTAGTAGTAAAGTATTCTAATGACTTGCTTATGACAACCCATAGAATATATTATGTTTAGTACCTTGGACACTGTAGCTTATTCACTTTAATCTCTGATAAATTGTGTTTTGTTATGCACAGTCTGGTTAGCACAGTTAGTAAGGTGTTGGGTTTGCACTATCAAGTTAAAACTGTCATTGGTTTGAATTCCATGTTATCATGTTTTTATTTTACTAGTGTGGTTTGTGGCTCTATAATATGAATGCCTATGTCTTTTAACAACAATAGTCAAGTCTTTCAATGGACTTTTTAGTGAAACCCAATAGATAGCTTTATTTTCTCTTTGTTTACTAAAATATTGAATGCTTAAGTCTTATAAATTTAGTAGGAAAGTATTCTAATGACTTGCTTATGACACCCCATAGAATATATTATGTTTATTACCTTAGACACTGTAGCTTATTCACTTAAATCTCTGATAAATTGTGTGTCTGGTATGCACAGTCTGGTTAGCACAGTTAGTAAGGTGTTGGGTTTGCACTATCAAATTAAGACTGTCATTGGTTTGAATCCCGTGTTATCATGTTTTTATTTTACTAGTGTGGTTTGTGGCTCTACAATATGAATGCCTATGTCTTTTAACAACAATAGTCAAGTCTTCCAATGGACTTTTAAGTGAAACCCAATAGATAGCTTTATTTTCTCTTTGTTTACTAAAATATTGAATGCTTATGTCTTATAAATTTAGTAGGAAAGTATTCTAATGACTTGCTTATGACACCCCATAGAATATATTATGTATAGTACCTTGGACACTGTAGCTTATTCACTTAAATATCTGATAAATTTGACAACTGGTATGCACAGTCTGGTTAGCACAGTTAGAAATGTGTTGGGTTTGCACTATCAAATTAAGACTGTCATTGGTTCGAATCCCATGTTATTTTTTTTTATTTTACTAGTGTGGTTTGTGGCTCTATAATACGAATGCCTATGTCTTTTAACAACAATAGTCAAGTCTTCCAATGGACTTTTTAGTGAAACCCAATAGATAGCTTTATTTTCTCTTTGTTTACTCAAATATTGAATGCTTATGTCTTATAAATTTAGTAGTAAAGTATTCTAATGACTTGCTTATGACAACCCATAGAATATATTATGTTTAGTACCTTGGACACTGTAGCTTATTCACTTAAATCTCTGATAAATTGTGTGTCTGGTATGCACAGTCTGGTTAGCACAGTTAGTAAGGTGTTGGGTTTGCACTATCAAATTAAGACTGTCATTGGTTTGAATCCCGTGTTATCATGTTTTTATTTTACTAGTGTGGTTTGTGGCTCTACAATATGAATGCCTATGTCTTTTAACAACAATAGTCAAGTCTTCCAATGGACTTTTTAGTGAAACTCAATAGATAGCTTTAATTTCTCTTTGTTTACTAAAATATTGAATGCTTATGTCTTATAAATTTAGTAGGAAAGTATTCTAATGACTTGCTTATGACACCCCATAGAATTTATTATGTTTAGCACCTTGGACACTGGTGCTTATTCACTTAAATCTCTGATAAATTGTGTGTCTGGTGTGCACAGTCTGGTTAGCACGGTTAGTAAGGTGTTGGGTTTGCACTATCAAATTAAGACTGTCATTGGTTCGAATCCCATGTTATTTTTTTTATTTTACTAGTGTGGTTTGTGGCTCTGTAATATGAATGCCTATGTCTTTTAACAACAATAGTCAAGTCTTCCAATGGACTTTTTAGTGAAACTCAATAGATAGCTTTATTTTCTCTTTGTTTACTAAAATATTGAATGCTTACAGATGTAGCCAACTTTATCTTGACTGTTTCTCCGCCGAGACGGGCGTTTAGCCACGCTAAGGCGATAGCTGAGTTTAATCACAGGCAGGCGCGTTGAGACGATCTAGATACTCATCATGCATTACACATCTCCACCACTGTGTGGCTAATGCTCCACTAATCCAGTACTTTCGATCGTACAGTATAGCGGCGGATTGATCTACAGCTCTGGCAATACTGTAGGCGTAACGGGAGGCGGTGGAAAAAGTATGGAGTACAGTACTGTATGTGTATGGAGACGCAACTACAGTAATTGTGTAAAAGGAAGAATGTACAGTACAATGTATAAACACCGTGCTTTTAAAATATATGAGCGTCTGAGTTCGCTAATGCATAATGGGAATGGAGGACTAGCAGAAGGCGGAGGAAAACACCGTGCTTTACAAATGCGAGCGTCCGAGTCCTCTAAGGCATAAACCAACAGCAATGGGGCGGGGGCCGGGCGCTGTTTGCAGTACTTTCACACATGAAATTGGAAATTTTTCATGAGGCGTCGTGGGCTAGGGGTGAAGGCTCCCACCTCCCTCACTGGGGGTCCAGGGTTCGAGACATGATGTGCTTTCTTTCTTTTTTTTTTTTTTTCTGTAATAATGCACTGTATTATTTTATTTACATGGTAAGACAGTCAATGGAAGGATGCACACAGGTTTCACATAAATCAAAGTACATCTGCAGGAGCGATTCTTTACGCTAAATGCAACCTACAGTACGGTACTGTAAGTGAGCAAAATAGTACTACAGTGGGCGTTTGTGTATTGCACATGACCTGCATTCCCTCCCTGTCTACTGCATGATCTGTGCAGGCTCCCATGGGGGAAGGGCAACAGGCTAGCAGGAGGCGGAGGAAAACACCGTGCTTTACAAATGCGAGCGTCCGAGTCCTCTAAGGCATAAACCAACAGCAATGGGGCGGGGGCCGGGCGCTGTTTGCAGTACTTTCACACATGAAATTGGAAATCTCTCATGAGGCGTCGTGGGCTAGGGGTGAAGGTTCCCACCTCCCTCACTGGGGGTCCAGGGTTCGAGACATGATGTGCTTTCTTTCTTTTTTTTTTTTTTTCTGTAATAATGCACTGTATTATTTTATTTACATTGTAAGACAGTCAATGGAAGGATGCACACAGGTTTCACATAAATCAAAGTACATCTGCAGGAGCGATTCTTTACGCTAAATGCAACCTACAGTACGGTACTGTAAGTGAGCAAAATAGTACTACAGTGGGCGTTTGTGTATTGCACATGACCTGCATTCCCTCCCTGTCTACTGCATGATCTGTGCAGGCTCCCATGGGGGAAGGGCAACAGGCTAGCAGGAGGCGGAGGAAAACACCGTGCTTTACAAATGCGAGCGTCCGAGTCCTCTAAGGCATAAACCAACAGCAATGGGGCGAGGGCCGGGCGCTGTTTGCAGTACTTTCACACATGAAATTAGAAATCTCTCATGAGGCGTCGTGGGTTAGGGGTGAAGGCTCCCACCTCCCTCACTGGGGGTCCAGGGTTCGAGACATGATGTGCTTTCTTTCTTTTTTTTTTTTTTTTCTGTAATAATGCACTGTATTATTTTATTTACATTGTAAGACAGTCAATGGAAGGATGCACACAGGTTTCACATAAATCAAAGTACATCTGCAGGAGCGATTCTTTACGCTAAATGCACCCAAACAGCGTGAATGAAATGAGTGTATTCTGGCGCTACCAACTAAGCAAAACAGTACTGTAGATCTTCAGCGTTTGTGCATTGCACAGGACCTGAATTTCCTCCCTGTGCAGGCCCCCAGGGGGGAAGGGCGATGGGGGTAGGGGGGAGACGATGGAAAATACTGTGCCTTTGAAATGCAATTACATGAGCGTCCGAGTACACTACGGCATACTGTAAACCAACACCAATGGGAAGGAAGTGCCAACCTTATTTTTAATGTGTTCCCGTGACATTCACTTTAACATTTTTTTTTTTCTCTCCAATACAGTACATCCAATGGAAGGATGCACACAGGTTTCACATAAATCAAAGTACATCTGCAGGAGCGATTCTTTACGCTAAATGCAACCTACAGTACGGTACTGTAAGTGAGCAAAATAGTACTACAGTGGGCGTTTGTGTATTGCACATGACCTGCATTCCCTCCCTGTCTACTGCATGATCTGTGCAGGCTCCCATGGGGGAAGGGCAACAGGCTAGCAGGAGGCGGAGGAAAACACCGTGCTTTACAAATGCGAGCGTCCGAGTCCTCTAAGGCATAAACCAACAGCAATGGGGCGAGGGCCGGGCGCTGTTTGCAGTACTTTCACACATGAAATTGGAAATCTCTCATGAGGCGTCGTGGGCTAGGGGTGAAGGCTCCCACCTCCCTCACTGGGGGTCCAGGGTTCGAGACATGATGTGCTTTCTTTCTTTTTTTTTTTTTTTTCTGTAATAATGCACTGTATTATTTTATTTACATTGTAAGACAGTCAATGGAAGGATGCACACAGGTTTCACATAAATCAAAGTACATCTGCAGGAGCGATTCTTTACGCTAAATGCACCCAAACAGCGTGAATGAAATGAGTGTATTCTGGCGCTACCAACTAAGCAAAACAGTACTGTAGATCTTCAGCGTTTGTGCATTGCACAGGACCTGAATTTCCTCCCTGTGCAGGCCCCCAGGGGGGAAGGGCGATGGGGGTAGGGGGGAGACGATGGAAAATACTGTGCCTTTGAAATGCAATTACATGAGCGTCCGAGTACACTACGGCATACTGTAAACCAACACCAATGGGAAGGAAGTGCCAACCTTATTTTTAATGTGTTCCCGTGACATTCACTTTAACATTTTTTTTTCTCTCCAATACAGTACATCCAATGGAAGGATGCACACAGGTTTCACATAAATCAAAGTACATCTGCAGGAGCGATTCTTTACGCTAAATGCAACCTACAGTACGGTACTGTAAGTGAGCAAAATAGTACTACAGTGGGCGTTTGTGTATTGCACATGACCTGCATTCCCTCCCTGTCTACTGCATGATCTGTGCAGGCTCCCATGGGGGAAGGGCAACAGGCTAGCAGGAGGCGGAGGAAAACACCGTGCTTTACAAATGCGAGCGTCCGAGTCCTCTAAGGCATAAACCAACAGCAATGGGGCGAGGGCCGGGCGCTGTTTGCAGTACTTTCACACATGAAATTGGAAATCTCTCATGAGGCGTCGTGGGTTAGGGGTGAAGGCTCCCACCTCCCTCACTGGGGGTCCAGGGTTCGAGACATGATGTGCTTTCTTTCTTTTTTTTTTTTTTTCTGTAATAATGCACTGTATTATTTTATTTACATTGTAAGACAGTCAATGGAAGGATGCACACAGGTTTCACATAAATCAAAGTACATCTGCAGGAGCGATTCTTTACGCTAAATGCACCCAAACAGCGTGAATGAAATGAGTGTATTCTGGCGCTACCAACTAAGCAAAACAGTACTGTAGATCTTCAGCGTTTGTGCATTGCACAGGACCTGAATTTCCTCCCTGTGCAGGCCCCCAGGGGGGAAGGGCGATGGGGGTAGGGGGGAGACGATGGAAAATACTGTGCCTTTGAAATGCAATTACATGAGCGTCCGAGTACACTACGGCATACTGTAAACCAACACCAATGGGAAGGAAGTGCCAACCTTATTTTTAATGTGTTCCCGTGACATTCACTTTAACATTTTTTTTTTTCTCTCCAATACAGTACATCCAATGGAAGGATGCACACAGGTTTCACATAAATCAAAGTACATCTGCAGGAGCGATTCTTTACGCTAAATGCAACCTACAGTACGGTACTGTAAGTGAGCAAAATAGTACTACAGTGGGCGTTTGTGTATTGCACATGACCTGCATTCCCTCCCTGTCTACTGCATGATCTGTGCAGGCTCCCATGGGGGAAGGGCAACAGGCTAGCAGGAGGCGGAGGAAAACACCGTGCTTTACAAATGCGAGCGTCCGAGTCCTCTAAGGCATAAACCAACAGCAATGGGGCGAGGGCCGGGCGCTGTTTGCAGTACTTTCACACATGAAATTAGAAATCTCTCATGAGGCGTCGTGGGCTAGGGGTGAAGGCTCCCACCTCCCTCACTGGGGGTCCAGGGTTCGAGACATGATGTGCTTTCTTTCTTTTTTTTTTTTTTTTCTGTAATAATGCACTGTATTATTTTATTTACATTGTAAGACAGTCAATGGAAGGATGCACACAGGTTTCACATAAATCAAAGTACATCTGCAGGAGCGATTCTTTACGCTAAATGCACCCAAACAGCGTGAATGAAATGAGTGTATTCTGACGGACTGTGCATCTTCGGTATTTGTGTATAGCATAAGACCTGTGAAGGCTCCCAGGAGGGAAGGGCGTAGGGCAAGACAGTGGAAAATACTGTGGTCAAAGAAAGGGCATATGTAAAACTAAGGGAAACTGTCACAAAGTACAGTAACTACAGTACTGTACGTTGAATGCCTGGAACGCACGACGTCTGAGACGCACGACGTCTGGATCGCTCATTGAGCATAAGCATGGCTGCTGTACCTGTAGTACGTGACCGTCCCTATGCTCTGGGTGAGCTGCGTCTCCTCGTTCGCTGGCGGGACAGAACTCTCGCCAGCAACGAGGAGAAAGTTAGGGCATATAGGAGGGCCAGCAGGGATATCCTCCGGACCTACAACCGGAGGAGAACGGTGAGGTCTCTCCAGAGGAGATGGAGCGACCTCGTGAGGAGGACCCCACGACGCCTGCAGGCCATAAGGGATTGTAAGTACAGTACATTACTGTAGATTACTGTACTTTAAGTTACTGTAGTTACAGGTACAGTACATTATAGCAGGGGCTGCTGTAGCAGCAGGTATCCGGTCTATACAGCACTGTACAGTATTTGTGGTAAACAAATGGTTAAACAAGGACCAAACATTAACCCGGGTCAAAAGGTCAATTTGTTTTTTTGCGTCGACCTAGATGGTGCGGCTTTTGAAATTGGTTGACACCAGTTACTGTAGGTTGACATGGTCGTTAAGTTGACATGGAAAAAGATCGACATGCGTTTTACAAAAACAATTGTTATTTTTTTAAACTTGTGTATATACAGTAGTTCTTTACAATCCAGGTGGTCTACGATTGTGCAGTGTACAGTATCATGCAGTGTACAGTATATGCAATGTATCACAGTGTATCGTGCTGCGTAATTGCAGCGTGTCATGCAGTGTACATTCAGTATATGGTATTGTGCAGTGAGTGTAATACATAGTGAATCACATCGTGCAGCAGAGCCGGCCTTAGGCATAGGCAAACTACAGTAGGCAAATGCCTAGGGCATTTGCTATGCTTAGGGGCACCAGCAGCTTCTGCTGATTAAAATGATATGCGGCATGCCTATATTTTGCGTGACTGCGGCTGTATCTGTACCTGGCTAGGGCCAGCACTGTCGTGCAGTGTACTGTATACACATGTGGTAATTGCAGTTTTTTGTGTAGTGTACATTGTATCATATTTTGCAGGGAAATGTGCAGTTTGTCATATCACGCAGTCGTGCAGTGCATTGTGTGGTTTAATTGCAGTGTGTCGTGCAGTGTGCCGAAATTTGTGTTTCAGATAGTACAGTGTTCTAAGGGATGTTACTTTGGCAGAAATTATTCTAAGGGATGTTACAGTGGCCTAATGTGTTCTGACGTGCATTACTCTTGCATAAGGTTCATGACTGGCAGATCTCTACTTTGTGACGTAATGTGGATATACTACTGCACTACTGTGACGTACAGTAACGTGAATAAGGTGCTCTACTGTGTGACACAACGTGAATCAAGGACAGTACTGTGACGTGAATACGGTGCTCTACTGTGTGACACAACGTGAATCAAGGACAGTACTGTGACGTGAATACGGTGCTCTACTGTGTGACACAACGTGAATCAAGGACAGTACTGTGACGTGAATACGGTGCTCTACTGTGTGACACAACGTGAATCAAGGACAGTACTGTGACGTGAATACGGTGCTCTACTGTGTGACACAACGTGAATCAAGGACAGTACTGTGACGTGAATAAACTGCACTACTGTGACATGACGTGAATAAGATGAATTCAGGTGAGTACTGCATCATCTGTCATGAAATCAATTTGTAATGTAATGAACAGTACTGAGATGGTTAAGGGTGGGAGGGCTGCATGCTGATGTGTGTCATAATGTTTATAAGGGCAATGCTTATGTGTGTTACAATGTCTATAAAGGTAGTGTTCTGTCTAATACCCTGGACCTACTGTACTGTAGCGATACTGTAAGTGTACTGTATGTCACATTTAGAAATGTGCCCCTTAAGTTTTGAAGACAGTACAGTACACTATGCCCTCCTGAGTGATTAGGTGCAGGGTACTAGAATGAACAATTCCATTTATTGTGATGTCATAAAGATGCTGTCAATGTTGAATTTCATTGGCTGTACAGTATGCTGCCATTATACTGTATATATATTTTTACAGGGCTGATAGCACGACGTCACAGGAGGCGGGACAGGCGCCGCCAAGCTGGTAAGTATTGTCAAATACAGTAGTGTACAGTACATAGTGATTTCTATAGTCCCAACCCCCTGTCCTGACCATCACAGATAACTCGCTGCAATCCGTTAATGTTAAGAATGTCTGTTTACAAAACTAAATGTAAATATTAAACACAAAGTATAAATAACATTGTAGATAGCTGAATACCCGTGCTTCGCTACGGGATGAGGATGGTAAATTCCAGTGATAGTTGTTTGTTAATTTACGTTTGTTGGCGATCTAGTATATAGTACTGTATACTTTAAGCATACTGTATCTTGCTTCTCTGATGCAGATTGTTTATTGGCCGGACCCCTTTTTGGTCCTGGATACTGTGCAGTACATGTTTCAAATTGACAGCTTCACTTACAGTACTGTTATTTTTTTTCCCACAGTACCACCACCACCACCACCTGCTGCGCTGCCAGGTATTGTGTAACGAGAATTCTGGTGCTACTGTCATCGTTGTTACACTACTGTACATGTGTCCTGGATACTGTACAGTACATGTTTCAAATTGACAGCTTCACTTACAGTACTGTTATTTTTTTTCCCACAGTACCACCACCACCACCACCTGCTGCGCTGCCAGGTATTGTGTAACGAGAATTCTGGTGCTACTGTCATCGTTGTTACACTACTGTACATGTGTCCTGGATACTGTACAGTACATGTTTCAAATTGACAGCTTCACTTACAGTACTGTTATTTTTTTTCCCACAGTACCACCACCACCACCACCTGCTGCGCTGCCAGGTATTGTGTAACGAGAATTCTGGTGCTACTGTCATCGTTGTTACACTACTGTACATGTGTCTTGGATACTGTGCAGTACATGTTTCAAATTGACAGCTTCACTTACAGTACTGTTATTTTTTTTCCCACAGTACCAACAACACCACCACCACCACCTGCTGCGCTGCCAGGTATTGTGTAACGAGAATTCTGGTGTGACTGTCATCGTTACACTACTGTACATGTGTCCTGGATACTGTACAGTACATGTTTCAAATTGACAGCTTCACTTACAGTACTGTTATTTTTTTTCCCACAGTACCACCACCACCACCACCACCACCTGCTGCGCTGCCAGGTATTGTGTAACGAGAATTCTGGTGCTACTGTCATCGTTGTTACACTACTGTACATGTGTCCTGGATACTGTACAGTACATGTTTCCAATTGACAGCTTCACTTACAGTACTGTTATTTTTTTTCCCACAGTACCACCACCACCACCACCACCACCACCTGCTGCGCTGCCAGGTATTGTGTAACGAGAATTCTGGTGCTACTGTCATCGTTGTTACACTACTGTACATGTGTCTTGGATACTGTGCAGTACATGTTTCAAATTGACAGCTTCACTTACAGTACTGTTATTTTTTTTCCCACAGTACCAACAACACCACCACCACCACCACCACCTGCTGCGCTGCCAGGTATTGTGTAACGAGAATTCTGGTGTGACTGTCATCGTTACACTACTGTACATGTGTCCTGGATACTGTACAGTACATGTTTCCAATTGACAGCTTCACTTACAGTACTGTTATTTTTTTTCCCACAGTACCACCACCACCACCACCACCTGCTGCGCTGCCAGGTATTGTGTAACGAGAATTCTGGTGTGACTGTCATCGTTACACTACTGTACATGTGTCCTGGATACTGTACAGTACATGTTTCAAATTGACAGCTTCACTTACAGTACTGTTATTTTTTTTCCCACAGTACCACCACCACCACCACCTGCTGCGCTGCCAGGTATTGTGTAACGAGAATTCTGGTGCTACTGTCATCGTTGTTACACTACTGTACATGTGTCCTGGATACTGTACAGTACATGTTTCAAATTGACAGCTTCACTTACAGTACTGTTATTTTTTTTCCCACAGTACCAACACCACCACCACCACCGCCGACACCATCCGAGAGCTCCGGAAGTGGTAATAATTACTTTTTGTTACAGACACACTAGTTTCCTACAGTATTACTGTAATTTTTGTATTTTACAATACTTGTCATCTTTTACACACAGACCGCCTCGTAATTGATACAGAGGAGGAGCTCATTCCCATTGATTCGGGGGAGGAAGAGGAGCCAGATTATAGTAAGTACAGTAGGATTTTCTCAAGCCCATTCTTAAAAGTATTGACCAAGTCCACTTTTATTACTTTTCAGGCAGGGAATTCCAAACATGTACTGTACAGTATTTCCCTCACTGTGAAGACCCCTTTTCGCCTCTGTGCGAAATCGCCTCTACTTCAACAAGAGTTACTGTGCACGTGTCCTCTGTGTCCATCTTATCAAAAACCGTTCCTGTGTATTGTCCCCTTACTGTATACAGTATATTTGTAAAGGTTAATCATGTCCCCTCTTAATCTCCTCTTTTCCAATGTAAACATGCCTAGCCTGCCTTTCCTTGTATTCCATCTTCTCAATCCACTTCATCACTTTGGTCGCCCGCCTCTAAACCTTTTGTAGTTCCACGATATCCATTTTGTATTATGGTGCCCAAAATTGTGCATCCGACCCACCCTCCACTAGCCTAACCCTCCAATCATACTCTGAATCCACACTCTGCATTCTGAATGTCGGGATCCAGACAGCAGGTCTTTTAAATACAGTACTGTATGTCCCCTACCGCTGGACAGTCATTCTGCTCCTACTGTATTATGAATATATCTCTGCCTCCTGTAGCACTGTACTACTGTGCAATTTTGTAGTAACTGTACTCTACTGTATTTTGTTTATAATATTTTTTTATTTTCAACTCAGTAATTATTGACAGTGAGGATGAGGATGAAAAACCCTCTCCCCAACTTGGTAAGTAAACTGCAGTATTGTACTGTACTGTACATTGTGTTAAACCAATGGGTTGGGTTTGCGTGACCAGCAGTCAGGATTCTAGCGGTCAGGTGACCGACAGTGGCATCCTGATTGCAGCAATCCCAACAGGGTGAGGTACGGTATCCTAACCCTCCTCCACTACCCCCTGATTCTGGCCTCGACATTCTCGTCTCTGTGTGCGAAATTTACTCTCCTCCTCCAATTCCTGACTGAATTTTTGCTTTACTGTATTCAACACAGAATACAAAAGTATATTTCATGGATTTTTTGCTTTCACAGGCCCTACACTGTCACAGGCGGTGGCGGAGGAGGAGGACCAGGACTCTATCTCTATGTCCATCACCTCACTGCACCCATTAAGTAAGTCCAGTCCGGTACATCGTGCCTCTGTAGAGCCAGTTTGAGCAAGGAGAGATTGATTGCTTCTTTTTTTGGTGGGGGCCCAAACCAACCAGTCATTTCAGCCACAGTCGTGTGGCAGACCCTGTTTATATAACATAAGGGTGGTTGGGAGGGCCCAATCACAATTCCATCTTGCACCTCTTTTTTTATTTATTTATCTTTGCATCATGTGATGTTTGGGGAAAATTGTTATAAGGTTTGATGTAAAAAAAAGGTTAAAAAAAAGAGGCAGATTAGATGGGCAAAGTGGTTCTTACAGTATTTGTCATCAAATTCTATGTTTCTGTATGCAGACCCTCCAACATGACCCGCCGCACTGCTCTGTTTCTAGACTTCCCTCTTAATTTATGATTTCCATCACCTGTGTTGAACTAGTTATATGATAAGAAAGCTGTTTCTTCACAGGTGATGGCAATAATAAATTAAGAGGGAAGTCCAGAACCAGAGCATTTTGTACCTAGTGGGGCGGGTCATGTTGGAGGGTATGTGTATTTCCTGGAATGAACCTTTTTTTTTTCACATTAATGTTTTTTTTCACAGGCCCTACACTGGAACAGGCCACGGAGGAGGAGGAGGATGATGATGATGATGCTGCTGCATTTAGTGGTAAGAATTATTACTGACATTGATCTGATGCCATCAGAGTAGCACTTTTCATCAGATTTTTCTGGCAAATGCGTAGAAATCGGATGAAAATTGTTTTTGTTTGAACTGGTGATATTGCCCATACAGTAGCAACCGATCACATCCCACATTAACATTTACAGTATCTAGTTACACTTACAGACGATAATACAGTACAGTAGGTAATATTTGATTGGTTGCTACTGTATGGACAACATCCTGTTCTAAAAAAAACACCCATCTTACTCAATTTCTCTCTCTCTCTCTCTCTCACCCCTTGTCACTGTCTCTCCATTCATCTCTCTAGATACTGTCAGTGATGAATTTCCCATTAGGCACGAGAGGCACGTACTGTACCTAGTGGCGGCATCTGTTTGGGGGCCTCAGTTGGATGCTTACAGTATGCTAATACTGTCATCCCAAAAATTACCACTACAGTAACTGCTAAATATTTTAAGTGTACTGTACAATATGCACATACAGTACTGTACAGTATACATAATTCAAAAGAAAAAAGAGTTGCTACCTTATTCTAGTCATAATCACCGGCATACGGGTCACTCACAAATTTTCTGATGGTCTCGGTGGGGTCCCTTGGAATCACCATGCCTGTCACAAGCATACCTTTTTTTACCCACCTGACACTGGGCCTGGACACTAGTGTACTATTACTATACTTTTTACTGTATACTGTATCTTATAATATTCTTCTCTTTTACCCACAGACGACGAGCCAGAATACATTTTTGGTAAATATACTGTACAGTAGCAATAGTTGGTACTGTAATTACAGTATTTTTTTTTCTCCAACATTATTTTAAGTCAAACTGATATGACTAACTGTACTGTATTATCTTTTTACAGTCCGTCGCCAACCAGTGGAGGAGACACCTGGTAATAAAATAGAAATACATAATGCACTGTACTGTATTCTAACTTACTGTAACATGTATAACACTGAGCTGATCATCTTCACACCCTCTGACATAACCTTACAGTACAAACTGTACTTTCTCTCCTTTTTCACCCTCTTCACTCCACAAATGCATGCTGCGTTTCCTGACTACTGATATAATAGTGTGTAGAGCGTAGCGAGGCACCGTGCCCACCGCGTGGCGAGCGAAGCAAGCATGCAAGGGGCTGCTTTCCGCTCGCCGCCCCTGTCGGGATTGTGTGGTCGGGATTCCGGCGTCTGTATTTTGACTGCCGGGATCCCGTCCAGCGGGATTACGTACTGATCTCCAGTCTGAGCCTGCCCTAGGCATAGGCATACTTGCCAAATGCCCAGGGGCACAAGCAGCTTCTGCTGATTAATATGATATGCAGCATGCCTACAGTATATTCTGTGCATACAAAATGCATTACTAATGTGCAGCATTATGTGTATACAGTACTTTGTTGTGTAACATATACTGTAGCAAGGGCACTACTGTGTGGTCTAATGTGAACAAAGAGCAATATGATGTGATGCAATGTGAATAAGTGGGAATACTTTGAGGAGTAATGTGGTACTATCATATGATGTAACGAGAAAAAGAGACACTATTGCATGATATGTTGTGAATAAAGTTGCAGTACTGTGTGGCGTCATTTCAGATTGGGGAATTACTGTGTGGCCTTGCCCCTTCCCAGCAAGAACATGCACCGTTTTGGGATGCACACCGAATGTGCACACTGTTGCTATTTTAAACATACAGTACAGTAAGTTGGAGGAGCACCAAAATGAGGACTGCTATGGTTGAGGGGTGATGGTGCTGGGAAAGGGGTACAGGCTCAGAGGCGGAAATAGCATCTGTGCAAGGGGGCAGCATCCAAAAACTTGACTAGGGAATCATATTATTTATGGCTGGCTCTGAGTACAGTCCACTATTATGGATAGTACTCCCTACAACACCACCTACAGTACTGTAACCCTCTTTTTTCTGAAGCGGTCATGAAATGTCATGACTGCTAATACATACAGTAAATGTCTACAGTATTTGTACTGTGGTGTTTAATTCCTTTGACAATTTGTTTATGACCTATTGAAGCTAAACTCTTGTACAGTACTTTATATTTTGAATACCAGCAATACAGTATAATACTGTACCTACAGTATACAGTAATAATTGTTTACTATTTGAATGTGACTAAATGTTTTTTTTTCTCCAATATAGTGCCAATTATTTATGGGGGCCCCAGACAGGGGCAAGATAGGTGGGCTGGCCCAGAAGCGGGTAGGCAGCAGCCCACTTATACAAGAGGTAAACTAAAGCAATGTTTAAATTACCTCGACAGCATACAGTAGTGTTTGATTTACTGTACTGACAATACAGTACTGTACATTGTAAATAACAATATTGTCTAATATAGAGTAAAGTACTGTATTGCCATTACTACACTGTAAAGTATTCAGTATTTGTTTTGTAATACTGTCCTTTTTTTTCCCACAGAACAGTTGCAGCGTGCCATCCAGCTCCTGCGGGTGGTGGTCCACCTCTTAGTGGACCACTTTTTTAATGTTTTATTAAGATTAATTTAATTTTATTTAATAAAAATTTTTGTTCTTGTACTCCATTGTATAGTATCTTTTTCTACTGTATAAGATAGGCATACTGTACACCATACAATTATCTGGCAGATAATCTGCAAGATCTGGCTGTTTGTAATGAAATTCTCTCCTAATTTAGCTGTGGTGTACAGTACCTCCTGAGTGTGCTGGGGTGCTTTCTGGCCAGTTTGGGGTGATTTGGAGCAAGTTTGGTCGGCCATCTGGCCGACATGTGCTGTCGACTGTTTGGCAAACATGTGTTTTCACTCCAGCATGTGTGTGTCAGGCATTTTGTGTGTGTCAGGCATTTTGTGTGTGTCAGGCATTTTGTGTGTGTCAGCCATTTTATGTGTGTCAGCCATTGCTGTGTGGTTCCACAAATGTTAGCGTGTCAAAGTGCTGACCACTGACACCACTATTTCACTTTGTACCGCATGCCTTTTGTGGAACCACACAGCCCAGCATGACTTATTGCTGGGCTGTGTGGTTCCACAAATTTTCTTGGAAAACAAATGAACATGAGTGTCTTTACTTTAATACTTTTTTTTTTTTTTTCCCCACAGATATCTATATACACAAGAAAAGAATGTAACGAAGAACAAACTACTTTTTTGTTTTAATTAACTTTCAAACTTTATTTAAAAAAAAACACCTTTTTTTTCTTCAATAAACTTTTAAAAATAGAAGTTTCCTGTGGTTTTTATTAAAATATGAAATGCAAGATGCCTAACCAAGTTGTTTTACATACAGTATACCACTCTTAATTGAATTCCCATCATACAGTAGTACTAATTTATACAGTACAGGAAGTTGGGAATACAAACATTGGAAACCACGTCATGTTTATTTTAAGAAACACTTTATTTACGGACAAAATCATTTGGAACATGTAACATCACACATACTGTACTGTATTGTAATAAAGCCAACATCACACATACTGTACGGTACTTTAATCAAAAGGTAACAGCACAAATACAGTAACAATATCAACTTTAACATTTTTATAATTTATTTTTTTGTGGTGGTGGTGCGGGGTAATGGTTTTTGTACTTTATTTTTAGGTTTTGCTTTTTTGAATTATTTTTCGTTTTTGTCTTTTGCTTTTTAACACTGTCGCATACGGACACCAGAATAGAGGACTGACAACAGCAGCCCCTGGATGGAAACGCAGCCCAAGGCCCCAGATGGACACAGCACAATGGACTCGGCTGCTACTGGATAGATACAGCAGCGCCCAAAAAATCAACAGGAATAAAAGGGGCAACTTGTAACAGGCCCTTACATTACCAGGAATGTGGTGAGCCAAGTTCATGCACTCCCCTTTGAGTAACCGAGCTGCTCCAAGTGGATTCAGCACAGTGCATGCAGCCCCAGAAAATGTACAGGTCATACAGGTACATTGACACAATTTTTTAGCTTCAGCTGTGTGAAGCTGATGTGCTGAAGCTAGGAGGTAGGTAATGATCTGGTTTCATCATAGTCGAGCTTCCAAGTCATTTTCCTCTTCGTTCTCAGCACAGAGTTTATGGTATCCCTTATCTTCCTCTTTTCTGGATCACCAATCCTCACGCGGCGTTCACACCTAGCCATGATGTCATGTACCAGATTTTTGGGCAGCGGAAGTTTGCCCTTGGAACCATCAAAGTTCACACGATTGGCCCACGTCAAGTATTTGTCGTACCGTACATGGTGCTGGAACAGAGAATATGCATATTTCTGAATATGTCCATTTGAAGCTCTGTACAGATGGTCGTCCAGGGAAGTTGAGATGACAGCCAGGGCAATATTGTTCAGAGAGCCTCCGAATGTATTGCGAAGTGGCCTGTGAGCAGGTGTGCTGGTCATCATTGGTGTTCCTGGCAACAGCACACTTGAATCCAGGCCTCTGCGGTCGTCCAGCCCTCTGCGGTCCTCCAGGCCTCCTCTGCGGTCCTCCAGGTCTCTTCTGCGGTCCTCCTGGTCTCTTCTGCGGTCCTCCAGGTCTCTTCTGCGGTCCACCAGGCCTCCTCTGCGGTCGTCCAAGTCGCTGACTTCGTCCAGTCCGCTGCTGTGGTCCAGGCCTCTGCGGTCCTCCAGGCCTCCTCTGCGGTCCTCCAGGCCTCCTCTGCGGTCCTCCAGGCCTCCTCTGCGGTCCTCCAGGTCTCTTCTGCGGTCCTCCAGGCCTCCTCTGCGGTCCTCCAGGCCTCCTCTGCGGTCCTCCAGGCCTCCTCTGCGGTCCTCCAGGCCTCCTCTGCGGTCCTCCAGGCCTCCTCTGCTGTCCTCCAGGTCTCTTCTGCGGTCCTCCAGGCCTCCTCTGCGGTCCTCCAGGCCTCCTCTGCGGTCCTCCAGGCCTCCTCTGCTGTCCTCCAGGTCTCTTCTGCGGTCCTCCAGGCCTCCTCTGCGGTCCTCCAGGCCTCCTCTGCGGTCCTCCATGTTTCCTCTGCGGTCCTCCAGGCCTTTGTGGTCGTCCAGGCCTCCTCTGCGGTCGCCCAAGTCGCTGACTTCGTCCAGTCCGCTGCTGTGGTCCAGGCCTCTGCGGTCCTCCAGGTCTCTTCTGCGGTCCTCCAGGTCTCTTCTGCGGTCCTCCAGGCCTCCTCTGCGGTCGTCCAAGTCGCTGACTTCGTCCAGTCCGCTGCTGCGGTCCCCCAGGCCTCCTCTGCGGTCGTCCAGGCCTCCTCTGCGGTCGTCCAGGCCTCCTCTGCGGTCGTCCAGGCCTCCTCTGCGGTCGTCCAGGCCTCCTCTGCGGTCGCCCAAGTCGCTGACTTCGTCCAGTCCGCTGCTGTGGTCCAGGCCTCTGCGGTCCTCCAGGTCTCTTCTGCGGTCCTCCAGGTCTCTTCTGCGGTCCTCCAGGCCTCTTCTGCGGTCCTCCAGGCCTCCTCTGCGGTCGTCCAAGTCGCTGACTTCGTCCAGTCCGCTGCTGCGGTCCCCCAGGCCTCCTCTACGGTCGTCTAGGCCTCCTCTGCGGTCGTCCAGGCCTCCTCTGCGGTCGTCCAGGCCTCCTCTGCGGTCCTCCAGGCCTCCTCTGCGGTCCTCCAGGCCTCCTCTGCAGTCCTCCAGGCCTCCTCTGCGGTCCTCCAGGCCTCCTCTGCGGTCGTCCAAGTCGCTGACTTCGTCCAGTCCGCTGCTGCGGTCCCCCAGGCCTCCTCTACGGTCGTCCAGGCCTCCTCTGCGGTCGTCCAGGCCTCCTCTGCGGTCGTCCAGGCCTCCTCTGCGGTCCTCCAGGCCTCCTCTGCGGTCCTCCAGGCCTCCTCTGCGGTCCTCCAGGCCTCCTCTGTGGTCGTCCATGCCGCTGACTTCGTCCAGTCCGCTGCGGTCCTCCAGGCCTCCTCTGCGGTCCTCCAGGCCTCCTCTGCGGTCGTCCAGGCCTCCTCTGCGGTCGTCCAGGCCTCCTCTGCGGTCGTCCAGGCCTCCTCTGCGGTCCTCCAGGCCTCCTCTGCGGTCCTCCAGGCCTCCTCTGCGGTCCTCCAGGCCTCCTCTGTGGTCGTCCATGCCGCTGACTTCGTCCAGTCCGCTGCGGTCCTCCAGGCCTCCTCTGCGGTCCTCCAGGCCTCCTCTGCGGTCCTCCAGGCCTCCTCTGCGGTCCTCCAGGCCTCCTCTGTGGTCGTCCATGCCGCTGACTTCGTCCAGTCCGCTGCGGTCCTCCAGGCCTCCTCTGCGGTCCTCCAGGCCTCCTCTGCGGTCGTCCAGGCCTCCTCTGCGGTCGTCCAGGCCTCCTCTGTGGTCCTCCAGGCCTCCTCTGTGGTCCTCCAGGCCTCCTCTGCGGTCCTCCAGGCCTCCTCTGCGGTCCTCCAGGCCTCCTCTGCGGTCCTCCAGGCCTCCTCTGTGGTCGTCCATGCCGCTGACTTCGTCCAGTCCGCTGCGGTCCTCCAGGCCTCCTCTGCGGTCCTCCAGGCCTCCTCTGCGGTCCTCCAGGCCTCGGTCGTCCAGGCCGCTGACTTGAACCGCTTGGTGGTGTGTTGCAATGATGGTGCGGCAAACTCCAACTTGCCATTCTTCCCTCGTTTGTTCAATGACTTTCTTCATGGCTTCTACCATCTGTTCCTTTATGCCTTCTTTAAGGCCAGCCACATCGGTCTGCAGCTGATTGACCTGTCCACCAACTTCTGACTCCATATTGGTCACCTTACTGAGTAGCTCCTTTAGTAAAACAGGACAGGTACACTGGCAGTCCTGCACTTTGGTGTTCACATCTGTGAAATGCAACCTTCTTCGTGGTGAATGTGTCATGTCTTCTTGTCCAGGGGTGGCTACATGGTCCAAAAAAGAAGCTTCCTGATGCAGCGTGTTTGTCACGTCCTCTAGCACCGGTATTTCCAGATTCATTGGCTGAACACTGTGATCTGCAGGAGATGGAACAATTACATCATTTGCCACACCACATATCATCTCCAACGTATTATTCTTTGCCTTGGCATTTTTTCGTGGTTTCACCACATTTTCTTTCTGAGCCGCCTTGGCAGTTTTCTTCTTCTTTTGTGGGACTAATGCAGCAAGTTTCTGTGCCACTGATGGGTGGGTTTTGGCACTCCCGTAAAATCTGGTAGTCTGCATTCTTTGTCTTTTGTCTAAAAATATAAAAACCACAATAAGAAAACATGTAAAGCACAGCATGCTAAAAATAGCAAACAACTGTACATTTTCAAATAAAGTGCACAACAGTAAAGTGCAAATACTGTACAGTATTTGCCTTTTTTCCCTGTGCCTCCCAACAAGAACCTCTGCAGGAGGGACAGAATGCTCTGTTACGGACTTCAGTTTAAATATACAGTATGATTACCATCACCTGTGCGAACAACTATACTGTACAGTAGTTACTGTATTTGATAAGATAGGTGTTTCACCACAAGTGATAGCAATCATTCAGTACTACTGCACATACCTGTAGTACACCGGGATAAGCAAGGTCTATGTACATTACGTTATACCGAGCTGGATCGCTTAGCAACCTGACAAAATGGCCACCGACCGTGAACTCCCAGCACGTGGCAGCGCTTGGATATGGAGTGAGATACAGTATGGTACAGTCCAGGGGCAATGCTGAAGGAGCGTCACAATCCCCTAGCTCAATTACTAGAGCCATCTTAACAGCAGTGTGGGCCCCTGGACACAGCAATGCACTGGGGCCCCTACCCACTCACCAGCGGAAGGGGTGGGGGGAGCTATCAGCGGCAGCTTTGATGCTCCGCGGGGGATAGGGGGGGTTCTATCTTTCGCTCAGTATGTACAGTAGGACCTGGAGAAATAATTTCTGCTAATTATTCCTTTACTGCACAGATGGGGCAGGAAGGAGAACACTAAACTGTAGAAGGGGGCATTGTGCTGAATGAAGGGGCCCTGGTACATGACTTCCAGGGTGGTAGGGGGTGTTTAATACACAGGGGAGGAGTGGATAATGGAGTGGGCTTAATATTAGTGTTATGGACTGCAATTAGTTTCCTGTATGAAACAGATACAGTACAGTAAATAACCCTCCTTGGAAGTGCATGGGCCCTGTGAGACTTACAGTAGTGTACAGCATAAGGGTCGACTGACATGATGTACAAGCATTACATACAGTACATGTCAGTACTGTATGTAAATTCTTCAATTATTGCCTAACAACAATGCTGCTTACTGTATATTAAATACTGTAGGCCTAGAAATGTGCATCTCAATATAGTAGTTAAAAACACAGGGGCCTATGTGGATAAGCGAGTTCTATGCACACTAAAAATGGCCACCGACCGTGAACCCCCAGCACGTGGCAGCGCTCGGATATGTAGTGAGATACAGTATGGCATACATTTCACAGTTCAGGGGGCAATGCTGAAGGAGCGTCACAATCCCCTAGCTCAATTACATTGGGATAAGCGAGGTCTATGCACACTACGGTATACCGAGCTGGATCGCTTAGCAACCTGACAAAATGGCCGCCGACCGTGAACTCCCAGCACGTGGCAGCGCTCGGATATGTAGTGAGATACAATATGGCATACATTTCACAGTTCAGGGGGCAATGCTGAAGGAGCGTCACAATCCCCTAGCTCAATTACATTGGGATAAGCGAGGTCTATGCACATTACGGTATACCGAGCTGGATCGCTTAGCAACCTGACAAAATGGCCGCCGACCGTGAACTCCCAGCACGTGGCAGCGCTCGGATATGTAGTGAGATACAATATGGCATACATTTCACAGTTCAGGGGGCAATGCTGAAGGAGCGTCACAATCCCCTAGCTCAATTACACTGGGATAAGCGAGGTCTACTGTATGCACATTACGGTATACCGAGCTGGATCGCTTAGCAACCTGACAAAATGGCCGCCGACCGTGAACTCCCAGCACGTGGCAGCGCTCGGATATGGAGTGAGATACAATATGGCATACATTTCACAGTTCAGGGGGCAATGCTGAAGGAGCGTCACAATCCCCTAGCTCAATTACACTGGGATAAGCGAGGTCTACTGTATGCACATTACGGTATACCGAGCTGGATCGCTTAGCAACCTGACAAAATGGCCGCCGACCGAGAACTCCCAGCACGTGGCAGCGCTCGGATATGTAGTGAGATACAATATGGCATACATTTCACAGTTCAGGGGGCAATGCTGAAGGAGCGTCACAATCCCCTAGCTCAATTACATTGGGATAAGCGAGGTCTATGCACATTACGGTATACCGAGCTGGATCGCTTAGCAACCTGACAAAATGGCCACCGACCGTGAACTCCCAGCACGTGGCAGCGCTCGGATATGTAGTGAGATACAGTATGGCATACATTTTAAAATACACCGGGATAAGTTGTACAGGCCATGGAGCAATGCACAGGGACATTCATCATTTACGTACAGTATATAAATAATTGTAAACCGTAAATGAAAGAATTACCGGTCAAATACTGTATGACGAAACTGTGTCAATGAGCTGGAACAGTATGGCCTGTGAAGAAGTTTTCGAAGGCAGAAACGGAGAGCAAATTATCAGGAGATTTCTGAAAGGTCGGAGAAGATCCACACAGCAAGTCTGCCTACGAGGAAACAGATGTGCAAAGTGGGTAGCGGGCGGTGACTGAGACGCTCTTTTATTCACATTCAAAAGTACAGTATGCTCTGTGATTGGTGTAAGGATGAATGCGCCTATATTGGCACCAATCACAGCGGTAAGAATTCCTTTTGTGTGAATGTGAATAAAAGAGAGTCTCAGTCACCGCCCCGCTACCCACTTTGCAAAGCTGTTTCCTCGTAAGCAGACTTGCTGTGTGGATCTTCTCCGACCTTTCAGAAATCTCCTGATAATTTGCTCTCCGTTTCTGCCTTCGAAAACTTCTTCACAGGCCATACTGTTCCAGCTCATTGACACAGTTTCGTCATACAGTATTTGACCGGTAATTCTTTCATTTACGGTTTACAATTATTTATATACTGTACGTAAATGATGAATGTCCCTGTGCATTGCTCCATGGCCTGTACAACTTATCCCGGTGTATTTTAAAATGTATGCCATACTGTATCTCACTACATATCCGAGCGCTGCCACGTGCTGGGAGTTCACGGTCGGTGGCCATTTTGTCAGGTTGCTAAGCGATCCAGCTCGGTATACCGTAATGTGCATAGACCTCGCTTATCCCAATGTAATTGAGCTAGGGGATTGTGACGCTCCTTCAGCATTGCCCCCTGAACTGTGAAATGTATGCCATATTGTATCTCACTACATATCCGAGCGCTGCCACGTGCTGGGAGTTCACGGTCGGCGGCCATTTTGTCAGGTTGCTAAGCGATCCAGCTCGGTATACCGTAATGTGCATACAGTAGACCTCGCTTATCCCAGTGTAATTGAGCTAGGGGATTGTGACGCTCCTTCAGCATTGCCCCCTGAACTGTGAAATGTATGCCATATTGTATCTCACTACATATCCGAGCGCTGCCACGTGCTGGGAGTTCACGGTCGGTGGCCATTTTGTCAGGTTGCTAAGCGATCCAGCTCGGTATACCGTAATGTGCATAGACCTCGCTTA
Source organism: Pseudophryne corroboree (assembly GCF_028390025.1). Taxonomy (NCBI): domain Eukaryota; kingdom Metazoa; phylum Chordata; class Amphibia; order Anura; family Myobatrachidae; genus Pseudophryne; species Pseudophryne corroboree. The sequence continues at coordinate 646,330,324 of NC_086447.1, read as the reverse complement.
TCCCAATGTAATTGAGCTAGGGGATTGTGACGCTCCTTCAGCATTGCCCCCTGAACTGTGAAATGTATGCCATATTGTATCTCACTCCATATCCGAGCGCTGCCACGTGCTGGGAGTTCACGGTCGGCGGCCATTTTGTCAGGTTGCTAAGCGATCCAGCTCGGTATACCGTAATGTGCATAGACCTCGCTTATCCCAATGTAATTGAGCTAGGGGATTGTGACGCTCCTTCAGCATTGCCCCCTGAACTGTGAAATGTATGCCATATTGTATCTCACTACATATCCGAGCGCTGCCACGTGCTGGGAGTTCACGGTCGGCGGCCATTTTGTCAGGTTGCTAAGCGATCCAGCTCGGTATACCGTAGTGTGCATAGACCTCGCTTATCCCAATGTAATTGAGCTAGGGGATTGTGACGCTCCTTCAGCATTGCCCCCTGAACTGTGAAATGTATGCCATACTGTATCTCACTACATATCCGAGCGCTGCCACGTGCTGGGGGTTCACGGTCGGTGGCCATTTTTAGTGTGCATAGAACTCGCTTATCCACATAGGCCCCTGTGTTTTTAACTACTATATTGAGATGCACATTTCTAGGCCTACAGTATTTAATATACAGTAAGCAGCATTGTTGTTAGGCAATAATTGAAGAATTTACATACAGTACTGACATGTACTGTATGTAATGCTTGTACATCATGTCAGTCGACCCTTATGCTGTACACTACTGTAAGTCTCACAGGGCCCATGCACTTCCAAGGAGGGTTATTTACTGTACTGTATCTGTTTCATACAGTCCATAACACTGAAGTTGTATTTTCAGTACTGTACAGTATACAATACTTAAATTTGAACATCAGGTACTGGATAGTAAACATGTACAGTATTAACTTCTATCATAAAACTCTTATGCATTTTCAGATGTGTAAATTTTAGACTACAGTATTCACAAATGTTTTCTCTCCATACAGGAATTATAGTTGGACAACATGCCAGTAACTATCAACAAAACGATGAGCAAGATAATCGCCAACATGAAAAAAGAAAATAAAACCATCAAAGAGATCCATGCATGGCTCAAGGAAAGTGGCATTATAGTCACTTTAGAAACGGTGCGCTATCATGCATTCGAGAGAACAACGCCCAGATTTGTATTTCCTACAAAATGCACATGGTACGTACTGTACACTACTGTAATGTTTAAATGACTTGCTTTATACCATAAACAATTTTTTTGAAATAAAATAAAAACTTCATCAATTGTAACTGTGATTGTGCTGTTCATGAATTCATATTTTTCATACTGTATTGTACTGTAGGAGAGTGCAACAAATTGTGGAGGAACTAACTCGTGAGGATGATGAGCGTACTGCTCTGCAAATAAAACGAATTCTCCATTCCAAGTATGACCTGGACATATCGGCCACCAGCATCAGAAGGATGCGACGGAAAATGGGATGGACCTTTGGCGCAACAAGGTAAAATACTGAAAGCAGTATAAACCATACAGTAAATGCACTGTTAATAATCCCTTGATACGTGATATAATAATGCCATAAATCATTATACAGAGTGTGTACTCTATACTATATACAGTATGTGTGTGTGTATATACTGTATATATTCTATCCCAAAAGAGATACCTACTGTATAGGCACTCAGAGACAGCAATGAAGCATTGCCGGCTTATTGTGATGATTACATACTGTATACTGTGTGTGTGTGTGTGTGTGTTTGTGTGTATGTACAGTATGTATATATATATATTACTCTGTATGTAACTTAATGTACTGTATGTACAGTTTAATGTATACAGTAGGTATATAATACAGTATACTGCACATACAGTCTACTGTATATACAGTAATCTGTAAATCTGTAATTTCATAACTGTATCTGATTTCATTATTTTTGGCTCTTCACAGGATATCTCCAATGATAAGAGATGTGAATAAAGAAAAGAGAGTGGAACAGGCACGGCGATGGATTGAGAGTGGTGAAACATTTGATGATGTCATTTTCACAGATGAATCGTCTGTTGCCCTTGAGCGGTTCTCCAGAATGTCATTCAGGAAACGTAACCATATCTCTTTAAAACCACGCCCAAAGCATCCATTGAAAATCCATGTATGGGGAGGCATATCACGATTAGGAGCTGGTCCCCTATTATTTTTCGAAGGTACAGTACTATACTTTATTCTGTGCCTGTGTTCTGTAAAAATACATGTTGTACTGTAGAGTACGTGTAACTGCACAATAAAAGGAGTTGCTTATTAATGAACAACATTTTTTGATTTCTGTAGGAATCATGGATAAGAAATATTTCCAAGAAACAATAGTAGAGAAATGTATGGTGCCATTTGTGAATAAATATTACCAACTCACCATAGGATATTCCAAGACAATGATCCTAAACACTCCGCCTCAGCCAAATTTATGGAAGAGAAAGGTATGAATTGGGAACGCACACCACCAGAGTGAGTATTCTTTCAACAGTGTACAAGTAAAATTTTGGATAGCACTCTAGTACTGTAAAAAAAATTTTTGTTTAATAAACAGTACAATATTGTATGTTTAATTTTCTCTATTTACTGTAATGTAATTAATTTTTTCTATACGCTTTTTTTTTATTTTTATATAGATCACCAGACATGAACCCAATCGAATTAGTGTGGGCTCAATTGAAGAGGTACGTTAGGAGTGTTGCAAAGCCAACAACAAAACAGCAACTGGTGGATGGGATAAAGAAATTTTGGCTAGAAGTACTCACACCTGAACATTGTAATAATTATATAAATCACCTGTATAAAGTATTACCTGTTGTAGTTGAAAGAAATGGTCAAGCCACAAATATGTAGTTCTGTATTTTCTGTTTAAAATTTTAAATTGGTGCATTATTAAAAAAAAATGATAAAATTGCCTTTGTCTGATTATTGCATAAACTAATGTAGAATATTATACAGTAGTAATGTTATTGATGTGTACTGTATGAACAGTTATTTTCAGTTTTATAAGTCCTGAATAAGAGTACTGTACATTTTGATCAGTGCAGTACATGGAATCGGATGTTGTAATACTTTATTTTTACATTAATATTGATGTTTTTCCAATAAATATTCAATTTTACAGTATGGTACGGTACAGTACATGAGGGTACCTGTACAGTATGATACGTCATTATGGGGGAGAAATACTGTATCCACTAAATGTACAGTAAAATGTTTTTTTCTTATTACAAACACACAAATGCATCTCAGATGGAAATATGCTATACACAGCAGACAGCTTATGGTGACAGAACTTCCCTACTGTATCCCCACCCATAGTCGTGGTATATTTTAGATTGCCTAATGAGACACTCCTGCAGCATTGCCAATGATTCATGTAAAACCTGTGTGCAAACAGTATCTGTATTGAATGCAAAGTACAGTAAGAGTACAGTATACAGTATTATCAGAGCCAAACCTGACCAACATGATGCCCTAGGCTAGATTTTGGCTGATGCCCTCTTGCACAGATGCTACGTAGTTCCGCCTCTAACCCTGCACCCCTTTCCCAGCACCATCACCCATTTTGGCGCTCCTACCCCCTATAATCTAAATAAGAACAATGTGCACATTTAGTGCCAGCCCAAAACAGTGTACAGTATGTTCTTGCTGGGAAGGGGCATGGTAACACAATAATACCCGAAGATGAAATGACACAACACAGTACTGCAACTTTATTCACATTATATCATGCAGTGGTGTCTCTTATTCTCATGACATCATATCATAGTACCACATTACTCCTAACAGTAATGCCCCTTATTCACATTACACCCCACCACATTCATCTTTATTTACATTAGACCACAGGTTCTCAAACTCAGTCCTCAGGACCCCACACAGTGCAGGTTTTGCAGGTCTCACAGAATCACAAGTGAAAAAATTAGCTCCACCTACTGTATGGACCTTCTAAAATGTGTCAGTTAGTAATGAATACATCTGTGCACTTGCTGGTTTACCTGCAAAACATGCACTGTGTGGGGTCCTGAGGACCAAGTTTGAGAACCACTGCATTAGACCATGCAGTAGTGCCCTTTCCTTATGTTACACCAGAAAATATTGTAGTACACCTTATACACATACAGTACAGTAATGCCACACATTAGTAATGCATTTCATATTTAAATTTTCTGATTTAATTTCATAGAGCCGCAGTCACTCACAGAATATAGGCATGTACTGTAGCATCTCATTTTATTCTGCAGAAGCTGATTATTCCCGTTTGGCTAGTTTGCCGCCTCTGTACAGTATATCACAATAGAAAAAAGTTATAGTGTCAGTGAAAAAAGCACCTCATGACAGATACTGTACACAAGCTCATGTCTAAATACTGTATACTGTAAGCAGTGACATTAAGGGGTACAGTACTGTATATGCAATTGCAGTCGAATTCCGGAAGGAATACCGAAAAAATGGACACGGGATCCCCCATCTTTTTAGAACCAGCACCGGGCTCTGCGCCTGGTCCTGGTGCAAAAAATAAGGGGGACAAAAAAAGCGTAGGGGTTCCCCATATTTTTTGAATCAGCACTGGGCTCCACTAGCTGGACAGATAATGCACAGCCGGGGGAGACTTTTATACCGGTCCCTGCGGCCATGGAATTAAATACCCAACTAGTCACACCTGGCCGGAGTACCCTGGAGGAGTGGGGGCCCCTTAAATCAAGGGGACCCCCCTCCAGCCACTCGATTATCTCTATCACCCCTGTGTATTGTAGCTAGGGGATTGTGACGCTCCTTCAGCATTGCCCCGTAGCCTGCAAAATCTGTGCTGTTATTTGCTCCATAGCTGAGTGCCTCCTAGGAGCTACTGTAGGAGTCACAGGCGGTAGCCATTTCAATTGAGTCTGCCCTGCTATAGAATTGTACAGGTATGTGTACATTACCGTACGGTGCATAGAACCTTTACAGTAGAAACTCTCCTGCAGCTTTGGCCTGCTTTACTGTATGTACTGTAAAACTTGTGTTTTGTCAGTTTGCTATGCGACCGAGCCCGGTGTAACGTACAGTACTGTAATGTGCATAGACCTCGCTTACAGTATCTCTGTGTATTTTGGCTAGGGGATTGTGACGCTCCTTCAGCATCGCCCCGTAGCCTGCACAGCTTATGCCATTTCTCATTCCATACCCAACTGCTGCCTGCCACGAGGTGGGGGTTCAGGAGGTGGGGGTTCATGGGTAGTGGTCGTTTTGACAGTGTGCTATGCGATTGAGTCCGGTGTACCGTAATACTGTATGCAATCCTACAGTAGCTTATCCCTCCCCTGTGTATTTTGGCTAGGGGATTGTGACGCTCCTTCAGCATTGCCCCATAACCTGCACAAGGGTTCAGGGGCGGCGGCCATTTTGCCAGTGTGCTACAGTATGTCATCGAGTCCGGTGTACCATAATATGCATACTGTGTATTTTAGCTAGGGGATTGTGACGCTCCTTCAGCATTGCCCCATAGTCTGTACAATCTGGACTATTACTTGCTCCGTAGCCTAGGGCCTCTGTGGGGCAAGGAGTCATAGGTGGTAGCCATTTCTATTCAGTCTGCCCAGCTACAGAATTGTATGTGTACTGTGTACGGAGCATAGTACCTTAACCTGCATAGAACCTGCACATTATGGTACACCGGACTCGATCGCATAGAACCGCTCATGCAGCTACTGTATGCCCTGGTTTACAGTATGTGAATAAAAAAAATAATAAAGTGTCTGAAAAAAACTACAGTAACATGCATTCGTACTTAAGGAATCGAACCCTGGACTCTGAGTATAGGAAGCGAAACACTTCACCACTTCGCCGCAGACAAATGTATAAATCCGTTGGTTTTGATTATGCTGTAATGGCTACGGGATTAGGACGATAACATACTGTAGAAAATTCCTAATCTTGAGAGGCAAAAGTGAACTTGTAACACACATCCATTTGCGACAGTGTACACTACTGGTTTTACAGTACTGTGTTTTGTCTGCGGGACTTGGACGCTCACATACAGTATTCATAAAGTATTGTAGATGGATCATATACTGTATGCTGTACTACTGTATTTGCGTCGGTGTCGTACTGTATATACAGTACTGTATTAAATAATGCAGCGTAATGAGTACAGTATTTGCTGTATGCAGCGTAATGAGACGCCTTAGTAAAGTAGTCCTTATTATGTATGTCAGTATTGTATTTTACGGGAGACCACACGCATGCGCAGTGGTGATTGTAAAAAGCGACATCTGGTGGCTGATCGCAGGTATTACACGTAAAGGTAACGCCAAACGTCAAATGTCTGTCTCCGTGCGATTAGATAGCCTCTCTGTGGCTAGGCGCGCCTCGCTACGCCACAGTACGCTGCGTATGGTCGAACGGGACAACCGCCGCGGCCACTCAAGATAAAGGTGGCTACATCTGTACCTTGGACACTGTAGCTTATTCACATAAATCTCTGATAAATTGTGTGTCTGGTATGCACAGTCTGGTTAGCACAGTTAGTAAGGTGTTGGGTTTGCACTATCAAATTAAGACTGTCATTGGTTTGAATCCCATATAATCATGTTTTTATTTTACTAGTGTGGTTTGTGGCTTTATAATATGAATGCCTATGTCTTTTAACAACAATAGTCAAATCTTCCAATGGACTTTTTAGTGAAACCAAATAGATAGCTTTATTTTCTCTTTGTTTACTCAACTATTGAATGCTTATGTCTTTTAAATTTAGTAGGAAAGTATACTAATGACTTGCTTATGACACCCCATAGAATATATTATGTTTAGTACCATGTACACTGTAGCTTATTCACTTAAATCTCTGATAAATTGCGCGTTTGGTATGCACAGTCTGGTTAGCACAGTTAGTAAGGTGTTGGGTTTGCACTATCAAATTAAGACTGTCATTGGTTCGAAACCCGTGTTAGCATGTTTTTATTTTACTTGTGTGGTTTGTGGCTCTATAATATGAATGCCTATGTCTTTTAACAACAATAGTCAAGACTTCCAATGGACTTTTTAGTGAAACCCAATAGATAGCTTTATTTTCTCTTTGTTTACTCAAATATTGAATGCTTATGTCTTTTAAATTTAATAGGAAAGTATTCTAATGACTTGCTTAGTACACCCCATAGAATATATTATGTTTAGTACCTTGGACACTGTAGCTTATTCACTTAAATCTCTGATAAATTGTGTGTCTGGTATGCACAGTCTGGTTAGCACAGTTAGTAAGGTGTTGGGTTTGCACTATCAAATTAAGACTGTCATTGGTTTGAATCCCATGTTATCATGTTTTTATTTTACTTGTGTTGTTTGTGGCTCTATAATATGAATGCCTATGATTTTTAACAACAATAGTCAAGTCTTCCAATGGACTTTTTAGTGAAACCCAATAGATAGCTTTATTTTCTCTTTGTTTACTCAAATATTGAATGCTTATGTTTTGTAAATTTAGTAGGAAAGTATTCTAATGACTTGCTTAGGACACCCCATAGAATATATTATGTTTAGTACATTGGACACGGTAGCTTATTCACTTAAATCTCTGATAAATTGTGTGTCTGGTATGCACAGTCTGGTTAGCACAGTTAGTAAGGTGTTGGGTTTGTACTATCAAATTAAGACTGTCATTGGTTCGAATCCCATGTTTTTATTTTACTAGTGTGTTTTGTGGCTCTATAATATGAATGCCTATGTCTTTTAACAACAACAGTCAATTCTTCCAATGGACTTTTTAGTGAAACCCAATAGATAGCTTTATTTTCTCTTTGTTTACTCAAATATTGAATGCTTATGTCTTATAAATTTAGTAGGAAAGTAATCTAATGACTTGCTTATGACACCCCATTGAATATATTATGTTTAGTACCTTGGACACTGTAGCTTATTAACTTAAATCTCTGATAAATTGTGTGTCTGGTATGCACAGTCTGGTTAGCACAGTTAGTAGGGTGTTGGGTTTGCACTATCAAGTTAAGACTGTCATTGGTTCAAATCCCATATTATCATGTTTTTATTTAACTTGTGTGGTTTATGGCTCTATACTATGAATGCCTATGTCTTTTAACAACAATAGTCAATTCTTCCAATGGACTTTTTAGTGAAACCCAATAGATAGCTTTATTTTCTCTTTGTTTACTCAAATATTGAATGCTTATGTCTTGTAAATTTAGTAGGAAAGTATTCTAATGACTTGCTTATGACACCCCATTGAAAATATTATGTTTAGTACCTTGGACACTGTAGCTTATTCACTTAAATCTCTGATAAATTGTGTGTCTGGTATGCACAGTCTGGTTAGCACAGTTAGTAAGGTGTTGGGTTTGCACTATCAAATTAAGACTGTCATTGGTTTGAATCCCATGTAATCATGTTTTTATTTTACTAGTGTGGTTTGTGGCTCTATAATATGAATGCCTATGTCTTTTAACAACAATAGTCAAATCTTCCAATGGACTTTTTAGTGAAACCCAATAGATAGCTTTATTTTCTCTTTGTTTACTCAAATATTGAATGCTTATGTCTTATAAATTTAGTAGGAAAGTATTCTAATGACTTGCTTATGACACCCCATAGAATATATGTTTAGTACCTTGGACACTGTAGCTTATTCACTTAAATCTCTGATAAATTGTGCATCTGTATGCACAGTCTGGTTAGCACAGTTAGTAAGGTGTTGGGTTTGCACTATCAAATTAAGACTGTTATTGGTTCAAATCCCATATTATCATGTTTTTATTTTACTAGTGTGGTTTGTGGCTCTATACTGTGAATGCCTATGTCTTTTAACAACAATAGTCAATTCTTCCAATGGACTTTTTAGTGAAACCCAATAGATAGCTTTATTTTCTCTTTGTTTACTCAAATATTGAATGCTTATGTCTTGTAAATTTAGTAGTAAAGTATTCTAATGATTTGCTTAGGACACCCCATAGAATATATTATGTTTAGTACATTGGACACGGTAGCTTATTCACTTAAATCTCTGATAAATTGTGTGCCTGGTATGAACAGTCTGGTTAGCACAGTTAGTAAGGTGTTGGGTTTGTACTGTCAAATTAAGACTGTCATTGGTTCGAATCCCATGTTTTCATGTTTTTATTTTACTTGTGTGGTTTGTGGCTCTGTAATATGAATGCCTATGTCTTTTAACAACAATAGTCAAGTCTTCCAATGGACTTTTTAGTGAAACCCAATAGATAGCTTTATTTTCTCTTTGTTTACTCAAATATTGAATGCTTATGTCTTGTAAATTTAGTAGTAAAGTATTCTAATGACTTGCTTAGGACACCCCATAGAATATATTATGTTTAGTACATTGGACACGGTAGCTTATTCACTTAAATCTCTGATAAATTGTGTGCCTGGTATGAACAGTCTGGTTAGCACAGTTAGTAAGGTGTTGGGTTTGTACTGTCAAATTAAGACTGTCATTGGTTCGAATCCCATGTTTTCATGTTTTTATTTTACTTGTGTGGTTTGTGGCTCTGTAATATGAATGCCTATGTCTTTTAACAACAATAGTCAAGTCTTCCAATGGACTTTTTAGTGAAACCCAATAGATAGCTTTATTTTCTCTTTGTTTACTCAAATATTGAATGCTTATGTCTTATGAATTTAGTAGGAAAGTATTCTAATGACTTGCTTATGACACCCCATAGAATATATTATGTTTAGTACCTTGGACACTGTAGCTTATTCACTTAAATCTCTGATAAATTGTGTGTCTGTATGCACAGTCTGGTTAGCACAGTTAGTGAGGTGTTGGGTTTGAACTATCAAATTAAGACTGTCATTGGTTCAAATCCCATATTATCATGTTTTTATTTTACTAGTGTGGTTTGTGGCTCTATACTATGAATGCCTATGTCTTTTAACAACAATAGTCAATTCTTCCAATGGACTTTTTAGTGAAACAAAATAGATAGCTTTATTTTCTCTTTGTTTACTCAAATATTGAATGCTTATGTCTTATAAATTTAGTAGGAAAGTATTCTAATGACTTGCTTATGACACCCCATTGAATATATTATGTTTAGTACCTTGGACACTGTAGCTTATTCACTTAAATCTCTGATAAATTGTGTGTCTGGTATGCACAGTCTGGTTAGCACAGTTAGTAAGGTGTTGGGTTTGCACTATCAAATTAAGACTGTCATTGGTTTGAATCCCATGTAATCATGTTTTTATTTTACTAGTGTGGTTTGTGGCTTTATAATATGAATGCCTATGTCTTTTAACAACAATAGTCAAATCTTCCAATGGACTTTTTAGTGAAACCCAATAGATAGCTTTATTTTCTCTTTGTTTACTCAATTATTGAATGCTTATGTCTTTTAAATTTAGTAGGAAAGTATACTAATGACTTGCTTATGACACCCCATAGAATATATTATGTTTAGTACCATGTACACTGTAGCTTATTCACTTAAATCTCTGATAAATTGCGCGTTTGGTATGCACAGTCTGGTTAGCACAGTTAGTAAGGTGTTGGGTTTGCACTATCAAATTAAGACTGTCATTGGTTCGAAACCCGTGTTAGCATGTTTTTATTTTACTTGTGTGGTTTGTGGCTCTATAATATGAATGCCTATGTCTTTTAACAACAATAGTCAAGACTTCCAATGGACTTTTTAGTGAAACCCAATAGATAGCTTTATTTTCTCTTTGTTTACTCAAATATTGAATGCTTATGTCTTTTAAATTTAATAGGAAAGTATTCTAATGACTTGCTTAGTACACCCCATAGAATATATTATGTTTAGTACCTTGGACACTGTAGCTTATTCACTTAAATCTCTGATAAATTGTGTGTCTGGTATGCACAGTCTGGTTAGCACAGTTAGTAAGGTGTTGGGTTTGCACTATCAAATTAAGACTGTCATTGGTTTGAATCCCATGTTATCATGTTTTTATTTTACTTGTGTTGTTTGTGGCTCTATAATATGAATGCCTATGATTTTTAACAACAATAGTCAAGTCTTCCAATGGACTTTTTAGTGAAACCCAATAGATAGCTTTATTTTCTCTTTGTTTACTCAAATATTGAATGCTTATGTTTTGTAAATTTAGTAGGAAAGTATTCTAATGACTTGCTTAGGACACCCCATAGAATATATTATGTTTAGTACATTGGACACGGTAGCTTATTCACTTAAATCTCTGATAAATTGTGTGTCTGGTATGCACAGTCTGGTTAGCACAGTTAGTAAGGTGTTGGGTTTGTACTATCAAATTAAGACTGTCATTGGTTCGAATCCCATGTTTTTATTTTACTAGTGTGTTTTGTGGCTCTATAATATGAATGCCTATGTCTTTTAACAACAACAGTCAATTCTTCCAATGGACTTTTTAGTGAAACCCAATAGATAGCTTTATTTTCTCTTTGTTTACTCAAATATTGAATGCTTATGTCTTATAAATTTAGTAGGAAAGTAATCTAATGACTTGCTTATGACACCCCATTGAATATATTATGTTTAGTACCTTGGACACTGTAGCTTATTAACTTAAATCTCTGATAAATTGTGTGTCTGGTATGCACAGTCTGGTTAGCACAGTTAGTAGGGTGTTGGGTTTGCACTATCAAGTTAAGACTGTCATTGGTTCAAATCCCATATTATCATGTTTTTATTTAACTTGTGTGGTTTATGGCTCTATACTATGAATGCCTATGTCTTTTAACAACAATAGTCAATTCTTCCAATGGACTTTTTAGTGAAACCCAATAGATAGCTTTATTTTCTCTTTGTTTACTCAAATATTGAATGCTTATGTCTTGTAAATTTAGTAGGAAAGTATTCTAATGACTTGCTTATGACACCCCATTGAAAATATTATGTTTAGTACCTTGGACACTGTAGCTTATTCACTTAAATCTCTGATAAATTGTGTGTCTGGTATGCACAGTCTGGTTAGCACAGTTAGTAAGGTGTTGGGTTTGCACTATCAAATTAAGACTGTCATTGGTTTGAATCCCATGTAATCATGTTTTTATTTTACTAGTGTGGTTTGTGGCTCTATAATATGAATGCCTATGTCTTTTAACAACAATAGTCAAATCTTCCAATGGACTTTTTAGTGAAACCCAATAGATAGCTTTATTTTCTCTTTGTTTACTCAAATATTGAATGCTTATGTCTTATAAATTTAGTAGGAAAGTATTCTAATGACTTGCTTATGACACCCCATAGAATATATGTTTAGTACCTTGGACACTGTAGCTTATTCACTTAAATCTCTGATAAATTGTGCATCTGTATGCACAGTCTGGTTAGCACAGTTAGTAAGGTGTTGGGTTTGCACTATCAAATTAAGACTGTTATTGGTTCAAATCCCATATTATCATGTTTTTATTTTACTAGTGTGGTTTGTGGCTCTATACTGTGAATGCCTATGTCTTTTAACAACAATAGTCAATTCTTCCAATGGACTTTTTAGTGAAACCCAATAGATAGCTTTATTTTCTCTTTGTTTACTCAAATATTGAATGCTTATGTCTTGTAAATTTAGTAGTAAAGTATTCTAATGATTTGCTTAGGACACCCCATAGAATATATTATGTTTAGTACATTGGACACGGTAGCTTATTCACTTAAATCTCTGATAAATTGTGTGCCTGGTATGAACAGTCTGGTTAGCACAGTTAGTAAGGTGTTGGGTTTGTACTGTCAAATTAAGACTGTCATTGGTTCGAATCCCATGTTTTCATGTTTTTATTTTACTTGTGTGGTTTGTGGCTCTGTAATATGAATGCCTATGTCTTTTAACAACAATAGTCAAGTCTTCCAATGGACTTTTTAGTGAAACCCAATAGATAGCTTTATTTTCTCTTTGTTTACTCAAATATTGAATGCTTATGTCTTGTAAATTTAGTAGTAAAGTATTCTAATGACTTGCTTAGGACACCCCATAGAATATATTATGTTTAGTACATTGGACACGGTAGCTTATTCACTTAAATCTCTGATAAATTGTGTGCCTGGTATGAACAGTCTGGTTAGCACAGTTAGTAAGGTGTTGGGTTTGTACTGTCAAATTAAGACTGTCATTGGTTCGAATTTCATGTTTTTATTTTACTTGTGTGGTTTGTGGCTCTGTAATATGAATGCCTATGTCTTTTAACAACAATAGTCAAGTCTTCCAATGGACTTTTTAGTGAAACCCAATAGATAGCTTTATTTTCTCTTTGTTTACTCAAATATTGAATGCTTATGTCTTATGAATTTAGTAGGAAAGTATTCTAATGACTTGCTTATGACACCCCATAGAATATATTATGTTTAGTACCTTGGACACTGTAGCTTATTCACTTAAATCTCTGATAAATTGTGTGTCTGTATGCACAGTCTGGTTAGCACAGTTAGTGAGGTGTTGGGTTTGCACTATCAAATTAAGACTGTCATTGGTTCAAATCCCATATTATCATGTTTTTATTTTACTAGTGTGGTTTGTGGCTCTATACTATGAATGCCTATGTCTTTTAACAACAATAGTCAATTCTTCCAATGGACTTTTTAGTGAAACAAAATAGATAGCTTTATTTTCTCTTTGTTTACTCAAATATTGAATGCTTATGTCTTATAAATTTAGTAGGAAAGTATTCTAATGACTTGCTTATGACACCCCATTGAATATATTATGTTTAGTACCTTGGACACTGTAGCTTATTCACTTAAATCTCTGATAAATTGTGTGTCTGGTATGCACAGTCTGGTTAGCACAGTTAGTAAGGTGTTGGGTTTGCACTATCAAATTAAGACTGTCATTGGTTTGAATCCCATGTAATCATGTTTTTATTTTACTAGTGTGGTTTGTGGCTTTATAATATGAATGCCTATGTCTTTTAACAACAATAGTCAAATCTTCCAATGGACTTTTTAGTGAAACCCAATAGATAGCTTTATTTTCTCTTTGTTTACTCAATTATTGAATGCTTATGTCTTTTAAATTTAGTAGGAAAGTATACTAATGACTTGCTTATGACACCCCATAGAATATATTATGTTTAGTACCATGTACACTGTAGCTTATTCACTTAAATCTCTGATAAATTGCGCGTTTGGTATGCACAGTCTGGTTAGCACAGTTAGTAAGGTGTTGGGTTTGCACTATCAAATTAAGACTGTCATTGGTTCGAAACCCGTGTTAGCATGTTTTTATTTTACTTGTGTGGTTTGTGGCTCTATAATATGAATGCCTATGTCTTTTAACAACAATAGTCAAGACTTCCAATGGACTTTTTAGTGAAACCCAATAGATAGCTTTATTTTCTCTTTGTTTACTCAAATATTGAATGCTTATGTCTTTTAAATTTAATAGGAAAGTATTCTAATGACTTGCTTAGTACACCCCATAGAATATATTATGTTTAGTACCTTGGACACTGTAGCTTATTCACTTAAATCTCTGATAAATTGTGTGTCTGGTATGCACAGTCTGGTTAGCACAGTTAGTAAGGTGTTGGGTTTGCACTATCAAATTAAGACTGTCATTGGTTTGAATCCCATGTTATCATGTTTTTATTTTACTTGTGTTGTTTGTGGCTCTATAATATGAATGCCTATGATTTTTAACAACAATAGTCAAGTCTTCCAATGGACTTTTTAGTGAAACCCAATAGATAGCTTTATTTTCTCTTTGTTTACTCAAATATTGAATGCTTATGTTTTGTAAATTTAGTAGGAAAGTATTCTAATGACTTGCTTAGGACACCCCATAGAATATATTATGTTTAGTACATTGGACACGGTAGCTTATTCACTTAAATCTCTGATAAATTGTGTGTCTGGTATGCACAGTCTGGTTAGCACAGTTAGTAAGGTGTTGGGTTTGTACTATCAAATTAAGACTGTCATTGGTTCGAATCCCATGTTTTTATTTTACTAGTGTGTTTTGTGGCTCTATAATATGAATGCCTATGTCTTTTAACAACAACAGTCAATTCTTCCAATGGACTTTTTAGTGAAACCCAATAGATAGCTTTATTTTCTCTTTGTTTACTCAAATATTGAATGCTTATGTCTTATAAATTTAGTAGGAAAGTAATCTAATGACTTGCTTATGACACCCCATTGAATATATTATGTTTAGTACCTTGGACACTGTAGCTTATTAACTTAAATCTCTGATAAATTGTGTGTCTGGTATGCACAGTCTGGTTAGCACAGTTAGTAGGGTGTTGGGTTTGCACTATCAAGTTAAGACTGTCATTGGTTCAAATCCCATATTATCATGTTTTTATTTAACTTGTGTGGTTTATGGCTCTATACTATGAATGCCTATGTCTTTTAACAACAATAGTCAATTCTTCCAATGGACTTTTTAGTGAAACCCAATAGATAGCTTTATTTTCTCTTTGTTTACTCAAATATTGAATGCTTATGTCTTGTAAATTTAGTAGGAAAGTATTCTAATGACTTGCTTATGACACCCCATTGAAAATATTATGTTTAGTACCTTGGACACTGTAGCTTATTAACTTAAATCTCTGATAAATTGTGTGTCTGGTATGCACAGTCTGGTTAGCACAGTTAGTAAGGTGTTGGGTTTGCACTATCAAATTAAGACTGTCATTGGTTTGAATCCCATGTAATCATGTTTTTATTTTACTAGTGTGGTTTGTGGCTCTATAATATGAATGCCTATGTCTTTTAACAACAATAGTCAAATCTTCCAATGGACTTTTTAGTGAAACCCAATAGATAGCTTTATTTTCTCTTTGTTTACTCAAATATTGAATGCTTATGTCTTATAAATTTAGTAGGAAAGTATTCTAATGACTTGCTTATGACACCCCATAGAATATATGTTTAGTACCTTGGACACTGTAGCTTATTCACTTAAATCTCTGATAAATTGTGCATCTGTATGCACAGTCTGGTTAGCACAGTTAGTAAGGTGTTGGGTTTGCACTATCAAATTAAGACTGTTATTGGTTCAAATCCCATATTATCATGTTTTTATTTTACTAGTGTGGTTTGTGGCTCTATACTGTGAATGCCTATGTCTTTTAACAACAATAGTCAATTCTTCCAATGGACTTTTTAGTGAAACCCAATAGATAGCTTTATTTTCTCTTTGTTTACTCAAATATTGAATGCTTATGTCTTGTAAATTTAGTAGTAAAGTATTCTAATGACTTGCTTAGGACACCCCATAGAATATATTATGTTTAGTACATTGGACACGGTAGCTTATTCACTTAAATCTCTGATAAATTGTGTGCCTGGTATGAACAGTCTGGTTAGCACAGTTCGTAAGGTGTTGGGTTTGTACTGTCAAATTAAGACTGTCATTGGTTCAAATCCCATGTTTTCATGTTTTTATTTTACTTGTGTGGTTTGTGGCTCTGTAATATGAATGCCTATGTCTTTTAACAACAATAGTCAAGTCTTCCAATGGACTTTTTAGTGAAACCCAATAGATAGCTTTATTTTCTCTTTGTTTACTCAAATATTGAATGCTTATGTCTTATAAATTTAGTAGGAAAGTATTCTAATGACTTGCTTATGACACCCCATAGAATATATTATGTTTAGTACCTTGGACACTGTAGCTTATTCACTTAAATCTCTGATAAATTGTGTGTCTGTATGCACAGTCTGGTTAGCACAGTTAGTGAGGTGTTGGGTTTGCACTATCAAATTAAGACTGTCATTGGTTCAAATCCCATATTATCATGTTTTTATTTTACTAGTGTGGTTTGTGGCTCTATACTATGAATGCCTATGTCTTTTAACAACAATAGTCAATTCTTCCAATGGACTTTTTAGTGAAACAAAATAGATAGCTTTATTTTCTCTTTGTTTACTCAAATATTGAATGCTTATGTCTTATAAATTTAGTAGGAAAGTATTCTAATGACTTGCTTATGACACCCCATTGAATATATTATGTTTAGTACCTTGGACACTGTAGCTTATTCACTTAAATCTCTGATAAATTGTGTGTCTGGTATGCACTGTCTGGTTAGCACAGTTAGTAAGGTGTTGGGTTTGCACTATCAAATTAAGACTGTCATTGGTTTGAATCCCATGTAATCATGTTTTTATTTTACTAGTGTGGTTTGTGGCTTTATAATATGAATGCCTATGTCTTTTAACAACAATAGTCAAATCTTCCAATGGACTTTTTAGTGAAACCCAATAGATAGCTTTATTTTCTCTTTGTTTACTCAATTATTGAATGCTTATGTCTTTTAAATTTAGTAGGAAAGTATACTAATGACTTGCTTATGACACCCCATAGAATATATTATGTTTAGTACCATGGACACTGTAGCTTATTCACTTAAATCTCTGATAAATTGCGCGTTTGGTATGCACAGTCTGGTTAGCACAGTTAGTAAGGTGTTGGGTTTGCACTATCAAATTAAGACTGTCATTGGTTCAAAACCCGTGTTAGCATGTTTTTATTTTACTTGTGTGGTTTGTGGCTCTATAATATGAATGCCTATGTCTTTTAACAACAATAGTCAAGACTTCCAATGGACTTTTTAGTGAAACCCAATAGATAGCTTTATTTTCTCTTTGTTTACTCAAATATTGAATGCTTATGTCTTTTAAATTTAATAGGAAAGTATTCTAATGACTTGCTTAGTACACCCCATAGAATATATTATGTTTAGTACCTTGGACACTGTAGCTTATTCACTTAAATCTCTGATAAATTGTGTGTCTGGTATGCACAGTCTGGTTAGCACAGTTAGTAAGGTGTTGGGTTTGCACTATCAAATTAAGACTGTCATTGGTTTGAATCCCATGTTATCATGTTTTTATTTTACTTGTGTTGTTTGTGGCTCTATAATATGAATGCCTATGTTTTTTAACAACAATAGTCAAGTCTTCCAATGGACTTTTTAGTGAAACCCAATAGATAGCTTTATTTTCTCTTTGTTTACTCAAATATTGAATGCTTATGTTTTGTAAATTTAGTAGGAAAGTATTCTAATGACTTGCTTAGGACACCCCATAGAATATATTATGTTTAGTACATTGGACACGGTAGCTTATTCACTTAAATCTCTGATAAATTGTGTGTCTGGTATGCACAGTCTGGTTAGCACAGTTAGTAAGGTGTTGGGTTTGTACTATCAAATTAAGACTGTCATTGGTTCGAATCCCATGTTTTTATTTTACTAGTGTGTTTTGTGGCTCTATACTATGAATGCCTATGTCTTTTAACAACAATAGTCAATTCTTCCAATGGACTTTTTAGTGAAACCCAATAGATAGCTTTATTTTCTCTTTGTTTACTCAAATATTGAATGCTTATGTCTTATAAATTTAGTAGGAAAGTAATCTAATGACTTGCTTATGACACCCCATTGAATATATTATGTTTAGTACCTTGGACACTGTAGCTTATTAACTTAAATCTCTGATAAATTGTGTGTCTGGTATGCACAGTCTGGTTAGCACAGTTAGTAGGGTGTTGGGTTTGCACTATCAAGTTAAGACTGTCATTTATTCAAATCCCATATTATCATGTTTTTATTTAACTTGTGTGGTTTATGGCTCTATACTATGAATGCCTATGTCTTTTAACAACAATAGTCAATTCTTCCAATGGACTTTTTAGTGAAACCCAATAGATAGCTTTATTTTCTCTTTGTTTACTCAAATATTGAATGCTTATGTCTTGTAAATTTAGTAGGAAAGTATTCTAATGACTTGCTTAGGACGCCCCATAGAATATATTATGTTTAGTACCTTGGACACTGTAGCTTATTCACTTAAATATCTGACAAATTGTGTGTCTGGTATGCACAGTCTGGTTAGCACAGTTAGTAAGGTGTTGGGTTGGCCCTATCGAATTAAGACTGTCTTTGGTTTGAAAAACATGTTATCATGTTTTTATTTTACTAGTGTGGTTTGTGGCTCTATAATATGAATGCCTATGTCTTTTAACAACAATAGTCAAGTCTTCCAATCGACTTTTTAGTGAAACCCAATAGATAGCTTTATTTTCTCTTTGTTTACTCAAATATTGAATTCTTATGTCTTATAAATTTAGTAGGAAAGTATTCTAATGACTTGCTTATGACACCCCATAGAATATATGTTTAGTACCTTGGACACTGTAGCTTATTCACTTAAATCTCTGATAAATTGTGCATCTGTATGCACAGTCTGGTTAGCACAGTTAGTAAGGTGTTGGGTTTGCACTATCAAATTAAGACTGTTATTGGTTCAAATCCCATATTATCATGTTTTTATTTTACTAGTGTGGTTTGTGGCTCTATACTGTGAATGCCTATGTCTTTTAACAACAATAGTCAATTCTTCCAATGGACTTTTTAGTGAAACCCAATAGATAGCTTTATTTTCTCTTTGTTTACTCAAATATTGAATGCTTATGTCTTATAAATTTAGTAGGAAAGTATTCTAATGACTTGCTTATGACACCCCATTGAATATATTATGTTTAGTACCTTGGACACTGTAGCTTATTCACTTAAATCTCTGATAAATTGGGTGTCTGGTATGCACAGTCTGGTTAGCACAGTTAGTAAGGTGTTGGGTTTGCACTATCAAATTAAGACTGTCATTGGTTTGAATCCCATGTAATCATGTTTTTATTTTACTAGTGTGGTTTGTGGCTCTATAATATGAATGCCTATGTCTTTTAACAACAATAGTCAAGACTTCCAATGGACTTTTTAGTGAAACCCAATAGATAGCTTTATTTTCTCTTTGTTTACTCAAATATTGAATGCTTATGTCTTTTAAATTTAGTAGGAAAGTATTCTAATGACTTGCTTAGGACACCCCATAGAATATATTATGTTTACTACCTTGGACACTGTAGCTTATTCACTTAAATCTCTGATAAATTGTGTGTCTGGTATGCACAGTCTGGTTAGCACAGTTAGTAGGGTGTTGGGTTTGCACTATCAAATTAAGACTGTCATTGGTTCGAATCCAATGTTATCATGTTTTTATTTTACTTGTGTTGTTTGTGGCTCTATAATATGAATGCCTATGTCTTTTAACAACAATAGTCAAGTATTCCAATGGACTTTTTAGTGAAACCCAATAGATAGCTTTATTTTCTCTTTGTTTACTCAAATATTGAATGCTTATGTCTTGTAAATTTAGTAGTAAAGTATTCTAATGACTTGCTTAGGACACCCCATAGAATATATTATGTTTAGTACATTGGACACGGTAGCTTATTCACTTAAATCTCTGATAAATTGTGTGCCTGGTATGAACAGTCTGGTTAGCACAGTTAGTAAGGTGTTGGGTTTGTACTGTCAAATTAAGACTGTCATTGGTTCGATTCCAATGTTTTCATGTTTTTATTTTACTTGTGTGGTTTGTGGCTCTGTAATATGAATGCCTATGTCTTTTAACAACAATAGTCAAGTCTTCCAATGGACTTTTTAGTGAAACCCAATAGATAGCTTAATTTTCTCTTTGTTTACTCAAATATTGAATGTTTATGTCTTATAAATTTAGTAGGAAAGTATTCTAATGACTTGCTTATGACACCCCATAGAATATATTATGTTTAGTACCTTGGACACTGTAGCTTATTCACTTAAATCTCTGATAAATTGTGTGTCTGTATGCACAGTCTGGTTAGCACAGTTAGTAAGGTGTTGGGTTTGCACTATCAAATTAAGACTGTCATTGGTTCAAATCCCATATTATCATGTTTTTATTTTACTAGTGTGGTTTGTGGCTCTATACTATGAATGCCTATGTCTTTTAACAACAATAGTCAATTCTTCCAATGGACTTTTTAGTGAAACAAAATAGATAGCTTTATTTTCTCTTTGTTTACTCAAATATTGAATTCTTATGTCTTATAAATTTAGTAGGAAAGTATTCTAATGACTTGCTTATGACACCCCATTGAATATATTATGTTTAGTACCTTGAACACTGTAGCTTATTCACTTAAATCTCTGATAAATTGTGTGTCTGGTATGCACAGTCTGGTTAGCACAGTTAGTAAGGTGTTGGGTTTGCACTATCAAATTAAGACTGTCATTGGTTTGAATCCCATGTAATCATGTTTTTATTTTACTAGTGTGGTTTGTGGCTCTATAATATGAATGCCTATGTCTTTTAACAACAATAGTCAAATCTTCCAATGGACTTTTTAGTGAAACCCAATAGATAGCTTTATTTTCTCTTTGTTTACTCAATTATTGAATGCTTATGTCTTTTAAATTTAGTAGGAAAGTATACTAATGACTTGCTTATGACACCCCATAGAATATATTATGTTTAGTACCTTGGACACTGTAGCTTATTCACTTAAATCTCTGATAAATTGCGCGTTTGGTATGCACAGTCTGGTTAGCACAGTTAGTAAGGTGTTGGGTTTGCACTATCAAATTAAGACTGTCATTGGTTTGAAACCCGTGTTAGCATGTTTTTATTTTACTTGTGTGGTTTGTGGCTCTATAATATGAATGCCTATGTCTTTTAACAACAATAGTCAAGACTTCCAATGGACTTTTTAGTGAAACCCAATAGATAGCTTTATTTTCTCTTTGTTTACTCAAATATTGAATGCTTATGTCTTTTAAATTTAATAGGAAAGTATTCTAATGACTTGCTTAGTACACCCCATAGAATATATTATGTTTAGTACCTTGGACACTGTAGCTTATTCACTTAAATCTCTGATAAATTGTGTGTCTGGTATGCACAGTCTGGTTAGCACAGTTAGTAAGGTGTTGGGTTTGCACTATCAAATTAAGACTGTCATTGGTTTGAATCCCATGTTATCATGTTTTTATTTTACTTGTGTTGTTTGTGGCTCTATAATATGAATGCCTATGCCTTTTAACAACAATAGTCAAGTCTTCCAATGGACTTTTTAGTGAAACCCAATAGATAGCTTTATTTTCTCTTTGTTTACTCAAATATTGAATGCTTATGTTTTGTAAATTTAGTAGGAAAGTATTCTAATGACTTGCTTAGGACACCCCATAGAATATATTATGTTTAGTACATTGGACACGGTAGCTTATTCACTTAAATCTCTGATAAATTGTGTGTCTGGTATGCACAGTCTGGTTAGCACAGTTAGTAAGGTGTTGGGTTTGTACTATCAAATTAAGACTGTCATTGGTTCGAATCCCATGTTTTCATGTTTTTATTTTACTTGTGTGGTTTGTGGCTCTGTAATATGAATGCCTATGTCTTTTAACAACAATAGTCAAGTCTTCCAATGGTCTTTTTAGTGAAACCCAATAGATAGCTTTATTTTCTCTTTGTTTACTCAAATATTGAATGCTTATGTCTTATAAATTTAGTAGGAAAGTATTCTAATGACTTGCTTATGACACCCCATAGAATATATTATGTTTAGTACCTTGGACACTGTAGCTTATTCACTTAAATCTCTGATAAATTGGGTGTCTGTATGCACAGTCTGGTTAGCACAGTTAGTAAGGTGTTGGGTTTGCACTATCAAATTAAGAATGTCATTGGTTCAAATCCCATATTATCATGTTTTTATTTTACTAGTGTGTTTTGTGGCTCTATACTATGAATGCCTATGTCTTTTAACAACAATAGTCAATTCTTCCAATGGACTTTTTAGTGAAACCCAATAGATAGCTTTATTTTCTCTTTGTTTACTCAAATATTGAATGCTTATGTCTTATAAATTTAGTAGGAAAGTAATCTTATGACTTGCTTATGACACCCCATTGAATATATTATGTTTAGTACCTTGAACACTGTAGCTTATTCACTTAAATCTCTGATAAATTGTGTGTCTGGTATGCACAGTCTGGTTAGCACAGTTAGTAAGGTGTTGGGTTTGCCCTATCAAGTTAAGACTGTCATTGGTTCAAATCCCATATTATCATGTTTTTATTTAACTTGTGTGGTTTATGGCTCTATACTATGAATGCCTATGTCTTTTAACAACAATAGTCAATTCTTCCAATGGACTTTTTAGTGAAACCCAATAGATAGCTTTATTTTCTCTTTGTTTACTCAAATATTGAATGCTTATGTCTTATAAATTTAGTAGGAAAGTGTTCTAATGACTTGCTTATGACACCCCATTGAATATATTATGTTTAGTACCTTGGACACTGTAGCTTATTCACTTAAATCTCTCATAAATTGTGTGTCTGGTATGCACAGTCTGGTTAGCACAGTTAGTAAGGTGTTGGGTTTGCACTATCAAATTAAGACTGTCATTGGTTTGAATCCCATGTTATCATGTTTTTATTTTACTTGTGTGGTTTGTGGCTCTATAATATGAATGCCTATGTCTTTTAACAACAATAGTCAAGACTTCCAATGGACTTTTTAGTGAAACCCAATAGATAGCTTTATTTTCTCTTTGTTTACTCAAATATTGAATGCTTATGTCTTTTAAATTTAGTAGGAAAGTATTCTAATGACTTGCTTAGGACACCACATAGAATATATTATGTTTAGTACCTTGGACACTGTAGGTTATTCACTTAAATCTCTGATAAATTGTGTGTCTGGTATGCACAGTCTGGTTAGCACAGTTAGTAAGGTGTTGGGTTTGCACTATCAATTTAAGACTGTCATTGGTTCGAATCCCATATTATCATGTTTTTATTTTACTTGTGTTGCTTGTGGCTCTATTATATGAATGCCTATGTCTTTTAACAACAATAGTCAAATCTTCCAATGGACTTTTTAGTGAAACCCAATAGATAGCTTTATTTTCTCTTTGTTTGCTCAAATATTGAATGCTTAAGTCTTGTAAATTTAGTAGGAAAGTATTCTAATGACTTGCTTAGGACACCCCATAGAATATATTATGTTTAGTACCTTGGACACTGTAGCTTATTCACTTAAATCTCTGATAAATTGTGTTTTTGGTATGCACAGTCTGGTTAGCACAGTTAGTAAGGTGTTGGGTTGGCACTATCAAATTAAGACTGTCATTGGTTTGAAAAACATGTTATCATGTTTTTATTTTACTAGTGTGGTTTGTGGCTCTATAATATGAATGCCTATGTCTTTTAACAACAATAGTCAAGTCTTCCAATCGACTTTTTAGTGAAACCCAATAGATAGCTTTATTTTCTCTTTGTTTACTCAAATATTGAATGCTTATGTCTTATAAATTTAGTAGGAAAGTATTCTAATGACTTGTTTATGACACCACATATAATATATTATGTTTAGTACCTTGGACACTGTAGCTTATTCACTTAAATCTCTGATAAATTGTGTGTCTGTATGCACAGTCTGGTTAGCACAGTTAGTAAGTTGTTGGGTTTGCACTATCAAATTAAGATTGTCATTGGTTCAAATCCCATATTATCATGTTTTTATTTTACTAGTGTGGTTTGTGGCTCTATACTATGAATGCCTTTGTCTTTTAACAACAATAGTCAATTCTTCCAATGGACTTTTTAGTGAAACCCAATAGATAGCTTTATTTTCTCTTTGTTTACTCAAATATTGAATGCTTATGTCTTATAAATTTAGTAGGAAAGTATTCTAATGACTTGCTTATGACACCCCATAGAATATATGTTTAGTACCTTGGACACTGTAGCTTATTCACTTAAATCTCTGATAAATTGTGCATCTGTATGCACAGTCTGGTTAGAACAGTTAGTAAGGTGTTGGGTTTGCACTATCAAATTAAGACTGTTATTGGTTCAAATCCCATATTATCATGTTTTTATTTTACTAGTGTGGTTTGTGGCTCTATACTATGAATGCCTATGTCTTTTAACAACAATAGTCAATTCTTCCAATGGACTTTTTAGTGAAACCAAATAGATAGCTTTTTTTCTCTTTGTTTACTCAAATATTGAATGCTTATGTCTTATAAATTTAGTAGGAAAGTATTCTAGTGACTTACTTAGGACACCCCATAGAATATATTATGTTTAGTACCTTGGACACTGTAGCTTATTCACTTAAATCTCTGATAAATTGGGGGCCTGGTATGCACAGTCTGGTTAGCACAGTTAGTAAAGTGTTGGGTTTGCACTATCAAATTAATACTGTCATTGGTTTGAATCCCATGTTTTCATGTTTTTATTTTACTTGTGTGGTTTGTGGCTCTGTAATATGAATGCCTTTGTTTTTTAACAACAATAGTCAAGTCTTCCAATGGACTTTTTAGTGAAACCCAATAGATAGCTTTATTTTCTCTTAGTTTACTCAAATATTGAATGCTTATGTCTTATAAATTTAGTAGGAAAGTATTCTAATGACTTACTTAGGACACCCCATAGAATATATTATGTTTAGTACCTTGGATACTGTAGCTTATTCACTTAAATCTCTGATAAATTGTGTGTCTGGTATGCACAGTCTGGTTAGCACAGTTAGTAAGGTGTTGGGTTTGCACTATCAAATTAATACTGTCATTGGTTTGAATCCCATGTTTTCATGTTTTTATTTTACTTGTGTGGTTTGTGGCTCTGTAATATGAATGCCTTTGTTTTTTAACAACAATAGTCAAGTCTTCCAATGGACTTTTTAGTGAAACCCAATAGATAGCTTTATTTTCTCTTTGTTTACTCAAATATTGAATGCTTATGTCTTGTAAATTTAGTAGGAAAGTATTCTAATGACTTGCTTAGGACACCCCATAGAATATATTATGTTTAGTACCTTGGATACTGTAGCTTATTCACTTAAATCTCTGATAAATTGTGTGTCTGGTATGCACAGTCTGGTTAGCACAGTTACTAAGGTGTTGGGTTTGCACTATCAAATTAATACTGTCATTGGTTTGAATCCCATGTTTTCATGTTTTTATTTTACTAGTGTGGTTTGTGGCTCTATAATATGAATGCCTATGTATTTTAACAACAATAGTCAAGTCTTCCAATCGACTTTTTAGTGAAACCCAATAGATAGCTTTATTTTCTCTTTGTTTACTCAAATATTGAATGCTTATGTCTTATAAATTTAGTAGGAAAGTATTCTAATGACTTGCTTATGACACCCCATAGAATATATGTTTAGTACCTTGGACACTGTAGCTTATTCACTTAAATCTCTGATAAATTGTGTGTCTGGTATGCACAGTCTGGTTAGCACAGTTAGTAAGGTGTTGGGTTTGCACTATCAAATTAAGACTGTCATTGGTTTGAATCCCATGTTATCATGTTTTTATTTTACTTGTGTTGTTTGTGGCTCTATAATATGAATGCCTATGTCTTTTAACAACAATAGTCAAGTCTTCCAATGGACTTTTTAGTGAAACCCAATAGATAGCTTTATTTTCTCTTTGTTTACTCAAATATTGAATGCTTATATTTTGTAAATTTAGTAGGAAAGTATTCTAATGACTTGCTTAGGACACCCCATAGAATATATTATGTTTAGTACATTGGACACGGTAGCTTATTCACTTAAATCTCTGATAAATTGTGTGTCTGGTATGCACAGTCTGGTTAGCACAGTTAGTAAGGTGTTGGGTTTGTACTATCAAATTAAGACTGTCATTTGTTCGAATCCCATGTTTTCATGTTTTTATTTTACTTGTGTGGTTTGTGGCTCTGTAATATGAATGCCTATGTCTTTTAACAACAATAGTCAAGTCTTCCAATGGTCTTTTTAGTGAAACCCAATAGATAGCTTTATTTTCTCTTTGTTTACTCAAATATTGAATGCTTATGTCTTATAAATTTAGTAGGAAAGTATTCTAATGACTTGCTTATGACACCCCATAGAATATATTATGTTTAGTACCTTGGACACTGTAGCTTATTCACTTAAATCTCTGATAAATTGGGTGTCTGTATGCACAGTCTGCTTAGCACAGTTAGTAAGGTGTTGGGTTTGCACTATCAAATTAAGACTGTCATTGGTTCAAATCCCATATTATCATGTTTTTATTTTACTAGTGTGTTTTGTGGCTCTATACTATGAATGCCTATGTCTTTTAACAACAATAGTCAATTCTTCCAATGGACTTTTTAGTGAAACCCAATAGATAGCTTTATTTTCTCTTTGTTTACTCAAATATTGAATGCTTATGTCTTATAAATTTAGTAGGAAAGTGTTCTAATGACTTGCTTATGACACCCCATTGAATATATTATGTTTAGTACCTTGGACACTGTAGCTTATTCACTTAAATCTCTGATAAATTGTGTGTTTGGTATGCACAGTCTGGTTAGCACAGTTAGTAAGGTGTTGGGTTTGCACTATCAAATTAAGACTGTCATTGGTTTGAAAAACATGTTATCATGTTTTTATTTTACTAGTGTGGTTTGTGGCTCTATAATATGAATGCCTATGTCTTTTAACAACAATAGTCAAGTCTTCCAATCGACTTTTTAGTGAAACCCAATAGATAGCTTTATTTTCTCTTTGTTTACTCAAATATTGAATGCTTATGTCTTATAAATTTAGTAGGAAAGTATTCTAATGACTTGCTTATGACACCCCATAGAATATATGTTTAGTACCTTGGACACTGTAGCTTATTCACTTAAATCTCTGATAAATTGTGTGTCTGTATGCACAGTCTGGTTAGCACAGTTAGTAAGGTGTTGGGTTTGCACTATCAAATTAAGATTGTCGTTGGTTCAAATCCCATATTATCATGTTTTTATTTTACTGGTGTGGTTTGTGGCTCTATACTATGAATGCCTTTGTCTTTTAACAACAATAGTCAATTCTTCCAATGGACTTTTTAGTGAAACCCAATAGATAGCTTTATTTTCTCTTTGTTTACTCAAATATTGAATGCTTATGTCTTATAAATTTAGTAGGAAAGTATTCTAATGACTTGCTTATGACACCCTATAGAATATATGTTTAGTACCTTGGACACTTTAGCTTATTCACTTAAATCTCTGATAAATTGTGCATCTGTATGCACAGTCTGGTTAGCACAGTTAGTAAGGTGTTGGGTTTGCACTATCAAATTAAGATTGTTATTGGTTCAAATCCCATATTATCATGTTTTTATTTTACTAGTGTGGTTTGTGGCTCTATACTATGAATGCCTATGTCTTTTAACAACAATAGTCAATTCTTCCAATGGACTTTTTAGTGAAACCCAATAGATAGCTTTTTTTCTCTTTGTTTACTCAAATATTGAATGCTTATGTCTTATAAATTTAGTAGGAAAGTATTCTAGTGACTTACTTAGGACACCCCATAGAATATATTATGTTTAGTACCTTGGACACTGTAGCTTATTCACTTAAATCTCTGATAAATTGTGGGTCTGGTATGCACAGTCTGGTTAGCACAGTTAGTAAGGTGTTGGGTTTGCACTATCAAATTAAGACTGTCATTGGTTCGAATCCCATGTTATCATGTTTTTATTTTACTTGTGTTGTTTGTGGCTCTATAATATGAATGCCTATGTCTTTTAACAACAATAGTCAAGTCTTCCAATGGACTTTTTAGTGAAACCCAATAGATAGCTTTATTTTATCTTTGTTTACTCAAATATTGAATGCTTATGTCTTGTAAATTTAGTAGGAAAGTATTCTAATGACTTGCTTAGGACACCCCATAGAATATATTCTGTTTAGTACCTTGGATACTGTAGCTTATTCACTTAAATCTCTGATAAATTGTGTGTCTGGTATGCACAGTCTGGTTAGCACAGTTACTAAGGTGTTGGGTTTGCACTATCAAATTAATACTGTCATTGGTTTGAATCCCATGTTTTCATGTTTTTATTTTACTTGTGTGGTTTGTGGCTCTGTAATATGAATGCCTTTGTTTTTTAACAACAATAGTCAAGTCTTCCAATGGACTTTTTAGTGAAACCCAATAGATAGCTTTATTTTCTCTTAGTTTACTCAAATATTGAATGCTTATGTCTTATAAATTTAGTAGGAAAGTATTCTAATGACTTACTTAGGACACCCCATAGAATATATTATGTTTAGTACCTTGGATACTGTAGCTTATTCACTTAAATCTCTGATAAATTGTGTGTCTGGTATGCACAGTCTGGTTAGCACAGTTACTAAGGTGTTGGGTTTGCACTATCAAATTAATACTGTCATTGGTTTGAATCCCATGTTTTTATTTTACTAGTGTGGTTTGTGGCTCTATAATATGAATGCCTATGTATTTTAACAACAATAGTCAAGTCTTCCAATCGACTTTTTAGTGAAACCCAATAGATAGCTTTATTTTCTCTTTGTTTACTCAAATATTGAATGCTTATGTCTTATAAATTTAGTAGGAAAGTATTCTAATGACTTGCTTATGACACCCCATAGAATATATTATGTTTAGTACCTTGGACACTGTAGCTTATTCACTTAAATCTCTGATAAATTGTGTGTCTGTATGCACAGTCTGGTTAGCACAGTTAGTAAGTTGTTGGGTTTGCACTATCAAATTAAGACTGTCATTGGTTCAAATCCCATATTATCATGTTTTTATTTTACTAGTGTGGTTTGTGGCTCTGTAATATGAATGCCTATGTCTTTTAACAACAATAGTCAAATCTTCCAATGGACTTTTTAGTGAAACCCAATAGATAGCTTTATTTTCTCTTTGTTTACTCAAATATTGAATGCTTATGTCTTATAAATTTAGTAGGAAAGTAATCTAATGACTTGCTTATGACACCCCATTGAATATATTATGTTTAGTACCTTGAACACTGTAGCTTATTCACTTAAATCTCTGATAAATTGTGTGTCTGGTATGCACAGTCTGGTTAGCACAGTTAGTAAGGTGTTGGGTTTGCCCTATCAAGTTAAGACTGTCATTGGTTCAAATCCCATATTATCATGTTTTTATTTAACTTGTGTGGTTTATGGCTCTATACTATGAATGCCTATGTCTTTTAACAACAATAGTCAATTCTTCCAATGGACTTTTTAGTGAAACCCAATAGATAGCTTTATTTTCTCTTTGTTTACTCAAATATTGAATGCTTATGTCTTATAAATTTAGTAGGAAAGTGTTCTAATGACTTGCTTATGACACCCCATTGAATATATTATGTTTAGTACCTTGGACACTGTAGCTTATTCACTTAAATCTCTCATAAATTGTGTGTCTGGTATGCACAGTCTGGTTAGCACAGTTAGTAAGGTGTTGGGTTTGCACTATCAAATTAAGACTGTCATTGGTTTGAATCCCATGTTATCATGTTTTTATTTTACTTGTGTGGTTTGTGGCTCTATAATATGAATGCCTATGTCTTTTAACAACAATAGTCAAGACTTCCAATGGACTTTTTAGTGAAACCCAATAGATAGCTTTATTTTCTCTTTGTTTACTCAAATATTGAATGCTTATGTCTTTTAAATTTAGTAGGAAAGTATTCTAATGACTTGCTTAGGACACCACATAGAATATATTATGTTTAGTACCTTGGACACTGTAGGTTATTCACTTAAATCTCTGATAAATTGTGTGTCTGGTATGCACAGTCTGGTTAGCACAGTTAGTAAGGTGTTGGGTTTGCACTATCAATTTAAGACTGTCATTGGTTCGAATCCCATATTATCATGTTTTTATTTTACTTGTGTTGCTTGTGGCTCTATTATATGAATGCCTATGTCTTTTAACAACAATAGTCAAATCTTCCAATGGACTTTTTAGTGAAACCCAATAGATAGCTTTATTTTCTCTTTGTTTGCTCAAATATTGAATGCTTAAGTCTTGTAAATTTAGTAGGAAAGTATTCTAATGACTTGCTTAGGACACCCCATAGAATATATTATGTTTAGTACCTTGGACACTGTAGCTTATTCACTTAAATCTCTGATAAATTGTGTTTTTGGTATGCACAGTCTGGTTAGCACAGTTAGTAAGGTGTTGGGTTGGCACTATCAAATTAAGACTGTCATTGGTTTGAAAAACATGTTATCATGTTTTTATTTTACTAGTGTGGTTTGTGGCTCTATAATATGAATGCCTATGTCTTTTAACAACAATAGTCAAGTCTTCCAATCGACTTTTTAGTGAAACCCAATAGATAGCTTTATTTTCTCTTTGTTTACTCAAATATTGAATGCTTATGTCTTTTAAATTTAGTAGGAAAGTATTCTAATGACTTGCTTATGACACCACATATAATATATTATGTTTAGTACCTTGGACACTGTAGCTTATTCACTTAAATCTCTGATAAATTGTGTGTCTGTATGCACAGTCTGGTTAGCACAGTTAGTAAGGTGTTGGGTTTGCACTATCAAATTAAGATTGTCATTGGTTCAAATCCCATATTATCATGTTTTTATTTTACTAGTGTGGTTTGTGGCTCTATACTATGAATGCCTTTGTCTTTTAACAACAATAGTCAATTCTTCCAATGGACTTTTTAGTGAAACCCAATAGATAGCTTTATTTTCTCTTTGTTTACTCAAATATTGAATGCTTATGTCTTATAAATTTAGTAGGAAAGTATTCTAATGACTTGCTTATGACACCCCATAGAATATATGTTTAGTACCTTGGACACTGTAGCTTATTCACTTAAATCTCTGATAAATTGTGCATCTGTATGCACAGTCTGGTTAGAACAGTTAGTAAGGTGTTGGGTTTGCACTATCAAATTAAGACTGTTATTGGTTCAAATCCCATATTATCATGTTTTTATTTTACTAGTGTGGTTTGTGGCTCTATACTATGAATGCCTATGTCTTTTAACAACAATAGTCAATTCTTCCAATGGACTTTTTAGTGAAACCAAATAGATAGCTTTTTTTTCTCTTTGTTTACTCAAATATTGAATGCTTATGTCTTATAAATTTAGTAGGAAAGTATTCTAGTGACTTACTTAGGACACCCCATAGAATATATTATGTTTAGTACCTTGGACACTGTAGCTTATTCACTTAAATCTCTGATAAATTGTGGGCCTGGTATGCACAGTCTGGTTAGCACAGTTAGTAAAGTGTTGGGTTTGCACTATCAAATTAATACTGTCATTGGTTTGAATCCCATGTTTTCATGTTTTTATTTTACTTGTGTGGTTTGTGGCTCTGTAATATGAATGCCTTTGTTTTTTAACAACAATAGTCAAGTCTTCCAATGGACTTTTTAGTGAAACCCAATAGATAGCTTTATTTTCTCTTAGTTTACTCAAATATTGAATGCTTATGTCTTATAAATTTAGTAGGAAAGTATTCTAATGACTTACTTAGGACACCCCATAGAATATATTATGTTTAGTACCTTGGATACTGTAGCTTATTCACTTAAATCTCTGATAAATTGTGTGTCTGGTATGCACAGTCTGGTTAGCACAGTTAGTAAGGTGTTGGGTTTGCACTATCAAATTAATACTGTCATTGGTTTGAATCCCATGTTTTTATTTTACTTGTGTGGTTTGTGGCTCTGTAATATGAATGCCTTTGTTTTTTAACAACAATAGTCAAGTCTTCCAATGGACTTTTTAGTGAAACCCAATAGATAGCTTTATTTTCTCTTTGTTTACTCAAATATTGAATGCTTATGTCTTGTAAATTTAGTAGGAAAGTATTCTAATGACTTGCTTAGGACACCCCATAGAATATATTATGTTTAGTACCTTGGATACTGTAGCTTATTCACTTAAATCTCTGATAAATTGTGTGTCTGGTATGCACAGTCTGGTTAGCACAGTTACTAAGGTGTTGGGTTTGCACTATCAAATTAATACTG
The DNA here is from genome assembly GCF_028390025.1 of Pseudophryne corroboree. Taxonomy (NCBI): domain Eukaryota; kingdom Metazoa; phylum Chordata; class Amphibia; order Anura; family Myobatrachidae; genus Pseudophryne; species Pseudophryne corroboree. The sequence goes on along the minus strand of NC_086447.1, from coordinate 646,297,737 downwards.
TCATTGGTTTGAATCCCATGTTTTCATGTTTTTATTTTACTAGTGTGGTTTGTGGCTCTATAATATGAATGCCTATGTATTTTAACAACAATAGTCAAGTCTTCCAATCGACTTTTTAGTGAAACCCAATAGATAGCTTTATTTTCTCTTTGTTTACTCAAATATTGAATGCTTATGTCTTATAAATTTAGTAGGAAAGTATTCTAATGACTTGCTTATGACACCCCATAGAATATATGTTTAGTACCTTGGACACTGTAGCTTATTCACTTAAATCTCTGATAAATTGTGTGTCTGGTATGCACAGTCTGGTTAGCACAGTTAGTAAGGTGTTGGGTTTGCACTATCAAATTAAGACTGTCATTGGTTTGAATCCCATGTTATCATGTTTTTATTTTACTTGTGTTGTTTGTGGCTCTATAATATGAATGCCTATGTCTTTTAACAACAATAGTCAAGTCTTCCAATGGACTTTTTAGTGAAACCCAATAGATAGCTTTATTTTCTCTTTGTTTACTCAAATATTGAATGCTTATATTTTGTAAATTTAGTAGGAAAGTATTCTAATGACTTGCTTAGGACACCCCATAGAATATATTATGTTTAGTACATTGGACACGGTAGCTTATTCACTTAAATCTCTGATAAATTGTGTGTCTGGTATGCACAGTCTGGTTAGCACAGTTAGTAAGGTGTTGGGTTTGTACTATCAAATTAAGACTGTCATTTGTTCGAATCCCATGTTTTCATGTTTTTATTTTACTTGTGTGGTTTGTGGCTCTGTAATATGAATGCCTATGTCTTTTAACAACAATAGTCAAGTCTTCCAATGGTCTTTTTAGTGAAACCCAATAGATAGCTTTATTTTCTCTTTGTTTACTCAAATATTGAATGCTTATGTCTTATAAATTTAGTAGGAAAGTATTCTAATGACTTGCTTATGACACCCCATAGAATATATTATGTTTAGTACCTTGGACACTGTAGCTTATTCACTTAAATCTCTGATAAATTGGGTGTCTGTATGCACAGTCTGGTTAGCACAGTTAGTAAGGTGTTGGGTTTGCACTATCAAATTAAGACTGTCATTGGTTCAAATCCCATATTATCATGTTTTTATTTTACTAGTGTGTTTTGTGGCTCTATACTATGAATGCCTATGTCTTTTAACAACAATAGTCAATTCTTCCAATGGACTTTTTAGTGAAACCCAATAGATAGCTTTATTTTCTCTTTGTTTACTCAAATATTGAATGCTTATGTCTTATAAATTTAGTAGGAAAGTGTTCTAATGACTTGCTTATGACACCCCATTGAATATATTATGTTTAGTACCTTGGACACTGTAGCTTATTCACTTAAATCTCTGATAAATTGTGTGTCTGGTATGCACAGTCTGGTTAGCACAGTTAGTAAGGTGTTGGGTTTGCACTATCAAATTAAGACTGTCATTGGTTTGAAAAACATGTTATCATGTTTTTATTTTACTAGTGTGGTTTGTGGCTCTATAATATGAATGCCTATGTCTTTTAACAACAATAGTCAAGTCTTCCAATCGACTTTTTAGTGAAACCCAATAGATAGCTTTATTTTCTCTTTGTTTACTCAAGTATTGAATGCTTATGTCTTATAAATTTAGTAGGAAAGTATTCTAATGACTTGCTTATGACACCCCATAGAATATATGTTTAGTACCTTGGACACTGTAGCTTATTCACTTAAATCTCTGATAAATTGTGTGTCTGTATGCACAGTCTGGTTAGCACAGTTAGTAAGGTGTTGGGTTTGCACTATCAAATTAAGATTGTCATTGGTTCAAATCCCATATTATCATGTTTTTATTTTACTGGTGTGGTTTGTGGCTCTATACTATGAATGCCTTTGTCTTTTAACAACAATAGTCAATTCTTCCAATGGACTTTTTAGTGAAACCCAATAGATAGCTTTATTTTCTCTTTGTTTACTCAAATATTGAATGCTTATGTCTTATAAATTTAGTAGGAAAGTATTCTAATGACTTGCTTATGACACCCTATAGAATATATGTTTAGTACCTTGGACACTTTAGCTTATTCACTTAAATCTCTGATAAATTGTGCATCTGTATGCACAGTCTGGTTAGCACAGTTAGTAAGGTGTTGGGTTTGCACTATCAAATTAAGATTGTTATTGGTTCAAATCCCATATTATCATGTTTTTATTTTACTAGTGTGGTTTGTGGCTCTATACTATGAATGCCTATGTCTTTTAACAACAATAGTCAATTCTTCCAATGGACTTTTTAGTGAAACCCAATAGATAGCTTTTTTTCTCTTTGTTTACTCAAATATTGAATGCTTATGTCTTATAAATTTAGTAGGAAAGTATTCTAGTGACTTACTTAGGACACCCCATAGAATATATTATGTTTAGTACCTTGGACACTGTAGCTTATTCACTTAAATCTCTGATAAATTGTGGGTCTGGTATGCACAGTCTGGTTAGCACAGTTAGTAAGGTGTTGGGTTTGCACTATCAAATTAAGACTGTCATTGGTTCGAATCCCATGTTATCATGTTTTTATTTTACTTGTGTTGTTTGTGGCTCTATAATATGAATGCCTATGTCTTTTAACAACAATAGTCAAGTCTTCCAATGGACTTTTTAGTGAAACCCAATAGATAGCTTTATTTTATCTTTGTTTACTCAAATATTGAATGCTTATGTCTTGTAAATTTAGTAGGAAAGTATTCTAATGACTTGCTTAGGACACCCCATAGAATATATTCTGTTTAGTACCTTGGATACTGTAGCTTATTCACTTAAATCTCTGATAAATTGTGTGTCTGGTATGCACAGTCTGGTTAGCACAGTTACTAAGGTGTTGGGTTTGCACTATCAAATTAATACTGTCATTGGTTTGAATCCCATGTTTTCATGTTTTTATTTTACTTGTGTGGTTTGTGGCTCTGTAATATGAATGCCTTTGTTTTTTAACAACAATAGTCAAGTCTTCCAATGGACTTTTTAGTGAAACCCAATAGATAGCTTTATTTTCTCTTAGTTTACTCAAATATTGAATGCTTATGTCTTATAAATTTAGTAGGAAAGTATTCTAATGACTTACTTAGGACACCCCATAGAATATATTATGTTTAGTACCTTGGATACTGTAGCTTATTCACTTAAATCTCTGATAAATTGTGTGTCTGGTATGCACAGTCTGGTTAGCACAGTTACTAAGGTGTTGGGTTTGCACTATCAAATTAATACTGTCATTGGTTTGAATCCCATGTTTTTATTTTACTAGTGTGGTTTGTGGCTCTATAATATGAATGCCTATGTATTTTAACAACAATAGTCAAGTCTTCCAATCGACTTTTTAGTGAAACCCAATAGATAGCTTTATTTTCTCTTTGTTTACTCAAATATTGAATGCTTATGTCTTATAAATTTAGTAGGAAAGTATTCTAATGACTTGCTTATGACACCCCATAGAATATATTATGTTTAGTACCTTGGACACTGTAGCTTATTCACTTAAATCTCTGATAAATTGTGTGTCTGTATGCACAGTCTGGTTAGCACAGTTAGTAAGTTGTTGGGTTTGCACTATCAAATTAAGACTGTCATTGGTTCAAATCCCATATTATCATGTTTTTATTTTACTAGTGTGGTTTGTGGCTCTGTAATATGAATGCCTATGTCTTTTAACAACAATAGTCAAATCTTCCAATGGACTTTTTAGTGAAACCCAATAGATAGCTTTATTTTCTCTTTGTTTACTCAAATATTGAATGCTTATGTCTTTTAAATTTAGTAGGAAAGTATTCTAATGACTTGCTTATGACACCCCATAGAATATATTATGTTTAGAACCTTGGACACTATAGCTTATTCACTTAAATCTCTGATAAATTGTGAGTGTGGTATGCACTGTCTGGTTAGCACAGTTAGTAAGGTGTTGGGTTTGCACTATCAAATTAAGACTGTCATTGGTTCGAATCACTTGTTATCATGTTTTTATTTTACTTGTGTGGTTTGTGGCTCTATAATATGAATGCCTATGTCTTTTAACAACAATAGTCAAGACTTCCAATGGACTTTTTAGTGAAACCCAATAGATAGCTTTATTTTCTCTTTGTTTACTCAAATATTGAATGCTTATGTCTTATAAATTTAGTAGGAAAGTATTCTAATGACTTACTTAGGACACCCCATAGAATATATTATGTTTAGTACATTGGACACTGTAGCTTATTCACTTAAATCTCTGATAAATTGTGTGTCTGTATGCACAGTCTGGTTAGCACAGTTAGTAAGGTGTTGGGTTTGCACTATCAAATTAAGACTGTCATTGGTTCAAATCCCATATTATCATGTTTTTATTTTACTAGTGTGGTTTGTGGCTCTATACTATGAATGCCTATGTCTTTTAACAACAATAGTCAATTCTTCCAATGGACTTTTTAGTGAAACCCAATAGATAGCTTTATTTTCTCTTTGTTTACTCAAATATTGAATGCTTATGTCTTATAAATTTAGTAGGAAAGTATTCTAATGACTTGCTTATGACACCCCATAGAATATATTATGTTTAGTAGCTTGGACACTGTAGCTTATTCACTTAAATCTCTGATAAATTGAGTGTCTGGTATGCACAGTCTGGTTAGCACAGTTAGTAAGTTGTTGGGTTTGCACTATCAAATTAAGACTGTCATTGGTTCGAATCCCATTTTATCATGTTTTTATTTTACTTGTGTGGTTTGTGGCTCTATAATATGAATGCCTATGTCTTTTAACAACAATAGTCAAGTCTTCCAATGGACTTTTTAGTGAAACCCAATAGATAGCTTTATTTTATCTCTTTGTTTACTAAACTATTGAATGCTTATGTTGTCAGCACACATCTGCTTTGCTTCAAATGCACTGCATATCTTCCTTCAGTCAGCCATGAAAACAGCAATGGAAAAGATTAATATACTGTTGGTAAAGCAGTTGCATCAAATTGATTTTCTGCAATATAGCATGATAATCCATACTGACAGCTCTGGATAGTACCAGCACATTTCTTGCTGGACTTGGTAATGCAAAGAACACAGTAAACAGCTTCACCTTTTCTCAAAAATAAATAATTGACTATTAAAAATCTATCAGTCTTAAATAAGAACATCAGTAAGCACCACTGGCATAATGGATAAGTCACTGTCCTCCTAAGCCATGGGTTGTGGGTCCAAGTCCCATCTGGGGTGGAAGTCATTACAGCAAGTGTCTCATCACTAGAGTTGATATTTTATCCTTGCTTCAACTGTACAACAGTCTTGCAGTGTTTTGCTTGCAAAAAATGACCACAGAAGCTAAAAAATTACATTTATTATGATAACATTGTTGTTGTTTTTAAAAAAAAATTCTATCACCGTGGACAGCTTATTCAAGTGTCATCTGGCATGCACGTTCATTTGTTGCTCATCATTCATCAACAAAAATTATTTTATTTTTCAATTCTTATGACTGTACGGATTGTATTGAAAAAAATCTACATCTAGCATAACCAACAGCTGTTGTTAAGTGCTCCAGTGGCGCAATTGGTCAGCACGCAGTACTTATAAGACAGTATCTGTTGAGCAATGCTGAGGTTGTGAGTTCAAGCCTCACCTGGAGCAGCTTTGTTTACTGTTTTTTTTCTTTTTCTTATGTCAATAGTCAGCTACCTTAATATTTATTACAAAATATGACATTACAAAGGATGGAAGAAAGAAAGAAAAACCACAAACATGATTATGTATTTAAGTTGTTAGCACACATCTGCTTTGCTTCAAATGCACTGCATATCTTCCTTCAGTCAGCCAACAAAACAGCAATGGAAAAGATTAACATACTGTTGGTAAAGCAGTTGCATCAAATTGATTTTCTGCAATATAGCATGATAATCTATACTGACAGCTCAAGATATTACCAGCACATTTCTTGCTGGACTTGGTAATGCACAGAACACAGTAAACAGCTTCACATTTTCTCAAAAATAAATAATTGACTATTAAAAACCTATCAGTCTTAATTAAGAACATCAGTACGCACCACTGGTTAATGGATAAATCACTGTCCTCCTAAGCCAGTGGTTGTGGGTTTAAGTCCCATCTAAGTTGGAAGTCATTACAGCAAGTGTCTCATCACTAGAGTTGATATTTTATCCTTGCTTCAACTGTACAACAGTCTTGCAGTGTTTGGCTTGCAAAAAATGACCACAGAAGCTAAAAAATGACAGTTATTATGATAACATTGTTGTTGTTTTTTAAAAAAAAATTCTATCACCGTGGACAGCTTATTCAAGTGCCATCTGGCATGCATGTTCGTTTGTTGCTCATCATTCATCACCAAAAATGATTTTCTTTTTCAATTCTTATGACTGTACTAATTGTATTGAATAAAATCCACATCTAGCATAACCAACCTATGCTGTTAAGTGCTACAGTGGTGCAATTGGTCAGCGCGCTGTACTTATAAGACAGTATCTGTTGAGAAATGCTGAGGTTGTGAGTTTAAGCCTCACCTGGAGCAGCTTTGTTTACTGTTTTTTTTCTTTTTCTTATGTCAACAGTCATTGATTATAATCAGCTACCTTAATATTTAATATGATATTACAAAGGATGGAAGAAAGAAAGAAAAACCACAAACATGATTATGTATTTAAGTTGTCAGCACACATCTGCTTTGCTTCAAATGCACTGCATATCTTCCTTCAATCAGCCAACAAAACAGCAATGGAAAAGATTAACATACTGTTGGTAAAGCAGTTGCATCAAATTGATTTTCTGCAATATAGCATGATAATCTATACTGACAGCTCAGGATAGTACCAGCACATTACTTGCTGGACTTGGTAATGCACAGAAAACAGTAAACAGCTTCACATTTTCTCAAAAATAAATAATTGACTATTAAAAACCTATCAGTCTTAAATAGGAACATCAGTACGCACCACTGGCATAATGGATAAGTCACTGTCTTCCTAAGCCAGTGGTTGTGGGTTTAAGTCCCATCTGAGTTGGAAGTCATTACAGCAAGTGTCTCATCACTAGAGTTGATATGTTATCCTTGCTTCAACTGTACAACAGTCTTGCAGTGTTTGGCTTGCAAAAAATGACCACAGAAGCTAAAAAATGACAGGTATTATGATAACATTGTTGTTGTTTTTTAAAAAAAAATTCTATCACCGTGGACAGCTTATTCAAGTGCCATCTGGCATGCATGTTCGTTTGTTGCTCATCATTCATCACCAAAAATTATTTTCTTTTTCAATTCTTATGACTGTACTGATTGTATTGAATAAAATCCACATCTAGCATAACCAACGGATGCTGTTAAGTTCTCCAGTGGTGCAATTGGTCAGCGTGCGGTACTTATAAGATTGTATTTGTTGAACAATGCCGAGGTAGTGAGTTCAAGCCTCACCTGGAGCAGCTTTGTTTACTTTTTTTTTCTTTTTCTTATGTCAATAGTCATTGATTATAATCAGCTACCTTAATATTTTATATGATATTACAAAGGATGGAAGAAAGAAAGAAAAACCACAAACATGATTATGTATTTAAGTTGTCAGCACACATCTGCTTTGGTTCAAATGCACTGTATCTCTTCCTTCAGTCAGCCAACAAAACAGCAATGGAAAAGATTAACATACTGTTGGTAAAGCAGTTGCATCAAATTGATTTTCTGCAATATAGCATGATAATCCATACTGACATCTCTGGATAGTACCAGCACATTTCTTGCTGGACTTGGTAAGCGTGTGTTCGGCGTCTTCTCTATGTCCAACTCCTAACACAAAATCGTTATCTAGCCAGCAACAAATTCATTAGATAGAATGGAAGTTAGATATGGATGTGAAATGTAGCTAGATAGTCAGACAACAGCACGAAAGAGAATTATCTATATCATATAGAATACTCAGCACCTAAGTAATAGAATGGAAAAGAATATGTGATTGATGTGATAAACCTGTGGTATAGCTAATCTCATAAGGGTGCAACAAATGTTTCACTTCTAACCTCCTGCATTATTTAAATGAATGTGTAGACACCACTGTTGCCAATAGATAGCAACAATGTCAGTTTAAAATTGAGACATTGTTTAGATATAGGAGAAGTTTAGACAAACGGATGTACACTGGTGACAAAAACAAAATTGATAGATATAATAAATGTTTCAAAGCTAATGTGCATAATCATCTAACTAGCACGCAGCTGTGGCATGTGAGCAGTGATTAATAATAAAATCAAAACCTGAAAAGTATTGATAGATATAATGAATGTTTCAATGCTACTATGCACAATCACCTAACAAGCACATAGCTGTGGCATGTGAGCAGTGAATATTAATAAAATCAAAATTTGTATCAAATGTACCCTTTTGGATTTGTAGAGAGATTTCCCTCATAAATGGTACATCTTAGATATTTGAGAGGTATACACGATTTAGTGGTATAATAACACACCTTATAAAGAGGCAATATTAAACATCATTGTAATTATATTCATTATCTTCATATGCATGAATTAGAATACAACTGGTGGCAAACAGTGTCAGTAATCCTAAATAAATGAGGAGGCTTTCTCCTCTGAAGGATAATAATTGTGTGAGCATTATATAAAGACTACTACTATATAACTAATTTATGTGGTTAGTTGAGAGGGTGTCACTAGTCTTAATAAATGAGGATGCTTCTCCTCTAGAGACAATGAATTCATGTACACCGGGTTATTATCACTACCACATAAAGAATTAATGCATGTATATATCCTTTAGAAGGTGTATCAAGCATATGTGATCAGTTGAGAGGGTGTCACTAGTCTTAAACAAATGAGGATGCTTCTCCTCTAGAGACAATAAATCTGTGTGCACCGGGTTATTATCACTATCACATAAAAAATTATTATATGCATATATCCCCCAGAAGGAGGGTGATATACCCATAACAGGTTATATACTCAATAACGCTCACTACTTTCATGAATATTAAATTTTGTTATGTCACCAATATCATCACTACCTATGAGATAATGATTAAAGGTGTCTGACATCATAAAGTGCTGTGATCTTGGATCTAACAAGAACCGATATATTTAATTTATGTGGTTAGCTGAGACGGTGTCACTAGTCTTAATTAATGAGGATGCTTCTCCTCTAGAGACAATGAACTCATGTACACCGGGCTACTATCACTACCACACAAATAAATAACGCATGTATATATCCTCTAGAAGGTGTGTTATATACTTATAATAGGTTATATACCTTATAACGCTCACTACACTCACGAATATTATACCTCTCCGTACGTAGATAAAAGCATATGTGATTAAATTGAGAGGGTGTCACTAGTCTTAAATAAATGAGGATGCTTCTCCTCTAGAGACAATAAATTTGTGTACACCGGGTTATTATCAATATCACATAAATGATTATTATATGCATATATTCCACAGAAGGAGGGTTATATACTCATAACAGGTTATATACTTAAATAACGCTCACTACATTTATGAATATTACATTCTGCTGAAAGGTGTCTAACATCAGTGCTGTGATCTTGGATCCAATAAGAACTAATATATCTTTTCCTTCCAATTAAGATCTTAAAATGAATATGTGATATATACCTACAAATATATGAATAGAGATAAATTAAAGAAAAATTGGATGCTGGTTTAACACAGGATAAATACTTTAATATTATTTGTGGACATTAGAATAAAGCACGCCGATACACACATTTTTAAATCTTTATTCACATCTATTAAATTCCATTGCACTCTATATGTTTGTCTATGTCAATGATTTTAACCTCTATGTTTCGCCTCACCTTGTAGTTTAAATAAAAATAATCCATTATTTTAAGAAGATACTAATAAAGGTTAAGTTTTATGGTAGAGTGGAAATCAATCCACTGCTCCCTATGTGCACCGACAATACAGCCCTTTTTTTCTTCTCGTGTTGGACTTGGTAATACAAAGAACACAGTAAACAGCTTCACCTTTTCTCAAAAATAAATAATTGACTATTAAAAACCTATCAGTCTTAAATAAGAACATCAGTACGCACCACTGGCATAATGGATAAGTCACTGTCCTCCTAAGCCAGTGGTTGTGGGTTTAAGTCCCATCTGAGTTGGAAGTTATTACAGCAAGTGTCTCATCACTAGAGTTGATATTTTATCCTTGCTTCAACTGTACAACAGTCTTGCAGTGTTTAGCTTGCAAAAAATGACTACAGAAGCTAAAAAATGACACTTATTATGTTACAATTGTTGTTGTTGTTGTTGTTGTTTTTTAAATTTCTATCACCGTGGACAGCTTATTCAAGTGCCATCTGGCATGCTCGTTTGTTTGTTGCTCATCATTCATCACCAAAAATTATTTTCTTTTTCAATTCTTATAACTGTATGGATTGTATTGAATAAAATCCACATCTAGCATAACCAGCAGACGCTGTTAAGTGTTCCAGCGGCGCAATTGGTCAGTGCGCGGTGCTTATAAGACAGTATCTGTTGAGCAATGCTGAGGTTGTGAGTTGAAGCCTCACATGGAGTAGCTTTGTTTACTGTTTTTTTTCTTTTTCTTATGTCAACAGTCATTGATTATAATCAGCTACCTTAATATTTTATATGATATTACAAAGGATGGAAGAAAGAAAGAAAAACCACAAACATGATTATGTATTTAAGTTGTCAGCACACATCTGCTTTGCTTCAAATGCACTGCATATCTTCCTTCAGTCAGCCAACAAAACAGCAATGGAAAAGATTAACATACTGTTGGTAAAGCAGTTGCATCAAATTGATTTTCTGCAATATAGCATGATAATCCATACTGACATCTCTGGTTAGTACCAGCACATTTCTTGCTGGACTTGGTAATGCAAAGAACACAGTAAACAGCTTCACCTTTTCTCAAAAATAAATAATTGACTATTAAAAACCTATCAGTCTTAAATAAGAACATCAGTACGCACAACTGGCATAATGGATAAGTCACTGTCCTCTTAAGCCAGTGGTTGTGGGTTTAAGTCCCATCTGAGTTGGAAGTCATTACAGCAAGTGTCTCGTCACTAGAGTTGATATTTTATCCTTGCTTCAACTGTAAAACAGTCTTGCAGTGTTTAGCTTGCATAAATTGACCACAGAAGCTAAAAAATAACATTTATTATGATAACATTGTTGTTGTTTTTAAAAAAAAATTCTATCACTGTGGACAGCTTATTCAAGTGTCATCTGGCATGCACATTCGTTTGTTGCTCATCATTCATCACCAAAAATTATTTTATTTTTCAATTCTTATGACTGTACGGATTGTATTGAATAAAATCCACATCTAGCATAACCAACAGATGCTGTTAAGTGCTCCAGTGGCGCAATTGGTCAGCACGCGGTACTTATAAGACAGTATCTGTTGAGCAATGCCGAGGTTGTGAGTTTAAGCCTCACCTGGAGCAGCTTTGTTTACTGTTTATTTTCTTTTTCTTATGTCAATAGTCAGCTACCTTAATATTTATTACAAAATATGACATTACAAAGGATGGAAGAAAGAAAGAAAAACCACAAACATGATTATGTATTTAAGTTGTCAGCACACATCTGCTTTGCTTCAAATGCACTGCATATCTTCCTTCAGTCAGCCAACAAAACAGCAATGGAAAAGATTAACATACTGTTGGTAAAGCAGTTGCATCAAATTGATTTTCTGCAATATAGCATGATAATCTATACTGACAGCTCAGGAAAGTACCAGCACATTTCTTGCTGGACTTGGTAATGCACATAACACATTAAACAGCTTCACATTTTCTCAAAAATAAATAATTGACTATTAAAAACCTATCAGTCTTAATTAAGAACATCAGTACGCACCACTGGTTAATGGATAAATCACTGTCCTCCTAAGCCAGTGGTTGTGGGTTTAAATCCCATCTGAGTTGGAAGTCATTACAGCAAGTGTCTCATCACTAGAGTTGATATTTTATCCTTGCTTCAACTGTACAACAGTCTTGCAGTGTTTAGCTTGCACAAAATGACCACAGAAGCTAAAAAATGACATTAATTATGATAACATTGTTGTTGTTTTTTTTTTTTAAATTCTATCACCGTGGACAGCTTATTCAAGTGCCATCTGGCATGCTCGTTCGTTTGTTGCTCATCATTCATCACCAAAAATTATTTTCTTTTTCAATTCTTATGACTGTACTAATTGTATTGAATAAAATCCACATCTAGCATAACCAACCCATGCTGTTAAGTGCTACAGTGGTGCAATTGGTCAGCGCGCTGTACTTATAAGACAGTATCTGTTGAGAAATGCTGAGGTTGTGAGTTTAAGCCTCACCTGGAGCAGCTTTGTTTACTGTTTTTTTTTCTTTTTCTTATGTCAACAGTCATTGATTATAATCAGCTACCTTAATATTTAATATGATATTACAAAGGATGGAAGAAAGAAAGAAAAACCACAAACATGATTATGTATTTAAGTTGTCAGCACACATCTGCTTTGCTTCAAATGCACTGCATATCTTCCTTCAATCAGCCAACAAAACAGCAATGGAAAAGATTAACATACTGTTGGTAAAACAGTTGCATCAAATTGATTTTCTGCAATATAGCATGATAATCTATACTGACAGCTCAGGATAGTACCAGCACATTACTTGCTGGACTTGGTAATGCACAGAAAACAGTAAACAGCTTCACATTTTCTCAAAAATAAATAATTGACTATTAAAAACCTATCAGTCTTAAATAGGAACATCAGTACGCACCACTGGCATAATGGATAAGTCACTGTCTTCCTAAGCCAGTGGTTGTGGGTTTAAGTCCCATCTGAGTTGGAAGTCATTACAGCAAGTGTCTCATCACTAGAGTTGATATGTTATCCTTGCTTCAACTGTACAACAGTCTTGCAGTGTTTGGCTTGCAAAAAATGACCACAGAAGCTAAAAAATGACAGGTATTATGATAACATTGTTGTTGTTTTTTAAAAAAAAATTATATCACCGTGGACAGCTTATTCAAGTGCCATCTGGCATGCATGTTCGTTTGTTGCTCATCATTCATCACCAAAAATTATTTTCTTTTTCAATTCTTATGACTGTACTGATTGTATTGAATAAAATCCACATCTAGCATAACCAACGGATGCTGTTAAGTTCTCCAGTGGTGCAATTGGTCAGCGTGCGGTACTTATAAGATTGTATTTGTTGAACAATGCCGAGGTAGTGAGTTCAAGCCTCACCTGGAGCAGCTTTGTTTACTTTTTTTTTCTTTTTCTTATGTCAATAGTCATTGATTATAATCAGCTACCTTAATATTTTATATGATATTACAAAGGATGGAAGAAAGAAAGAAAAACCACAAACATGATTATGTATTTAAGTTGTCAGCACACATCTGCTTTGGTTCAAATGCACTGTATCTCTTCCTTCAGTCAGCCAACAAAACAGCAATGGAAAAGATTAACATACTGTTGGTAAAGCAGTTGCATCAAATTGATTTTCTGCAATATAGCATGATAATCCATACTGACATCTCTGGATAGTACCAGCACATTTCTTGCTGGACTTGGTAAGCGTGTGTTCGGCGTCTTCTCTATGTCCAACTCCTAACACAAAATCGTTATCTAGCCAGCAACAAATTCATTAGATAGAATGGAAGTTAGATATGGATGTGAAATGTAGCTAGATAGTCAGACAACAGCACGAAAGAGAATTATCTATATCATATAGAATACTCAGCACCTAAGTAATAGAATGGAAAAGAATATGTGATTGATGTGATAAACCTGTGGTATAGCTAATCTCATAAGGGTGCAACAAATGTTTCACTTCTAACCTCCTGCATTATTTAAATGAATGTGTAGACACCACTGTTGCCAATAGATAGCAACAATGTCAGTTTAAAATTGAGACATTGTTTAGATATAGGAGAAGTTTAGACAAACGGATGTACACTGGTGACAAAAACAAAATTGATAGATATAATAAATGTTTCAAAGCTAATGTGCATAATCATCTAACTAGCACGCAGCTGTGGCATGTGAGCAGTGATTAATAATAAAATCAAAACCTGAAAAGTATTGATAGATATAATGAATGTTTCAATGCTACTATGCACAATCACCTAACAAGCACATAGCTGTGGCATGTGAGCAGTGAATATTAATAAAATCAAAATTTGTATCAAATGTACCCTTTTGGATTTGTAGAGAGATTTCCCTCATAAATGGTACATCTTAGATATTTGAGAGGTATACACGATTTAGTGGTATAATAACACACCTTATAAAGAGGCAATATTAAACATCATTGTAATTATATTCATTATCTTCATATGCATGAATTAGAATACAACTGGTGGCAAACAGTGTCAGTAATCCTAAATAAATGAGGAGGCTTTCTCCTCTGAAGGATAATAATTGTGTGAGCATTATATAAAGACTACTACTATATAACTAATTTATGTGGTTAGTTGAGAGGGTGTCACTAGTCTTAATAAATGAGGATGCTTCTCCTCTAGAGACAATGAATTCATGTACACCGGGTTATTATCACTACCACATAAAGAATTAATGCATGTATATATCCTTTAGAAGGTGTATCAAGCATATGTGATCAGTTGAGAGGGTGTCACTAGTCTTAAACAAATGAGGATGCTTCTCCTCTAGAGACAATAAATCTGTGTGCACCGGGTTATTATCACTATCACATAAAAAATTATTATATGCATATATCCCCCAGAAGGAGGGTGATATACCCATAACAGGTTATATACTCAATAACGCTCACTACTTTCATGAATATTAAATTTTGTTATGTCACCAATATCATCACTACCTATGAGATAATGATTAAAGGTGTCTGACATCATAAAGTGCTGTGATCTTGGATCTAACAAGAACCGATATATTTAATTTATGTGGTTAGCTGAGACGGTGTCACTAGTCTTAATTAATGAGGATGCTTCTCCTCTAGAGACAATGAACTCATGTACACCGGGCTACTATCACTACCACACAAATAAATAACGCATGTATATATCCTCTAGAAGGTGTGTTATATACTTATAATAGGTTATATACCTTATAACGCTCACTACACTCACGAATATTATACCTCTCCGTACGTAGATAAAAGCATATGTGATTAAATTGAGAGGGTGTCACTAGTCTTAAATAAATGAGGATGCTTCTCCTCTAGAGACAATAAATTTGTGTACACCGGGTTATTATCAATATCACATAAATGATTATTATATGCATATATTCCACAGAAGGAGGGTTATATACTCATAACAGGTTATATACTTAAATAACGCTCACTACATTTATGAATATTACATTCTGCTGAAAGGTGTCTAACATCAGTGCTGTGATCTTGGATCCAATAAGAACTAATATATCGTTTCCTTCCAATTAAGATCTTAAAATGAATATGTGATATATACCTACAAATATATGAATAGAGATAAATTAAAGAAAAATTGGATGCTGGTTTAACACAGGATAAATACTTTAATATTATTTGTGGACATTAGAATAAAGCACGCCGATACACACATTTTTAAATCTTTATTCACATCTATTAAATTCCATTGCACTCTATATGTTTGTCTATGTCAATGATTTTAACCTCTATGTTTCGCCTCACCTTGTAGTTTAAATAAAAATAATCCATTATTTTAAGAAGATACTAATAAAGGTTAAGTTTTATGGTAGAGTGGAAATCAATCCACTGCTCCCTATGTGCACCGACAATACAGCCCTTTTTTTCTTCTCGTGTTGGACTTGGTAATACAAAGAACACAGTAAACAGCTTCACCTTTTCTCAAAAATAAATAATTGACTATTAAAAACCTATCAGTCTTAAATAAGAACATCAGTACGCACCACTGGCATAATGGATAAGTCACTGTCCTCCTAAGCCAGTGGTTGTGGGTTTAAGTCCCATCTGAGTTGGAAGTTATTACAGCAAGTGTCTCATCACTAGAGTTGATATTTTATCCTTGCTTCAACTGTACAACAGTCTTGCAGTGTTTAGCTTGCAAAAAATGACTACAGAAGCTAAAAAATGACACTTATTATGTTACAATTGTTGTTGTTGTTGTTGTTTTTTAAATTTCTATCACCGTGGACAGCTTATTCAAGTGCCATCTGGCATGCTCGTTTGTTTGTTGCTCATCATTCATCACCAAAAATTATTTTCTTTTTCAATTCTTATAACTGTATGGATTGTATTGAATAAAATCCACATCTAGCATAACCAGCAGACGCTGTTAAGTGTTCCAGCGGCGCAATTGGTCAGTGCGCGGTGCTTATAAGACAGTATCTGTTGAGCAATGCTGAGGTTGTGAGTTGAAGCCTCACATGGAGTAGCTTTGTTTACTGTTTTTTTTCTTTTTCTTATGTCAACAGTCATTGATTATAATCAGCTACCTTAATATTTTATATGATATTACAAAGGATGGAAGAAAGAAAGAAAAACCACAAACATGATTATGTATTTAAGTTGTCAGCACACATCTGCTTTGCTTCAAATGCACTGCATATCTTCCTTCAGTCAGCCAACAAAACAGCAATGGAAAAGATTAACATACTGTTGGTAAAGCAGTTGCATCAAATTGATTTTCTGCAATATAGCATGATAATCCATACTGACATCTCTGGTTAGTACCAGCACATTTCTTGCTGGACTTGGTAATGCAAAGAACACAGTAAACAGCTTCACCTTTTCTCAAAAATAAATAATTGACTATTAAAAACCTATCAGTCTTAAATAAGAACATCAGTACGCACAACTGGCATAATGGATTAGTCACTGTCCTCTTAAGCCAGTGGTTGTGGGTTTAAGTCCCATCTGAGTTGGAAGTCATTACAGCAAGTGTCTCGTCACTAGAGTTGATATTTTATCCTTGCTTCAACTGTAAAACAGTCTTGCAGTGTTTAGCTTGCATAAATTGACCACAGAAGCTAAAAAATAACATTTATTATGATAACATTGTTGTTGTTTTTAAAAAAAAATTCTATCACTGTGGACAGCTTATTCAAGTGTCATCTGGCATGCACATTCGTTTGTTGCTCATCATTCATCACCAAAAATTATTTTATTTTTCAATTCTTATGACTGTACGGATTGTATTGAATAAAATCCACATCTAGCATAACCAACAGATGCTGTTAAGTGCTCCAGTGGCGCAATTGGTCAGCACGCGGTACTTATAAGACAGTATCTGTTGAGCAATGCCGAGGTTGTGAGTTTAAGCCTCACCTGGAGCAGCTTTGTTTACTGTTTATTTTCTTTTTCTTATGTCAATAGTCAGCTACCTTAATATTTATTACAAAATATGACATTACAAAGGATGGAAGAAAGAAAGAAAAACCACAAACATGATTATGTATTTAAGTTGTCAGCACACATCTGCTTTGCTTCAAATGCACTGCATATCTTCCTTCAGTCAGCCAACAAAACAGCAATGGAAAAGATTAACATACTGTTGGTAAAGCAGTTGCATCAAATTGATTTTCTGCAATATAGCATGATAATCTATACTGACAGCTCAGGAAAGTACCAGCACATTTCTTGCTGGACTTGGTAATGCACATAACACATTAAACAGCTTCACATTTTCTCAAAAATAAATAATTGACTATTAAAAACCTATCAGTCTTAATTAAGAACATCAGTACGCACCACTGGTTAATGGATAAATCACTGTCCTCCTAAGCCAGTGGTTGTGGGTTTAAATCCCATCTGAGTTGGAAGTCATTACAGCAAGTGTCTCATCACTAGAGTTGATATTTTATCCTTGCTTCAACTGTACAACAGTCTTGCAGTGTTTAGCTTGCACAAAATGACCACAGAAGCTAAAAAATGACATTAATTATGATAACATTGTTGTTGTTTTTTTTTTTTAAATTCTATCACCGTGGACAGCTTATTCAAGTGCCATCTGGCATGCTCGTTCGTTTGTTGCTCATCATTCATCACCAAAAATTATTTTCTTTTTCAATTCTTATGACTGTATGGATTGTATTGAATAAAATCCACATCTAGCATAACCAACCGATGCTGTTAAGTGCTCCAGCGGCACAATTGGTCAGTGTGCGGTGCTTATAAGACAGTATCTGTTGAGCAATGCTGAGGTTGTGAGTTCAAGCCTCACCTTGAGCAGCTTTGTTTACTGTTTTTTTTCTTTTTCTTATGTCAACAGTCATTGATTATAATCAGCTACCTAAATATTTAATATGATATTACAAAGGATGGAAGAAAGAAAGAAAAACCACAAACATGATTATGTATTTAAGTTGTCAGCACACATCTGCTTTGCTTCAAATGCACTGCATATCTTCCTTCAGTCAGCCAACAAAACAGCAATGGAAAAGATTAACATACTGTTGGTAAAGCAGTTGCATCAAATTGATTTTCTGCAATATAGCATGATAATCCATACTGACATCTCTGGTTAGTACCAGCACATTTCTTGCTGGACTTGGTAATGCAAAGAACACAGTAAACAGCTTCACCTTTTCTCAAAAATAAATAATTGACTATTAAAAACCTATCAGTCTTAAATAAGAACATCAGTAAGCACAACTGGCATAATGGATAAGTCACTGTCCTCCTAAGCCAGTGGTTGTGTGTTTAAGTTCCATCTGAGTTGGAAGTCATTACAGCAAGTGTCTCATCACTAGAGTTGATATTTTATCCTTGCTTCAACTGTACAACAGTCTTGCAGTGTTTAGCTTGCAAAAAATGACCACAGAAGCTAAAAAATGACATTTATTATGATAACATTGTTGTTGTTTTTTTTCAAAAAAAATCTATCACCGTGGACAGCTTAATCAAGTGCCATCTGGCATGCACGTTCGTTTGTTGCTCATCATTCATCACCAAAAATTATTTTCTTTTTCAATTCTTATGACTGTATGGATTGTATTGAATAAAATCCACATCTAGCATAACCAACAGATGCTGTTAAGTGCTCCAGCGGCGCGATTGGTCAGTGCGTGGTGCTTATAAGACAGTATCTGTTGAGCAATGCCGAGGTTGTGAGTTTAAGCCTCACATGGAATAGCTTTGTTTACTGGTTTTTTTCTTTTTCTTATGTCAACAGTCATTGATTATAATCAGCTACCTTAATATTTAATATGATATTACAAAGGTTGGAAGAAAGAAAGAAAAACCACAAACATGATTATGTATTTAAGTTGTCAGCACACATCTGCTTTGGTTCAAATGCACTGCATATCTTCCTTCAGTCAGCCAACAAAACAGCAATGGAAAAGATTAACATACTGTTGGTAAAGCAGTTGCATCAAATTGATTTTCTGCAATATAGCATGATAATCCATACTGACAGCTCTGGATAGTACCAGCACATTTCTTGCTGGACTTGGTAATGCAAAGAACACAGTAAACAAACCTATCAGTCTTAAATAAGAACATCAGTACGCACCACTGGCATAATGGATAAGTCACTGTCCTCCTAAGCCAGTGGTTGTGGATTTAAGTCCCATCTGAGTTGGATGTCATTACAGCAAGTGTCTCATCACTAGAGTTGATATTTTATCCTTGCTTCAACTGTAAAACAGTCTTGCAGTGTTTAGCTTGCATAAATTGACCACAGAAGCTAAAAAATAACATTTATTATGATAACATTGTTGTTGTTTTTAAAAAAAAATTCTATCACCGTGGACAGCTTATTCAAGTGTCATCTGGCATGCACATTCGTTTGTTGCTCATCATTCATCACCAAAAATTATTTTATTTTTCAATTCTTATGACTGTACGGATTGTATTGAATAAAATCCACATCTAGCATAACCAACAGATGCTGTTAAGTGCTCCAGTGGCGCAATTTGTCAGCGGGTGGTACTTATAAGACAGTATCTGTTGAGCAATGCCAAGGTTGTGAGTTCAAGCCTCACCTGGAGCTGATTTGTTTCCTGTTTTTTTTCTTTTTCTTATGTCAATAGTCAGCTTCCTTAATATTTATTACAAAATATGACATTACAAAGGATGGAAGAAAGAAAGAAAAACCACAAACATGATTATGTATTTAAGTTGTCAGCACACATCTGCTTTGCTTCAAATGCACTGCATATCTTCCTTCAGTCAGCCAACAAAACAGCAATGGAAAAGATTAACATACTGTTGGTAAAGCAGTTGCATCAAATTGATTTTCTGCAATATAGCATGATAATCCATACTGACAGCTCTGGATAGTACCAGCACAATTCTTGCTGGACTTGGTAATGCAAAGAACACAGTAAACAGCTTCACCTTTTCTCAAAAATAAATAATTGATTATTAAAAACCTATCAGTCTTAAATAATAACATCAGTACGCACAACTGGCATAATGGATAAGTCACTGTCCTCCTAAGCCAGTGGTTGTGGGTTTAAGTCCCATCTGAGTTGGAAGTCATTACAGCAAGTTTCTCATCACTAGAGTTGATATTTTATCCTTGCTTCAACTGTACAACAGTCTTGCAGTGTTTAGCTTGCACAAAATGACCACAGAAGCTAAAAAATGACATTAATTATGATAACATTGTTGTTGTTTTTTTTTTTTAAATTCTATCACCGTGGACAGCTTATTCAAGTGCCATCTGGCATGCTCGTTCGTTTGTTGCTCATCATTCATCACCAAAAATTATTTTCTTTTTCAATTCTTATGACTGTATGGATTGTATTGAATAAAATCCACATCTAGCATAACCAGCAGATGCTGTTAAGTGCTCCAGCGGCGCAATTGGTCAGTTTGCGGTGCTTATAAGACAGTATCTGTTGAGCAATGCTGAGGTTGTGAGTTCAAGCCTCACCTAGTGCAGCTTTGTTTACTGTTTTTTTTCTTTTTCCTATGTCAACAGTCATTGATTATAATCAGCTACCTTAATATTTAATATGATATTACAAAGGATGGAAGAAAGAAAGAAAAACCAAAAACATGATTATGTATTTAAGTTGTCAGCACACATCTGCTTTGCTTCAAATGCACTGCATATCTTCCTTCAGTCAGCCAACAAAACAGCAATGGAAAAGATTAACATACTGTTGGTAAAGCAGTTGCATCAAATTGATTTTCTGCAATATAGCATGATAATCCATACTGACATCTCTGGTTAGTACCAGCACATTTCTTGCTGGACTTGGTAATGCAAAGAACACAGTAAACAGCTTCACCTTTTCTCAAAAATAAATAATTGACTATTAAAAACCTATCAGTCTTAAATAAGAACATCAGTACGCACAACTGGCATAATGGATAAGTCACTGTCCTCCTAAGCCAGTGGTTGTGTGTTTAAGTCCCATCTGAGTTGGAAGTCATTACAGCAAGTGTCTCATCACTAGAGTTGATATTTTATCCTTGCTTCAACTGTACAACAGTCTTGCAGTGTTTAGCTTGCAAAAAATGACCACAGAAGCTAAAAAATGACATTTATTATGATAACATTGTTGTTGTTTTTTTTCAAAAAAATTCTATCACCGTGGACAGCTTATTCAAGTGCCATCTGGCATGCACGTTCGTTTGTTGCTCATCATTCATCACCAAAAATTATTTTCTTTTTCAATACTTATGACTGTATGGATTGTATTGAATAAAATCCACATCTAGCATAACCAACAGATGCTGTTAAGTGCTCCAGCGGCGCAATTGGTCAGTGCGTGGTGCTTATAAGACAGTATCTGTTGAGCAATGCCGATGTTGTGAGTTTAAGCATCACATGGAATAGCTTTGTTTACTGGTTTTTTTCTTTTTCTTATGTCAACAGTCATTGATTATAATCAGCTACCTTAATATTTAATATGATATTACAAAGGATGGAAGAAAGAAAGAAAGAAAAACCACAAACATGATTATGTATTTAAGTTGTCAGCACACATCTGCTTTGGTTCAAATGCACTGCATATCTTCCTTCAGTCAGCCAACAAAACAGCAATGGAAAAGATTAACATACTGTTGGTAAAGCAGTTGCATCAAATTGATTTTCTGCAATATAGCATGATAATCCATACTGACAGCTCTGGATAGTATCAGCACATTTCTTGCTGGACTTGGTAATGCAAAGAACACAGTAAACAAACCTATCAGTCTTAAATAAGAACATCAGTACGCACCACTGGCATAATGGATAAGTCACTGTCCTCCTAAGCCAGTGGTTGTGGATTTAAGTCCCATCTGAGTTGGACGTCATTACAGCAAGTATCTCATCACTAGAGTTGATATTTTATCCTTGCTTCAACTGTACAACAGTCTTGCAGTGTTTAGCTTGCAAAAAATGACCACAGAAGCTAAACAATTAAATTTATTATGATAACATTGTTGTTGTTTTTAAAAAAAAAAATCTATCACCGTGGACAGCTTATTCAAGTGCCATCTGGCATGCTCGTTCATTTGTTGCTCATCATTCATCACCAAAAATTATTTTTTTTTCCATTCTTATGACTGTATGGATTGTATTGAATAAAATCCACATCTAGCATAACCAACAGATACTGTTAAGTGCTCCAGCGGCGCATTTGGTCAGTGCGCGGTGCTTATAAGACAGTATCTGTTGAGCAATGCCGAGGTTGTGAGTTCAAGCCTCACCTGCAGCAGCTTTGTTTACTGGTTTTTTTCTTTTTCTTATGTCAACAGTCATTGATTATAATCAGCTACCTTAATATTTAATATGACATTACAAAGGATGGAAGAAAGAAAGAAAAACCACAAACATGATTATGTATTTAAGCTGTCAGCACACATCTGCTTTGCTTCAAATGCACTGCATATCTTCCTTCAGTCAGCCAACAAAACAGCAATGGAAAAGATTAACATACTGTTGGTAAAGCAGTTGCATCGAATTGATTTTCTGCAATATAGCATGATAATCCATACTGACAGCTCTGGATAGTACCAGCACATTTCTTGCTGGACTTGGTAATGCAAAGAACACAGTAAACAAACCTATCAGTCTTAAATAAGAACATCAGTACGCACCACTGGCATAATGGATAAGTCACTGTCCTCCTAAGCCAGTGGTTGTGGATTTAAGTCCCATCTGAGTTGGATGTCATTACAGCAAGTGTCT
This sequence comes from Pseudophryne corroboree, assembly GCF_028390025.1. Classification (NCBI taxonomy): domain Eukaryota; kingdom Metazoa; phylum Chordata; class Amphibia; order Anura; family Myobatrachidae; genus Pseudophryne; species Pseudophryne corroboree. The sequence goes on along the minus strand of NC_086447.1, from coordinate 646,274,645 downwards.
CATCACTAGAGTTGATATTTTATCCTTGCTTCAACTGTAAAACAGTCTTGCAGTGTTTAGCTTGCATAAATTGACCACAGAAGCTAAAAAATAACATTTATTATGATAACATTGTTGTTGTTTTTAAAAAAAAATTCTATCACCGTGGACAGCTTATTCAAGTGTCATCTGGCATGCACATTCGTTTGTTGCTCATCATTCATCACCAAAAATTATTTTATTTTTCATTTCTTATGACTGTACAGATTGTATTGAATAAAATCCACATCTAGCATAACCAACAGATGCTGTTAAGTGCTCCAGTGGCGCAATTTGTCAGCGGGCGGTACTTATAAGACAGTATCTGTTGAGCAATGCCAAGGTTGTGAGTTCAAGTCTCACCTGGAGCTGATTTGTTTCCTGTTTTTTTTCTTTTTCTTATGTCAATAGTCAGCTACCTTAATATTTATTACAAAATATGACATTACAAAGGATGGAAGAAAGAAAGAAAAACCACAAACATGATTATGTATTTAAGTTGTCAGCACACATCTGCTTTGCTTCAAATGCACTGCATATCTTCCTTCAGTCAGCCAACAAAACAGCAATGGAAAAGATTAACATACTGTTGGTAAAGCAGTTGCATCAAATTGATTTTCTGCAATATAGCATGATAATCCATACTGACATCTCTGGTTAGTACCAGCACATTTCTTGCTGGACTTGGTAATGCAAAGAACACAGTAAACAGCTTCACCTTATCTCAAAAATAAATAATTGACTATTAAAAACCTATCAGTCTTAAATAAGAACATCAGTACGCACCACTGGCATAATTGATAAGTCACTGTCCTCCTAAGCCAGTGGTTGTGGGTTTAAGTCCCATCTGAGTTGGAAGTCATTACAGCAAGTGTCTCATCACTAGAGTTGATATTTTATCCTTGCTTCAACTGTACAACAGTCTTGCAGTGTTTAGCTTGCAAAAAATGACCACAGAAGCTAAAAAATTACATTTATTATGATAACATTGTTGTTGTTTTTAAAAAAAAAATTCTATCACCGTGGACAGCTTATTCAAGTGCCATCTTGCATGCATGTTCGTTTGTTGCTCATCGTTCATCACCAAAAATGATTTTCTTTTTCAATTCTTATGACTGTACTGATTGTATTGAATAAAATCCACATCTAGCATAACCAACTGATGCTGTTAAGTGCTACAGTGGTGCAATTGGTCAGCGCGCGGTACTTATAAAACAGTATCTGTTGAGCAATGTTGAGGTTGTGAGATCAAGCCTTACCTGGAGCAGCTTTGTTTACTGTTTTTTTTCTTTTTCTTATGTCAATAGTCATTGATTATAATCAGCTACCTTAATATTTAATATGATATTACAAAGGATGGAAGAAAGAAAGAAAAACCACAAACATGATTATGTATTTAAGTTGTCAGCACACATCTGCTTTGCTTCAATTGCACTGCATATCTTCCTTCAGTCAGCCAACAAAACAGCAATGGAAAAGATTAACATACTGTTGGTAAAGCAGTTGCATCAAATTGATTTTCTGCAATATAGCATGATAATCCATACTGACATCTCTGGTTAGTACCAGCACATTTCTTGCTGGACTTGGTAATGCAAAGAACACAGTAAACAGCTTCACCTTTTCTCAAAAATAAATAATTGACTATTAAAAACCTATCAGTCTTAAATAAGAACATCAGTACGCACCACTGGCATAATTGATAAGTCACTGTCCTCCTAAGCCAGTGGTTGTGGGTTTAAGTCCCATCTGAGTTGGAAGTCATTACAGCAAGTGTCTCATCACTAGAGTTGATATTTTATCCTTGCTTCAACTGTACAACAGTCTTGCAGTGTTTAGCTTGCAAAAAATGACCACAGAAGCTAAAAAATTACATTTATTATGATAACATTGTTGTTGTTTTTAAAAAAAAAATTCTATCACCGTGGACAGCTTATTCAAGTGCCATCTGGCACGCACGTTCGTTTGTTGCTCATCATTCATCACCAAAAATGATTTTATTTTTCAATTCTTATGACTGTATGGATTGTATTGAATAAAATCCACATCTAGCATAAACAACAGATGCTGTTAAGTGCTCCAGCGGCGCAATTGGTCAGTGCGCAGTGCTTATAAAACAGTATCTGTTGAGCAATGCCGAGGTTGTGAGTTCAAGCCTCACCTGGAGTAGCTTTGTTTACTGGTTCTTATCTTTTTCTTATGTCAACAGTCATTGATTATAATCAGCTACCTTAATATTTAATATGATATTACAAAGGATGGAAGAAAGAAAGAAAAACTACAAACATGAATATGTATTTAAGTTGTCAGCACACATCTGCTTTGGTTCAAATGCACTGCATATCTTCCTTCAGTCAGCCAACAAAACAGCAATGGAAAAGATTAACATACTGTTGGTAAAGCAGTTGCATCAAATTGATTTTCTGCAATATAGCATGATAATCCATACTGACAGCTCTGGATAGTACCAGCACATTTCTTGCTGGACTTGGTAATGCAAAGAACACAGTAAACAAACCTATCAGTCTTAAATAAGAACATCAGTACGCACCACTGGCATAATGGATAAGTCACTGTCCTCCTTAGCCAGTGGTTGTGGGTTTAAGTCCCATCTGAGTTGGACGTCATTACAGCAAGTGTCTCATCACTAGAGTTGATATTTTATCCTTGCTTCAACTGTAAAACAGTCTTGCAGTGTTTAGCTTGCATAAATTGACCACAGAAGCTAAAAAATAACATTTATTATGATAACATTGTTGTTGTTTTTAAAAAAAATTCTATCACCGTGGACAGCTTATTCAAGTGTCATCTGGCATGCACATTCGTTTGTTGCTCATCATTCATCACCAAAAATTATTTTATTTTTCAATTCTTATGACTGTACGGATTGTATTGAATAAAATCCACATCTAGCATAACCAACAGATGCTGTTAAGTGCTCCAGTGGCGCAATTTGTCAGCGGGCATTACTTATAAGACAGTATCTGTTGAGCAATGCCAAGGTTGTGAGTTCAAGTCTCACCTGGAGCTGATTTGTTTCTTGTTTTTTTTACTTTTTCTTATGTCAATAGTCAGCTACCTTAATATTTATTACAAAATATGACATTACAAAGGATGGAAGAAAGAAAGAAAAACCACAAACATGATTATGTATTTAAGTTGTCAGCACACATCTGCTTTGCTTCAAATGCACTGCATATCTTCCTTCAGTCAGCCAACAAAACAGCAATGGAAAAGATTAACATACTGTTGGTAAAGCAGTTGCATCAAATTGATTTTCTGCAATATAGCATGATAATCTATACTGACAGCTCAGGATAGTACCAGTACATTTCTTGCTGGACTTGGTAATGCACAGAACACAGTAAACAGCTTCACATTTTCTCAAAAATAAATAATTGACTATTAAAAACCTATCAGTCTTAATTAAGAACATCAGTACGCACCACTGGTTAATGGATAAATCACTGTCCTCCTAAGCCAGTGGTTGTGGGTTTAAGTCCCATCTGAGTTGGAAGTCATTACAGCAAGTGTCTCATCACTAGAGTTGATATTTTATCCTTGCTTCAACTGTACAACAGTCTTGCAGTGTTTAGCTCGCAAAAAATGACCACAGAAGCTAAAAAATTACATTTATTATGATAACATTGTTGTTGTTTTTTAAAAAAAAATTCTATCTTCGTGGACAGCTTATTCAAGTGCCATCTGGCATGCATGTTCGTTTGTTGCTCATCATTCATCACCAAAAATGATTTTCTTTTTCAATTCTTATGACTGTACGGATTGTATTGAATAAAATCCACATCTAGCATAACCAATCGATGCTGTTAAGTGCTACAGTGGTGCAATTGGTCAGCGCGCGGTACTTATAAGACAGTATCTGTTGAGCAATGCCGAGGTTGTGAGTTCAAGCCTCACCTGGAGCAGTTTTGTTTACTGTTATTTTTCTTTTTCTTATGTCAATAGTCATTGATTATAATCAGCTACCTTAATATTTAATATGATATTACAAAGGATGGAATAAAGAAAGAAAAACCACAAACATGATTATGTATTTAAGTTGTCAGCACACATCTGCTTTGCTTCAATTGCACTGCATATCTTCCTTCAGTCAGCCAACAAAACAGCAATGGAAAAGATTAACATACTGTTGGTAAAGCAGTTGCATCAAATTGATTTTCTGCAATATAGCATGATAATCCATACTGACATCTCTGGTTAGTACCAGCACATTTCTTGCTGGACTTGGTAATGCAAAGAACACAGTAAACAGCTTCACCTTTTCTCAAAAATAAATAATTGACTATTAAAAACCTATCAGTCTTAAATAAGAACATCAGTACGCACCACTGGCATAATTGATAAGTCACTGTCCTCCTAAGCCAGTGGTTGTGGGTTTAAGTCCCATCTGAGTTGGAAGTCATTACAGCAAGTGTCTCATCACTAGAGTTGATATTTTATCCTTGCTTCAACTGTACAACAGTCTTGCAGTGTTTAGCTTGCAAAAAATGACCACAGAAACTAAAAAAAAATGACTTTTATTATGATAACATTGTTGTTGTTTTTTTTAATTCTATCACCGTGGACAGCTTATTCAAGTGCCATCTGGCATGCACGTTCGTTTGTTGCTCATAATTCATCACCAAAAATTATTTTCTTTTTCAATTCTTATGACTGTACTGATTGTATTGAATAAAATCCACATCTAGCATAACCAATTGATGCTGTTAAGTGCTACAGTGGTGCAATTGGTCAGCGCGCGGTACTTATAAGACAGTATCTGTTGAGAAATGTTGAGGTTGTGAGATCAAGCCTTACCTGGAGCAGCTTTGTTTACTGTTTTTTTTCTTTTTCTTATGTCAATAGTCATTGATTATAATCAGCTACCTTAATATTTAATATGATATTACAAAGGATGGAAGAAAGAAAGAAAAACCACAAACATGATTATGTATTTAAGTTGTCAGCACACATCTGCTTTGCTTCAATTGCACTGCATATCTTCCTTCAGTCAGCCAACAAAACAGCAATGGAAAAGATTAACATACTGTTGGTAAAGCAGTTGCATCAAATTGATTTTCTGCAATATAGCATGATAATCCATACTGACATCTCTGGTTAGTACCAGCACATTTCTTGCTGGACTTGGTAATGCAAAGAACACAGTAAACAGCTTCACCTTTTCTCAAAAATAAATAATTGACTATTAAAAACCTATCAGTCTTAAATAAGAACATCAGTACGCACCACTGGCATAATTGATAAGTCACTGTCCTCCTAAGCCAGGGGTTGTGGGTTTAAGTCCCATCTGAGTTGGAAGTCATTACAGCAAGTGTCTCATCACTAGAGTTGATATTTTATCCTTGCTTCAACTGTACAACAGTCTTGCAGTGTTTAGCTTGCAAAAAATGACCACAGAAGCTAAAAAAATGACTTTTATTATGATAACATTGTTGTTGTTTTTTTTTTTTTTTTAATTCTATCACCGTGGACAGCTTATTCAAGTGCCATCTGGCATGCACGTTCGTTTGTTGCTCATCATTCATCACCAAAAATTATTTTCTTTTTCAATTCTTATGACTGTATGGATTGTATTGAATAAAATCCACATCTAGCATAACCAACTGATGCTGTTAAGTGCTCCAGTGGTGCAATTGGTCAGTGCGCGGTACTTATAAGACAGTATCTGTTGAGCAATGCCGAGGTTGTGAGTTCAAGCCTCACCTGGAGCAGCTTTGTTTACTGTTTTTTTTCTTTTTCTTATGTCAATAGTCATTGATTATAATCAGCTACCTTAATATTTAATATGATATTACAAAGGATGGAAGAAAGAAAGAAAAACCACAAACATGATTATGTATTTAAGTTGTCAGCACACATCTGCTTTGCTTCAATTGCACTGCATATCTTCCTTCAGTCAGCCAACAAAACAGCAATGGAAAAGATTAACATACTGTTGGTAAAGCAGTTGCATCAAATTGATTTTCTGCAATATAGCATGATAATCCATACTGACATCTCTGGTTAGTACCAGCACATTTCTTGCTGGACTTGGTAATGCAAAGAACACAGTAAACAGCTTCACCTTTTCTCAAAAATAAATAATTGACTATTAAAAACCTATCAGTCTTAAATAAGAACATCAGTACGCACAACTGGCATAATGGATAAGTCACTGTCCTCCTAAGCCAGTGGTTGTGGGTTTAAGTCCCATCTGAGTTGGAAGTCATTACAGCAAGTGTCTCATCACTAGAGTTGATATTTTATCCTTGCTTCAACTGTACAACAGTCTTGCAGTGTTTAGCTTGCAAAAAATGACCACAGAAGCTAAAAAAATGACTTTTATTATGATAACATTGTTGTTGTTTTTTTTTTTTTTTTAATTCTATCACCGTGGACAGCTTATTCAAGTGCCATCTGGCATGCACGTTCGTTTGTTGCTCATCATTCATCACCAAAAATTATTTTCTTTTTCAATTCTTATGACTGTATGGATTGTATTGAATAAAATCCACATCTAGCATAACCAACTGATGCTGTTAAGTGCTCCAGTGGTGCAATTGGTCAGTGCGCGGTACTTATAAGACAGTATCTGTTGAGCAATGCCGAGGTTGTGAGTTCAAGCCTCACCTGGAGCAGCTTTGTTTACTGTTTTTTTTCTTTTTCTTATGTCAATAGTCATTGATTATAATCAGCTACCTTAATATTTAATATGATATTACAAAGGATGGAAGAAAGAAAGAAAAACCACAAACATGATTATGTATTTAAGTTGTCAGCACACATCTGCTTTGCTTCAATTGCACTGCATATCTTCCTTCAGTCAGCCAACAAAACAGCAATGGAAAAGATTAACATACTGTTGGTAAAGCAGTTGCATCAAATTGATTTTCTGCAATATAGCATGATAATCCATACTGACATCTCTGGTTAGTACCAGCACATTTCTTGCTGGACTTGGTAATGCAAAGAACACAGTAAACAGCTTCACCTTTTCTCAAAAATAAATAATTGACTATTAAAAACCTATCAGTCTTAAATAAGAACATCAGTACGCACAACTGGCATAATGGGTAAGTCACTGTCCTCCTAAGCCAGTGGTTGTGGGTTTAAGTCCCATCTGAGTTGGAAGTCATTACAGCAAGTGTCTCATCACTAGAGTTGATATTTTATCCTTGCTTCAACTGTACAACAGTCTTGCAGTGTTTAGCTTGCAAAAAATGACCACAGAAACTAAAAAAATGACTTTTATTATGATAACATTGTTGTTGTTTTTTTTTAATTCTATCACCGTGGACAGCTTATTCAAGTGCCATCTGGCATGCACGTTCGTTTGTTGCTCATAATTCATCACCAAAAATTATTTTCTTTTTCAATTCTTATGACTGTACTGATTGTATTGAATAAAATCCACATCTAGCATAACCAATTGATGCTGTTAAGTGCTACAGTGGTGCAATTGGTCAGCGCGCGGTACTTATAAGACAGTATCTGTTGAGCAATGTTGAGGTTGTGAGATCAAGCCTTACCTGGAGCAGCTTTGTTTACTGTTTTTTTTCTTTTTCTTATGTCAATAGTCATTGATTATAATCAGCTACCTTAATATTTAATATGATATTACAAAGGATGGAAGAAAGAAAGAAAAACCACAAACATGATTATGTATTTAAGTTGTCAGCACACATCTGCTTTGCTTCAATTGCACTGCATATCTTCCTTCAGTCAGCCAACAAAACAGCAATGGAAAAGATTAACATACTGTTGGTAAAGCAGTTGCATCAAATTGATTTTCTGCAATATAGCATGATAATCCATACTGACATCTCTGGTTAGTACCAGCACATTTCTTGCTGGACTTGGTAATGCAAAGAACACAGTAAACAGCTTCACCTTTTCTCAAAAATAAATAATTGACTATTAAAAACCTATCAGTCTTAAATAAGAACATCAGTACGCACCACTGGCATAATTGATAAGTCACTGTCCTCCTAAGCCAGTGGTTGTGGGTTTAAGTCCCATCTGAGTTGGAAGTCATTACAGCAAGTGTCTCATCACTAGAGTTGATATTTTATCCTTGCTTCAACTGTACAACAGTCTTGCAGTGTTTAGCTTGCAAAAAATGACCACAGAAGCTAAAAAAATGACTTTTATTATGATAACATTGTTGTTGTTTTTTTTTTTTTTAAATTCTATCACCGTGGACAGCTTATTCAAGTGCCATCTGGCATGCACGTTCGTTTGTTGCTCATCATTCATCACCAAAAATTATTTTCTTTTTCAATTCTTATGACTGTATAGATTGTATTGAATAAAATCCACATCTAGCATAACCAACTGATGCTGTTAAGTGCTCCAGTGGTGCAATTGGTCAGTGCGCGGTACTTATAAGACAGTATCTGTTGAGAAATGCAGAGGTTGGGAGTTCAAGCCTCACCTGGAGTAGTTTTATTTCCTTTTTTTTTTCTTTTTCTTTTGTCAATAGTCATTGATTATAATCAGCTACCTTAATATTTAATATGATATTACAAAGGATGGAAGAAAGAAAGAAAAACCACAAACATGATTATGTATTTAAGTTGTCAGCACACATCTGCTTTGCTTCAAATGCACTGCATATCTTCCTTCAGTCAGCCAACAAAACAGCAATGGAAAAGATTAACATACTGTTGGTAAAGCAGTTGCATCAAATTGATTTTCTGCAATATAGCATGATAATCCATACTGACATCTCTGGTTAGTACCAGCACATTTCTTGCTGGACTTGGTAATGCAAAGAACACAGTAAACAGCTTCACCTTTTCTCAAAAATAAATAATTGACTATTAAAAACCTATCAGTCTTAAATAAGAACATCAGTACGCACCACTGGCATAATGGATAAGTCACTGTCCTCCTAAGCCAGTGGTTGTGGGTTTAAGTCCCATCTGAGTTGGAAGTCATTACAGCAAGTGTCTCATCACTAGAGTTGATATTTTATCATTGCTTCAACTGTACAACAGTCTTGCAGTGTTTAGCTTGCAAAAAATGACCACAGAAGCTAAAAAATGACTTTTATTATGATAACATTGTTGTTGTTTTTTTTTTTTAAATTCTATCACCGTGGACAGCTTATTCAAGTGCCATCTGGCATGCACGTTCGTTTGTTGCTCATCATTCATCACCAAAAATTATTTTCTTTTTCAATTCTTATGACTGTATGGATTGTATTGAATAAAATCCACATCTAGCATAACCAACTGATGCTGTTAAGTGCTCCAGTGGTGCAATTGGTCAGTGCACGGTACTTATAAGACAGTATCTGTTGAGAAATGCAGAGGTTGTGAGTTCAAGCCTCACCTGGAGCAGCTTTATTTACTTTTTTTTTCTTTTTCTTTTGTCAATAGTCATTGATTATAATCAGCTACCTTAATATTTAATATGATATTACAAAGGATGGAAGAAGGAAAGAAAAACCACAAACATGATTATGTATTTAAGTTTTCAGCACACATCTGCTTTGCTTCAAATGCACTGCATATCTTCCTTCAGTCAGCCAACAAAACAGCAATGGAAAAGATTAACATACTGTTGGTAAAGCAGTTGCATCAAATTGATTTTCTGCAATATAGCATGATAATCCATACTGACATCTCTGGTTAGTACCAGCACATTTCTTGCTGGACTTGGTAATGCAAAGAACACAGTAAACAGCTTCACCTTTTCTCAAAAATAAATAATTGACTATTAAAAACCTATCAGTCTTAAATAAGAACATCAGTACGCACCACTGGCATAATGGATAAGTCACTGTCCTCCTAAGCCAGTGGTAGTGGGTTTAAGTCCCATCTGAGTTGGAAGTCATTACAGCAAGTGTCTCATCACTAGAGTTGATATTTTATCCTTGCTTCAACTGTACAACAGTCTTGCAGTGTTTAGCTTGCAAAAAATGACCACAGAAGCTAAAAAAATGACTTTTATTATGATAACATTGTTGTTGTTTTTTTTTTTTTAAATTCTATCACCGTGGACAGCTTATTCAAGTGCCATCTGGCATGCACGTTCGTTTGTTGCTCATCATTCATCACCAAAAATTATTTTCTTTTTCAATTCTTATGACTGTATAGATTGTATTGAATAAAATCCACATCTAGCATAACCAACTGATGCTGTTAAGTGCTCCAGTGGTGCAATTGGTCAGTGCGCGGTACTTATAAGACAGTATCTGTTGAGAAATGCAGAGGTTGGGAGTTCAAGCCTCACCTGGAGTAGTTTTATTTCCTTTTTTTTTTCTTTTTCTTTTGTCAATAGTCATTGATTATAATCAGCTACCTTAATATTTAATATGATATTACAAAGGATGGAAGAAAGAAAGAAAAACCACAAACATGATTATGTATTTAAGTTGTCAGCACACATCTGCTTTGCTTCAAATGCACTGCATATCTTCCTTCAGTCAGCCAACAAAACAGCAATGGAAAAGATTAACATACTGTTGGTAAAGCAGTTGCATCAAATTGATTTTCTGAAACATAGCATGATAATCCATACTGACATCTCTGGTTAGTACCAGCACATTTCTTGCTGGACTTGGTAATGCAAAGACCACAGTAAACAGCTTCACCTTTTCTCAAAAATAAATAATTGACTATTAAAAACCTATCAGTCTTAAATAAGAACATCAGTACGCACCACTGGCATAATGGATAAGTCACTGTCCTCCTAAGCCAGTGGTTGTGGGTTTAAGTCCCATCTGAGTTGGAAGTCATTACAGCAAGTGTCTCATCACTAGAGTTGATATTTTATCATTGCTTCAACTGTACAACAGTCTTGCAATGTTTAGCTTGCAAAAAATGACCACAGAAGCTAAAAAATGACTTTTATTATGATAACATTGTTGTTGTTTTTTTTTTTTTAAATTCTATCACCGTGGACAGCTTATTCAAGTGCCATCTGGCATGCACGATCGTTTGTTGCTCATCATTCATCACCAAAAATTATTTTCTTTTTCAATTCTTATGACTGTATGGATTGTATTGAATAAAATCCACATCTAGCATAACCAACTGATGCTGTTAAGTGCTCCAGTGGTGCAATTGGTCAGTGCACGGTACTTATAAGACAGTATCTGTTGAGAAATGCAGAGGTTGTGAGTTCAAGCCTCACCTGGAGCAGCTTTATTTACTTTTTTTTTCTTTTTCTTTTGTCAATAGTCATTGATTATAATCAGCTACCTTAATATTTAATATGATATTACAAAGGATGGAAGAAGGAAAGAAAAACCACAAACATGATTATGTATTTAAGTTTTCAGCACACATCTGCTTTGCTTCAAATGCACTGCATATCTTCCTTCAGTCAGCCAACAAAACAGCAATGGAAAAGATTAACATACTGTTGGTAAAGCAGTTGCATCAAATTGATTTTCTGCAATATAGCATGATAATCCATACTGACATCTCTGGTTAGTACCAGCACATTTCTTGCTGGACTTGGTAATGCAAAGAACACAGTAAACAGCTTCACCTTTTCTCAAAAATAAATAATTGACTATTAAAAACCTATCAGTCTTAAATAAGAACATCAGTACGCACCACTGGCATAATGGATAAGTCACTGTCCTCCTAAGCCAGTGGTTGTGGGTTTAAGTCCCATCTGAGTTGGAAGTCATTACAGCAAGTGTCTCATCACTAGAGTTGATATTTTATCCTTGCTTCAACTGTACAACAGTCTTGCAGTGTTTAGCTTGCAAAAAATGACCACAGAAGCTAAAAAAATGACTTTTATTATGATAACATTGTTGTTGTTTTTTTTTTTTTTAATTCTATCACCGTGGACAGCTTATTCAAGTGCCATCTGGCATGCACGTTCGTTTGTTGCTCATCATTCATCACCAAAAATTATTTTCTTTTTCAATTCTTATGACTGTATAGATTGTATTGAATAAAATCCACATCTAGCATAACCAACTGATGCTGTTAAGTGCTCCAGTGGTGCAATTGGTCAGTGCGCGGTACTTATAAGACAGTATCTGTTGAGAAATGCAGAGGTTGGGAGTTCAAGCCTCACCTGGAGTAGTTTTATTTCCTTTTTTTTTTCTTTTTCTTTTGTCAATAGTCATTGATTATAATCAGCTACCTTAATATTTAATATGATATTACAAAGGATGGAAGAAAGAAAGAAAAACCACAAACATGATTATGTATTTAAGTTTTCAGCACACATCTGCTTTGCTTCAAATGCACTGCATATCTTCCTTCAGTCAGCCAACAAAACAGCAATGGAAAAGATTAACATACTGTTGGTAAAGCAGTTGCATCAAATTGATTTTCTGCAATATAGCATGATAATCCATACTGACATCTCTGGTTAGTACCAGCACATTTCTTGCTGGACTTGGTAATGCAAAGAACACAGTAAACAGCTTCACCTTTTCTCAAAAATAAATAATTGACTATTAAAAACCTATCAGTCTTAAATAAGAACATCAGTACGCACCACTGGCATAATGGATAAGTCACTGTCCTCCTAAGCCAGTGGTTGTGGGTTTAAGTCCCATCTGAGTTGGAAGTCATTACAGCAAGTGTCTCATCACTAGAGTTGATATTTTATCCTTGCTTCAACTGTACAACAGTCTTGCAGTGTTTAGCTTGCAAAAAATGACCACAGAAGCTAAAAAAATGACTTTTATTATGATAACATTGTTGTTGTTTTTTTTTTTTTTAATTCTATCACCGTGGACAGCTTATTCAAGTGCCATCTGGCATGCACGTTCGTTTGTTGCTCATCATTCATCACCAAAAATTATTTTCTTTTTCAATTCTTATGACTGTATAGATTGTATTGAATAAAATCCACATCTAGCATAACCAACTGATGCTGTTAAGTGCTCCAGTGGTGCAATTGGTCAGTGCGCGGTACTTATAAGACAGTATCTGTTGAGAAATGCAGAGGTTGGGAGTTCAAGCCTCACCTGGAGTAGTTTTATTTACTTTTTTTTTTCTTTTGTCAATAGTCATTGATTATAATCAGCTACCTTAATATTTAATATGATATTACAAAGGATGGAAGAAAGAAAGAAAAACCACAAACATGATTATGTATTTAAGTTGTCAGCACACATCTGCTTTGCTTCAAATGCACTGCATATCTTCCTTCAGTCAGCCAACAAAACAGCAATGGAAAAGATTAACATACTGTTGGTAAAGCAGTTGCATCAAATTGATTTTCTGCAATATAGCATGATAATCCATACTGACATCTCTGGTTAGTACCAGCACATTTCTTGCTGGACTTGGTAATGCAAAGAACACAGTAAACAGCTTCACCTTTTCTCAAAAATAAATAATTGACTATTAAAAACCTATCAGTCTTAAATAAGAACATCAGTACGCACCACTGGCATAATGGATAAGTCACTGTCCTCCTAAGCCAGTGGTTGTGGGTTTAAGTCCCATCTGAGTTGGAAGTCATTACAGCAAGTGTCTCATCACTAGAGTTGATATTTTATCATTGCTTCAACTGTACAACAGTCTTGCAGTGTTTAGCTTGCAAAAAATGACCACAGAAGCTAAAAAATGACTTTTATTATGATAACATTGTTGTTGTTGTTTTTTTTTTAAATTCTATCACCGTGGACAGCTTATTCAAGTGCCATCTGGCATGCACGTTCGTTTGTTGCTCATCATTCATCACCAAAAATTATTTTCTTTTTCAATTCTTATGACTGTATGGATTGTATTGAATAAAATCCACATCTAGCATAACCAACTGATGCTGTTAAGTGCTCCAGTGGTGCAATTGGTCAGTGCACAGTACTTATAAGACAGTATCTGTTGAGAAATGCAGAGGTTGTGAGTTCAAGCCTCACCTGGAGCAGCTTTATTTACTTTTTTTTTCTTTTTCTTTTGTCAATAGTCATTGATTATAATCAGCTACCTTAATATTTAATATGATATTACAAAGGATGGAAGAAAGAAAGAAAAACCACAAACATGATTATGTATTTAAGTTGTCAGCACACATCTGCTTTGGTTCAAATGCACTGCATATCTTCCTTCAGTCAGCCAACAAAACAGCAATGGAAAAGATTAACATACTGTTGGTAAAGCAGTTGCATCAAATTGATTTTCTGCAATATAGCATGATAATCCATACTGACATCTCTGGTTAGTACCAGCACATTTCTTGCTGGACTTGGTAATGCAAAGAACACAGTAAACAGCTTCACCTTTTCTCAAAAATAAATAATTGACTATTAAAAACCTATCAGTCTTAAATAAGAACATCAGTACGCACAACTGGCATAATAGATAAGTCACTGTCCTCCTAAGCCAGTGGTTGTGGGTTTAAGTCCCATCTGAGTTGGAAGTCATTACAGCAAGTGTCTCATCACTAGAGTTGATATTTTATCCTTGCTTCAACTGTACAACAGTCTTGCAGTGTTTAGCTTGCAAAAAATGACCACAGAAGCTAAAAAATTACATTTATTATGATAACATTGTTGTTGTTTTTTTAAAAAAAAATTCTATCACCGTGGACAGCTTATTCAAGTGCCATCTGGCATGCACGTTCGTTTGTTGCTCATCATTCATCACCAAAAATTATTTTATTTTTCAATTCTTATGACTGTATGGATTGTATTGAAGAAAATCCACATCTAGCATAACCAACAGATGCTGTTAAGTGCTCCAGCGGCGCGATTGGTCAGTGCGCGGTGCTTATAAGACAGTATCTGTTGAGCAATGCCGAGGTTGTGAGTTCAAGCCTCACATGGAGTATCTTCGATTACTGTTTTTTTTTTCTTTTTCTTATGTCAACAGTCATTGATTATTATCAGCTACCTTAATATTTAATATGATATTACAAAGGATGGAATAAAGAAAGAAAAACCACAAACATGATTATGTATTTAAGTTGTCAGCACACATCTGCTTTGGTTCAAATGCACTGCATATCTTCCTTCAGTCAGCCAACAAAACAGCAATGGAAAAGATTAACATACTGTTGGTAAAGCAGTTGCATCAAATTGATTTTCTGCAATATAGCATGATAAGCCATACTGACAGCTCTGGATAGTACCAGCACATTTCTTGCTGGACTTGGTAATGCAAAGAACACAGTAAACAGCTTCACCTTTTCTCAAAAATAAATAATTGACTATTAAAAATCTATCAGTCTTAAATAAGAACTTCAGTATGCACCACTGGCATAATGGATAAGTCATTGTCCTCCTAAGCCAGGGGTTGTGGGTCCAAGTCCCATCTGGGGTGGAAGTCATTACAGCAAGTGTCTCATCACTAGAGTTGATATTTTATCCTTGCTTCAACTGTAAAACAGTCTTGCAGTGTTTAGCTTGCAAAAAATGACCACAGAAGCTAAAAAATGACATTTATTATGATAACATTGTTGTTGTTTTTAAAAAAAAAAATCTATCACCGTGGACAGCTTATTCAAGTGCCATCTGGCATGCACGTTCGTTTGTTGCTCATCATTCATCACCAAAAATTATTTTATTTTTCAATTCTTATGACTGTACGGATTGTATTGAATAAAATCCACATCTAGCATAACCAACAGATGCTGTTAAGTGCTCCAGTGGCGCAATTGGTCAGCGCGCGGTACTTATAAGACAGTATCTGTTGAGCAATGCCGAGGTTGTGAGTTCAAGCCTCACCTGGAGCAGCTTTGTTTACTGTTTTTTTTCTTTTGTCAATAGTCAGCTACCTTAATATTTATTACAAAATATGACATTACAAAGGATGGAAGAAAGAAAGAAAAACCACAAACATGATTATGTATTTAAGTTGTCAGCACACATCTGCTTTGCTTCAAATGCACTGCATATCTTCCTTCAGTCAGCCAACAAAACAGCAATGGAAAAGATTAACATACTGTTGGTAAAGCAGTTGCATCAAATTGATTTTCTGCAATATAGCATGATAATCCATACTGACATCTCTGGTTAGTACCAGCACATTTCTTGCTGGACTTGGTAATGCAAAGAACACAGTAAACAGCTTCACCTTTTCTCAAAAATAAATAATTGACTATTAAAAACCTATCAGTCTTAAATAAGAACATCAGTACGCACCACTGGCATAATGGATAAGTCACTGTCCTCCTAAGCCAGTGGTTGTGGGTTTAAGTCCCATCTGAGTTGGAAGTCATTACAGCAAGTGTCTCATCACTAGAGTTGATATTTTATCATTGCTTAAACTGTACAACAGTCTTGCAGTGTTTAGCTTGCAAAAAATGACCACAGAAGCTAAAAAATGACTTTTATTATGATAACATTGTTGTTGTTTTTTTTTTTTTAAATTCTATCACCGTGGACAGCTTATTCAAGTGCCATCTGGCATGCACGTTCGTTTGTTGCTCATCATTCATCACCAAAAATTATTTTCTTTTTCAATTCTTATGACTGTATGGATTGTATTGAATAAAATCCACATCTAGCATAACCAACTGATGCTGTTAAGTGCTCCAGTGGTGCAATTGGTCAGTGCACGGTACTTATAAGACAGTATCTGTTGAGAAATGCAGAGGTTGTGAGTTCAAGCCTCACCTGGAGCAGCTTTATTTACTTTTTTTTTCTTTTTCTTTTGTCAATAGTCATTGATTATAATCAGCTACCTTAATATTTAATATGATATTACAAAGGATGGAAGAAAGAAAGAAAAACCACAAACATGATTATGTATTTAAGTTGTCAGCACACATCTGCTTTGCTTCAAATGCACTGCATATCTTCCTTCAGTCAGCCAACAAAACAGCAATGGAAAAGATTAACATACTGTTGGTAAAGCAGTTGCATCAAATTGATTTTCTGCAATATAGCATGATAATCCATACTGACATCTCTGGTTAGTACCAGCACATTTCTTGCTGGACTTGGTAATGCAAATAACACAGTAAACAGCTTCACCTTTTGTCAAAAATAAATAATTGACTATTAAAAACCTATCAGTCTTAAATAAGAACATCAGTACGCACCACTGGCATAATGGATAAGTCACTGTCCTCCTATGCCAGTGGTTGTGGGTTTAAGTCCCATCTGAGTTGGAAGTCATTACAGCAAGTGTCTCATCACTAGAGTTGATATTTTATCCTTGCTTCAACTGTACAACAGTCTTGCAGTGTTTAGCTTGCAAAAAATGACCACAGAAGCTAAAAAATGACATTTATTATGATAACATTGTTGTTGTTTTTTTTAAAAAAAATTCTATCACCGTGGACAGCTTATTCAAGTGCCATCTGGCATACATGTTCGTTTGTTGCTCATCATTCATCACCAAAAATAATTTTCTTTTTCAATTCTTATGACTGTACTGATTGTATTGAATAAAATCCACATCTAGCATAACCAACTGATGCTGTTAAGTGCTCCAGTGGTGCAATTGATCAATGCGCGGTACTTATAAGACAGTATCTGTTGAGCAATGCCGAGGTTGTGAGTTCAAGCCTCACCTGGAACAGCTTTGTTTACTGTTTTTTGTTCTTTTTCTTATGTCAATAGTCATTGATTATAATCAGCTACCTTAATATTTAATATGATATTACAAAGGATGGAAGGAAGAAAGAAAAACCACAAACATGATTATGTATTTAAGTTGTCAGCACACATCTGCTTTGCTTCAAATGCACTGCATATCTTCCTTCAGTCAGCCAACAAAACAGCAATGGAAAAGATTAACATACTGTTGGTAAAGCAGTTGCATCAAATTGATTTTCTGCAATATAGCATGATAATCCATACTGACAGCTCTGGATAGTACCAGCACATTTCTTGCTGGACTTGGTAATGCAAAGAACACAGTAAACAGCTTCACCTTTTCTCAAAAATAAATAATTGACTATTAAAAATCTATCAGTCTTAAATAAGAACATCAGTACGCACCACTGGCATAATGGATAAGTCACTGTCCTCCTAAGCCAGTGGTTGTGGGTTTAAGTCCCATCTGAGTTGGAAGTCATTACAGCAAGTGTCTCATCACTAGAGTTGATATTTTATCCTTGCTTCATCTGTACAACAGTCTTGCAGTGTTTAGCTTGCAAAAAATGACCACAGAAGCTAAAAAATGACATTTATTATGATAACATTGTTGTTGTTTTTTTTTTTTTTTTAAATTCTATCACCGTGGACAGCTTATTCAAGTGCCATCTGGCATGCATGTTCGTTTGTTGCTCATTATTCATCATAAAAAATTATTTTCTTTTTCAATTCTTATGACTGTATGGATTGTATTGAATAAAATCCACATCTAGCATAACCAACAAATGCTGTTAAATGCTCCAGCGGCGCATTTGTGCAGTGCGCGGTGCTTATAAGACAGTATCTGTTGAACAATGCCGAGGTTGTGAGTTCAAGCCTCACCTGGAGCAGCTTTGTTTACTTTTTTTTTCTTTTTCTTATGTCAACAGTCATTGATTATAATCAGCTACCTTAATATTTAATATGATATTACAAAGGATGGAAGAAAGAAAGAAAAACCACAAACATGATTATGTATTTAAGTTGTCAGCACACATCTGCTTTGGTTCAAATGCACTGCATATCTTCCTTCAGTCAGCCAACAAAACAGCTATGGAAAAGATTAACATACTGTTGGTAAAGCAGTTGCATCAAATTGATTTTCTGCAATATAGCATGATAATCCATACTGACAGCTCAGGATAGTACCAGCACATTTCTTGCTGGACTTGGTAATGCACAGAACACAGTAAACAGCTTCACATTTTCTCAAAAATAAATAATTGACTATTAAAAACCTATCAGTCTTAAATAAGAACATCAGTACGCACCACTGGCATAATGGATAAGTCACTGTCCTCCTAAGCCAGTAGTTGTGGGTTTAAGTCCCATCTGAGTTGGAAGTAATTACAGCAAGTGTCTCATCACTAGAGTTGATATTTTATCCTTGCTTCAACTGTACATCAATTTTGCAGTGTTTAGCTTGCAAAAAATGACCACAGAAGCTAAAAAATGACATTTATTATGATAACATTGTTGTTGGTTTTTTTTTTAAAAATTCTATCACCGTGGACAGCTTATTCAAGTGCCATCTGGCATGCATGTTCGTTTGTTGCTCATCAATCATAACCAAAAATCATTTTCTTTTTCAATTCTTATGACTGTACTGATTGTATTGAATAAAATCCACATCTAGCATAACCAACCCATGCTGTTAAGCGCTACAGTGGTGCAATTGGTCAGCATGCCGTACTTAAAAGACAGTATCTGTTGAGCAATGCCGATGTTGTGAGTTCAAGCCTCACCTGGAGCAGCTTTGATTCCTGTATTTTTTCTTTTTCTTATGTCAATAGTCATTGATTATAATCAGCTACCTTAATATTTAATATGATATTACAAAGGATGGAAGAAAGAAAGAAAAACCACAAACATGATTATGTATTTAAGTTGTCAGCACACATCTGCTTTGGTTCAAATGCACTGCATATCTTCCTTCAGTCAGCCAACAAAACAGCAATGGAAAAGATTAACATACTGTTGGTAAAGCAGTTGCATCAAATTGATTTTCTGCAATATAGCATGATAATCCATACTGACAGCTCTGGATAGTACCAGCACATTTCTTGCTGGACTTGGTAATGCAAAGAACACAGTAAACAGCTTCACCTTTTCTCAAAAATAAATAATTGACTATTAAAAATCTATCAGTCTTAAATAAGAACTTCAGTACGCACCACTGGCATAATGGATAAGTCATTGTCCTCCTAAGCCAGGGGTTGTGGGTCCAAGTCCCATCTGGGGTGGAAGTCATTACAGCAAGTGTCTCATCACTAGAGTTGATATTTTATCCTTGCTTCAACTGTAAAACAGTCTTGCAGTGTTTAGCTTGCATAAATTGACCACAGAAGCTAAAAAATTACATTTATTATGATAACATTGTTGTTGTTTTTAAAAAAAAAATCTATCACCGTGGACAGCTTATTCAAGTGTCATCTGGCATGCACATTCGTTTGTTGCTCATCATTCATCACCAAAAATTATTGTATTTTTCAATTCTTGTGACTGTAGGGATTGTATTGAATAAAATCCACATCTAGCATAACCAACAGATGCTGTAAAGTGCTCCAGTGGCGCAATTGGTCAGCGCGCGGTACTTATAAGACAGTATCTGTTGAGCAATGATGATGTTGTGAGTTCAAGCCTCACCTGTGGCAGTTTTGTTTACTGTTTTTTTTCTTTTTCTTATGTCAATAGTCATTGATTATAATCAGCTTCCTTAATATTTAATATGATATTACAAAGGATGGAAGAAAGAAAGAAAAACCACAAACATGATTATGTATTTAAGTTGTCAGCACACATCTGCTTTGCTTCAAATGCACTGCATATCTTCCTTCAGTCAGCCAACAAAACAGCAATGGAAAAGATTAACATACTGTTGGTAAAGCAGTTGCATCAAATTGATTTTATGCAATATAGAATGATAATCCATACTGACATCTCTGGTTAGTACCAGCACATTTCTTGCTGGACTTGGTAATGCAAAGAACACAGTAAACAGCTTCACCTTTTCTCAAAAATAAATAATTGACTATTAAAAATCTATCAGTCTTAAATAAGAACTTCAGTACGCACCACTGGCATAATGAATAAGTCATTGTCCTCCTAAGCCAGGGGTTGTGGGTCCAAGTCCCATCTGGGGTGGAAGTCATTACAGCAAGTGTCTCATCACTAGAGTTGATATTTTATCCTTGCTTCAACTGTAAAACAGTCTTGCTGTGTTTAGCTTGCATAAATTGACCACAAAAGCTAAAAAATAACATTTATTATGATAACATTGTTGTTGTTTTTAAAAAAATTCTATCACCGTGGACAGCTTATTCAAGTGTCATCTGGCATGCACGTTCATTTGTTGCTCATCATTCATCACCAAAAATTATTTTATTTTTCAATTCTTATGACTGTACGGTTTGTATTGAATAAAATCCACATCTAGCATAACCAACACAGGCGGTTAAGTGCTCCAGTGGCGCAATTGGTCAGCGCGCGGTACTTATAAAACAGTATCTGTTGAGCAATGCCGAGGTTGTGAGTTCAAGCCTCACCTGGAGCAGCTTTGTTTACTGTTTTTTTTCTTTTTCTTATGTCAATAGTCAGCTACCTTAATATTTATTACAAAATATGACATTACAAAGGATGGAAGAAAGAAAGAAAAACCACAAACATGATTATGTATTTAAGTTGTCAGCACACATCTGCTTTGCTTCAAATGCACTGCATATCTTCCTTCAGTCAGCCAACAAAACAGCAATGGAAAAGATTAACATACTGTTGGTAAAGCAGTTGCATCAAATTGATTTTCTGCAATATAGCATGATAATCCATACTGACATCTCTGGTTAGTACCAGCACATTTCTTGCTGGACTTGGTAATGCAAAGAACACAGTAAACAGCTTCACCTTTTCTCAAAAATAAATAATTGACTATTAAAAATCTATCAGTCTTAAATAAGAACTTCAGTACGCACCACTGGCATAATGAATAAGTCATTGTCCTCCTAAGCCAGGGGTTGTGGGTCCAAGTCCCATCTGGGGTGGAAGTCATTACAGCAAGTGTCTCATCACTAGAGTTGATATTTTATCCTTGCTTCAACTGTAAAACAGTCTTGCAGTGCTTAGCTTGCATAAATTGACCACAGAAGCTAAAAAATAACATTTATTATGATAACATTGATGTTGTTTTTAAAAAAAAATTCTATCACCGTGGACAGCTTATTCAAGTGTCATCTGGCATGCACGTTCATTTGTTGCTCATCATTCATCACCAAAAATTATGTTATTTTTCAATTCTTATGACTGTACGGATTGTATTGAATAAAATCCACATCTAGCATAACCAACAGATGCTGTAAAGTGCTCCAGTGGCGCAATTGGTCAGCGCGCGGTACTTATAAGACAGTACCTGTTGAGCAATGCCGAGGTTGTGAGTTCAAGCCTCACCTAGAGCAGCTTTGTTTACTGTTTATTTTCTTTTTCTTATGTCAACAGTCATTGATTATAATCAGCTACCTTAATATTTAATATGATATTACAAAGGATGGAAGAAAGAAAGAAAAACCACAAACATTATTATGTATTTAAGTTGTCAGCACACATCTGCTTTGCTTCAAATGCACTGCATATCTTCCTTCAGTCAGCCAACAAAACAGCAATGGAAAAGATTAACATACTGTTGGTAAAGCAGTTGCATCAAATTGATTTTCTGCAATATAGCATGATAATCCATACTGACATCTCTGGTTAGTACCAGCACATTTCTTGCTGGACTTGGTAATGCAAAGAACACAGTAAACAGCTTCACCTTTTCTGAAAAATAAATAATTGACTATTAAAAACCTATCAGTCTTAAATAAGAACATCAGTACGCACCACTGGCATAATGGATAAGTCACTGTACTCCTAAGCCAGTGGTTGTGGGTTTAAGTCCCATCTGAGTTGTAAGTCATTACAGCAAGTGTCTCATCACTAGAGTTGATATTTTATCCTTGCTTCAACTGTACAACAGTCTTGCAGTGTTTAGCTTGCACAAAATGACCACAGAAGCTAAAAAATTACATTTATTATGATAACATTGTTGTTGTTTTTTTAAAAAAAATCTATCACTGTGGACAGCTTATTCAAATGCCATCTGGCATGCTCGTTCGTTTGTTGCTCATCATTCATCACCAAAAATTATTTTATTTTTCAATTCTTATGACTGTACGGATTGTACTAAATAAAATCCACATCTAGCATAACCAACAGATGCTGTTAAGTGCTCCAGTGGCGCAATTGGTCAGCGCGCGGTACTTATAAGACATTATCTGTTGAGCAATGCCGAGGTTGTGAGCTCAAGCCTCACCTGTAGCAGCTTTGTTTACTGTTTTTTTTTCTTTTTCTTATGTCAATAGTCATTGATTATAATCAGCTACCTAAATATTTAATATGATATTACAAAGGATGGAAGAAAGAAAGAAAAACCACAAACATTATTATGTATTTAAGTTGTCAGCACACATCTGCTTTGCTTCAAATGCACTGCATATCTTCCTTTAGTCGGCCAACAAAACAGCAATGGAAAAGATTAACATACTGTTGGTAAAGCAGTTGCATCAAATTGATTTTCTGCAATATAGCATGATAATCTATACTGACATCTCTGGATAGTACCAGCACATCACTTGCTGGACTTGGTAATGCAAAGAACACAGTAAACAGCTTCACCTTTTCTCAAAAATAAATAATTGACTATTAAAAACCTATCAGTCTTAAATAAGAACATCAGTACGCACCACTGGCATAATGGATAAGTCACTGTCCTCCTAAGCCAGTGGTTGTGGGTTTAAGTCCCATCTGAGTTGGAAGTCATTACAGCAAGTGTCTCATCACTAGAGTTGATATTTTATCCTTGCTTCAACTGTACAACAGTCTTGCAGTGTTTAGCTTGCACAAAATGACCACAGAAGCTAAAAAATTACATTTATTATGATAACATTGTTGTTGTTTTTTTAAAAAAAAAATCTATCACTGTGGACAGCTTATTCAAATGCCATCTGGCATGCTCGTTCGTTTGTTGCTCATCATTCATCACCAAAAATTATTTTATTTTTCAATTCTTATGACTGTACGGATTGTACTAAATAAAATCCACATCTAGTATAACCAACAGATGCTGTTAAGTGCTCCAGTGGCGCAATTGGTCAGCGCGCGGTACTTATAAGACATTATCTGTTGAGCAATGCCGAGGTTGTGAGTTCAAGCCTCACCTGCAGCAGCTTTGTTTACTGTTTTTTTTTCTTTTTCTTATGTCAATAGTCATTGATTATAATCAGCTACCTAAATATTTAATATGATATTACAAAGGATGGAAGAAAGAAAGAAAAACCACAAACATTATTATGTATTTAAGTTGTCAGCACACATCTGCTTTGCTTCAAATGCACTGCATATCTTCCTTTAGTCGGCCAACAAAACAGCAATGGAAAAGATTAACATACTGTTGGTAAAGCAGTTGCATCAAATTGATTTTCTGCAATATAGCATGATAATCTATACTGACATCTCTGGATAGTACCAGCACATCACTTGCTGGACTTGGTAATGCAAAGAACACAGTAAACAGCTTCACCTTTTCTCAAAAATAAATAATTGACTATTAAAAACCTATCAGTCTTAAATAAGAACATCAGTACGCACCACTGGCATAATGGATAAGTCACTGTCCTCCTAAGCCAGTGGTTGTGGGTTTAAGTCCCATCTGAGTTGGAAGTCATTACAGCAAGTGTCTCATCACTAGAGTTGATATTTTATCCTTGCTTCAACTGTACAACAGTCTTGCAGTGTTTAGCTTGCAAAAAATGACCACAGAAGCTAAAAAATGACATTTATTATGATAACATTGTTGTTGTTGGTTTTTTTTTAAATTCTATCACCATGGACAGCTTATTCAAGTGCCATCTGGCATGCACGTTCGTTTGTTGCTCATCATTCATCACCAAAAATGATTTTCTTTTTCAATTCTTATGATTGTACTGATTGTATTGTATAAAATCCACATCCAGCATAACCAACAGATGCTGTTAAGTGCTCCAGTGTCGTAATTGGTCAGCACGCGATAGTTATAAGACAGTATCTGTTGAGCAATGCCGAGGTTGTGAGTTCAAGTCTCACCTGGAGCAGATTTGTTTACTGTTTTTCTTTTTCTTTTTCTTATGTCAATAGTCATTGATTATAATCAGCTACCTTAATATTTAATATGATATTACAAAGGATGGAAGAAAGAAAGAAAAACTACAAACATGATTATGTATTTAAGTTGTCAGCACACATCTGCTTTGGTTCAAATGCACTGCATATCTTCCTTCAGTCAGCCAACAAAACAGCAATGGAAAAGATTAACATACTGTTGGTAAAGCAGTTGCATCAAATTGATTTTCTGCAATATAGCATGATAATCCATACTGACAGCTCTGGATAGTACCAACACATTTCTTGCTGGACTTGGTAATGCAAAGAACACAGTAAACAGCTTCACCTTTTCTCAAAAATAAATAATTGACTATTAAAAACCTATCAGTCTTAATTAAGAACATCAGTACGCACCACTGGCATAATGGATAAGTCACTGTCCTCCTAAACCAGTGGTTGTGGGTTTAAGTCCCATCTGAGTTGGAAGTCATTACAGCAAGTGTCTCATCACTAGAGTTGATATTTTCCCTTGCTTCATCTGTACAACAGTCTTGCAGTGTTTAGCTTGCAAAAAATGACCACAGAAGCTAAAAAATGACATTTATTATGATAACATTGTTGTTGTTTTTTTTTTTTAAATTCTATCACCGTGGACAGCTTATTCAAGTGCCATCTGGCATGCATGTTCATTTGTTGCTCATCTTTCATCACCAAAATTATTTTCTTTTTCAATTCTTATGACTATATGGATTGTATTGAATAAAATTCACATCTAGCATAACCAACACATGCTGTTAAGTGCTCCAGCGGCGCAATTGGTCAATGCGTGGTTCTAATAAGACAATATCTGTTGAGCAATGCTGAGGTTGTGAGTTCAAGCCTCACCTGGAGCAGCTTTGTTTACTGGTTGTTTTCTTTTTCTTATGTCAACAGTCATTGATTATAATCAGCTACCTTAATATTTAATATGATATTACAAAGGATGGAAGAAAGAAAGAAAAACCACAAACATGATTATGTATTTAAGTTGTCAGCACACATCTGCTTTGCTTCAAATGCACTGCATATCTTCCTTCAGTCAGCCAACAAAACAGCAATGGAAAAGATTAACATACTGTTGGTAAAGCAGTTGCATTAAATTGATTTTCTGCAATATAGCATGATAATCCATACTGACATCTCTGGTTAGTACCAGCACATTTCTTGCTGGACTTGGTAATGCAAAGAACACTGTAAACAGCTTCACCTTTTATCAAAAATAAATAATTGACTATTAAAAACCTATCAGTCTTAAATAAGAACATCAGTACGCACCACTGGCATAATGGATAAGTCACTGTCCTCCTAAGCCAGTGGTTGTGGGTTTAAGTCCCATCTGAGTTGGAAGTCATTACAGCAAGTGTCTCATCACTAGAGTTGATATTTTATCCTTGCTTCAACTGTACAACAGTCTTGCAGTGTTTAGCTTGCAAAAAATGATCACAGAAGCTAAAAAATTACATTTATTATGATAACATTGTTGTTGTTGTTGTTTTTTTTTTTTTAAATTCTATCACCATGGACAGCTTATTCAAGTGCCATCTGGCATGCACATTCGTTTGTTGCTCATCATTCATCACCAAAAATGATTTTCTTTTTCAATTCTTATGATTGTACTGATTGTATTGTATAAAATCCACATCCAGCATAACCAACAGATGCTGTTAAGTGCTCCAGTGTCGTAATTGATCAGTGCACGGTACTTATAAGACAGTATCTGTTGAGAAATGCCGAAGTTGTGAGTTCAAGCCTCACCTTGCACAGCTTTGTTTACTGTTTTTTTTCTTTTTCTTATGTCAATAGTCATTGATTATAATCAGCTACCTTAATATTTAATATGATATTACAAAGGATGGAAGAAAGAAAGAAAAACCACAAACATGATTATGTAATTTAAGTTGTCAGCACACATCTGCTTTGCTTCAAATGCACTGCATATCTTCCTTCAGTCAGCCAACAAAACAGCAATGGAAAAGATTAACATACTGTTGGTATAGCAGTTGCATCAAATTGATTTTCTGCAATATAGCATGATAATCCATACTGACATCTCTGTTTAGTACCAGCACATTTCTTGCTGGACTTGGTAATGCAAAGAACACAGTAAACAGCTTCACCTTTTATCAAAAATAAATAATTGACTATTAAAAACCTATCAGTCTTAAATAAGAACATCAGTACACACCACTGGCATAATGGATAAGTCACTGTCCTCCTAAGCCAGTGGTTGTGGGTTTAAGTCCCATCTGAGTTGGAAGTCATTACAGCAAGTGTCTCATCACTACAGTTGATATTTTATCCTTGCTTCAACTGTACAACAGTCTTGCAGTGTTTAGCTTGCAAAAAATGACCACAGAAGCTAAAAAAATGACATTTATTATGATAACATTGTTGTTGTTTTAAAAAAAAAAAAATTCTATCACCGTGGACAGCTTATTCAAGTGCCATCTGGCATGCACGTTCGTTTGTTGCTCATCATTCATCACCAAAAATTATTTTCTTTTTCAATTCTTATGACTGTATGGATTGTATTAAATAAAATCCACATCTAGCATAACCAACAGATGCTGTTTAGTGCTCCAGCGGCGCAATTGGTCAGTGCGTGGTGCTTATAAGACAGTATCTGTTGAGCAATGCCGAGGTTGTGAGTTCAAGCCTCACCTGGAGCAGCTTTGTTTACTGGTTTTTTTCTTTTTCTTATGTCTACAGTCATTGATTATAATCAGCTACCTTAATATTTAATATGATATTACAAAGGATGGAAGAAAGAAAGAAAAACCACAAACATGATTATGTATTTAAGTTGTCAGCACACATCTGCTTTGGTTCAAATGCACTGCATATCTTCCTTCAATCAGCCAACAAAACAGCAATGGAAAAGATTAACATACTGTTGGTAAAGCAGTTGCATCAAATTGATATTCTGCAATATAGCATGATAATCCATACTGACAGCTCAGGATAGTACCAGCACATTTCTTGCTGGACTTGGTAATGCACAGAACACAGTAAACAGCTTCACATTTTCTCAAAAATAAATAATTGACTATTAAAAACCTATCAGTCTTAAATAAAAACATCAGTACGCACCACTGGCATAATGGATAAGTCACTGTCCTCCTAAGCCAGTGGTTGTGGGTTTAAGTCCCATCTGAGTTGGAAGTCAATACAGCAAGTGTCTCATCACTAGAGTTTATATTTTTTCCTTGCTTCAACTGTACAACAGTCTTGCAGTGTTTAGCTTGCAAAAAATGACCACAGAAGCTAAAAAATTACATTTATTATGATAACATTGTTGTTGTTGTTTTTTTAAAAATTCTATCACCATGGACAGCTTATTCAAGTGCCATCTGGCATGCATGTTCGTTTGTTGCTCATCATTCATCACCAAAAATGATTTTCTTTTTCAATTCTTATGATTGTACTGATTGTATTGTATAAAATCCACATCCATCATAACCAACAGATGCTGTTAAGTGCTCCAGTGTCGTAATTGGTCAGCACGCGGTAGTTATAAGACAGTATCTGTTGAGCAATGCCGAGGTTGTGAGTTCAAGTCTCACCTGGAGCTGATTTGTTTACTGTTTTTCTTTTTCTTTTTCTTATGTCAATAGTCATTGATTATAATCAGCTACCTTAATATTTAATATGATATTACAAAGGATGGAAGAAAGAAACAAAAACCACAAACATGATTATGTATTTAAATTGTCAGCACACATCTGCTTTGGTTCAAATGCACTGCATATCTTCCTTCAGTCAGCCAACAAAACAGCAATGGAAAAGATTAACATACTGTTGGTAAAGCAGTTGCATCAAATTGATTTTCTGCAATACAGCATCATAATCTATACTGACAGCTCAGGATAGTACCAGCACATTTCTTGCTGGACTTGGTAATGCACAGAACACAGTAAACAGCTTCACATTTTCTCAAAAATAAATAATTGACTATTAAAAACCTATCAGTCTTAAATAAGAACATCAGTATGCACCACTGGCATAATGGATAAGTCACTGTCCTCCTAAGCCAGTGGTTGTGGGTTTAAGTCCCATCTGAGTTGGAAGTCATTACAGCAAGTGTCTCATCACTAGAGTTTATATTTTTTCCTTGCTTCAACTGTACAACAGTCTTGCAGTGTTTAGCTTGCAAAAAATGACCACAGAAGCTAAAAAATTACATTTATTATGATAACATTGTTGTTGTTTTTTTTTTTTAAATTCTATCACCATGGACAGCTTATTCAAGTGCCATCTGGCATGCATGTTCGTTTGTTGCTCATCATTCATCACCAAAAATGATTTTCTTTTTCAATTCATATGATTGTACTGATTGAATTGTATAAAATCCACATCCAGCATAACCAACAGATGCTGTTAAGTGCTCCAGTGTCGTAATTGGTCAGCACGCGGTAGTTATAAGACAGTATCTGTTGAGCAATGCCGAGGTTGTGAGTTCAAGTCTCACCTGGACCAAATTTGTTTACTGTTTTTCTTTTTCTTATGTCATTGATTATAATCAGCTACCTTAATATTTAATATGATATTACAAAGGATGGAAGAAAGAAAGAAAAACCACAAACATGATTATGTATTTAAGTTGTCAGCACACATCTGCTTTGGTTCAAATGCACTGCATATCTTCCTTCAGTCAGCCAACAAAACAGCAATGGAAAAGATTAACATACTGTTGGTAAAGCAGTTGCATCAAATTGATTTTCTGCAATATAGCATGATAGTCCATACTGACAGCTCTGGATAGTACCAGCACATTTCTTGCTGGATTTGGTAATGCAAAGAACACAGTAAACAGCTTCACCTTTTCTCAAAAATAAATAATTGACTATTAAAAATCTATCAGTCTTAAATAAGAACTTCAGTACGCACCACTGGCATAATGGAAAAGTCATTGTCCTCCTAAGCCAGGGGTTGTGGGTCCAAGTCCCATCTGGGGTGGAAGTCATTACAGCAAGTGTCTCATCACTAGAGTTGATATTTTATCCTTGCTTCAACTGTAAAACAGTCTTGCAGTGTTTAGCTTGCATAAATTGACCACAGAAGCTAAAAAATGACATTTAGTATGATAACATTGTTGTTGTTTTTTAAAAAAAAAATTCTATCACCGTGGACAGCTTATTCAAGTGCCATCTGGCATGCACGTTCGTTTGTTGCTCATCATTCATCACCAAAAATGATTTTCTTTTTCAATTCTTATGACTGTATGGATTGTATTGAATAAAATCCACATCTAGCATAACCAACAGATGCTGTTAAGTGCTCCAGCGGTGCAATTGGTCAGTGCGTGGTGCTTATAAGACAATATCTGTTGAGCAATGCCGAGGTTGTGTGTTCAAGCCTCACCTGGAGCAGCTTTGTTTACTGGTTTTTTTCTTTTTCTTATGTCAACAGTCATTGATTATAATCAGCTACCTTAATATTTAATATAATATTACAAAGGATGGAAGAAAGAAAGAAAAACCACAAACATGATTATGTATTTAAGTTGTCAGCACACATCTGCTTTGGTTCAAATGCACTGCATATCTTCCTTCAGTCAGCCAACAAAACAGCAATGGAAAAGATTAACATACTGTTGGTAAAGCAGTTGCATCAAATTGATTTTCTGCAATACAGCATGATAATCTATACTGACAGCTCAGGATAGTACCAGCACATTTCTTGCTGGACTTGGTAATGCACAGAACACAGTAAACAGCTTCACATTTTCTCAAAAATAAATAATTGACTATTAAAAACCTATCAGTCTTAAATAAGAACATCAGTACGCACCACTGGCATAATGGATAAGTCACTGTCCTCCTAAGCCAGTGGTTGTGGGTTTAAGTCCCATCTGAGTTGGAAGTCATTACAGCAAGTGTCTCATCACTAGAGTTGATATTTTTTCCTTGCTTCAACTGTACAACAGTCTTGCAGTGTTTAGCTTGCAAAAAATGACCACAGAAGCTAAAAAATGACATTTATTATGATAACATTGTTGTTGTTTTTTTAAAAAAAAATTCTATCACCGTGGACAGCTTATTCAAGTGCCATCTGGCATGCATGTTCGTTTGTTGCTCATCTTTCATCACCAAAAATGATTTTCTTTTTCAATTCTTATGACTGTACTGATTGTATTGAATAAAATCCACATCCAGCATAACCAACTGATGCTGTTAAGTGCTCCAGTGGTGCAATTGATCAGTGCACGGTACTTATAAGACAGTATCTGTTGAGCAATGCCAAAGTTGTGAGTTCAAGCCTCACCTGGAGCAGCTTTGTTTATTGTTTTTTTTCTTTTTCTTATGTCATTGATTATAATCAGCTACCTTAATATTTAATATGATATTACAAAGGATGGAAGAAAGAAAGAAAAACCACAAACATGATTATGTATTTAAGTTGTCAGCACACATCTGCTTTGCTTCAAATGCACTGCATATCTTCGTTCAGTCAGCCAACAAAACAGCAATGGAAAAGATTAACATACTGTTGGTAAAGCAGTTGCATCAAATTGATTTTCTGCAATATAGCATGATAATCCATACTGACATCTCTGGTTAGTACCAGCACATTTCTTGCTGGACTTGGTAATGCAAAGAACATAGTAAACAGCTTCACCTTTTATCAAAAATAAATAATTGACTATTAAAAACCTATCAGTCTTAAATAAGAACGTCAGTACGCACCACTGGCATAATGGATAAGTCACTATCCTCCTAAGCCAGTGGTTGTGGGTTTAAGTGCCATCTGAGTTGGAAGTC
This sequence comes from Pseudophryne corroboree, assembly GCF_028390025.1. Classification (NCBI taxonomy): domain Eukaryota; kingdom Metazoa; phylum Chordata; class Amphibia; order Anura; family Myobatrachidae; genus Pseudophryne; species Pseudophryne corroboree. The sequence continues at coordinate 646,243,151 of NC_086447.1, read as the reverse complement.
ATTCCACCAAGTGTCTCATCACTAGAGTTGATATTTTATCCTTGCTTCAACTGTACAACAGTCTTGCAGTGTTTAGCTTGCAAAAAATGACCACAGAAGCTAAAAAAATGACATTTATTATGATAACATTGTTGTTGTTTTTTAAAAAAAAAATTCTATCACCGTGGACAGCTTATTCAAGTGCCATCTGGCATGCACGTTCGTTTGTTGCTCATCATTCATCACCAAAAATTATTTTCTTTTTCAATTCTTATGACTGTATGGATTGTATTAAATAAAATCCACATCTAGCATAACCAAATATGCTGTTTAGTCCTCCAGCGGCACAATTGGTCAGTGCATGGTGCTTATAAGACAATATCTGTTGAGCAATGCCGAGGTTGTGAGTTCAAGCCTCACCTGGAGCAGCTTTGTTTACTGGTTTTTTTCTTATGTCAACAGTCATTGATTATAATCAGCTACCTTAATATTTAATATGATATTACAAAGGATGGAAGAAAGAAAGAAAAACCACAAACATGATTATGTATTTAAGTTGTCAGCACACATCTGCTTTGGTTCAAATGCACTGCATATCTTCCTTCAATCAGCCAACAAAACAGCAATGGAAAAGATTAACATACTGTTGGTAAAGCAATTGCATCAAATTGATATTCTGCAATATAGCATGATAATCCATACTGACAGCTCAGGATAGTACCAGCACATTTCTTGCTGGACTTGGTAATGCACAGAACACAGTAAACAGCTTCACATTTTCTCAATAATAAATAATTGACTATTAAAAACCTATCAGTCTTAAATAAGAACATCAGTACGCACCACTGGCATAATGGATAAGTCACTGTCCTCCTAAGCCAGTGGTTGTGGGTTTAAGTCCCATCTGAGTTGGAAGTCATTATAGCAAGTGTCTCATCACTATAGTTGATATTTTTTTACTTGCTTCAACTGTACAACAGTCTTGCAGTGTTTAGCTTGCAAAAAAATGACCACAGAAGCTAAAAAATGACATTTATTATGATAACATTGTTGTTGTTTTTTTTTTTTTTTAAATTCTATCACCGTGGACAGCTTATTCAAGTGCCATCTGGCATGCATGTTCGTTTGTTGCTCATCATTCATCACCAAAAATGATTTTCTTTTTCAATTCTTATGACTGTACTGATTGTATTGAATAAAATCCACATCTAGCATAACCAACAGATGCTGTTAAGTGCTCCAGTGACGCAATTGGTCAGTGCGCGGTGCTTATAAGACAGTATCTGTTGAGCAATGCCGAGGTTGTGAGTTCAAGCCTCACCTGGAGCAGCTTTGTTTACTGTTTTTTTTTTCTATTTCTTATGTCAACAGTCATTGATTATAATCAGCTACCTTAATATTTAATATGATATTACAAAGGATGGAAGAAAGAAAGAAAAACCACAAACATGATTATGTATTTAAGTTGTCAGCACACATCTGCTTTGCTTCAAATGCACTGCATATCTTCCTTCAGTCAGCCAACAAAACAGCAATGGAAAAGATTAACATACTGTTGGTAAAGCAGTTGCATCAAATTGATTTTCCGCAATATAACATGATAATCTATACTAACAGCTCAGGATAGTACCAGCACATTTCTTGCTGAACTTGGTAATGCACAGAACACAGTAAACAGCTTCACATTTTCTCAAAAATAAATAATTGACTATTAAAAATCTATCAGTCTTAAATAAGAACATCAGTACGCACCACTGGCATAATGGATAAGTCACTGTCCTCCTAAGCCAGTGGTTGTGGGTTTTAACTCCCATCTGAGTTGGAAGTCATTACAGCAAGTGTCTCATCACTAGAGTTGATATTTTATCCTTGCTTCAACTGTACAACAGTCTTGCAGTGTTTAGCTTGCAAAAAATGACCACAGAAGCTAAAAAATGACATTTATTATGATAACATTGTTGCTGTTTTTTTAAAAAAAATTATATCACCGTGGACAGCTTATTCAAGTGCCATCTGGCATGCATGTTCGTTTGTTGCTCATCATTCATCACCAAAAATGATTTTCTTTTTCAACTCTTATGACTGTACTGATTGTATTGAATAAAATCCACATCTAGCATAACCAACTGATGCTGTTAAGTGCTCCAGTGGTGCAATTGGTCAGCGCGCGGTACTTATAAGACAGTATCTGTTGAGCTATGCCGAGGTTGTGAGTTCAAGCCTCACCTGTAGCAGCTTTGTTTACTTTTTCTTTTTCTTTTTCTTATGTCAATAGTCATTGATTATAATCAGCTACCTTAATATTTAATATGATATTACAAAGGATGGAAGAAAGAAAGAAAAACCATAAACATGATTATGTATTTAAGTTGTCAGCACACATCTGCTTTGATTCAAATGCACTGCATATCTTCCTTCAGTCAGCCAACAAAACAGCAATGGAAAAGATTAACATACTGTTGGTAAAGCAGTTGCATCAAATTGATTTTCTGCAATATAGCATGATAATCCATACTGACAGCTCAGGATAGTACCAGCACATTTCTTGCTGGACTTGGTAATGCAAAGAACACAGTAAACAGCTTCACCTTTTCTCAAAAATAAATAATTGACTATTAAAAACCTATCAGTCTTAAACAAGAACATCAGTATGCACCACTGGCATAATGGATAAGTCACTGTCCTCCTAAGCCAGTGGTTGTGGGTTTAAGTCTCATCTGAGTTGGACGTCATTACAGCAAGTGTCTCATCACTAGAGTTGATATTTTATCCTTGCTTCATCTGTACAACAGTCTTGCAGTGTTTAGCTTGCAAAAAATGACCACAGAAGCTAAAAAATGACATTTATTTTGATAACATTGTTGTTGTTGTTGTTTTTTAAAATTTTCTATCACCGTAGACAGCTTATTCAAGGGCCATCTGGAATGCACGTTCGTTTGTTGCTCATCATTCATCACCAAAAATTATTTTCTTTTTCAATTCTTATGACTGTACTGATTGTATTGTATATAATCCACATCTAGTATAACCAACAGATGCTGTTAAGTGCTCCAGTGGCGCAATTGGTCAGCGTGCGGAACTTATAAAACAGTATCTGTTGAGCAATGCAGAGGTTGTGAGATCAAGCATCAACTAGAGCAGCTTTGTTTACTGTTTTTTTTATTTTTCTTATGTCAATAGTCATTGATTATAATCAGCTACCTTAATATTTAATATGATATTACAAAGGATGGTAGAAAGAAAAAAAAAACACAAACATGATTATGTATTTAAGTTGTCAGCACACATCTGCTTTGGTTCAAATGCACTGCATATCTTTCTTCAGTCAGCCAACAAAACAGCAATGGAAAAGATTAACATACTGTTGGTAAAGCAGTTGCATCAAATTGATTTTCTGCAATATAGCATGATAATCCATACTGACAGCTCTGGATAGTACCAGCACATTTCTTGCTGGACTTGGTAATGCAAAGAACACAGTAAACAGCTTCACCTTTTCTCAAAAATAAATAATTGACTATTAAAAATCTATCAGTCTTAAATAAGAACATCAGTACGCACCACTGACATAATGGATAAGTCACTGTCCTCCTAAGCCAGTGGTTGTGGGTTTAAGTCCCATCTGAGTTGGAAGTCATTACAGCAAGTGTCTCATCACTAGAGTTGATATTTTATCCTTGCTTCAACTGTACAACAGTCTTGCAGTGTTTAGCTTGCAAAAAATGACCACAGAAGCTAAAAAATGACATTTATTATGATAACATTGTTGTTGTTTTTTTTTTTTTTATTCTATCACCGTGGACAGCTTATTCAAGTGCCATCTGGAATGCACGTTCGTTTGTTGCTCATCATTCATCACCAAAAATTATTTTCTTTTTCAATTCTTATGACTGTACTGATTGTATTGTATATAATCCACATCTAGTATAACCAACAGATGCTGTTAAGTGCTCCAGTGGCGTAATTGGTCAGCGCGCGGTACTTATACGACAGTATCTGTTGAGCAATGCAGAGGTTTTGAGTTCAAGCCTCACCTGGAGTAGATTTGTTTACTGTTTTTTTTTTTCTTTTTCTTATGTCAATAGTCATTGATTATAATCAGCTACCTTAATATTTAATATGATATTACAAAGGATGGAAGAAAGAAAGAAAAACTACAAACATGATTATGTATTTAAGTTGTCAGCACCCATCTGCTTTGGTTCAAATGCACTGCATATCTTCCTTCAGTCAGCCAACAAAACAGCAATGGAAAAGATTAACATACTGTTGGTAAAGCAGTTGCATCAAATTGATTTTCTGCAATATAGCATGACAATCCATACTGAAAGCTCTGGATAGTACCAGCACATTTCTTGCTGGACCTGGTAATGCAAAGAACACAGTAAACAGCTTCACCTTTTCTCAAAAATAAATAATTGACTATTAAAAATCTATCAGTCTTAAATAAGAACTTTAGTACGCACCACTGGCATAATGGATAAGTCACTGTCCTCCTAAGCCAGGGGTTGTAGGTCAAAGTCCCATCTGGGGTGGAAGTCATTACAGCAAGTGTCTCATCACTAGAGTTTATATTTTATCCTTGCTTCAACTGTAAAACAGTCTTGCAGTGTTTAGCTTGCATAAATTGACCACAGAAGCTAAAAAATAACATTTATTATGATAACATTGTTGTTGTTTAAAAAAAAAAATTCTATCACCGTGGACAGCTTATTCAAGTGCCATCTGGCATGCACTTTCGTTTGTTGCTCATCATTCATCACCAAAAATTATTTTATTTTTAAATTCTTATGACTGTATGGATTGTATTGAATAAAATCCACATCTAGCATAACCAACAGATGATGTTAAGTGCTCCAGTGGCGCAATTGGTCTGCGCGTGGTACTTATAAGACAGTATCTGTTGAGCAAATCCGAGGTTGTGAGGTCAAGCCTCCCCTGGAGCAGCTTTGTTTACTGGCTTTTTCTTTTTCTTATGTCAATAGTCAGCTACCTTAATATTTATTACAAAATATGATATTACAAAGGATGGAAGAAAGAAAGAAAAACCACAAACATGATAATGTATTTAAGTTGTCAGCACACATCTGCTTTGGTTCAAATGCACTGCATATCTTCCTTCAGTTAGACAACAAAACAGCAATGGAAAAGATTAACATACTGTTGGTAAAGTAGTTGCATCAAATTGATTTTCTGCAATATAGCATGATAATCCATACTGACAGCTCTGGATAGAACCAGCACATTTCTTGCTGGACTTGGTAATGCAAAGAACACAGTAAACAGCTTCACCTTTTCTCAAAAATATATAATTGACTATTAAAAATCTATCAGTCTTAAATAAGAACTTCAGTATGCACCACTGGCATAATGGATAAGTCACTGTCCTCCTAAGCCAGGGGTTGTGGGTCCAAGTCCCATCTGGGTTGGAAGTCATTACAGCAAGTGTCTCATCACTAGAGTTGATATTTTATCCTTGCTTCAACTGTACAACAGTCTTGCAGTGTTTAGCTTGCAAAAAATGACCACAGAAGCTAAAAAATGACATTTATTATGATAACATTGTTGTTGTTTTTTTTTTTAATTCTATCAACGTGGACAGCTTATTCAAGTGCCATCTGGAATGCACGTTCGTTTGTTGCTCATCATTCATCACCAAAAATTATTTTCTTTTTCAATTCTTATGACTGTACTGATTGTATTGTATATAATCCACATCTAGTATAACCAACATGATGCTGTTAAGTGCTCCAGTGGCGTAATTAGTCAGCGCGCGGTACTTATAAGACAGTATCTGTTGAGCAATGCAGAGGTTTTGAGTTCAAGCCTCACCTGGAGTAGATTTGTTTACTGTTTTTTTTCTTTTTCTTATGTCAATAGTCATTGATTATAATCAGCTACCTTAATATTTAATATGATATTACAAAGGATGGAAGAAAGAAAGAAAAACTACAAACATGATTATGTATTTAAGTTGTCAGCACACATCTGCTTTGGTTCAAATGCACTGCATATCTTCCTTCAGTCAGCCAACAAAACAGCAATGGAAAAGATTAACATACTGTTGGTAAAGCAGTTGCATCAAATTGATTTTCTGCAATATAGCATGATAATCCATACTGAAAGCTCTGGATAGTACCAGCACAATTCTTGCTGGACTTGGTAATGCAAAGAACACAGTAAACAGCTTCACCTTTTCTCAAAAATAAATAATTGACTATTAAAAATCTATCAGTCTTAAATAAGAACTTCAGTACGCACCACTGGCATAATGGATAAGTCACTGTCCTCCTAAGCCAGGGGTTGTGGGTCCAAGTCCCATCTGGGGTGGAAGTCATTACAGCAAGTGTCTCATCACTAGAGTTGATATTTTATCCTTGCTTCAACTGTACAACAGTCTTGCAGTGTTTAGCTTGCAAAAAATGACCACAGAAGCTAAAAAATGACATTTATTATGATAACATTGTTGTTGTTTTTTAAAAAAAAATTCTATCACTGTGGACAGCTTATTCAAGTGCCATCTGGCATGCATGTTCGTTTGTTGCTCATCATTCATCACCAAAAATGATTTTCTTTTTCAATTCTTATGACTGTACTGAATGTATTGAATAAAATCCACATCTAGCATAACCAACTGATGCTGTTAAGTGCTCCAGTGGTGCAATTGGTCAGCGCGCGGTACTTATAAGACAGTATCTGTTGAGCTATGCCGAGGTTGTGAGTTCAAGCCTCACCTGTAGCAGCTTTGTTTACTTTTTCTTTTTCTTATGTCAATAGTCATTGATTATAATCAGCTACCTTAATATTTAATATGATATTACAAAGGATGGAAGAAAGAAAGAAAAACCACAAACATGATTATGTATTTAAGTTGTCAGCACACATCTGCTTTGATTCAAATGCACTGCATATCTTCCTTCAGTCAGCCAACAAAACAGCAATGGAAAAGATTAACATACTGTTGGTAAAGCAGTTGCATCAAATTGATTTTCTGCAATATAGCATGATTATCCATACTGACAGCTCAGGATAGTACCAGCACATTTCTTGCTGGACTTGGTAATGCAAAGAACACAGTAAACAGCTTCACCTTTTCTCAAAAATAAATAATTGACTATTAAAAATCTATCAGTCTTAAATAAGAACATCAGTACGCACCACTGGCATAATGGATAAGTCACTGTCTTCCTAAGCAAGTGGTTGTGAGTTTAAGTCCCATCTGAGTTGGAAGTCATTACAGCAAGTGTCTCAACACTAGAGTTGATATTTTATCCTTGCTTCTTCTGTACAACAGTCTTGCAGTGTTTAGCTTGCAAAAAATGACCACAGAAGCTAAAAAATGACATTTATTATGATAACATTGTTGTTGTTGTTTTTTTAAAAAAATCTATCACCGTGGACAGCTTATTCAAGTGCCATCTGGCATGCATGTTCGTTTGTTGCTCATCATTCATCACCAAAAATTATTTTCTTTTTCAATTCTTATGACTGTACGGATTATATTGAATAAAATTCACATCTAGCATAACCAACAGATGCTGTTAAGTGCTCCAGCGGTGCAATTGGTCAGCGCGTGTTATTTATAAAACAGTATCTGGTGAGCAATGCCGAGGTAGTGAGTTCAAGCCTCACCTGGAGTAGCTTTGTTTACTGTTTTTTTTATTTTTCTTATGTCAACAGTCATTGATTATAATCAGCTACCTTAATATTTAATATGATATTACAAAGGATGGAAGAAAGAAAGAAAAACCACAAACATGATTATGTATTTAAGTTGTCAGCACACATCTGCTTTGGTTCAAATGCACTGCATATCTTCGTTCAGTCAGCCAACAAAACAGCAATGGAAAAGATTAACATACTGTTGGTAAAGTAGTTGCATCAAATTGATTTTCTGCAATATAGCATGATAATCCATACTGACTGCTCTGGATAGAACCAGCACATTTCTTGCTGGACTTGGTAATGCAAAGAACACAGTAAACAGCTTCACCTTTTCTCAAAAATAAATAATTGACTATTAAAAATCTATCAGTCTTAAATAAGAACTTCAGTATGCACCACTGGCATAATGGATAAGTCACTGTCCTCCTAAGCCAGGGGTTGTGGGTCCAAGTCCCATCTGGGGTGGAAGTCATTACAGCAAGTGTCTCATCACTAGAGTTGATATTTTATCCTTGCTTCAACTGTACAACAGTCTTGCAGTGTTTAGCTTGCAAAAAATGACCACAGAAGCTAAAAAATTACATTTATTATGATAACATTGTTGTTGTTTTTTTTTTTAATTCTATCAACGTGGACAGCTTATTCAAGTGCCATCTGGAATGCACGTTCGTTTGTTGCTCATCATTCATCACCAAAAATTATTTTCTTTTTCAATTCTTATGACTGTACTGATTGTATTGTATATAATCCACATCTAGTATAACCAACAGATGCTGTTAAGTGCTCCAGTGGCGTAATTAGTCAGCGCGCGGTACTTATAAGACAGTATCTGTTGAGCAATGCAGAGGTTTTGAGTTCAAGCCTCACCTGGAGTAGATTTGTTTACTGTTTTTTTTCTTTTTCTTATGTCAATAGTCATTGATTATAATCAGCTACCTTAATATTTAATATGATATTACAAAGGATGGAAGAAAGAAAGAAAAACTACAAACATGATTATGTATTTAAGTTGTCAGCACACATCTGCTTTGGTTCAAATGCACTGCATATCTTCCTTCAGTCAGCCAACAAAACAGCAATGGAAAAGATTAACATACTGTTGGTAAAGCAGTTGCATCAAATTGATTTTCTGCAATATAGCATGATAATCCATACTGAAAGCTCTGGATAGTACCAGCACAATTCTTGCTGGACTTGGTAATGCAAAGAACACAGTAAACAGCTTCACCTTTTCTCAAAAATAAATAATTGACTATTAAAAATCTATCAGTCTTAAATAAGAACTTCAGTACGCACCACTGGCATAATGGATAAGTCACTGTCCTCCTAAGCCAGGGGTTGTGGGTCCAAGTCCCATCTGGGGTGGAAGTCATTACAGCAAGTGTCTCATCACTAGAGTTGATATTTTATCCTTGCTTCAACTGTACAACAGTCTTGCAGTGTTTAGCTTGCAAAAAATGACCACAGAAGCTAAAAAATGACATTTATTATGATAACATTGTTGTTGTTTTTTAAAAAAAAATTCTATCACTGTGGACAGCTTATTCAAGTGCCATCTGGCATGCATGTTCGTTTGTTGCTCATCATTCATCACCAAAAATGATTTTCTTTTTCAATTCTTATGACTGTACTGAATGTATTGAATAAAATCCACATCTAGCATAACCAACTGATGCTGTTAAGTGCTCCAGTGGTGCAATTGGTCAGCGCGCGGTACTTATAAGACAGTATCTGTTGAGCTATGCCGAGGTTGTGAGTTCAAGCCTCACCTGTAGCAGCTTTGTTTACTTTTTCTTTTTCTTATGTCAATAGTCATTGATTATAATCAGCTACCTTAATATTTAATATGATATTACAAAGGATGGAAGAAAGAAAGAAAAACCACAAACATGATTATGTATTTAAGTTGTCAGCACACATCTGCTTTGATTCAAATGCACTGCATATCTTCCTTCAGTCAGCCAACAAAACAGCAATGGAAAAGATTAACATACTGTTGGTAAAGCAGTTGCATCAAATTGATTTTCTGCAATATAGCATGATAATCCATACTGACAGCTCAGGATAGTACCAGCACATTTCTTGCTGGACTTGGTAATGCAAAGAACACAGTAAACAGCTTCACCTTTTCTCAAAAATAAATAATTGACTATTAAAAATCTATCAGTCTTAAATAAGAACATCAGTACGCACCACTGGCATAATGGATAAGTCACTGTCCTCCTAAGCCAGTGGTTGTGGGTTTAAGTCCCATCTGAGTTGAAAGTCATTACAGCAAGTGTATCATCACTAGAGTTGATATTTTATCCTTGCTTCAACTGTACAACAGTCTTGCAGTGTTTAGCTTGCAAAGAATGACCAAAGAATCTAAAAAATGACATTTATTATGATAACATTGTTGTTGTTTTTTAAAAAAAATTCTATCACCGTGGACAGCTTATTCAAGTGCCATCTGGCATGCATGTTCGTTTGTTGCTCATCATTCATCACCAAAAATTATTTTCTTTTTCAATTCTTATGACTGTACGGATTATATTGAATAAAATTCACATCTAGCATAACCAACAGATGCTGTTAAGTGCTCCAGCGGTGCAATTGGTCAGCGCGTGTTACTTATAAAACAGTATCTGGTGAGCAATGCCGAGGTAGTGAGTTCAAGCCTCACCTGGAGTAGCTTTGTTTACTGTTTTTTTTATTTTTCTTATGTCAACAGTCATTGATTATAATCAGCTACCTTAATATTTAATATGATATTACAAAGGATGGAAGAAAGAAAGAAAAACCACAAACATGATTATGTATTTAAGTTGTCAGCACACATCTGCTTTGGTTCAAATGCACTGCATATCTTCGTTCAGTCAGCCAACAAAACAGCAATGGAAAAGATTAACATACTGTTGGTAAAGTAGTTGCATCAAATTGATTTTCAGCAATATAGCATGATAATCCATACTGACTGCTCTTGATAGTACCAGCACATTTCTTGCTGGACTTGGTAATGCAAAGAACACAGTAAACAGCTTCACATTTTCTCAAAAATAAATAATTGACTATTAAAAATATATCAGTCTTAAATAAGAACTTCAGTATGCACCACTGGCATAATGGATAAGTCACTGTCCTCCTAAGCCAGGGGTTGTGGGTCCAAGTCCCATCTGGGGTGGAAGTCATTACAGCAAGTGTCTCATCACTAGAGTTGATATTTTATCCTTGCTTCAACTGTACAACAGTCTTGCAGTGTTTAGCTTACAAAAAATGACCACAGAAGCTAAAAAATGACATTTATTATGATAACATTGTTGTTGTTGTTGTTGTTTTAAAAAAAATTCTATCACCGTGGACAGCTTATTCAAGTGCCATCTGGCATGCATGTTCGTTTGTTGCTCATCATTCATCACCAAAAATGATTTTCATTTTCAATTATTATGACTGTACTGATTGTATTGAATAAAATCCACATCTAGCATGACCAACTGATGCTGTTAAGTGCTCCAGTGGTGCTATTGGGCAGCGCGCAGTATTTATAAGACAGTATCTGTTGAGCAATGCCGAGTTTGTGAGTTCAAGCCTCACCTGTAGCAGCTTTGTATACTGTTTTTTTCTTTTTCTTATGTCAATAGTCATTGATTATAATCGGCTACCTTAATATTTAATATGATATTACAAAGGATGGAAGAAAGAAAGAAAAACCACAAACATGATTATGTATTTAAGTTGTAAGCACACATCTGCTTTGCTTCAAATGCACTGCATATCTTCCTTCTGTCAGCCAACAAAACAGCAATGGAAAAGATTAACATACTGTTGGTAAAGCAGTTGCATCAAATTGATTTTCTGCAATATAGCATGATAATCCATACTGACAGCTCTGGATAGTACCAGCACATTTCTTGCTGGACTTGGTAATGCAAAGAACACAGTAAACAGCTTCACCTTTTCTCAAAAATAAATAATTGACTATTAAAAACCTATCAGTCTTAAATAAGAACATCAGTACGCACCACTGGCATAATGGATAAGTCACTGTCCTCCTAAGCCAGTGGTTGTGGGTTTAAGTCCCATCTGAGTTGGAAGTCATTACAGCAAGTGTCTCATCACTAGAGTTGATATTTTATCCTTGCTTCAACTGTACAACAGTCTTGCAGTGTTTAGCTTGCAAAAAATGACCACAGAAGCTAAAAAATGACATTTATTATGATAACATTGTTGTTGTTGTTGTTTTAAAAAAAATTCTATCACCGTGGACAGCTTATTCAAGTGCCATATGGCATGCATGTTCGTTTGTTGCTCATCATTCATCACCAAAAATGATTTTCATTTTCAATTCTTATGACTGTACTGATTGTATTGAATAAAATCCACATCTAGCATAACCAACTGATGCTGTTAAGTGCTCCAGTGGTGCTATTGGGCAGCGCGCGGTATTTATAAGACAGTATCTGTTGAGCAATGCCGAGTTTGTGAGTTCAAGCCTCACCTGGAGCAGCTTTGTATACTGTTTTTTTTTTCTTTTTCTTATGTCAATAGTCATTGATTATAATCGGCTACCTTAATATTTAATATGATATTACAAAGGATGGAAGAAAGAAAGAAAAACCACAAACATGATTATGTATTTAAGTTGTAAGCACACATCTGCTTTGCTTCAAATGCACTGCATATCTTCCTTCAGTCAGCCAACAAAACAGCAATGGAAAAGATTAACATACTGTTGGTAAAGCAGTTGCATCAAATTGATTTTCTGCAATATAGCATGATAATCCATACTGACAGCTCTGGATAGTATCAGCACATTTCTTGCTGGACTTGGTAATACAAAGAACACAGTAAACAGCTTCACCTTTTCTCAAAAATAAATAATTGACTATTAAAAACCTATCAGTCCTAAATAAGAACATCAGTACGCACCACTGGCATAATGGATAAGTCACTGTTCTCCTAAGCCAGTGGTTGTGGGTTTAAGTCCCATCTGAGTTGGAAGTCATTACAGCAAGTGTCTCATCACTAGAGTTGATATTTTATCCTTGCTTCAACTGTACAACAGTCTTGCAGTGTTTAGCTTGCAAAAAATGACCACAGAAGCTAAAAAATGACATTTATTATGATAACATTGTTGTTGTTTTTTTAAAAAAAATTCTATCACTGTGGACAGCTTATTCAAGTGCCATCTGGCATGCACATTCGTTTGTTGCTCATCATTCATCACCAAAAATGATTTTCTTTTTCAATTATTATGACTGTACGGATTGTATTGAATAAAATCCACATCTAGCATAACCAACAGATGCTGTTAAGTGCTACAGTGGCGCAATTGGTCAGCACGCGGTACTTGTAAGACAGTATCTGTTGAGCAATGCTGAGGTTGTGAGTTCAAGCCTCACCTGGAGCAGCTTTGTTTACTGTTTTTTTTTCTTTTTCTTATGTCAATAGTCAGCTACCTTAATATTTATTACAAAATATGATATTACAAAGGATGGAAGAAAGAAAGAAAAACCACAAACATGATTATGTATTTAAGTTGTAAGCACACATCTGCTTTGCTTCAAATGCACTGCATATCTTCCTTCAGTCAGCCAACAAAACAGCAATGGAAAAGATTAACATACTGTTGGTAAAGCAGTTGCATCAAATTGATTTTCTGCAATATAGCATGATAATCCATACTGACAGCTCTGGATAGTATCAGCACATTTCTTGCTGGACTTGGTAATACAAAGAACACAGTAAACAGCTTCACCTTTTCTCAAAAATAAATAATTGACTATTAAAAACCTATCAGTCCTAAATAAGAACATCAGTACGCACCACTGGCATAATGGATAAGTCACTGTTCTCCTAAGCCAGTGGTTGTGGGTTTAAGTCCCATCTGAGTTGGAAGTCATTACAGCAAGTGTCTCATCACTAGAGTTGATATTTTATCCTTGCTTCAACTGTACAACAGTCTTGCAGTGTTTAGCTTGCAAAAAATGACCACAGAAGCTAAAAAATGACATTTATTATGATAACATTGTTGTTGTTTTTTTAAAAAAAATTCTATCACTGTGGACAGCTTATTCAAGTGCCATCTGGCATGCACATTCGTTTGTTGCTCATCATTCATCACCAAAAATGATTTTCTTTTTCAATTATTATGACTGTACGGATTGTATTGAATAAAATCCACATCTAGCATAACCAACAGATGCTGTTAAGTGCTACAGTGGCGCAATTGGTCAGCACGCGGTACTTGTAAGACAGTATCTGTTGAGCAATGCTGAGGTTGTGAGTTCAAGCCTCACCTGGAGCAGCTTTGTTTACTGTTTTTTTTTTTTTTCTTATGTCAATAGTCAGCTACCTTAATATTTATTACAAAATATGATATTACAAAGGATGGAGGAAAGAAAGAAAAACCACAAACATGATTATGTATTTAAGTTGTCAGCACACATCTGCTTTGGTTCAAATGCACTGCATATCTTCCTTCAGTCAGCCAACAAAACAGCAATGGAAAAGATTAACATACTGTTGGTAAAGCAGTTGCATCAAATTGATTTTCTGCAATATAGTATGATAATCCATACTGACAGCTCTGGATAGTACCAGCACATTTCTTGCTGGACTTGGTAATGCAACGAACACAGTAAACAGCTTCACCTTTTCTCAAAAATAAATAATTGACTATTAAAAATCTATCAGTCTTAAATAAGAACTTCAATACACACCACTGGCATAATGGATAAATCACTGTCCTCCTAAGCCAGGGGTTGTGGGTCCAAGTCCCATCTGGGGTGGAAGTCATTACAGCAAGTGTCTCATCACTAGAGTTGATATTTTATCCTTGCTTCAACTGTACAACAGTCTTGCAGTGTTTATCTTGCAAAAAATGACCACAGAAGCTAAAAAATGACATTTATTAAGATAAAATTGTTGTTGTTGTTGTTTTTTTAAAAATTATATCACCGTGGACAGCTTATTCAAGTGCCATCTGGCATGCATATTCGTTTGTTGCTCATCATTCATCACCAAAAATGATTTTCTTTTTCAATTCTTATGACTGTACTGATTGTATTGAATAAAATCCACATCTAGCATAACCAACTGATGCTGTTAAATGCTCCAGTGGTGCAATTGGTCTGCGCGCGGTACAGATAAGACAGTATCTGTTGAGCAATGCCGAGGTTGTGATTTCAAGCTTTACCTGGAGCAGGTTTGTTTACTGTTTTTTTTTCTTTTTCTTATGTCAATAGTCATTGATTATAATCAACTACCTTAATATTTAATATGATATTACAAAGGATGGAAGAAAGAAATAAAAACCACAAACATGATTATGTATTTAAGTTGTCAGCACACATCTGCTTTGCTTCAAATACACTGCATATCTTCCTTCAGTCAGCCAACAAAACAGCAATGGAAAAGATTAACATACTGTTGGTAAAGCAGTTGCATCAAATTGATTTTCTGCAATATAGCATGATAATCCATACTGACATCTCTGGTTAGTACCAGCACATTTCTTGCTGGACTTGGTAATGCAAAGAACACAGTAAACAGCTTCACCTTTTCTCAAAAATAAATAATTGACTATTAAAAACCTATCAGTCTTAAATAAGAACATCAGTACGCACCACTGGCATAATGGATAAGTCACTGTCCTCCTAAGCCAGTGGTTGTGGGTTTAAGTCCCATCTGAGTTGGAAATCATTACAGCAAGTGTCTCATCACTAGAGTTGATATTTTATCCTTGCTTCAACTGTACAACAGTCTTGCGGTGTTTAGCTTGCAAAAAATGACCACAGAAGCTAAAAAATGACATTTATTATGATAACATTGTTGTTATTTAAAAAAAAAAAAAATTCTATCACCGTGGACAGCTTTTTCAAGTGCCATCTGGCATGCATGTTCGTTTGTTGCTCATCATTCATCACCAAAAATGATTTTCTTTTTCAATTCTTATGACTGTACTGATTGTATTGAATAAAATCCACATCTAGCATAACCAACTGATGCTGTTAAGTGCTCCAGTAGTGCTATTGGGCAGCGCGCGGTACTTATAAGACAGTATCTGTTGAGCAATGCCGAGTTTGTGAGTTCAAGCCTCACCTGGAGCAGCTTTGTATACTGTTTTTTTTCTTTTTCTTATGTCAATAGTCATTGATTATAATCGGCTACCTTAATATTTAATATGATATTACAAAGGATGGAAGAAAGAAAGAAAAACTACAAACATGATTATGTATTTAAGTTGTCAGCACACATCTGCTTTGGTTCAAATGCACTGCATATCTTCCTTCAGTCAGCCAACAAAACAGCAATGGAAAAGATTAACATACTGTTGGTAAAGCAGTTGCATCAAATTGATTTTCTGCAATATAGCATGATAATCCATATTGACAGCTCTGGATAGTACCAGCACATTTCTTGCTGGACTTGGTAATGCAAAGAACACAGTAAACAGCTTCACCTTTTCTCAAAAACAAATAATTGACTATTAAAATCTATCAGTCTTAAATAAGAACTTCAGTACGCACCACTGGCATAATGGATAAGTCACTGTCCTCCTAAGCAAGGGGTTGTGGGTCCAAGTCCCATCTGGGGTTGAAGTCATTACAGCAAGTGTCTCATCACTAGAGTTGATATTTTATTTGCTTCAACTGTAAAACAGTCTTGCAGTGTTTAGCTTGCATAAATTGACCACAGAAGCTAAAAAAATAACATTTATTATGATAACATTGTTGTTGTTTTTAAAAAAAATTCTATCACCGTGGACAGCTTTTTCAAGTGCCATCTGGCATGCACGTTCGTTTGTTGCTCATCATTCATTACCAAAAATTATTTTCTTTTTCAATTCTTATGACTGTACGGATTGTATTGAATAAAATCCACATCTAGCATAACCAACAGATGCTGTTAAGTGCTACAGTGGCGCAATTGGTCAGCGCGCGGTACTTGTAAGACAGTATCTGTTGAGCAATGCCGAGGTTGTGAGTTCAAGCCTCACCTAGAGCAGCTTTGTCTACTGTTTTTTTTTCTTATGTCAATAGTCAGCTACCTTAATATTTATTACAAAATATGATATTACAAAGGATGGAAGAAAGAAAGAAAAACCACAAACATGATTATGTATTTAAGTTGTCAGCACACATCTGCTTTGGTTCAAAAGCTCTGCATATCTTCCTTCAGTCAGCCAACAAAACCGCAATGGAAAAGATTAACATACTGTTGGTAAAGCAGTTGCATCAAATTGAATTTCTGCAATATAGCATGATAATCCATACTGACAGCTCTGGATAGTACCAGCACATTTCTTGCTGGACTTGGTAATGCAAAGAACACAGTAAACAGCTTCACCTTTTCTCAAAAATAAATAATTGACTATTAAAAATCTATCAGTCTTAAATAAGAACATCAGTACGCACCACTGGCATAATGGATAAGTCACTGTCCTCCTAAGCCAGTGGTTGTGGGTTTAAGTCCCATCTGAGTTGGAAGTCATTACAGCAAGTGTCTCATCACTAGAGTTGATATTTTATCCTTGCTTCAACTGTACAACAGTCTTGCAGTGTTTAGCTTGCAAAAAATGACCACAGAAGATAAAAAATGACATTTATTATGATAACATTGTTGTTGTTTTTTAAAAAAAAATTCTATCACCGTGGACAGCTTATTCAAGTGCCATCTGGCATGCATGTTCGTTTGTTGCTCATCATTCATCACCAAAAATTATTTTCTTTTTCAATTCTTATGACTGTACGGATTGTATTGAATAAAATCCACATCTAGCATAACCAACAGATGCTGTTAAGTGCTACAGTGGCGCAATTGGTCAGCACGCGGTACTTGTAAGACAGTATCTGTTGAGCAATGCCGAGGTTGTGATTTCAAGCCTTACCTGGAGCATGTTTGTTTACTGTTTTTTTTTCTTTTTCTTATGTCAATAGTCATTGATTATAATCAACTACCTTAATATTTAATATGATATTACAAAGGATGGAAGAAAGAAATAAAAACCACAAACATGATTATGTATTTAAGTTGTCAGCACACATCTGCTTTGCTTCAAATGCACTGCATATCTTCCTTCAGTCAGCCAACAAAACAGCAATGGAAAAGATTAACATACTGTTGGTAAAGCAGTTGCATCAAATTGATTTTCTGCAATATAGCATGATAATCCATACTGACATCTCTGGTTAGTACCAGCACATTTCTTGCTGGACTTGGTAATGCAAAGAACACAGTAAACAGCTTCACCTTTTCTCAAAAATAAATAATTGACTATTAAAAACCTATCAGTCTTAAATAAGAACATCAGTACGCACCACTGGCATAATGGATAAGTCACTGACCTCCTAAGCCAGTGGTTGTGGGTTTAAGTCCCATCTGAGTTGGAAGTCATTACAGCAAGTGTCTCATCACTAGAGTTGATATTTTATCCTTGCTTCATCTGTACAACAGTCTTGCAGTGTTTAGCTTGCAAAAAATGACCACAGAAGCTAAAAAAATGACATTTATTATGATAACATTGTTGTTGTTTTTTTTTTTTTTTAAATTCTATCACCGTGGACAGCTTATTCAAGTGCCATCTGGCATGCACGTTCGTTTGTTGCTCATCATTCATCACCAAAAATTATTTTCTTTTTCAATTGTTATGACTGTATGGATTGTATTGAATAAAATCCACATCTAGCATAACCAACAGATGCTGTTAAGTACTCCAGTGGCGCAATTGGTCAGAGCGTGGTGCTTATAAGACAGTATCTGTTGAGCAATGCCGAGGTTGTGAGTTCAAGCCTCACCTGGAGCAGCTTTGTTTACTGTTTTTTTTCTTTTTCTTATGTCAATAGTCATTGATTATAATCAGCTACCTTAATATTTAATATAATATTACAAAGGATGGAAGAAAGAAAAAAAAACCACAAACATGATTATGTATTTAAGTTGTCAGCACACATCTGCTTTGCTTCAAATGCACTGCATATCTTCCTTCAGTCAGCCAACAAAACAGCAATGGAAAAGATTAACATACTGTTGGTAAAGCAGTTGCATCAAATTGATTTTCTGCAATATAGCATGATAATCCATACTGACATCTCTGGTTAGTACCAGCACATTTCTTGCTGGACTTGGTAATGCAAAGAACACAGTAAACAGCTTCACCTTTTCTCAAAAATAAATAATTGACTATTAAAAACCTATCAGTCTTAAATAAGAACATCAGTACGCACCACTGGCATAATGGATAAGTCACTGTCTTCCTAAGACAGTGGTTGTGGGTTTAAGTCCCATCTGAGTTGGAAGTCATTACAGCAAGTGTCTCATCACTAGAGTTGATATTTTATCCTTGCTTCAACTGTACAACAGTCTTGCAGTGTTTAGCTTGCAAAAAATGACCACAGAAGCTAAAAAAATGACATTTATTATGATAACATTGTTGTTGTCTTTTAAAAAAAAATTCTATCACCGTGGACAGCTTATTCAAGTGCAATCTGGCATGCATGTTCGTTTGTTGCTCATCATTCATTACCAAAAATGATTTTCTTTTTCAATTCTTATGACTGTATGGATTGTATTGAATAAAATCCACATCTAGCATAACCAACAAATGCTGTTAAGTGCTCCAGTGGCGCAATTGGTCAGCGCGAGGTGCTTATAAGACAGTATCTGTTGAGCAATGCCGAGGTTCTGAGTTCAAGCCTCACCTGGAGCAGCTGTGTTTACTGTTTTTTTTCTTTTTCTTATGTCAATAGTCAGCTACCTTAATATTTATCACAAAATATGATATTACAAAGCATGGAAGAAAGAAAGAAAAACCACAAACATGATTATGTATTTAAGTTGTCAGCACACATCTGCTTTGGTTCAAATGCACTGCATATCTTCCTTCAGTCAGCCAACAAAACAGCAATGGAAAAGATTAACATACTGTTGGTAAAGCAGTTGCATCAAACTGATTTTCTGCAATATAGCATGATAATCCATACTGACAGCTCTGGATAGTACCAGCACATTTCTTGCTGGACTTGGTAATGCAAAGAACACAGTAAACAGCTTCACCTTTTCTCAAAAACAAATAATTGACTATTAAAATCTATCAGTCTTAAATAAGAACTTCAGTACGCACCACTGGCATAATGGATAAGTCACTGTCCTCCTAATCCAGGGGTTGTGGGTCCAAGTCCCATCTGGGGTGGAAGTCATTACAGCAAGTGTCTCATCACTAGAGTTAATATTTTATTTGCTTCAACTGTAAAACAGTCTTGCAGTGTTTAGCTTGCAAAAAGTGACCACAGAAGCTAAAAAATTACATTTATTATGATAACATTGTTGTTGTTTTTTAAAAAAAAATTCTATCACCGTGGACAGCTTATTCAAGTGCCATCTGGCATGCATGTTCGTTTGTTGCTCATCATTCATTACCAAAAATGATTTTCTTTTTCAATTCTTATGACTGTATGGATTGTATTGAATAAAATCCACATCTAGCATAACCAACTGGTGCTGTTAAGTGCTCCAGTGGTGCAATTGGGCAGCGTGCGGTACTTATAAGACAGTATCTGTTGAGCAATGCCGAGTTTTTGAGTTCAAACCTCACCTGGAGCAGCTTTGTATACTGTTTTTTTTCTTTTTCTTATGTCAATAGTCATTGATTATAATCGGCTACCTTAATATTTAATATGATATTACAAAGGATGGAAGAAAGAAAGAAAAACCACAAACATGATTATGTATTTAAGTTGTAAGCACACATCTGCTTTGCTTCAAATGCACTGCATATCTTCCTTCAGTCAGCCAACAAAACAGCAATGGAAAAGATTAACATACTGTTGGTAAAGCAGTTGCATCAAATTGATTTTCTGCAATATAGCATGATAATCCATGCTGACATCTCTGGTTAGTACCAGCACATTTCTTGCTGGACTTGGTAATGCAAAGAACACAGTAAACAGCTTCACCTTTTCTCAAAAATAAATAATTGACTATTAAAAACCTATCAGTCTTAAATAAGAACATCAGTACGCACCACTGGCATAATGGATAAGTCACTGTCCTCCTAAGCCAGTGGTTGTGGGTTTAAGTCCCATCTGAGTTAGAAGTCATTACAGCAAGTGTCTCATCACTAGAGTTGATATTTTATCCTTGCTTCAACTGTACAACAGTCTTGCAGTGTTTAGCTTGCAAAAAATGACCACAGAAGCTAAAAAATGACATTTATTATGATAACATTGTTGTTGTTTTTTTAAAAAAAATTCTATCACAGTGGACAGCTTATTCAAGTGCCATCTGGCATGCATGTTCGTTTGTTGCTCATCATTCATTACCAAAAATGATTTTCTTTTTCAATTCTTATGACTGTATGGATTGTATTGAATAAAATCCACATCTAGCATAACCAACAGATGCTGTTAAGTACTCCAGTGGCGCAATTGGTCAGCGCGCGATGCTTATAAGACAGTATCTGTTGAGCAATGCCGAGGTTGTGAGTTCAAGCCTCACCTGGAGTAAGTTTGTTTACTGTTTTTTTTTCTTTATCTTATGTCAATAGTCATTGATTATAATCATCTACCTTAATATTTAATATGATATTACAAAGGATGGAAGAAAGAAAGAAAAACTACAAACATGATTATGTATTTAAGTTGTCAGCACACATCTGCTTTGCTTCAAATGCACTGCATATCTTCCTTCAGTCAGCCAACAAAACAGCAATGGAAAAGATTAACATACTGTTGGTAAAGCAGTTGCATCAAACTGATTTTCTGCAATATAGCATGATAATCCATACTGACAGCTCTGGATAGTACCAGCACATTTCTTGCTGGACTTGGTAATGCAAAGAACACAGTAAACAGCTTCACCTTTTCTCAAAAACAATTAATTGACTATTAAAATCTATCAGTCTTAAATAAGAACTTCAGTACGCACCACTGGCATAATGGATAAGTCACTGTCCTCCTAAGCCAGGGGTTGTGGTTCCAAGTCCCATCTGGGGTGGAAGTCATTACAGCAAGTGTCTCATCACTAGAGTTAATATTTTATTTGCTTCAACTGTAAAACAGTCTTGCAGTGTTTAGCTTGCATAAATTGACCACAGAAGCTAAAAAAAATAACATTTATTATGATAACATTGCTGTTGTTTTAAAAAAAAATTCTATCACCGTGGACAGCTTATTCAAGTGCCATCTGGCAGGCATGTTCGTTTGTTGCTCATCATTCATTACCAAAAATGATTTTCTTTTTCAATTCTTATGACTGTATGGATTGTATTGAATAAAATCCACATCTAGCATAACCAACTGATGCTGTTAAGTGCTCCAGTGGTGCAATTGGGCAGCGTGCGGTACTTATAAGACAGTATCTGTTGAGCAATGCCGAGTTTTTGAGTTCAAACCTCACCTGGAGCAGCTTTGTATACTGTTTTTTTTCTTTTTCTTATGTCAATAGTCATTGATTATAATCGGCTACCTTAATATTTAATATGATATTACAAAGGATGGAAGAAAGAAAGGAAAACCACAAACATGATTATGTATTTAAGTTGTAAGCACACATCTGCTTTGCTTCAAATGCACTGCATATCTTCCTTCAGTCAGCCAACAAAACAGCAATGGAAAAGATTAACATACTGTTGGTAAAGCAGTTGCATCAAATTGATTTTCTGCAATATAGCATGATAATCCATGCTGACATCTCTGGTTAGTACCAGCACATTTCTTGCTGGACTTGGTAATGCAAAGAACACAGTAAACAGCTTCACCTTTTCTCAAAAATAAATAATTGACTATTAAAAACCTATCAGTCTTAAATAAGAACATCAGTACGCACCACTGGCATAATGGATAAGTCACTGTCCTCCTAAGCCAGTGGTTGTGGGTTTAAGTCCCATCTGAGTTGGAAGTCATTACAGCAAGTGTCTCATCACTAGAGTTGATATTTTATCCTTGCTTCAACTGTACAACAGTCTTGCAGTGTTTAGCTTGCAAAAAATGACCACAGAAGCTAAAAAATGACATTTATTATGATAACATTGTTGTTGTTTTTTTTAAAAAAATTCTATCACAGTGGACAGCTTATTCAAGTGCCATCTGGCATGCATGTTCGTTTGTTGCTCATCATTCATTACCAAAAATGATTTTCTTTTTCAATTCTTATGACTGTATGGATTGTATTGAATAAAATCCACATCTAGCATAACCAACAGATGCTGTTAAGTACTCCAGTGGCGCAATTGGTCAACGCGCGGTGCTTATAAGACAGTATCTGTTGAGCAATGCCGAGGTTGTGAGTTCAAGCCTCACCTGGAGTAAGGTTATTTACTGTTTTTTTTTCTTTTTCTTATGTCAATAGTCATTGATTATAATCAGCTACCTTAATATTTAATATGATATTACAAAGGATGGAAGAAAGAAAGAAAAACTACAAACATTATTATGTATTTAAGTTGTCAGCACACATCTGCTTTGCTTCAAATGCACTGCATATCTTCCTTCAGTCAGCCAACAAAACCGCAATGGAAAAGATTAACATACTGTTGGTAAAGCAGTTGCATCAAACTGATTTTATGCAATATAGCATGATAATCCATACTGACAGCTCTGGATAGTACCAGCACATTTCTTGCTGGACTTGGTAATGCAAAGAACACAGTAAACAGCTTCACCTTTTCTCAAAAACAAATAATTGACTATTAAAATCTATCAGTCTTAAATAAGAATTTCAGTACGCACCACTGGCATAATGGATAAGTCACTGTCCTCCTAAGCCAGGGGTTGTGGGTCCAAGTCCCATCTGGGGTGGAAGTCATTACAGCAAGTGTCTCATCACTAGAGTTAATTTTTTATTTGCTTCAACTGTAAAACAGTCTTGCAGTGTTTAGCTTGCAAAAAATGACCACAGAAGCTAAAAAATTACATTTATTATGATAACATTGTTGTTGTTTTTTTTATTTAAATTCTATCACCGTGGACAGCTTATTCAAGTGCCATCTGGCATGCATGTTCGTTTGTTGCTCATCATTCAT
Source organism: Pseudophryne corroboree (assembly GCF_028390025.1). Lineage (NCBI taxonomy): Eukaryota > Metazoa > Chordata > Amphibia > Anura > Myobatrachidae > Pseudophryne > Pseudophryne corroboree. The sequence goes on along the minus strand of NC_086447.1, from coordinate 646,219,507 downwards.
CGCCAAAAATGATTTTCTTTTTCAATTCTTATGACTGTACTGATTGTATTGAATAAAATCCACATCTAGCATAACCAACTGATGCTGTTAAGTGCTCCAGTGGTGCAATTGGGCAGCACGCGGTGCTTATAAGACAGTATCTGTTGAGCAATGCCGAGTTTGTGAGTTCAAGCCTCACCTGGAGCAGCTTTGTTTACTGTTTTTTTTCTTTTTCTTATGTCAATAGTCATTGATTATAATCGGCTACCTTAATATTTAATATGATATTACAAAGGATGGAAGAAAGAAAGAAAAACCACAAACATGATTATGTATTTAAGTTGTAAGCACACATCTGCTTTGCTTCAAATGCACTGCATATCTTCCTTCAGTCAGCCAACAAAACAGCAATGGAAAAGATTAACATACTGTTGGTAAAGCAGTTGCATCAAATTGATTTTCTGCAATATAGCATGATAATCCATACTGACAGCTCTGGATAGTACCAGCACATTTCTTGCTGGACTTGGTAATGCAAAGAACACAGTAAACAGCTTCACCTTTTCTCAAAAATAAATAATTGACTATTAAAAACCTATCAGTCTTAAATAAGTACATCAGTACGCACCACTGGCATAATGGATAAGTCACTGTCCTCCTAAGCCAGTGGTTGTGGGTTTAAGTCCCATCTGAGTTGGAAGTCATTACAGCAAGTGTCTCATCACTAGAGTTGATATTTTATCCTTGCTTCAACTGTACAACAGTCTTGCAGTGTTTAGCTTGCAAAAAATGACCACAGAAGCTAAAAAAAATGACATTTATTATGATAACATTGTTGTTGTTTTTTTTAAAAAAATTCTATCACAGTGGACAGCTTATTCAAGTGCCATCTGGCATGCACATTCGTTTGTTGCTCATTATTCATCACCAAAAATGATTTTCTTTTTCAATTCTTATGACTGTACTGATTGTATTGTATAAAATCCACATCTAGCATAACCAACTGATGCTGCTAAGTGCTCCAGTGGCGTAATTGGTCAGCACGCGGTACTTATAAGACAGTATCTGTTGCGCAATGCAGAGGTTGTGAGTTCAAGCCTCACCTGGAGTAAGTTTGTTTACTGTTTTTTTTTCTTTATCTTATGTCAATAGTCATTGATTATAATCATCTACCTTAATATTTAATATGATATTACAAAGGATGGAAGAAAGAAAGAAAAACTACAAACATGATTATGTATTTAAGTTGTCAGCACACATCTGCTTTGCTTCAAATGCACTGCATATCTTCCTTCAGTCAGCCAACAAAACAGCAATGGAAAAGATTAACATACTGTTGGTAAAGCAGTTGCATCAAACTGATTTTCTGCAATATAGCATGATAATCCATACTGACAGCTCTGGATAGTACCAGCACATTTCTTGCTGGACTTGGTAATGCAAAGAACACAGTAAACAGCTTCACCTTTTCTCAAAAACAATTAATTGACTATTAAAATCTATCAGTCTTAAATAAGAACTTCAGTACGCACCACTGGCATAATGGATAAGTCACTGTCCTCCTAAGCCAGGGGTTGTGGTTCCAAGTCCCATCTGGGGTGGAAGTCATTACAGCAAGTGTCTCATCACTAGAGTTAATATTTTATTTGCTTCAACTGTAAAACAGTCTTGCAGTGTTTAGCTTGCAAAAAATGACCACAGAAGCTAAAAAATTACATTTATTATGATAACATTGTTGTTGTTTTTTAAAAAAAATTCTATCACCGTGGACAGCTTATTCAAGTGCCATCTGGCATGCATGTTCGTTTGTTGCTCATCATTCATCACCAAAAATGATTTTCTTTTTCAATTATTAAGACTGTACTGTTTGTATTGAATAAAATCCACATCTAGCATAACCAACTGATGCTGTTAAGTGCTCCAGTGGTGCAATTGGGCAGCGCGCGGTACTTATAAGACAGTATCTGTTGAGCAATGCCGAGTTTGTGAGTTCAAGCCTCACCTGGAGCAGCTTTGTATACTGTTTTTTTTCTTTTTCTTATGTCAATAGTCATTGATTATAATCGGCTACCTTAATATTTAATATGATATTACAAAGGATGGAAGAAAGAAAGAAAAACCACAAACATGATTATGTATTTAAGTTGTAAGCACACATCTACTTTGCTTCAAATGCACTGCATATCTTCCTTCAGTCCGCCAACAAAACAGCAATGGAAAAGATTAACATACTGTTGGTAAAGCAGTTGCATCAAATTGATTTTCTGCAATATAGCATGATAATCCATACTGACAGCTCTGGATAGTACCAGCACATTTCTTGCTGGACTTGGTAATGCAAAGAACACAGTAAACAGCTTCACCTTTTCTCAAAAATAAATAATTGACTATTAAAAACCTATCAGTCTTAAATAAGAACATCAGTACGCACCACTGGCATATTGGATAAGTCACTGTCCTCCTAAGCCAGTGGTTGTGGGTTTAAGTCCCATCTGAGTTGGAAGTCATTACAGCAAGTGTCTCATCACTAGAGTTGATATTTTATCCTTGCTTCAACTGTACAACAGTCTTGCAGTGTTTAGCTTGCAAAAAATGACCACAGAAGCTAAAAAATGACATTTATTATGATAACATTGTTGTTGTTGTTGTTGTTGTTGTTGTTTTTAAAAAAAAAATTATATCACAGTGGACAGCTTATTCAAGTGCCATCTGGCATGCACATTCGTTTGTTGCTCATCATTCATCACCAAAAATGATTTTCTTTTTCAATTCTTATGACTGTACTAATTGTATTGTATAAAATCCACATCTAGCATAACCAACAGATGCTGTTAAGTGCTCCAGTGGCGTAATTGGTCAGCACGCGGTACTTATAAGACAGTATCTGTTGCGCAATGCAGAGGTTGTGAGTTCAAGCCTCACCTGGAGTAAGTTTGTTTACTGTTTTTTTTTCTTTTTCTTATGTCAATAGTCATTGATTATAATCAGCTACCTTAATATTTAATATGATATTACAAAGGATGGAAGAAAGAAAGAAAAACTACAAACATGATTATGTATTTAAGTTGTCAGCACACATCTGCTTTGCTTCAAATGCACTGCATATCTTCCTTCAGTCAGCCAACAAAACAGCAATGGAAAAGATTAACATACTGTTGGTAAAGCAGTTGCATCAAACTGATTTTCTGCAATATAGCATGATAATCCATACTGACAGCTCTGGATAGTACCAGCACATTTCTTGCTGGACTTGGTAATGCAAAGAACACAGTAAACAGCTTCACCTTTTCTCAAAAACAAATAATTGACTATTAAAATCTATCAGTCTTAAATAAGAACTTCAGTACGCACCACTGGCATAATGGATAAGTCACTGTCCTCCTAAGCCAGGGGTTGTGGGTCCAAGTCCCATCTGGGGTGGAAGTCATTACAGCAAGTGTCTCATCACTAGAGTTGATATTTTATTTGCTTCAACTGTACAACAGTCTTGCAGTGTTTAGCTTGCATAAATTGACCACAGAAGCTAAAAAAATAACATTTATTTTGATAACATTGTTGTTGTTTTTAAAAAAAATTCTATCACCGTGGACAGCTTATTCAAGTGCCATCTGGCATGCACGTTCGTTTGTTGCTCATCATTCATCACCAAAAATGATTTTCTTTTTCAATTCTTATGACTGTACTGATTGTATTGAATAAAATCCACATCTAGCATAACCAACTGATGCTGTTAAGTGCTCCAGTGGTGCAATTGGTCAGCGCACGGTACTAATAAGACAGTATCTGTTGAGCAATGCCGAGTTTGTGAGTTCAAGCCTTACCTGGAGCAGGTTTGTTTACTGTTTTTTTTCTTTTTCTTATGTCAATAGTCATTGATTATAATCAGCTACCTTAATATTTAATATGATATTACAAAGGATGGAAGAAAGAAATAAAAACCACAAACATGATTATGTATTTAAGTTGTCAGCACACATCTGCTTTGCTTCAAATGCACTGCATATCTTCCTTCAGTCAGCCAACAAAACAGCAATGGAAAAGATTAACATACTGTTGGTAAAGCAGTTGCATCAAATTGATTTTCTGCAATATAGCATGATAATCCATACTGACAGCTCTGGATAGTACCAGCACATTTCTTGCTGGACTTGGTAATGCAAAGAACACAGTAAACAGCTTCACCTTTTCTCAAAAATAAATAATTGACTATTAAAAATCTATCAGTCTTAAATAAGAACTTCAATACGCACCACTGGCATAATGGATAAGTCACTGTCCTCCTAAGCCAGGGGTTGTGGGTCCAAGTCCCATCTGGGGTGGAAGTCATTACAGCAAGTGTCTCATCACTAGAGTTGATATTTTATCCTTGCTACAACTGTACAACAGTCTTGCAGTGTTTAGCTTGCAAAAAATAACCACAGAAGCTAAAAAATGACATTTATTATGATAACATTGTTGTAGTTTTTTTAAAAAAAATTCTATCGCCGTGGACAGCTTATTCAAGTGCCATCTGACATGCACATTCGTTTGTTGCTCATCATTCATCACCAAAAATGATTTTCTTTTTCAATTCTTATGACTGTACTGATTGTATTGTATAAAATCCACATCTAGCATAACCAACAGATGCTGTTAAATGCTCCAGTGGCGTAATTGGTCAGCACGCGGTACTTATAAGACAGTATCTGTTGAGCAATGCTGAGGTTGTAAGTTCAAGCCTCACCTGGAGTAAGTTTGTTTACTGGTTTTTTTCTTTTTCTTATGTCAATAGTCATTGATTATAATCAGCTACCTTAATATTTAATATGATATTACAAAGGATGGAAGAAAGAAATAAAAACCACAAACATGATTATGTATTTAAGTTGTCAGCACACATCTGCTTTGCTTCAAATGCACTGCATATCTTCCTTCAGTCAGCCAACAAAACAGCAATGGAAAAGATTAACATACTGTTGGTAAAGCAGTTGCATCAAATTGATTTTCTGCAATATAGCATGATAATCCATACTGACATCTCTAGTTAGTACCAGCACATTTCTTGCTGGACTTGGTAATGCAAAGAACACAGTAAACAGCTTCACCTTTTCTCAAAAATAAATAATTGACTATTAAAATCTATCAGTCTTAAATAAGAACTTCAGTACGCACCACTGGCATAATGGATAAGTCACTGTCCTCCTAAGCCAGGGGTTGTGGGTCCAAGTCCCATCTGGGGTTGAAGTCATTACAGCAAGTGTCTCATCACTAGAGTTGATATTTTATTTGCTTCAACTGTAAAACAGTCTTGCAGTGTTTAGCTTGCATAAATTGACCACAGAAGCTTTAAAAATAACATTTATTATGATAACATTGTTGTTGTTTTTAAAAAAAATTCTATCACCGTGGACAGCTTATTCAAGTGCCATCTGGCATGCACGTTCGTTTATTGCTCATCATTCATCACCAAAAATTATTTTCTTTTTCAATTCTTATGACTGTACGGATTGTATTGAATAAAATCCACATCTAGCATAATCAACAGATGCTGTTAAGTGCTACAGTGGGGCAATTGGTCAGCACGCGGTACTTGTAAGACAGTATCTGTTGGGCAATGCTGAGGTTGTGAGTTCAAGCCTCACCTGGAGCAGCTTTGTTTACTGTTTTTTTTTTCTTTTTCTTATGTCAATAGTCAGCTACTTTAATATTTATTACAAAAAATGATATTACAAAGGATGGAAGAAAGAAAGAAAAACCACAAACATGATTATGTATTTAAGTTGTCAGCACACATCTGCTTTGGTTCAAATGCACTGCATATCTTCCTTCAGTCAGCCAACAAAACAGCAATGGATAAGATTAACATACTGTTGGTAAAGCAGTTGCATCAAATTGATTTTCTACAATATAGCATGATAATCCATACTGACAGCTCTGGATAGTACCAGCACATTTCTTGCTGGACTTGGTAATGCAAAGAACACAGTAAACAGCTTCACCTTTTCTCAAAAATAAATAATTGACTATTAAAAATCTATCAGTCTTAAATAAGAACATCAGTACGCACCACTGGCATAATGGATAAGTCACTGTCCTCCTAAGCCAGTGGTTGTGGGTTTAAGTCCCATCTGAGTTGAAAGTCATTACAGCAAGTGTATCATCACTAGAGTTGATATTTTATCCTTGCTTCAACTGTACAACAGTCTTGCAGTGTTTAGCTTGCAAAGAATGACCAAAGAATCTAAAAAATGACATTTATTATGATAACATTGTTGTTGTTTTTTAAAAAAAATTCTATCACCGTGGACAGCTTATTCAAGTGCCATCTGGCATGCATGTTCGTTTGTTGCTCATCATTCATCACCAAAAATTATTTTCTTTTTCAATTCTTATGACTGTACTGATTGTATTGAATAAAATCCACATCTAGCATAACCAACTGATGCTGTTAAGTGCTCCAGTGGCGTAATTGGTCAGCACGCGGTACTTATAAGACAGTATCTGTTGAGCAATGCCGAGGTTGTGAGTTCAAGCCTCACCTGGAGTAAGTTTGTTACTGTTTTTTTTTTCTTTTTCTTATGTCAATAGTCATTGATTATAATCAGCTACCTTAATATTTAATATGATATTACAAAGGATGGAAGAAAGAAAGAAAAACTACAAACATGATTATGTATTTAAGTTGTCAGCACACATCTGCTTTGGTTCAAATGCACTGCATATCTTCCTTCAGTCAGCCAACAAAACATCAATGGAAAAGATTAACATACTGTTGGTAAAGCAGTTGCATCAAATTGATTTTCTGCAATAAAGCATGATAATCCATACTGACAGCTCTGGATAGTACCAGCACATTTCTTGCTGGACTTGGTAATGCAAAGAACACAGTAAACAGCTTCACCTTTTCTCAAAAAAATAATAATTGACTATTAAAATCTATCAGTCTTAAATAAGAACTTCAGTACGCACCACTGGCATAATGGATAAGTCACTGTCCTCCTAAGCCAGGGGTTGTGGGTCCAAGTCCCATCTGGGGTTGAAGTCATTACAGCAAGTGTCTCATCACTAGAGTTGATACTTTATTTGCTTCAACTGTAAAACAGTCTTGCAGTGTTTAGCTTGCATAAATTGACCACAGAAGCTTTAAAAATAACATTTATTATGATAACATTGTTGTTGTTTTTAAAAAAAATTCTATCACCGTGGACAGCTTATTCAAGTGCCATCTGGCATGCACGTTCGTTTATTGCTCATCATTCATCACCAAAAATTATTTTCTTTTTCAATTCTTATGACTGTACGGATTGTATTGAATAAAATCCACATCTAGCATAACCAACAGATGCTGTTAAGTGCTACAGTGGCGCAATTGGTCAGCGCGCGGTACTTGTAAGACAGTATCTGTTGAGCAATGCTGAGGTTGTGAGTTCAAGCCTCACCTGGAGCAGCTTTGTTTACTGTTTTTTTTTCTTTTTCTTATGTCAATAGTCAGCTACCTTAATATTTATTACAAAATATGATATTACAAAGGATGGAAGAAAGAAAGAAAAACCACAAACATGATTATGTATTTAAGTTGTCAGCACACATCTGCTTTGGTTCAAATGCACTGCATATCTTCCTTCAGTCAGCCAACAAAACAGCAATGAATAAGATTAACATACTGTTGGTAAAGCAGTTGCATCAAATTGGTTTTCTGCAATATAGCATGATAATCCATACTGACAGCTCTGGATAGTACCAGCACATTTCTTGCTGGACTTGGTAATGCAAAGAACACAGTAAACAGCTTCACCTTTTCTCAAAAATAAATAATTGACTATTAAAAATCTATCAATCTTAAATAAGAACATCAGTACGCACCACTGGCATAATGGATAAGTCACTGTCCTCCTAAGCCAGTGGTTGTGGGTTTAAGTCCCATCTGAGTTGGAAGTCATTACAGCAAGTGTCTCATCACTAGAGTTTATATTTTATCCTTGCTTCAACTGTACAACAGTCTTGCAGTGTTTAGCTTGCAAAAAATGACCACAGAAGCTAAAAAATGACATTTATTATGATAACATTGTTGTTGTTTTTAAAAAAAAATCTATCACCGTGGACAGCTTATTCAAGTGCCATCTGGCATGCATGTTCGTTTGTTGCTCATCATTCATCACCAAAAATGATTTTCTTTTTCAATTCTTATGACTGTACTGATTGTATTGAATAAAATCCACATCTAGCATAACCAACTGATGCGGTTAAGTGCTCCAGTGGCGTAATTGGTCAGCACGCGGTACTTATAAGACAGTATCTGTTGAGCAATGCAGAGGTTGTGAGTTCAAGCCTCACCTGGAGTAAGTTTGTTTACTATTTTTTTTTCTTATGTCAATAGTCATTGATTATAATCAGCTACCTTAATATTTAATATGATATTACAAAGGATGGAAGAAAGAAAGAAAAACTACAAACATGATTATGTATTTAAGTTGTCAGCACACATCTGCTTTGGTTCAAATGCACTGCATATCTTCCTTCAGTCAGCCAACAAAACAGCAATGGAAAAGATTAACATACTGTTGGTAAAGCAGTTGCATCAAATTGATTTTATGCAATATAGCATGATAATCCATACGGACAGCTCTGGATAGTACCAGCACATTTCTTGCTGGACTTGGTAATGCAAAGAACACAGCAAACAGCTTCACCTTTTCTCAAAAACAAATAATTGACTATTAAAATCTATCAGTCTTAAATAAGAACTTCAGTACGCACCACTGGCATAATGGATAAGTCACTGTCCTCCTAAGCCAGGGGTTGTGGGTCCAAATCCCATCTGGGGTGGAAGTCAATACAGCAAGTGTCTCATCACTAGAGTTAATATTTTATTTGCTTCAACTTAAAACAGTCTTGCAGTGTTTAGCTTGCATAAATTGACCACAGAAGCTAAAAAAATAACATTTATTATGATAACATTGCTGTTGTTTTAAAAAAAATTCTATCACCGTGGACAGCTTATTCAAGTGCCATCTGGCATGCACGTTCGTTTGTTGCTCATCATTCATCACCAAAAATTATTTTCTTTTTCATTTCTTATGACTGTACGGATTGTATTTAATAAAATCTACATCTAGCATAACCAACAGATGCTGTTAAGTGCTACAGTGGCGCAATTGGTCAGCGCGCGGTACTTGTAAGACAATATCTGTTGAGCAATGCCGAGGTTGTGAGTTCAAGCCTCACCTGGAGCAGCTTTGTTTACTGTTTTTTTTTCTTTTTCTTATGTCAATAGTCAGCTACCTTAATATTTATTACAAAATATGATATTACAAAGGATGGAAGAAAGAAAGAAAAACCACAAACATGATTATGTATTTAAGTTGTCAGCACACATCTGCTTTGGTTCAAATGCACTGCATATCTTCCTTCAGTCAGCCAACAAAACAGCAATGGAAAAGATTAACATACTGTTGGTAAAGCAGTTGCATCAAATTGATTTTCTGCAATATAGCATGATAATCCATACTGACATCTCTGGTTAGTACCAGCACATTTCTTGCTGGACTTGGTAATGCAAAGAACACAGTAAACAGCTTCACCTTTTCTCAAAAATAAATAATTGACTATTAAAAATCTATCAGTCTTAAATAAGAACTTCAATACGCACCACTGGCATAATGGATAAGTCACTGTCCTCCTAAGCCAGGGGTTGTGGGTCCAAGTCCATCTGGGGTGGAAGTCATTACAGCAAGTGTTTCATCACTAGAGTTGATATTTTATCCTTGCTTCAACTGTACAACAGTCTTGCAGTGTTTAGCTTGCAAAAAATGACCACAGAAGCTACAAAATGACATTTATTATGATAACATTGTTGTTGTTTTTTTTTTAAAAATTCTATCACCGTGGACAGCTTTTTCAAGTGCCATCTGGCATGCATGTTCGTTTGTTGCTCATCATTCATCACCAAAAATGATTTTCTTTTTCAATTCTTATGACTGTACTGATTGTATTGAATAAAATCCACATCTAGCATAACCAACTGATCCTGTTAAGTGCTCCAGTGGTGCAATTGGTGAGCACGCGTTACTAATAAGACAGTATCTGTTGAGCAATGCCGAGTTTGTGAGTTCAAGCCTTACCTGGAACAGATTTGTTTACTGTTTTTTTTCTTTTTCTTATGTCAATAGTCATTGACTATAATCAGCTACCTTAATATTTAATATGATATTACAAAGGATGGAAGAAAGAAAGAAAAACTACAAACATGATTATGTATTTAAGTTGTCAGCACACATCTGCTTTGGTTCAAATGCACTGCATATCTACCTTCAGTCAGCCAACAAAACAGCAATGGAAAAGATTAACATACTGTTGGTAAAGCAGTTGCATCAAATTGATTTTCTGCAATATAGCATGATAATCCATACTGACATCTCTGGTTAGTACCAGCACATTTCTTGCTGGACTTGGTAATGCAAAGAACACAGTAAACAGCTTCACCTTTTCTCAAAAATAAATAATTGACTTTTAAAAATCTATCAGTCTTAAATAAGAACTTCAATACGCACCACTGGCATAATGGATAAGTCACTGTCCTCCTAAGCCAGGGGTTGTGGGTCCAAGTCCCATCTGGGGTGGAAGTCATTACAGCAAGTGTTTCATCACTAGAGTTGATATTTTATCCTTGCTTCAACTGTACAACAGTCTTGCAGTGTTTAGCTTGCAAAAAATGACCACAGAAGCTACAAAATGACATTTATTATGATAACATTGTTGTTGTTTTTTAAAAAAAAATTCTATCACCGTGGACAGCTTTTTCAAGTGCCATCTGGCATGCATGTTCGTTTGTTGCTCATCATTCATCACCAAAAATGATTTTCTTTTTCAATTCTTATGACTGTACTGATTGTATTGAATAAAATCCACATCTAGCATAACCAACTGATGCTGTTAAGTGCTCCAGTGGTGCAATTGGTCAGCGCGCGTTACTAATAAGACAGTATCTGTTGAGCAATGCCGAGTTTGTGAGTTCAAGCCTTACCTGGAGCAGCTTTGTTTACTATTTTTTTTCTTTTTCTTATGTCAATAGTCATTGATTATAATCAGCTACCTTAATATTTAATATGATATTACAAAGGATGGAAGAAAGAAAGAAAAACCACAAACATGATTATGTATTTAAGTTGTCAGCACACATCTGCTTTGCTTCAAATGCACTGCATATCTTCCTTCAGTCAGCCAACAAAACAGCAATGGAAAAGATTAACATACTTTTGGTAAAGCAGTTGCATCAAATTGATTTTCTGCAATATAGCATGATAATCCATACTGACATCTCTGGTTAGTACCAGCACATTTCTTGCTGGACTTGGTAATGCAAAGAACACAGTAAACAGCTTCACCTTTTCTCAAAAATAAATAATTGACTATTAAAAATCTATCAGTCTTAAGTAAGAACATCAGTACGCACCACTGGCATAATGGATAAGTCACTGTCCTCCTAAGCCAGTGGTTGTGGGTTTAAGTCCCATCTGAGTTGGAAGTCATTACAGCAAGTGTATCATCACTAGAGTTGATATTTTATCCTTGCTTCAACTGTACAGCAGTCTTGCAGTGTTTAGCTTGCAAAAAATGACCACAGAAGCTAAAAAATGACATTTATTATGATAACATTGTTGTTGTTTTTTTAAAAAAAAATTCTATCACCGTGGACAGCTTATTCAAGTGCCATCTGACATGCACATTCGTTTGTTGCTCATCATTCATCACCAAAAATTATTTTCTTTTTCAATTCTTATGACTGTACTGATTGTATTGTATAAAATCCACATCTAGCATAACCAACTGATGCTGTTAAGTGCTCCAGTGGCGTAATTGGTCAGCACGCGGTACTTATAAGACAGTATTTGTTGAGCAATGCTGAGGTTGTGAGTTCAAGCCTCACCTGGAGTAAGTTTGTTTACTGTTTTTTTTCTTTTTCTTATGTCAATAGTCATTGATTATAATCAGCTACCTTAATATTTAATATGATATTACAAAGGATGGAAGAAAGAAAGAAAAACCACAAACATGATTATGTATTTAAGTTGTCAGCACACATCTGCTTTGCTTCAAATGCACTGCATATCTTCCTTCAGTCAGCCAACAAAACAGCAATGGAAAAGATTAACATACTTTTGGTAAAGCAGTTGCATCAAATTGATTTTCTGCAATATAGCATGATAATCCATACTGACATCTCTGGTTAGTACCAGCACATTTCTTGCTGGACTTGGTAATGCAAAGAACACAGTAAACAGCTTCACCTTTTCTCAAAAATAAATAATTGACTATTAAAAATCTATCAGTCTTAAGTAAGAACATCAGTACGCACCACTGGCATAATGGATAAGTCACTGTCCTCCTAAGCCAGTGGTTGTGGGTTTAAGTCCCATCTGAGTTGGAAGTCATTACAGCAAGTGTATCATCACTAGAGTTGATATTTTATCCTTGCTTCAACTGTACAGCAGTCTTGCAGTGTTTAGCTTGCAAAAAATGACCACAGAAGCTAAAAAAATGACATTTATTATGATAACATTGTTGTTGTTTTTTTAAAAAAAAATTCTATCACCGTGGACAGCTTATTCAAGTGCCATCTGACATGCACATTCGTTTGTTGCTCATCATTCATCACCAAAAATGATTTTCTTTTTCAATTCTTATGACTGTACTGATTGTATTGTATAAAATCCACATCTAGCATAACCAACTGATGCTGTTAAGTGCTCCAGTGGCGTAATTGGTCAGCACGCGGTACTTATAAGACAGTATTTGTTGAGCAATGCTGAGGTTGTGAGTTCAAGCCTCACCTGGAGTAAGTTTGTTTACTGTTTTTTTTTCTTTTTCTTATGTCAATAGTCATTGATTATAATCAGCTACCTTAATATTTAATATGATATTACAAAGGATGGAAGAAAGAAAGAAAAACTACAAACATGATTATGTATTTAAGTTGTCAGCACACATCTGCTTTGGTTCAAATGCACTGCATATCTTCCTTCAGTCAGCCAACAAAACAGCAATGGAAAAGATTAACATACTGTTGGTAAAGCAGTTGCATCAAATTGATTTTCTGCAATATAGCATGATAATCCATACTGACAGCTCTGGATAGTACCAGCACATTTCTTGCTGGACTTGGTAATGCAAAGAACACAGTAAACAGCTTCACCTTTTCTCAAAAAAAAATAATTGACTATTAAAATCTATCAGTCTTAAATAAGAACTTCAGTATGCACCACTGGCATAATGGATAAGTCACTGTCCTCCTAAGTCAGGGGTTGTGGGTCCAAGTCCCATCTCGGGTTGAAGTCATTACAGCAAGTGTCTCATCACTAGAGTTGATATTTTATTTGCTTCAACTGTAAACCAGTCTTGCAGTGTTTAGCTTGCATAAATTGACCACAGAAGCTAAAAAAATAACATTTATTATGATAACATTGTTGTTGTTTTTAAAAAAAATTCTATCACCGTGGACAGCTTATTCAAGTGCCATCTGGCATGCACGTTCGTTTATTGCTCATCATTCATCACCAAAAATTATTTTCTTTTTCAATTCTTATGACTGTACGGATTGTATTGAATAAAATCCACATCTAGCATAACCAACAGATGCTGTTAAGTGCTACAGTGGTGCAATTGGTCAGCGCGCGGTACTTGTAAGACAGTATCTGTTGAGCAATGCTGAGGTTGTGAGTTCAAGCCTCACCTAGAGCAGCTTTGTTTACTGTTTATTTTTTTTTTTCTTATGTCAATAGTCAGCTACCTTAATATTTATTACAAAATATGATATTACAAAGGATGGAAGAAAGAAAGAAAAACCACAAACATGATTATGTATTTAAGTTGTCAGCACACATCTGCTTTGGTTCAAATGCACTGCATATCTTCCTTCAGTCAGCCAACAAAACAGCAATGGAAAAGATTAACATACTGTTGGTAAAGCAGTTGCATCAAATTGATTTTCTGCAATATAGCATGATAATCCATACTGACAGCTCTGGATAGTACCAGCACATTTCTTGCTGGACTTGGTAATGCAAAGAACACAGTAAACAGCTTCACCTTTTCTCAAAAATAAATAATTGACTATTAAAAATCTATCAGTCTTAAATAAGAACTTCAATACGCACCACTGGCATAATGGATAAGTCACTGTCCTCCTAAGCCAGGGGTTGTGGGTCCAAGTCCCATCTGGGGTGGAAGTCATTACAGCAAGTGTCTCATCACTAGAGTAGATACTTTATCCTTGCTTCAACTGTACAACAGTCTTGCAGTGTTTAGCTTGCAAAAAATGACCACAGAAGCTAAAAAATGACATTTATTATGATAACGTTGTTGTTTTATAAAAAAAAATTCTATCACCGTGGACAGCTTATTCAAGTGCCATCTGGCATGCATGTTCGTTTGTTGCTCATCATTCATCACCAAAAATGATTTTCTTTTTCAATTCTTATGACTGTACTGATTGTATTGAATAAAATCCACATCTAGCATAACCAACTGATGCTGTTTAGTGCTCCAGTGTTGCAATTGGTCAGTGCGCAGTACTAATAAGACAGTATCTGTTGAGCAATGCCGAGGTTGTGAGTTCAAGCCTTACCTGTAGCAGGTTTGTTTACTGTTTTTTTTTCTTTTTCTTATGTCAATAGTCATTGATTATAATCAGCTACCTTAATATTTAATATGATATTACAAAGGATGGAAGAAAGAAATAAAAACCACAAACATGATTATGTATTTAAGTTGTCAGCACACATCTGCTTTGCTTCAAATGCACTGCATATCTTCCTTCAGTCAGCCAACAAAACAGCAATGGAAAAGATTAACATACTGTTGGTAAAGCAGTTGCATCAAATTGATTTTCTGCAATATAGCATGATAATCCATACAGACATCTCTGGTTAGTACCAGCACATTTCTTGCTGGACTTGGTAATGCAAAGAACACAGTAAACAGCTTCACCTTTTCTCAAAAACAAATAATTGACTATTAAAATCTATCAGTCTTAAATAAGAACTTCAGTACGCACCACTGGCATAATGGACAAGTCACTGTCCTCCTAAGCCAGGGGTTGTGGGTCCAAATCCCATCTGGGGTGGAAGTCATTACAGCAAGTGTCTCATCACTAGAGTTAATATTTTATTTGCTTCAACTGTAAAACAGTCTTGCAGTGTTTAGCTTGCATAAATTGACCACAGAAGCTAAAAAAATAACATTTATTATGATAACATTGCTGTTGTTTTAAAAAAAAATTCTATCACCGTGGACAGCTTATTCAAGTGCCATCTGGCATGCACGTTCATTTGTTGCTCATCATTCATCACCAAAAATTATTTTCTTTTTCATTTCTGATGACTGTACTGATTGTATTTAATAAAATCCACATCTAGCATAACCAACAGATGCTGTTAAGTGCTACAGTGGCGCAATTGGTCAACGCGCGGTACTTGTAAGACAGTATCTGTTGAGCAATGCCGAGGTTGTGAGTTCAAGCCTCACCTGGAGCAACTTTGTTTACTGTTTTTTTTTTTCTTTTTCTTATGTCAATAGTCAGCTACCTTAATATTTATTACAAAATATGATATTACAAAGGATGGAAGAAAGAAAGAAAAACCACAAACATGATTATGTATTTAAGTTGTCAGCACACATCTGCTTTGGTTCAAATGCACTGCATATCTTCCTTCAGTCAGCCAACAAAACAGCAATGGAAAAGATTAACATACTGTTGGTAAAGCAGTTGCATCAAATTGATTTTCTGCAATATAGCATGATAATCCATACTGACAGCTCTGGATAGTACCAGCACATTTCTTGCTGGACTTGGTAATGCAAAGAACACAGTAAACAGCTTCACCTTTTCTCAAAAATAAATAATTGACTATTAAAAATCTATCAGTCTTAAATAAGAACTTCAATACGCACCACTGGCATAATGGATAAGTCACTGTCCTCCTAAGCCAGGGGTTGTGGGTCCAAGTCCCATCTGGGATGGAAGTCATTACAGCAAGTGTTTCATCACTAGAGTTGATATTTTATCCTTTCTTCAACTGTACAACAGTCTTGCAGTGTTTAGCTTGCAAAAAATGACCACAGAAGCTACAAAATGACATTTATTATGATAACATTGTTGTTGTTTTTTAAACAAAAAATTCTATCACCGTGTACAGCTTTTTCAAGTGCCATCTGGCATGCATGTTCGTTTGTTGCTCATCATTCATCACCAAAAATGATTTTCTTTTTCAATTCTTATGACTGTACTGATTGTATTGAATAAAATCCACATCTAGCATAACCAACTGATGCTGTTAAGTGCTCCAGTGGTGCAATTGGTCAGCGCGCGTTACTAATAAGACAGTATCTGTTGAGCAATGCCGAGTTTGTGAGTTCAAGCCTTACCTGGAGCAGGTTTGTTTACTGTTTTTTTTCTTTTTCTTATGTCAATAGTCATTGATTATAATCAGCTACCTTAATATTTAATATGATATTACAAAGGATGGAAGAAAGAAAGAAAAACCACAAACATGATTATGTATTTAAGTTGTCAGCACACATCTGCTTTGCTTCAAATGCACTGCATATCTTCCTTCAGTCAGCCAAAAAAACAGCAATGGAAAAGATTAACATACTGTTGGTAAAGCAGTTGCATCAAATTGATTTTCTGCAATATAGCATGATAATCCTTACTGACAGCTCTGGATAGTACCAGCACATTTGTTGCTGGACTTGGTAATGCAAAGAACACAGTAAACAGCTTCACCTTTTCTCAAAAATAAATAATTGACTTTTAAAAATCTATCAGTCTTAAATAAGAACTTCAATACGCACCACTGGCATAATGGATAAGTCACTGTCCTCCTAAGCCAGGGGTTGTGGGTCCAAGTCCCATCTGGGGTGGAAGTCATTACAGCAAGTGTCTCATCACTAGAGTTGATATTTTATCCTTGCTACAACTGTACAACAGTCTTGCAGTGTTTAGCTTGCAAAAAATGACCACAGAAGCTAAAAAATGACATTTATTATGATAACGTTGTTGTTTTATAAAAAAAAATTCTATCACCGTGGACAGCTTATTCAAGTGCCATCTGGCATGCATGTTCGTTTGTTGCTCATCATTCATCACCAAAAATGATTTTCTTTTTCAATTCTTATGACTGTACTGATTGTATTGAATAAAATCCACATCTAGCATAACCAACTGATGCTGTTAAGTGCTTCAGTGTTGCAATTGGTCAGTGCCCAGTACTAATAAGACAGTATCTGTTGAGCAATGCCGAGTTTGTGAGTTCAAGCCTTACCTGTAGCCGGTTTGTTTACTGTTTTTTTTCTTTTTCTTATGTCAATAGTCATTGATTATAATCAGCTACCTTAATATTTAATATGATATTACAAAGGATGGAAGAAAGAAATAAAAACCACAAACATGAT
This sequence comes from Pseudophryne corroboree, assembly GCF_028390025.1. Lineage (NCBI taxonomy): Eukaryota > Metazoa > Chordata > Amphibia > Anura > Myobatrachidae > Pseudophryne > Pseudophryne corroboree. The sequence goes on along the minus strand of NC_086447.1, from coordinate 646,202,098 downwards.
TATGTATTTAAGTTGTCAGCACACATCTGCTTTGCTTCAAATGCACTGCATATCTTCCTTCAGTCAGCCAACAAAACAGCAATGGAAAAGATTAACATACTGTTGGTAAAGCAGTTGCATCAAATTGATTTTCTGCAATATAGCATGATAATCCATACTGACATCTCTGGTTAGTACCAGCACATTTCTTGCTGGACTTGGTAATGCAAAGAACACAGTAAACAGCTTCACATTTTCTCAAAAATAAATAATTGACTATTGAAAACCTATCAGTCTTAAATAAGAACATCAGTACGCACCACTGGCATAATGGATAAGTCACTGTCCTCCTAAGCCAGTGGTTGTGGGTTTAAGTCCCATCTGAGTTGGAAGTCATTACAGCAAGTGTCTCATCACTAGAGTTGATATTTTATCCTTGCTTCAACTGTACAACAGTCTTGCTGTGTTTAGCTTGCAAAAAATGACCACAGAAGCTAAAAAATGACATTTATTATGATAACATTGTTGTAGTTTTTTTAAAAAAAATTCTATCACCGTGGACAGCTTATTCAAGTGCCATCTGGCATGCACATTCGTTTGTTGCTCATCATTCATCACCAAAAAATGATTTTCTTTTTCAATTCTTATGACTGTACTGATTGTATTGTATAAAATCCACATCTAGCATAACCAACAGATGCTGTTAAGTGCTCCAGTGGCGTAATTGGTCAGCACGCGGTACTTATAAGACAGTATCTGTTGAGCAATGCCGAGGTTGTGAGTTCAAGCCTCACTTGGAGTAAGTTTGTTTACTGTTTTTTTTTTCTTTTTCTTATGTCAATAGTCATTGATTATAATCAGCTACCTTAATATTTAATATGATATTACAAAGGATGGAAGAAAGAAAGAAAAACTACAAACATGATTATGTATTTAAGTTGTCAGCACACATCTGCTTTGGTTCAAATGCACTGCATATCTACCTTCAGTCAGCCAACAAAACAGCAATGGAAAAGATTAACATACTGTTGGTAAAGCAGTTGCATCAAATTGATTTTCTGCAATATAGCATGATAATCCATACTGACAGCTCTGGATAGTACCAGCACATTTCTTGCTGGACTTGGTAATGCAAAGAACACAGTAAACAGCTTCACCTTTTCTCAAAAAAATAATAATTGACTATTAAAATCTATCAGTCTTAAATAAGAACTTCAGTACGCACCACTGGCATAATGGATAAGTCACTGTCCTCCTAAGCCAGGGGTTGTGGGTTTAAGTCCTATCTGAGTTGGAAGTCATTACAGCAAGTGTCTCATCACTAGAGTTGATATTTTATCCTTGCTTCAACTGTACAACAGTCTTGCAGTGTTTAGCTTGCAAAAAATGACCACAGAAGCTAAAAAAATGACATTTATTATGATAACATTGTTGTTGTTTTTTAAAAAAAAAATTCTATCACCGTGGACAGCTTATTCAAGTGCCATCTGGCATGCACGTTCGTTTGTTGCTCATCATTCATCACCAAAAATGATTTTCTTTTTCAATTCTTATGACTGTACTGATTGTATTGTATAAAATCCGCATCTAGCATAACCAACAGATGCTGTTTAGTGCTCCAGTGGCGTAATTGGTCAGCACGCGGTACTTATAAGACAGTATCTGTTGAGCAATGCCGAGGTTGTGAGTTCAAGCCTCACCTGGAGCAGCTTTGTTTACTGTTTTTTTTTCTTTTTTCTTATGTCAATAGTCAGCTACCTTAATATTTATTACAAAATATGATATTACAAAGGATGGAAGAAAGAAAGAAAAACCACAAACATGATTATGTATTTAAGTTGTCAGCACACATCTGCTTCGCTTCAAATGCACTGCATATCTTCCTTCAGTCAGCCAACAAAACAGCAATGGAAAAGAATAACATACTGTTGGTAAAGCAGTTGCATCAAATTGATTTTCTGCAATATAGCATGATAATCCATACTGACAGCTCTGGATAGTACCAGCACATTTCTTGCTGGACTTGGTAATGCAAAGAACACAGTAAACAGCTTCACCTTTTCTCAAAAATAAATAATTGACTATTAAAAACCTATCAGTCTTAAATAAGAACTTCAATACGCACCACTGGCATAATGGATAAGTCACTGTCCTCCTAAGCAAGGGGTTGTGGGTCCAAGTCCCATCTGGGGTGGAAGTCATTACAGCAAGTGTCTCATCACTAGAGTTGATATTTTATCCTTGCTTCAACTGTACAACAGTCTTGCAGTGTTTAGCTTGCAAAAAATGACCACAGAAGCTAAAAAATGACATTTATTATGATAACATTGTTGTTGTTTTATAAAAAAAAATTCTATCACCGTGGACAGCTTATTCAAGTGCCATCTGGCATGCATGTTCGTTTGTTGCTCATCATTCATCACCAAAAATGATTTTCTTTTTCAATTCTTATGACTGTACTGATTGTATTGAATAAAATCCACATCTAGCATAACCAACTGATGCTGTTAAGTGCTCCAGTGGTGCAATTGGTCAGCGCGCAGTACTAATAAGACAGTATCTGTTGAGCAATGCCGAGGTTGTGAGTTCAAGCCTTACCTGAAGCAGGTTTGTTTACTGTTTTTTTTCTTTTTCTTATGTCAATAGTCATTGATTATAATCGGCTACCTTAATATTTAATATGATATTACAAAGGATGGAAGAAAGAAAGAAAAACCACAAACATGATTATGTATTTAAGTTGTCAGCACACATCTGCTTTGCTTCAAATGCACTGCATATCTTCCTTCAGTCAGCAAACAAAACAGCAATGGAAAAGATTAACATACTGTTGGTAAAGCAGTTGCATCAAATTGATTTTCTGCAATATAGCATGATAATCCATACTGACATCTCTAGTTAGTACCAGCACATTTCTTGCTGGACTTGGTAATGCAAAGAACACAGTAAACAGCTTCACCTTTTCTCAAAAATAAATAATTGACTATTAAAAACCTATCAGTCTTAAATAAGACCATCATTACGCACCACTGGCATAATTGATAAATCACTGTCCTCCTAAGCCAGTGGTTGTGGGTTTAAGTCCCATCTGAGATGGAAGTCATTACAGCAAGTGTCTCATCACTAGAGTTGATATTTTATCCTTGCTTCAACTGTACAACAGTCTTGCAGTGTTTAGCTTGCAAAAAATGACCACAGAAGCTAAAAAATGACATTTATTATGATAACATTGTTGTAGTTTTTAAAAAAAAAATTCTATCACCGTGGACAGCTTATTCAAGTGCCATCTGGCATGCATGTTCGTTTGTTGCTCATCATTCATCACCAAAAATGATTTTCTTTTTCAATTCTTATGACTGTACTGATTGTATTGAATAAAATCCACATCTAGCATAACCAACTGATGCTGTTAAGTGCTCCAGTGGCGTAATTGGTCAGCACGCGGTACTTATAAGATAGTATCTGTTGAGCAATGCAGAGGTTGTGAGTTCAAGCCTCACCTGGAGTAAGTTTGTTTACTGTTTTTTTTTCTTTTTCTTATGTCAATAGTCATTGATTATAATCAGCTACCTTAATATTTAATATGATATTACAAAGGATGGAAGAAAGAAAGAAAAACTACAAACATGATTATGTATTTAAGTTGTCAGCACACATCTGCTTTGGTTCAAATGCACTGCATATCTTCCTTCAGTCAGCCAACAAAACAGCAATGGAAAAGATTAACATACTGTTGGTAAAGCAGTTGCATCAAATTGATTTTCTACAATATAGCATGATAATCCATACTGACAGCTCTGGATAGTACCAGCACATTTCTTGCTGGACTTGGTAATGCACAGAACACAGTAAACAGCTTCACATTTTCTCAAAAATAAATAATTGACTATTAAAAACCTATCAGTCTTAAATAAGAACATCAGTACGCACCACTGGCATAATGGATAAGTCACTGTCCTCCCAAGCCAATGGTTGTGGGTTTAAGTCCCATCTGAGTTGGAAGTCATTACAGCAAGTGTCTCATCACTAGAGTTGATATTTTATCCTTGCTTCAACTGTACAACAGTCTTGCAGTGTTTAGCTTGCAAAAAATGACAACAGAAGCTAAAAAATGACATTTATTATGATAACATTGTTGTTGTTTTTTAAAAAAAAATTATATCACTGTGGACAGCTTATTCAAGTGCCATCTGGCATGCATGTTCGTTTGTTGCTCATCATTCATCACCAAAAATGATTTTCTTTTTCAATTCTTATGACTGTACTGATTGTATTGAATAAAATCCACATCTAGCATAACCAACTGATGCTGTTAAGTGCTCCAGTGGTGCTATTGGGCAGCGCGCGGTACTTATAAGACAGTATCTGTTGAGCAATGCCGAGTTTGTGAGTTCAAGCCTCACCTGGAGCAGCTTTGTTTACTGTTTTTTTTCTTTTTCTTATGTCAACAGTCATCGATTATAATCAGCTACCTTAATATTTAATATGATATTACAAAGGATGGAAGAAAGAAAGAAAAACCACAAACATGATTATGTATTTAAGTTGTCAGCACACATCTGCTTTGGTTCAAATGCACTGCATATCTTCCTTCAGTCAGCCAACAAAACAGCAATGGAAAAGATTAACATACTGTTGGTAAAGCAGTTGCATCAAATTGATTTTCTGCAATATAGCATGATAATCCATACTGACAGCTCTGGATAGTACCAGCACATTTCTTGCTGGACTTGGTAATGCACAGAACACAGTAAACAGCTTCACATTTTCTCAAAAATAAATAATTGACTATTAAAAATATGTCAGGCTTAAATAAAAACATCATTACGCACCACTGGCATAATGGATAAGTCACTGTCCTCCTAAGCCAGTGGTTGTGGGTTTAAGTCCCATCTGAGTTGGAAGTCATTACAGCAAGTGTCTCATCACTAGAGTTGATATTTTATCCTTGCTTCAACTGTACAACAGTCTTGCAGTGTTTAGCTTGCAAAAAATGATCACAGAAGCTAAAAAATGACATTTATTATGATAACATTGTTGTTGTTTTTTTTTAAACAATTCTATCACCGTGGACAGCTTATTCAAGTGCCATCTGGCATGCACGTTCGTTTGTTGCTCATCATTCATCACCAAAAATGATTTTCTTTTTCAATTCTTATGACTGTACTGATTGTATTGAATAAAATCCACATCTAGCATAACCAACTGATGCTGTTAAGTGCTCCAGTGGTGCTATTGGGCAGCGTGCGGTACTTATAAGACAGTATCTGTTGAGCAATGCTGAGTTTGTGAGTTCAAGCCTCACCTTGCGCAGCTTTGTTTACTGTTTTTTATCTTTTTCTTATGTCAATAGTCATTGATTATAATCGGCTACCTTAATATTTAATATGATATTACAAAGGATGGAAGAAAGAAAGAAAAACCACAAACATGATTATGTATTTAAGTTGTAAGCACACATCTGCTTTGGTTCAAATGCACTGCATATCTTCCTTCAGTCAGCCAACAAAACAGCAATGGAAAAGATTAACATACTGATGGTAAAGTAGTTGCATCAAATTGATTTTCTGCAATATAGCATGATAATCCATAGTGACATCTCTGGTAAGTACCAGCACATTTCTTGCTGGACTTGGTAATGCAAAGAACACAGTAAACAGCTTCACCTTTTCTCAAAAATAAATAATTGACTATTAAAAATCTATCAGTCTTAAATAAGAACATCAGTACGCACCACTGGCATAATGGATAAGTCACTGTCCTCCTTAGCCAGTGGTTGTGGGTTTAAGTCCCATCTGAGTTGGAAGTCATTACAGCAAGTGTCTCATCACTAGAGTTGATATTTTATCCTTGCTTCAACTGTACAACAGTCTTGCAGTGTTTAGCTTGCAAAAAATGACCACAGAAGCTAAAAAATGACATTTATTATGATAACATTGTTATTGTTTTAAAAAAAAAAATTCTATCACCGTGGACAGCTTATTCAAGTGCCATCTGGCATGCATGTTCGTTTGTTGCTCATCATTCATCACCAAAAATGATTTTCTTTTTCAATTCTTATGACTGTACTGATTGTATTGAATAAAATCCACATCTAGCATAACCAACTGATGCTGTTAAGTGCTCCAGTGGCGCAATTGGTCAGCACGCGGTACTTATAAGACAGTATCTGTTGAGCAATGCCGAGGTTGTGAGTTCAAGCCTCAACTAGAGCAGCTTTTGTTTACTGTTTTTTTTCTTTTTCTTATGTCAATAGGCATTGATTATAATTAGCTACCTTAATATTTAATATGATATTACAAAGGATGGAAGAAAGAAAGAAAAACCACAAACATGATTATGTATTTAAGTTGTCAGCACACATCTGCTTTGATTCAAATGCACTGCATATCTTCCTTCAGTCAGCCAACAAAACACGCAATGGAAAAGATTAACATACTGTTGGTAAAGCAGTTGCATCAAATTGATTTTTTTGCAATATAGCATGATAATCCATACTGACAGCTCTGGTTAGTACCAGCACATTTCTTTCTGGACTTGGTAATGCAAAGAACACAGTAAACAGCTTCACCTTTTCTCAAAAATAATTAATTGACTATTATAAACCTATTAGTCTTAAATAAGAACATCAGTACGCACCACTGGCATAATGGATAAATCACTGTCCTCCTAAGCCAGTGGTTGTGGGTTTAAGTCCCATCTGAGTTGGAAGTCATTACAGCAAGTGTCTCATCACTAGAGTTGATATTTTATCCTTGCTTCAACTGTGCAACAGTCTTGCAGTGTTTAGCTTGCAAAAAATGACCACAGAAGCTAAAAAATGACATTTATTATGATAACATTGTTGTTGTTGTTGTTTTTTTTTTTTTTGTCTATCACCGTGGACAGCTTATTCAAGTGCCATCTGGCATGCATGTTAGTTTGTTGCTCATCATTCATCACCAAAAATGATTTTCTTTTTCAATTCTTATGACTGTACTGATTGTATTGAATAAAATCCACATCTAACATAACCAACAGCTGATGTTAAGTGCTCCAGTGGCGCAATTGGTCTACGTGCGGAGCTTATATGACAGTATATGTTGAGCAATGCCGAGGTTGTGAGTTCAAGCATCACCTGGAGCAGCTTTGTTAATGGTTTTTTTCTTTTTCTTATGTCAATAGTAAGCTACCTTAATATTTATTACAAAATATGATATTACAAAGGATGGAAGAAAGAAAGAAAAACCACAAACATGATTATGTATTTAAGTTGTCAGCACACATCTGCTTTGGTTCAAATGCACTGCATATCTTCCTTCAGTCAGCCAACAAAACAGCAATGGAAAAGATTAACATACTGTTGGTAAAGCAGTTGCATCAAATTGATTTTCTGCAATATAGCATGATAATCCATACTGACAGCTCTGGATAGTACCAGCACATTTCTTGCTGGACTTGGTAATGCAAAGAACACAGTAAACAGCTTCACCTTTTCTCAAAAATAAATAATTGACTATTAAAAATCTGTCAGTCTTAAATAAGAACTTCAATACGCACCACTGGCATAATGGATAAGTCACTGTCCTCCTAAGCCAGGGGTTGTGGGTCCAAGTCCCATCTTGGGTGGAAGTCATTACAGCAAGTGTCTCATCACTAGAGTTGATATTTTATCCTTGCTTCAACTGTACAACAGTCTTGCAGTGTTTAGCTTGCAAAAAATGACCACAGAAGCTAAAAAATGACATTTATTATGATAACATTGTTGTTGTTGTTGTTGTTGTTGTTGTTGTTATTTTAAATTTTCTGTCACCGTGGACAGCTTATTCAAGTGCCATCTGGCATGCATGTTCGTTTGTTGCTCATCATTCATCACCAAAAATGATTTTCTTTTTCAATTCTTATGACTGTACTGATTGTATTGAATAAAATCCACATCTAGCATAACCAACTGATGCTGTTAAGTGCTCCAGTGTTGCAATTGGTCAGTGCGCGGTACTTATAAGACAGTAGCTGTTGAGCATTGCTGAGGTTGAGAGTTCAAGCCTCACCTGGAGCAGTTTTGTTTAATGTTTTTTTTCTTTTTCTTATGTCAATAGTCATTGATTATAATCAGCTACCTTAATATTTAATATTATATTACAAAGGATGGAAGAAAGAAAGAAAAACCACAAACATGATTATGTATTTAAGTTGTCAGCACACATCTGCTTTGGTTCAAATGCACTGCATATCTTCCTTCAGTCAGCCAACAAAACAGCAATGGAAAAGATTAACATACTGTTGGTAAAGCAGTTGCATCAAATTGATTTTCTGCAATATAGCATGATAATCCATACTGACATCTCTGGTTCGAACCAGCACATTTCTTGCTGGACTTGGTAATGCAAAGAACACAGTAAACAGCTTCACCTTTTCTCCAAAAATAAATAATTGATTATTAAAAACCTATCAGTCTTAAATAAGAACATCAGTACGCACCACTGGCATAATGGATAATTCACTGTCCTCCTAAGCCAGTGGTTGTGGGTTTAAGTCCCATATGAGTTGGAAGTCATTACAGCAAGTGTCTCATCACTAGAGTTGATATTTTATCCTTGCTTCAACTGTACAACAGTCTTGCAGTGTTTAGCTTGCAAAAAATGACCACAGAAGCTAAAAAATGACATTTATTATGATAACATTGTTGTTGTTTTTTAAAAAAAAATTCTATCACCGTGGACAGCTTCTTCAAGTGCCATCTGGGATGCATGTTCGTTTGTTGCTCATCATTTATCACCAAAAATTATTTTCTTTTTCAATTCTTATGACTGTACTGATTGTATTGAATAAAATCCACATCTTGCATAACCAACAGATGCTGTAAAGTGTTCCAGTGGCACAATTGGTCAGCGCGTGTTACTTATAAGACAGTATCTGTTGAGCAATGCAGAGGTTGTGAGATCAAGTTGCACTTGGAGCAGCTTTGTTTACTGTTTTTTTTCTTTTCTTATGTCAATAGTCATTGATTACAATCAATTACCTTAATATTTAATATGATATTACAAAGGATGGAAGAAAGAAAGAAAGAAAAACCACAAACATGATTATGTATTTAAGTTGTCAGCACACATCTGCTATGGTTCAAATGCACTGCATATCTTCCTTCAGTCAGCCAACAAAACAGCAATGGAAAAGATTAACATACTGTTGGTAAAGCAGTTGCATCAAATTGATTTTCTGCAATATAGCATGATAATCCATACTGACATCTCTGGTTAGTACCAGCACATTTCTTGCTGGACTTGGTAATTCAAAGAACACAGTAAACAGCTTCACCTTTTCTCAAAAATAAATAATTGACTATTAAAAACCTATCAGTCTTAAATAAGAACAACAGTACGCACCACTGGCATAATGGATAAGTCACTGTTCTGCTAAGCTAGTGGTTGTGGGTTTAAGTCCCATCTGAGTTGGAAGTCATTACAGCAAGTGTCTCATCACTAGAGTTGATATTTTATCCTTGCTTCAACTTTACAACAGTCTTGCAGTGTTTAGCTTGCAAAAAATGACCACAGAAGCTAAAAAATGACATTTATTATGATAACATTGTTGTTGTTTTTAAAAAAAAAATTCTATCACCGTGGACAGCTTATTCAAGTGCCATCTGGCATGCACGTTCGTTTGTTGCTCATCATTCATCACCAAAAATAATTTTCTTTTTCAATTCTTATGACTGTACTGATTGTATTGAATAAAATCCACATCTAGCATAACCAACAAATGCTGTTAAGTGCTCCAGTGGTGCAATTGGTCATCGGGCGTTACTTATAAGACAGTATCTGTTGAGTAATACTGAGGTTGTGAGTTCAAACCTCACCTGGAGCAGATTTGTTTACTGTTTTTTTTTCTTTTTCTTATGTCAATAGTCATTGATTATAATCAGCTACCTTAATATTTAATATGATATTACAAAGGATGGTAGAAAGAAAGAAAAACCACAAACATGATTGTGTATTTAAGTTGTCAGCACACATCTGCTTTGGTTCAAATGCACTGCATATCTTCCTTCAGTCAGCCAACAAAACAGCAATGGAAAAGATTAACATACTGTTGGTAAAGCAGTTGCATCAAATTGATTTTCTGCAATATAGCATGATAATCCATACTGACAGCTCTGGATAGTACCAGCACATTTCTTGCTGGACTTGGTAATGCAAAGAACACAGTAAACAGCTTCACCTTTTCTCAAAAATAAATAATTGACTATTAAAAACCTATCAGTCTTAAATAAGAACATCAGTACGCACCACTGGCATAATGGATAAGTCACTGTCCTCCTAAGCCAGTGGTTGTGGGTTTAAGTCTCATCTGAGTTGGAAGTCATTACAGCAAGTGTCTCATCACTAGAGTTGATATTTTATCCTTGCTTCAACTGTGCAACAGTCTTGCAGTGTTTAGCTTGCAAAAAATGACCACAGAAGCTAAAAAATGAAATTTATTATGATGACATTGTTGTTGTTGTTGTTTTTTTAAATTTTCTATCACCGTGTACAGCTTATTCAAGTGCCATCTGGCATGCATGTACATTTGTTGCTCATCATTCATCACCAAAAATGATTTTCTTTTTCAATTCTTATGACTGTACTGATTGTATTGAATAAAATCCACATCTAACATAACCAACAGAAGCTGCTAAGTGCTCCAGTGGAGCAATTGGTCAGCGCGCTAGAACTTATAAGACAGTATCTGTTGAGCAATGCAGAGGTTGTGAGATCAAGCCTCACCTGGAGCAGCTTTGTTTACTGTTTTTTTTTTTCTTTTTCTTATGTCAATAGTCATTGATTACAATCAACTACCTTAATATTTAATATGATATTACAAAGGATGGAAGAAAGAAAGAAAGAAAAACCACAAACATGATTATGTATTTAAGTTGTCAGCACACATCTGCTATGGTTCAAATGCACTGCATATCTTCCTTCAGTCAGCCAACAAAACAGCAATGGAAAAGATTAACATACTGTTGGTAAAGCAGTTGCATCAAATTGATTTTCTGCAATATAGCATGATAATCCATACTGACATCTCTGGTTAGTACCAGCACATTTCTTGCTGGACTTGGTAATTCAAAGAACACAGTAAACAGCTTCACCTTTTCTCAAAAATAAATAATTGACTATTAAATACCTATCAGTCTTAAATAAGAACATCAGTACGCACCACTGGCATAATGGATAAGTCACTGTCCTCCTAAGCTAGTGGTTGTGGGCTTAAGTCCCATCTGAGTTGGAAGTCATTACAGCAAGTGTCTCATCACCAGAGTTGATATTTTATCCTAGCTTCAACTGTACAACAGTCTTGCAGTGTTTAGCTTGCAAAAAATGACCGAGAAGCTAAAAAATGACATTTATTATGATAACATTGTTGTTGTTTTAAAAAAAAAAAAAAATTCTATCACCGTGGACAGCTTATTCAAGTGCCATCTGGCATGCACGTTCGTTTGTTGCTCATCATTCATCACCAAAAATGATTTTCTTTTTCAATTCTTATGACTGTACTGATTGTATTGAATAAAATCCACATCTAGCATAACCAACACATGCTGTTAAGTTCTCCAGTGGAGCAATTGGTCAGCGCGCGTAACTTATAGGACAGTGTCTGTTGAGTAATACTGAGGTTGTGAGTTCAAACCTCACCTGGAGCAGATTTGTTTACTGTTTTTTTTTTCTTTTTCTTATGTCAATAGTCATTGATTATAATCAGCTACCTTAATATTTAATATTATATTACAAAGGATGGAAGAAAGAAAGAAAAACCACAAACATGATTATGTATTTAAGTTGTCAGCACACATCTGCTATGGTTCAAATGCACTGCATATCTTCCTTCAGTCAGCCAACAAAACAGCAATGGAAAAGATTAACATACTGTTGGTAAAGCAGTTGCATCAAATTGATTTTCTGCAATATAGCATGATAATCCATACTGACATCTCTGGTTAGTACCAGCACATTTCTAGCTGGACTTATTAATGCAAAGAACACAGTAAACAGCTTCACCTTTTCTCAAAAATAAATAATTGACTATTAAAAACCTATCAGTCTTAAATAAGAACATCAGTATGCACCACTGGCATAATGGATAAGTCACTGTCCTCCTAAGCCAGTGGTTGTGGGTTTAAGTCCCATCTGAGTTGGAAGTCATTACAGCAAGTGTCTCATCACTAGAGTTGATATTTTATCCTTGCTTCAACTGTACAACAGTCTTGCAGTGTTTAGCTTGCAAAAAATGACCACAGAAGCTAAAAAATTACATTTATTATGATAACATTGTTGTTGTTTTTTTTAAAAAAATTCTATCACCGTGGACAGCTTATTCAAGTGCCATCTGGCATGCACGTTCGTTTGTTGCTCATCATTCATCACCAAAAATTATTTTCTTTTTCAATTCTTATGACTGTACTGTTTGTATTGAATAAAATCCACATCTAGCATAAACAACAGATGCTGTTAAGTGCTCCAGTGGCGCAGTTGGTCAGCGCGCGTTGCTTATAAGACAGTATCTGTTGAGCAATACCAAGGTTGTGAGTTCAAGCCTCACCTGGAGCAGATTTTTTTTTTCTTTTTCTTATGTCAATAGTCACTTATTATAATCAGCTACCTTAATATTTAATATGATATTACAAAGGATGGAAGAAAGAAAGAAAAACCACAAACATGATAATGTATTTAAGTTGTCAGCACACATCTGCTTTGGTTCAAATGCATTGCATATCTTCCTTTAGTCAGCCAACAAAACAGCAATGGAAAAGATTAACATACTGTTGGTAAAGCAGTTGCATCAAATTGATTTTCTGCAATATAGCATGATAATCCATACTGACATCTCTGGTTAGTACCAGCACATTTCTTGCTGGACTTGGTAATTCAAAGAACACAGTAAACAGCTTCACATTTTCTCAAAAATAAATAATTGACTATTAAAAACCTATCAGTCTTAAATAAGAACATCAGTACGCACCACTGACATAATGGATAAGTCACTGTCCTCCTAAGCCAGTGGTTGTGGGTTTAAGTCCCATCTGAGTTGGAAGTCATTACAGCAAGTGTCTCATCACTAGAGTTGATATTTTATCCTTGCTTTAACTGTACAACAGTCTTGCAGTGTTTAGCTTGCAAAAAATGACCACAGAAGCTAAAAAATGACTTTTATTATGATAACATTGTTGTTGTTTTAAAAAAAAAAAAATTATATCACCGTGGACAGCTTATTCAAGTGCCATCTGGCATGCATGTTCGTTTGTTGCTCATCATTCATTACCAAAAATGATTTTCTTTTTCAATTCTTAACTGTACTGATTGTATTGAATAAAATCCATATCTAGCATAACCAACGCATGCTGTTAAGTGCTCCAGTGGTGCAATTGGTCAGCGCGCGGTACTTATAAGACAGTATCTGTTGAGCAATGCCGAGGTTGTGAGTTCAAGCGTCACCTAAAGCAGCTTTGTTTACTGTTTTTTTTCTTTTTCTTAAGTCAATAGTCATTGATTATAATCAGCTACCTAAATATTTAATATTATATTACAAAGGATTGAAGAAAGAAAGAAAAACCACAAACATGATTATGTATTTAAGTTGTCAGCACACATCTGCTATGGTTCAAATGCACTGCATATCTTCCTTCAGTCAGCCAACAAAACAGCAATGGAAAAGATTAACATCCTGTTGGTAAAGCAGTTGCATCAAATTGATTTTCTGCAATATAGCATGATAATCCATACTGACATCTCTGGTTAGTACCAGCACATTTCTAGCTGGACTTATTAATGCAAAGAAAACAGTAAACAGCTTCACCTTTTCTCAAAAATAAATTATTGACTATTAAAAATCTATCAGTCTTAAATGAGAACATCAGTACGCACCACTGGCATAATGGATATGTCACTGTCCTCCTAAGCCAGTGGTTGTGGGTTTAAGTCCCATCTGAGTTGAAGTCATTAAAGCAAGTGTCTCATCACTAGAGTTGATATTTTATCCTTGCTTCAACTGTGCAACAGTCTTGCAGTGTTTAGCTTGCAAAAAATGACCACAGAAGCTAAAAAATGACATTTATTATGATAACATTATTGTTGTTGTTTTTAAAAAAAATTCTATCACCGTGGACAGCTTATTCAAGTGCCATCTGGCATGCACGTTCGTTTGTTGCTCATCATTCATCACCAAAAATGATTTTCTTTTTCAATTCTTATGACTGTACTGATTGTATTGAATAAAATCCACATCTAGCATAACCAACAGATGCAGTTAAGTGTTCCAGTGGCACAATTGGTCAGCGCGCGTTACTTATAAGACAGTAGCTGTTGAGCAATGCAGAGGTTGTGAGTTCAAGCCTCACCTGAACCAACTTTGTTTACTGTTTTTTTTCTTTTTCTTATGTCAATAGTCATTGATTATAATCAGCTACCTTAATATTTAATATGATATTACAAAGGATGGAGGAAAGAAAGAAAAACCACAAACATGATTATGTATTTAAGTTGTCAGCACACATCTGCTTTGGTTCAAATGCACTGCATATCTTCCTTCAGTCAGCCAACAAAACAGCAATGGAAAATATTAACATACTGTTGGTAAAGCAGTTGCATCAAATTGATTTTCTGCAATATAGCATGATAATCCATACTGACATCTCTGGTTAGTACCAGCACATTTCTTGCTGGACTTGGTAATGCAAAGAACACAGTAAACAGCTTCACCTTTTCTCAAAAATAAATAATTGACTATTAAAAACCTATCAGTCTTAAATAAGAACATCAGTACGCACCACTGGCATAATGGATAAGTCCCTGCCCTCCTAAGCCAGTGGTTGTGGGTTTAAGTCCCATATGAGTTGGAAGTCATTACAGCAAGTCTCTCATCACTAGAGTTGATATTTTATTAGAGATGAGCGGGTTCGGTTCCTCGGAATCCGAACCCGCCCGAACTTCATGTTTTTTTTCACGGGTCCGAGCGACTCGGATCTTCCCGCCTTGCTCGGTTAACCCGAGCGCGCCCGAACGTCATCATGACGCTGTCGGATTCTCGCGAGACTCGGATTCTATATAAGGAGCCGCGCGTCGCCGCCATTTTCACACGTGCATTGAGATTGATAGGGAGAGGACGTGGCTGGCGTCCTCTCCATTTAGATTAGAAGAGAGAGAGTGAGATTGATTTGAGACAGAGACACTTGATTTACTGGAGCTTAGGAGTACTGTAGAGAGTGCAGAGTTTAGTAGTGACTGACCACAGTGACCACCAGACAGTGCAGTTTTATTTAATATAATCCGTTCTCTGCCTGAAAAAAACGATACACAGTGACTCAGTCACATACCATATCTGTGTGCACTGCTCAGCCCAGTGTGCTGCATCATCTATGTATATATCTGACTGTGCTCACACAGCTTATAATTGTGGGGGAGACTGGGGAGCAGTGCCAGTTATAGGTTATAGCAGGAGCCAGGAGTACATATTATTAAAATTAAACAGTGCACACTTTTGCTGCAGGAGTGCCACTGCCAGTGTGACTGACCAGTGACCTGACCACACTGACCACCAGTATAGTTAGTAGTATACTATATTGTGATTGCCTGAAAAAGTTAAACACTTGTCGTGTGACTTGTGTGGTGTTTTTTTTTTATTCTATAAAAAACTCATTCTGCTGACAGACAGTGTCCAGCAGGTCCGTCATTATATAATATATACCTGTCCGGCTGCAGTAGTGATATATATATATTTTTTATATCATTATTTATCATCCAGTCGCAGCAGACACAGTACGGTAGTTCACGGCTGTAGCTACCTCTGTGTCGGCACTCGGCAGTCCATCCATAATTGTATACCACCTACCCGTGGTTTTTTTTTCTTTCTTCTTTATACATACATACTACATCTCTTTATCAACCAGTCTATATTAGCAGCAGACACAGTACAGTAGTCCACGGCTGTAGCTACCTCTGTGTCGGCACTCGGCAGTCCATCCATAATTGTATACCACCTACCCGTGGTTTTTTTTTCTTTCTTCTTTATACATACATACTACATCTCTTTATCAACCAGTCTATATTAGCAGCAGACACAGTACAGTACGGTAGTCCACGGCTGTAGCTACCTCTGTGTCGGCACTCGGCAGTCCGTCCATAATTGTATACCACCTACCCGTGGTTTTTTTTTCTTTCTTCTTTATACATACATACTACATCTCTTTATCAACCAGTCTATATTAGCAGCAGACACAGTACAGTAGTCCACGGCTGTAGCTACCTCTGTGTCGGCACTCGGCAGTCCATCCATAATTGTATACCACCTACCCGTGGTTTTTTTTCTTTCTTCTTTATACATACATACTACATCTCTTTATCAACCAGTCTATATTAGCAGCAGACACAGTACAGTACGGTAGTCCACGGCTGTAGCTACCTCTGTGTCGGCACTCGGCAGTCCGTCCATAATTGTATACCACCTACCCGTGGTTTTTTTTTCTTTCTTCTTTATACATACATACTACATCTCTTTATCAACCAGTCTATATTAGCAGCAGACACAGTACAGTAGTCCACGGCTGTAGCTACCTCTGTGTCGGCACTCGGCAGTCCATCCATAATTGTATACCACCTACCCGTGGTTTTTTTTTTCTTTCTTCTTTATACATACATACTACATCTCTTTATCAACCAGTCTATATTAGCAGCAGACACAGTACAGTACGGTAGTCCACGGCTGTAGCTACCTCTGTGTCGGCACTCGGCAGTCCGTCCATAATTGTATACCACCTACCCGTGGTTTTTTTTTCTTTCTTCTTTATACATACATACTACATCTCTTTATCAACCAGTCTATATTAGCAGCAGACACAGTACAGTAGTCCACGGCTGTAGCTACCTCTGTGTCGGCACTCGGCAGTCCATCCATAATTGTATACCACCTACCCGTGGTTTTTTTTTTTCTTTCTTCTTTATACATACTACATCTCATTATCAACCAGTCTATATTAGCAGCAGACACAGTACGGTAGTCCACGGCTTTAGCTACCTCTGTGTCGGCACTCGGCAGTCCGTCCATAATTGTATACCATCTACCCGTGGTTTTTTTTTCTTTCTTCTTTATACATACTACATCTCATTATCAACCAGTCTATATTAGCAGCAGACACAGTACGGTAGTCCACGGCTGTAGCTACCTCTGTGTCGGCACTCGGCAGTCCATCCATAATTGTATACCACCTACCCGTGGTTTTTTTTCTTTCTTCTTTATACATACTACATCTCATTATCATCCAGTCTATATTAGCAGCAGACACAGTACAGTACGGTAGTCCACGGCTGTAGCTACCTCTGTGTCGGCACTCGGCAGTCCGTCCATAATTGTATACCACCTACCCGTGGTTTTTTTTTTCTTTCTTCTTTATACATACTACATCTCATTATCAACCAGTCTATATTAGCAGCAGACACAGTACGGTAGTCCACGGCTGTAGCTACCTCTGTGTCGGCACTCGGCAGTCCATCCATAATTGTATACCACCTACCCGTGGTTTTTTTTTCTTTCTTCTTTATACATACATACTACATCTCATTATCATCCAGTCTATATTAGCAGCAGACACAGTACAGTACAATAGTCCACGGCTGTAGCTACCTCTGTGTCGGCACTCGGCAGTCCATCCATAATTGTATACTAGTATCCATCCATCTCCATTGTTTACCTGAGGTGCCTTTTAGTTGTGCCTATTAAAATATGGAGAACAAAAATGTTGAGGTTCCAAAATTAGGGAAAGATCAAGATCCACTTCCACCTCATGCTGAAGCTGCTGCCACTAGTCATGGCCGAGACGATGAAATGCCAGCAACGTCGTCTGCCAAGGCCGATGCCCAATGTCATAGTACAGAGCATGTCAAATCCAAAACACCAAATATCAGTAAAAAAAGGACTCCAAAACCTAAAATAAAATTGTCGGAGGAGAAGCGTAAACTTGCCAATATGCCATTTACCACACGGAGTGGCAAGGAACGGCTGAGGCCCTGGCCTATGTTCATGGCTAGTGGTTCAGCTTCACATGAGGATGGAAGCACTCAGCCTCTCGCTAGAAAACTGAAAAGACTCAAGCTGGCAAAAGCACCGCAAAGAACTGTGCGTTCTTCGAAATCCCAAATCCACAAGGAGAGTACAATTGTGTCGGTTGCGATGCCTGACCTTCCCAACACTGGACGTGAAGAGCATGCGCCTTCCACCATTTGCACGCCCCCTGCAAGTGCTGGAAGGAGCACCCGCAGTCCAGTTCCTGATAGTCAGATTGAAGATGTCAGTGTTGAAGTACACCAGGATGAGGAGGATATGGGTGTTGCTGGCGCTGGGGAGGAAATTGACCAGGAGGATTCTGATGGTGAGGTGGTTTGTTTAAGTCAGGCACCCGGGGAGACACCTGTTGTCCGTGGGAGGAATATGGCCGTTGACATGCCTGGTGAAAATACCAAAAAAATCAGCTCTTCGGTGTGGAAGTATTTCACCAGAAATGCGGACAACATTTGTCAAGCCGTGTGTTCCCTTTGTCAAGCTGTAATAAGTAGGGGTAAGGACGTTAACCACCTCGGAACATCCTCCCTTATACGTCACCTGCAGCGCATTCATAATAAGTCAGTGACAAGTTCAAAAACTTTGGGCGACAGCGGAAGCAGTCCACTGACCAGTAAATCCCTTCTTCTTGTAACCAAGCTCACGCAAACCACCCCACCAACTCCCTCAGTGTCAATTTCCTCCTTCCCCAGGAATGCCAATAGTCCTGCAGGCCATGTCACTGGCAATTCTGACGAGTCCTCTCCTGCCTGGGATTCCTCCGATGCATCCTTGCGTGTAACGCCTACTGCTGCTGGCGCTGCTGTTGTTGCTGCTGGGAGTCGATGGTCATCCCAGAGGGGAAGTCGTAAGCCCACTTGTACTACTTCCAGTAAGCAATTGACTGTCCAACAGTCCTTTGCGAGGAAGATGAAATATCACAGCAGTCATCCTGCTGCAAAGCGGATAACTGAGGCCTTGACAACTATGTTGGTGTTAGACGTGCGTCCGGTATCCGCCGTTAGTTCACAGGGAACTAGACAATTTATTGAGGCAGTGTGCCCCCGTTACCAAATACCATCTAGGTTCCACTTCGGTAGGCAGGCGATACCGAGAATGTACACGGACGTCAGAAAAAGACTCACCAGTGTCCTAAAAAATGCAGTTGTACCCAATGTCCACTTAACCACGGACATGTGGACAAGTGGAGCAGGGCAGGGTCAGGACTATATGACTGTGACAGCCCACTGGGTAGATGTATGGACTCCCGCTGCAAGAACAGCAGCGGCGGCACCAGTAGCAGCATCTCGCAAACGCCAACTCTTTCCTAGGCAGGCTACGCTTTGTATCACCGCTTTCCAGAATACGCACACAGCTAAAAACCTCTTACGGCAACTGAGGAAGATCATCGCAGAATGGCTTACCCCAATTGGACTCTCCTGTGGATTTGTGGCATCGGACAACGCCAGCAATATTGTGTGTGCATTAAATATGGGCAAATTCCAGCACGTCCCATGTTTTGCACATACCTTGAATTTGGTGGTGCAGAATTTTTTAAAAAACGACAGGGGCGTGCAAGAGATGCTGTCGGTGGCCAGAAGAATTGCGGGACACTTTCGGCGTACAGGCACCACGTACAGAAGACTGGAGCACCACCAAAAACTACTGAACCTGCCCTGCCATCATCTGAAGCAAGAAGTGGTAACGAGGTGGAATTCAACCCTCTATATGCTTCAGAGGTTGGAGGAGCAGCAAAAGGCCATTCAAGCCTATACAATTGAGCACGATATAGGAGGTGGAATGCACCTGTCTCAAGTGCAGTGGAGAATGATTTCAACGTTGTGCAAGGTTCTGATGCCCTTTGAACTTGCCACACGTGAAGTCAGTTCAGACACTGCCAGCCTGAGTCAGGTCATTCCCCTCATCAGGCTTTTGCAGAAGAAGCTGGAGACATTGAAGGAGGAGCTAACACGGAGCGATTCCGCTAGGCATGTGGGACTTGTGGATGGAGCCCTTAATTCGCATAACAAGGATTCACGGGTGGTCAATCTGTTGAAATCAGAGCACTACATTTTGGCCACCGTGCTCGATCCTAGATTTAAAACCTACCTTGGATCTCTCTTTCCGGCAGACACAAGTCTGCTGGGGTTGAAAGACCTGCTGGTGAGAAAATTGTCAAGTCAAGCGGAACGCGACCTGTCAACATCTCCTCCTTCACATTCTCCCGCAACTGGGGGTGCGAGGAAAAGGCTCAGAATTCCGAGCCCACCCGCTGGCGGTGATGCAGGGCAGTCTGGAGCGACTGCTGATGCTGACATCTGGTCCGGACTGAAGGACCTGACAACGATTACGGACATGTCGTCTACTGTCACTGCATATGATTCTCTCAACATTGAAAGAATGGTGGAGGATTATATGAGTGACCGCATCCAAGTAGGCACGTCACACAGTCCGTACTTATACTGGCAGGAAAAAGAGGCAATTTGGAGGCCCTTGCACAAACTGGCTTTATTCTACCTAAGTTGCCCTCCCACAAGTGTGTACTCCGAAAGAGTGTTTAGTGCCGCCGCTCACCTTGTCAGCAATCGGCGTACGAGGTTACATCCAGAAAATGTGGAGAAGATGATGTTCATTAAAATGAATTATAATCAATTCCTCCGCGGAGACATTGACCAGCAGCAATTGCCTCCACAAAGTACACAGGGAGCTGAGATGGTGGATTCCAGTGGGGACGAATTGATAATCTGTGAGGAGGGGGATGTACACGGTGATATATCGGAGGATGATGATGAGGTGGACATCTTGCCTCTGTAGAGCCAGTTTGTGCAAGGAGAGATTAATTGCTTCTTTTTTGGGGGGGGGTCCAAACCAACCCGTCATATCAGTCACAGTCGTGTGGCAGACCCTGTCACTGAAATGATGGGTTGGTTAAAGTGTGCATGTCCTGTTTATACAACATAAGGGTGGGTGGGAGGGCCCAAGGACAATTCCATCTTGCACCTCTTTTTTCTTTTATTTTTCTTTGCGTCATGTGCTGTTTGGGGAGGGTTTTTTGGAAGGGCCATCCTGCGTGACACTGCAGTGCCACTCCTAGATGGGCCCGGTGTTTGTGTCGGCCACTAGGGTCGCTTATCTTACTCACACAGTCAGCTACCTCATTGCGCCTCTTTTTTTCTTTGCGTCATGTGCTGTTTGGGGAGGGTTTTTTGGAAGGGCCATCCTGCGTGACACTGCAGTGCCACTCCTAGATGGGCCCGGTGTTTGTGTCGGCCACTAGGGTCGCTTATCTTACTCACACAGTCAGCTACCTCATTGCGCCTCTTTTTTTCTTTGCATCATGTGCTGTTTGGGGAGGGTTTTTTGGAAGGGCCATCCTGCGTGACACTGCAGTGCCACTCCTAGATGGGCCCGGTGTTTGTGTCGGCCACTAGGGTCGCTTATCTTACTCACACAGTCAGCTACCTCATTGCGCCTCTTTTTTTCTTTGCGTCATGTGCTGTTTGGGGAGGGTTTTTTGGAAGGGCCATCCTGCGTGACACTGCAGTGCCACTCCTAGATGGGCCCGGTGTTTGTGTCGGCCACTAGGGTCGCTTATCTTACTCACACAGTCAGCTACCTCATTGCGCCTCTTTTTTTCTTTGCGTCATGTGCTGTTTGGGGAGGGTTTTTTGGAAGGGCCATCCTGCGTGACACTGCAGTGCCACTCCTAGATGGGCCCGGTGTTTGTGTCGGCCACTAGGGTCGCTTATCTTACTCACACAGTCAGCTACCTCATTGCGCCTCTTTTTTTCTTTGCGTCATGTGCTGTTTGGGGAGGGTTTTTTGGAAGGGACATCCTGCGTGACACTGCAGTGCCACTCCTAGATGGGCCCGGTGTTTGTGTCGGCCACTAGGGTCGCTTATCTTACTCACACAGCTACCTCATTGCGCCTCTTTTTTTCTTTGCGTCATGTGCTGTTTGGGGAGGGTTTTTTGGAAGGGACATCCTGCGTGACACTGCAGTGCCACTCCTAGATGGGCCCGGTGTTTGTGTCGGCCACTAGGGTCGCTTATCTTACTCACACAGCTACCTCATTGCGCCTCTTTTTTTCTTTGCGTCATGTGCTGTTTGGGGAGGGTTTTTTGGAAGGGACATCCTGCGTGACACTGCAGTGCCACTCCTAGATGGGCCCGGTGTTTGTGTCGGCCACTAGGGTCGCTTATCTTACTCACACAGCGACCTCGGTGCAAATTTTAGGACTAAAAATAATATTGTGAGGTGTGAGGTATTCAGAATAGACTGAAAATGAGTGTAAATTATGGTTTTTGAGGTTAATAATACTTTGGGATCAAAATGACCCCCAAATTCTATGATTTAAGCTGTTTTTTAGGGTTTTTTGAAAAAAACACCCAAATCCAAAACACACCCGAATCCGACAAAAAAAATTCGGTGAGGTTTTGCCAAAACGCGGTCGAACCCAAAACACGGCCGCGGAACCGTACCCAAAACCAAAACACAAAACCCGAAAAATTTCCGGCGCTCATCTCTAATTTTATCCTTGCTTCAACTGTACAACAGTCTTGCAGTGTTTAGCTTGCAAAAAATGACCACAGAAGCTAAAAAATGTCATTTATTATGATAAGGATGGAAGAAAGAAAGAAAAACCACAAACATGATTATGTATTTAAGTTGTCAGCACACATCTGCTTTGGTTCAAATGCACTGCATATCTTCCTTCAGTCAGCCAACAAAACAGCAATGGAAAAGATTAACATACTGTTGGTAAAGCAGTTGCATCAAATTGATTTTCTGCAATATAGCATGATAATCCATACTGACATCTCTGGTTAGTACCAGCACATTTATTGCTGGACTTGGTAATGCACAGAACACAGTAAACAGCTTCACATTTTCTCAAAAATAAATAATTGACTATTAAAAAGCTATCAGTCTTAAATAAGAACATCAGTACGCACCGCTGGCATAATGGATATGTCACTGTCCTCCTAAGCCAGTGGTTGTGGGTTTAAGTCCCATCTGAGTTGGAAGTCATTACAGCAAGTGTCTCATCACTAGAGTTGATATTTTATCCTTGCTTCAACTGTACAACAGTCTTGCAGTGTTTAGCTTGCAAAAAATGACCACAGAAGCTAAAAAATAACATTTATTATGATAACATTGTTGTAGGGTTTTTTTAAAAAAATTCTATCACCGTGGACAGCTTATTCAAGTGCCATCTGGCATGCACGTTCGTTTGTTGCTCATCATTCATCACCAAAAATGATTTTCTTTTTCAATTCTTATGACTGTACTGATTGTATTGAATAAAATCCACATCTAGCATAACCAACTGATGCTGTTAAGTGCTCCAATGGCACGATTGGTCAGCGCGCGTTGCTTATAATACAGTATCTGTTGAGCAATGCCGAGGCTGTGAGTTCAAGCCTCATCGGAAACAGCTTTGTTTAATGTTTTTTTCTTTTTCTTATGTCAATAGTCATTGATTATAATCAGCTACCTTAATATTTAATATGATATTAGAAAGGATGGAAGAAAGAAAGAAAAACCACAAACATGATTATGTATTTAAGTGTTCAGCACACATCTGCTTTGGTTCAAATGCACTGCATATCTTCCTTCAGTCAGCCAACAAAACAGCAATGGAAAAGATTAACATACTGTTGGTAAAGCAGTTGCATCAAATTGATTTTCTGCAATATAGCATGATAATCCATACTGACAGCTCTGGATAGTACCAGCACATTTCTTGCTGGACTTGTTAATGCAAAGAACACAGTAAACAGCTTCACCTTTTCTCAAAAATAAATAATTGACTATTAAAAACCTATCAGTCTTAAATAAGAACATCAGTACGCACCACTGGCATAATGGATAAGTCACTGTCCTCCTAAGCCAGTGGTTGTGGGTTTAAGTCCCATCTGAGTTGGAAGTCATAACAGCAAGTGTCTCATCACTAGAGTTGATATTTTATCCTTGCTTCAACTGTACAACAGTCTTGCAGTGTTTAGCTTGCAAAAAATGACCACAGAAGCTAAAAAATGACTTTTATTATGATAACATTGTTGTTGTTTTTTTTTTTTAAATTCTATCACCGTGGACAGCTTATTCAAGTGCCATCTGGCATGCACGTTCGTTTGTTGCTCATCATTCATCACCAAAAATGATTTTCTTTTTCAATTCTTATGACTGTACTGATTGTATTGAATAAAATCCACATCTAGCATAACCAACAGCTGCTGTTAAGTGCTCCAATGGCACAATTGGTCAGCGCGCGTTGCTTATAAGACAGTATCTGTTGAGCAATGCCGAAGTTGTGAATTCAAGCCTCATCTGAAACAGCTTTGTTTACTATTTTTTTTTCTTTTTCTTATGTCAGTAGTCATTGATTATAATCAGCTACCTTAATATTTAATATGATATTACAAAGAATGGAAGAAAGAAAGAAAAACCACAAACATGATTATGTATTTAAGTTGTCAGCACACCTCTGCTTTGGTTCAAATGCACTGCATATCTTCCTTCAGTCAGCCAACAAAACAGCAATGGAAAAGATTAACATACTGTTGGTAAAGCAGTTGCATCAAATTGATTTTCTGCAATATAGCATGATAATCCATACTGACATCTCTGGTTAGTACCAGCACATTTCTTGCTGGACTTGGTAATGCAAAGAACACAGTAAACAGCTTCACCTTTTCTCAAAAATAAATAATTGACTATTAAAAACCTATCAGTTTTAAATAAGAACATCAGTACGCACCACTGGCATAATGGATAAGTCACTTTCCTCCTAAGCCAGTGGTTGTGGGTTTAAGTCCCATCTGAGTTGGAAGTCATTACAGCAAGTGTCTCATCACTAGAGTTGATATTTTATCCTTGCTTCAACTGTACAACAGTCTTGCAGTGTTTAGCTTGCAAAAAATGACCACAGAAGCTAAAAAATGACATTTGTTATGATAACATTGTTGTTGTTTTTAAAAAAAAATTCTATCACCGTGGACAGCTTATTCAAGTGCCATTTGGCATGCACGTTCGTTTGTTGCTCATCATTCATCACCAAAAATTATTTTCTTTTTCATTTCTTATGACTGTACTGATTGTATTGAATAAAATCCACATCTAGCATAACCAACTGATGCTGTTAAGTGCTTCAGTGGTGCAATTGGTCAGCGTGCGGTATTTATAAGACAGTATCTGTTGACCAATGCAGAGGTTGTGAGTTCAAGCCTCACCTGGAGCAGCTTCGTTTACTGTTTTTTTCTTTTTCTTATGTCAATAGTCATTGATTATAATCAGCTACCTTAATATTTAATATGATATTACAAAGGATGGAAGAAAGAAAGAAAAACCACAAACATGATTATGTATTTAAGTTGTCAGCACACATCTGCTTTGGTTCAAATGCACTGCATATCTTCCTTCAGTCAGCCAACAAAATAGCAATGGAAAAGATTAACATACTGTTGGTAAAGCAGTTGCATCAAATTGATTTTCTGCAATATAGCATGATAATCTATACTGACAGCTCTGGATAGTACCAGCACATTTCTTGCTGGACTTGGTAATGCAAAGAACACAGTAAACATCTTCACCTTTTCTCAAAAATAAATAATTGACTATTAAAAACCTATCAGTCTTAAATAAGAACATCAGTACACACCACTGGCATAATGGATAAGTCACTGTCCTCCTAAGCCAGTGGTTGTGGGTTTAAGTCCCATCTGAGTTGGAAGTCATTACAGCAAGTGTCTCATCACTAGAGTTGATATTTTATCCTTGCTTCAACTGTACAACAGTCTTGCAGTGTTTAGCTTGCAAAAAATGACCACAGAAGCTAAAAAATGACATTTATTATGATAACATTGTTGTTGTTTTTTAAAAAAAAATTCTATCACCGTGGACAGCTTATTCAAGTGCCATCTGGCATGCACGTTTGTTTGTTGCTCATCATTCATCACCAAAAATGATTTCCTTTTTCATTTCTTATGACTGTACTGATTGTATTGAATAAAATCCACATCTAGCATAACCAAATGATGCTGTTAAGTACTCCAGTGGCACAATTGGTCAGCGCGTGTTACTTATAAGACAGTATCTGTTGAGCAATGCCGAGGTTGTGAGTTCAAGCCTCACCTGGAGCAGATTTATTTAATGTTTTTTTTCTTTTTTTTATGTCAATAGTCATTGATTATAATCAGCCACCTTAATATTTAATATGATATTACAAAGGATGGAAGAAAGAAAGAGAAACCACAAACATGATTATGTATTTAAGTTGTCAGCACACATCTTCTTTGGTTCAAATGCACTGCATATCTTCCTTCAGTCAGCCAACAAAACAGCAATGGAAAATATTAACATACTGTTGGTAAAGCAGTTGCATCAAATTGATTTTCTGCAATATAGCATGATAATCCATACTGACATCTCTGGTTAGTACCAGCACATTTCTTGCTGGACTTGGTAATGCAAAGAACACAGTAAACAGCTTCACCTTTTCTCAAAAATAAATAATTGACTATTAAAAACCTATCAGTCTTAAATAAGAACATCAGTACGCACCACTGGCATAATGGATAAGTCACTGTCCTCCTAAGCCAGTGGTTGTGGGTTTAAGTCCCATCTGAGTTGGAAGTCATTACTGCAAGTGTCTCATCACTAGAGTTGATATTTTATCCTTGCTTCAACTGTGCAACAGTCTTGCAGTGTTTAGCTTGCAAAAAATGACCACAGAAGCTAAACAATTACATTTATTATGATAACATTGTTCTTGTTGTTTTTTTTTAATTTTCTATCACCGTGGACAGCTTATTCAAGTGCCATCTGGCATGCATGTTCGTTTGTTGCTCGTTATTCATCACCAAAAATGATTTTCTTTTTCAATTCTTATGACTGTACTGATTGTATTGAATAAAATACACATCTAGCATAACCAGCTGGTGCTGTTAAGTGCTCCAGTGGTGCAATTGGTCAGTGCGAGGTACTTATAAGACAGTATCTGTTGAGCAATGCCGAAGTTGTGAATTCAAGCCTCATCTGAAACAGCTTTGTTTACTATTTTTTTTCTTTTTCTTATGTCAGTAGTCATTGATTATAATCAGCTACCTTAATATTTAATATGATATTACAAAGGATGGAAGAAAGAAAGAAAAACCACAAACATGATTATGTATTTAAGTTGTCAGCACACCTCTGCTTTGGTTCAAATGCACTGCATATCTTCCTTCAGTCAGCCAACAAAACAGCAATGGAAAAGATTAACATACTGTTGGTAAAGCAGTTGCATCAAATTGATTTTCTGCAATATAGCATGATAATCCATACTGACATCTCTAGTTAATACCAGCACATTTCTTGCTGGACTTGGTAATGCAAAGAACACAGTAAACAGCTTCACCTTTTCTCAAAAATAAATAATTGACTATTAAAAACCTATCAGTTTTAAATAAGAACATCAGTACGCACCACTGGCATAATGGATAAGTCGCTGTCCTCCTAAGCCAGTGGTTGTGGGTTTAAGTCCCATCTGAGTTGGAAGTCATTACAGCAAGTGTCTCATCACTAGAGTTGATATTTTATCCTTGCTTCAACTGTACAACAGTCTTGCAGTGTTTAGCTTGCAAAAAATGACCACAGAAGCTAAAAAATGACATTTGTTATGATAACATTGTTGTTGTTTTAAAAAAAAATTCTATCACCGTGGACAGCTTATTCAAGTGCCATTTGGCATGCACGTTCGTTTGTTGCTCATCATTCATCACCAAAAATTATTTTCTTTTTCATTTCTTATGACTGTACTGATTGTATTGAATAAAATCCACATCTAGCATAACCAACTGATGCTGTTAAGTGCTTCAGTGGTGCAATTGGTCAGCGTGCGGTATTTATAAGACAGTATCTGTTGACCAATGCCGAGGTTGTGAGTTCAAGCCTCACCTGGAGCAGCTTCGTTTACTGTTTTTTTCTTTTTCTTATGTCAATAGTCATTGATTATAATCAGCTACCTTAATATTTAATATGATATTACAAAGGATGGAAGAAAGAAAGAAAAACCACAAACATGATTATGTATTTAAGTTGTCAGCACACATCTGCTTTGGTTCAAATGCACTGCATATCTTCCTTCAGTCAGCCAACAAAATAGCAATGGAAAAGATTAACATACTGTTGGTAAAGCAGTTGCATCAAATTGATTTTCTGCAATATAGCATGATAATCTATACTGACAGCTCTGGATAGTACCAGCACATTTCTTGCTGGACTTGGTAATGCAAAGAACACAGTAAACATCTTCACCTTTTCTCAAAAATAAATAATTGACTATTAAAAACCTATCAGTCTTAAATAAGAACATCAGTACACACCACTGGCATAATGGATAAGTCACTGTCCTCCTAAGCCAGTGGTTGTGGGTTTAAGTCCCATCTGAGTTGGAAGTCATTACAGCAAGTGTCTCATCACTAGAGTTGATATTTTATCCTTGCTTCAACTGTACAACAGTCTTGCAGTGTTTAGCTTGCAAAAAATGACCACAGAAGCTAAAAAATGACATTTATTATGATAACATTGTTGTTGTTTTTTTTTAAAAAATTCTATCACCGTGGACAGCTTATTCAAGTGCCATCTGGCATGCACGTTTGTTTGTTGCTCATCATTCATCACCAAAAATGATTTCCTTTTTCATTTCTTATGACTGTACTGATTGTATTGAATAAAATCCACATCTAGCATAACCAAATGATGCTGTTAAGTACTCCAGTTGCACAATTGGTCAGCGCGTGTTACTTATAAGACAGTATCTGTTGAGCAATGCCGAGGTTGTGAGTTCAAGCCTCACCTGGAGCAGATTTGTTTAATGTTTTTTTTCTTTTTTTTATGTCAATAGTCATTGATTATAATCAGCCACCTTAATATTTAATATGATATTACAAAGGATGGAAGAAAGAAAGAGAAACCACAAACATGATTATGTATTTAAGTTGTCAGCACACATCTTCTTTGGTTCAAATGCACTGCATATCTTCCTTCAGTCAGCCAACAAAACAGCAATGGAAAATATTAACATACTGTTGGTAAAGCAGTTGCATCAAATTGATTTTCTGCAATATAGCATGATAATCCATACTGACATCTCTGGTTAGTACCAGCACATTTCTTGCTGGACTTGGTAATGCAAAGAACACAGTAAACAGCTTCACCTTTTCTCAAAAATAAATAATTGACTATTAAAAACCTATCAGTCTTAAATAAGAACATCAGTACGCACCACTGGCATAATGGATAAGTCACTGTCCTCCTAAGCCAGTGGTTGTGGGTTTAAGTCCCATCTGAGTTGGAAGTCATTACTGCAAGTGTCTCATCACTAGAGTTGATATTTTATCCTTGCTTCAACTGTGCAACAGTCTTGCAGTGTTTAGCTTGCAAAAAATGACCACAGAAGCTAAACAATTACATTTATTATGATAACATTGTTCTTGTTGTTTTTTTTTAATTTTCTATCACCGTGGACAGCTTATTCAAGTGCCATCTGGCATGCATGTTCGTTTGTTGCTCGTTATTCATCACCAAAAATGATTTTCTTTTTCAATTCTTATGACTGTACTGATTGTATTGAATAAAATACACATCTAGCATAACCAGCTGGTGCTGTTAAGTGCTCCAGTGGTGCAATTGGTCAGTGCGAGGTACTTGTAAGACAGTATCTGTTGAGCAATGCCGAAGTTGTGAATTCAAGCCTCATCTGAAACAGCTTTGTTTACTATTTTTTTTCTTTTTCTTATGTCAGTAGTCATTGATTATAATCAGCTACCTTAATATTTAATATGATATTACAAAGGATGGAAGAAAGAAAGAAAAACCACAAACATGATTATGTATTTAAGTTGTCAGCACACCTCTGCTTTGGTTCAAATGCACTGCATATCTTCCTTCAGTCAGCCAACAAAACAGCAATGGAAAAGATTAACATACTGTTGGTAAAGCAGTTGCATCAAATTGATTTTCTGCAATATAGCATGATAATCCATACTGACATCTCTAGTTAATACCAGCACATTTCTTGCTGGACTTGGTAATGCAAAGAACACAGTAAACAGCTTCACCTTTTCTCAAAAATAAATAATTGACTATTAAAAACCTATCAGTTTTAAATAAGAACATCAGTACGCACCACTGGCATAATGGATAAGTCGCTGTCCTCCTAAGCCAGTGGTTGTGGGTTTAAGTCCCATCTGAGTTGGAAGTCATTACAGCAAGTGTCTCATCACTAGAGTTGATATTTTATCCTTGCTTCAACTGTACAACAGTCTTGCAGTGTTTAGCTTGCAAAAAATGACCACAGAAGCTAAAAAATGACATTTGTTATGATAACATTGTTGTTGTTTTAAAAAAAAATTCTATCACCGTGGACAGCTTATTCAAGTGCCATTTGGCATGCACGTTCGTTTGTTGCTCATCATTCATCACCAAAAATTATTTTCTTTTTCATTTCTTATGACTGTACTGATTGTATTGAATAAAATCCACATCTAGCATAACCAACTGATGCTGTTAAGTGCTTCAGTGGTGCAATTGGTCAGCGTGCGGTATTTATAAGACAGTATCTGTTGACCAATGCCGAGGTTGTGAGTTCAAGCCTCACCTGGAGCAGCTTCGTTTACTGTTTTTTTCTTTTTCTTATGTCAATAGTCATTGATTATAATCAGCTACCTTAATATTTAATATGATATTACAAAGGATGGAAGAAAGAAAGAAAAACCACAAACATGATTATGTATTTAAGTTGTCAGCACACATCTGCTTTGGTTCAAATGCACTGCATATCTTCCTTCAGTCAGCCAACAAAATAGCAATGGAAAAGATTAACATACTGTTGGTAAAGCAGTTGCATCAAATTGATTTTCTGCAATATAGCATGATAATCTATACTGACAGCTCTGGATAGTACCAGCACATTTCTTGCTGGACTTGGTAATGCAAAGAACACAGTAAACATCTTCACCTTTTCTCAAAAATAAATAATTGACTATTAAAAACCTATCAGTCTTAAATAAGAACATCAGTACACACCACTGGCATAATGGATAAGTCACTGTCCTCCTAAGCCAGTGGTTGTGGGTTTAAGTCCCATCTGAGTTGGAAGTCATTACAGCAAGTGTCTCATCACTAGAGTTGATATTTTATCCTTGCTTCAACTGTACAACAGTCTTGCAGTGTTTAGCTTGCAAAAAATGACCACAGAAGCTAAAAAATGACATTTATTATGATAACATTGTTGTTGTTTTTTTTTTAAAAATTCTATCACCGTGGACAGCTTATTCAAGTGCCATCTGGCATGCACGTTTGTTTGTTGCTCATCATTCATCACCAAAAATGATTTCCTTTTTCATTTCTTATGACTGTACTGATTGTATTGAATAAAATCCACATCTAGCATAACCAAATGATGCTGTTAAGTACTCCAGTTGCACAATTGGTCAGCGCGTGTTACTTATAAGACAGTATCTGTTGAGCAATGCCGAGGTTGTGAGTTCAAGCCTCACCTGGAGCAGATTTGTTTAATGTTTTTTTTCTTTTTTTTATGTCAATAGTCATTGATTATAATCAGCCACCTTAATATTTAATATGATATTACAAAGGATGGAAGAAAGAAAGAGAAACCACAAACATGATTATGTATTTAAGTTGTCAGCACACATCTTCTTTGGTTCAAATGCACTGCATATCTTCCTTCAGTCAGCCAACAAAACAGCAATGGAAAATATTAACATACTGTTGGTAAAGCAGTTGCATCAAATTGATTTTCTGCAATATAGCATGATAATCCATACTGACATCTCTGGTTAGTACCAGCACATTTCTTGCTGGACTTGGTAATGCAAAGAACACAGTAAACAGCTTCACCTTTTCTCAAAAATAAATAATTGACTATTAAAAACCTATCAGTCTTAAATAAGAACATCAGTACGCACCACTGGCATAATGGATAAGTCACTGTCCTCCTAAGCCAGTGGTTGTGGGTTTAAGTCCCATCTGAGTTGGAAGTCATTACTGCAAGTGTCTCATCACTAGAGTTGATATTTTATCCTTGCTTCAACTGTGCAACAGTCTTGCAGTGTTTAGCTTGCAAAAAATGACCACAGAAGCTAAACAATTACATTTATTATGATAACATTGTTCTTGTTGTTTTTTTTTAATTTTCTATCACCGTGGACAGCTTATTCAAGTGCCATCTGGCATGCATGTTCGTTTGTTGCTCGTCATTCATCACCAAAAATGATTTTCTTTTTCAATTCTTATGACTGTACTGATTGTATTGAATAAAATACACATCTAGCATAACCAGCTGGTGCTGTTAAGTGCTCCAGTGGTGCAATTGGTCAGTGCGAGGTACTTATAAGACAGTATCTGTTGAGCAATGCCGAGGTTGTGAGTTCAAGCTTCACCTGAAGCAGCTTTGTTTAATGTATTTTTCTTTTTCTTATGTCAATAGTCATTGATTATAATCAGCTACCTTAATATTTAATATGATATTACAAAGGATGGAAGAAAGAAAGAAAAACCACAAACATGATTATGTATTTAAGTTGTCAGCACACATCTGCTTTGGTTCAAATGCACTGCATATCTTCCTTCAGTCAGCCAACAAAACAGCAATGGAAAATATTAACATACTGTTGGTAAAGCAGTTGCATCAAATTGATTTTCTGCAATATAGCATGATAATCCATACTGACATCTCTGGTTGGTACCAGCACATTTCTTGCTGGACTTGGTAATGCAAAGAACACAGTAAACAGCTTCACCTTTTCTCAAAAATAAATAATTGACTATTAAAAACCTATCAGTCTTAAATAAGAACATCAGTACGCACCACTGGCATAATGGATAAGTCACTGTCCTCCTAAGCCAGTGGTTGTGGGTTTAAGTCCCATCTGAGTTGGAAGTCATTAAAGCAAGTGTCTCATCACTAGAGTTGATATTTTATCCTTGCTTCAACTGTACAACAGTCTTGCAGTGTTTAGCTTGCAAAAAATGACCACAGAAGCAGAAAATGACATTTATTATGAAAACATTGTTGTTGTTGTTGTTTTTTTTAAACTTTCTGTCACCGTGTAGAGCTTATTCAAGTGCCATCTGGCATCCAGGTTCGTTTGTTGCTCATCATGCAACACCAAAAATGATTTTCTTTTTCAATTCTTATGACTGTACTGATTGTATTGAATAAAATCCACATATAGCATAACCAACTGATGCTGTTAAGTGATCCAGTGGCGCAATTGGTCAGCGCGCATTACTTATAAGACAGTATCTGTTGAGCAATGCCGAGGTTGTGAGTTCACGCTTCACCTAGAGCAGCTTAATACAATGTTTTTTTTCTTTTTCTTATGTCAATAGTCATTGATTATAATCTGCTACCTTGATATTTAATATGATATTTCAAAGGATGGAAGAAAGAAAGAAAAAACACAAACATTGTATTTAAGTTGTCAGCACACATCTGCTTTGGTTCAAATGCACTGCATATCTTCCTTCAGTCAGCCAACAAAACAGCAATGGAAAAGATTAACATACTGTTGGTAAAGCAGTTGCATCAAATTGATTTTCTGCAATATAGTATGATAATCCATACTGACAGCTCTGGATAGTACCAGCACATTTCTTGCTGGACTTGGTAATGCAAAGAACACAGTAAACAGCTTCACCTTTTCTCAAAAATAAATAATTGACTATTAAAAACCTATCAGTCTTAAATAAGAACAGCAGTACGCACCACTGGCATAATGGATAAGTCACTGTCCTCCTAAGCCAGTGGTTGTGGGTTTAAGTCCCATCTGAGTTGGAAGTCATTACTGCAAGTGTCTCATCACTAGAGTTGATATTTTATCCTTGCTTCAACTGTGCAACAGTCTTGCAGTGTTTAGCTTGCAAAAAATGACCACAGAAAGCTAAACAATTACATTTATTATGATAACATTGTTGTTGTTGTTGTTGTTGTTGTTGTTGTTGTTTTTTTACATTTTCTATCACCGTGGACAGCTTATTCAAGTGCCATCTGGCATGCATGTTCGTTTGTTGTTCATCATTCATCACCAAAAATGATTTTCTTTTTCAATTCTTATGACTGTACTGATTGTATTGAATAAAATACACATCTAGCATAACCAGCTGGTGCTGTTAAGTGCTCCAGTGGTGCAATTGGTCAGTGCGAGGTACTTATAAGACAGTATCTGTTGAGCAATGCCGAGGTTGTGAGTTCAAGCTTCACCTGAAGCAGCTTTGTTTAATGTATTTTTCTTTTTCTTATGTCAATAGTCATTGATTATAATCAGCTACCTTAATATTTAATATGATATTACAAAGGATGGAAGAAAGAAAGAAAAACCACAAACATGATTATGTATTTAAGTTGTCAGCACACATCTGCTTTGGTTCAAATGCACTGCATATCTTCCTTCAGTCAGCCGACAAAACAGCAATGGAAAAGATTAACATACTGTTGGTAAAGCAGTTGCATCAAATTGATTTTCTGCAATATAGCATGATAATCCATACTGACATCTCTGGTTAGTACCAGCACATTTCTTGTAGAGATGAGCGCCTGAAATTTTTCGGGTTTTGTGTTTTGGTTTTGGGTTCGGTTCCGCGGCCGTGTTTTGGGTTCGAACGCGTTTTGGCAAAACCTCACCGAATTATTTTTGTCGGATTCGGGTGTGTTTTGGATTCGGGTGTTTTTTTCCAAAAACACTAAAAAACAGCTTAAATCATAGAATTTGGGGGTCATTTTGATCCCAAAGTATTATTAACCTCAAAAACCATAATTTACACTCATTTTCAGTCTATTCTGAATACCTCACACCTCACAATATTATTTTTAGTCCTAAAATTTGCACCGAGGTCGCTGTGTGAGTAAGATAAGCGACCCTAGTGGCCGACACAAACACCGGGCCCATCTAGGAGTGGCACTGCAGTGTCACGCAGGATGTCCCTTCCAAAAAACCCTCCCCAAACAGCACATGACGCAAAGAAAAAAAGAGGCGCAATGAGGTAGCTGTGTGAGTAAGATTAGCGACCCTAGTGGCCGACACAAACACCGGGCCCATCTAGGAGTGGCATTTTTGTTCTCCATATTTTAATAGGCACAACTAAAAGGCACCTCAGGTAAACAATGGAGATGGATGGATTGGATACTAGTATACAATTATGGACGGGCTGCCGAGTGCCGACACAGAGGTAGCCACAGCCGTGAACTACCGCACTGTACTGTGTCTGCTGCTAATATATAGACTGGTTGATAAAGAGATAGTATACTCGTAACTAGTATGTATGTATAAAGAAAGAAAAAAAAACCACGGTTAGGTGGTATATACAATTATGGACGGGCTGCCGAGTGCCGACACAGAGGTAGCCACAGCCGTGAACTACCGCACTGTACTGTGTCTGCTGCTAATATATAGACTGGTTGATAAAGAGATAGTATACTCGTAACTAGTATGTATGTATAAAGAAAGAAAAAAAAACCACGGTTAGGTCACTGGTATATACAATTATGGACGGGCTGCCGAGTGCCGACACAGAGGTAGCCACAGCCGTGAACTACCGCACTGTACACTGGTTGATAAAGAGATAGTAGTATACTCGTAACAACTAGTAAGACTGACTATGACGGTATAAAGAATGAAAAAAAAACCACGGTTAGGTGGTATATATTATAATACAATTATGGATGGATGGACTGCCTGCCGAGTGCCGACACAGAGGTAGCCACAGCCGTGAACTACCGCACTGTACACTGGTTGATAAAGAGATAGTAGTATACTCGTAACAACTAGTATGACTGACTATGACGGTATAAAGAATGAAAAAAAAACCACGGTTAGGTGGTATATATTATAATACAATTATGGATGGACGGACTGCCTGCCGACTGCCGACACAGAGGTAGCCACAGCCGTGAACTACCGCACTGTACACTGGTTGATAAAGAGATAGTAGTATACTCGTAACAACTAGTATGACACTATGACGGTATAAAGAATGAAAAAAAAACCACGGTTAGGTGGTATATATTATAATACAATTATGGATGGACGGACTGCCTGCCGACTGCCGACACAGAGGTAGCCACAGCCGTGAACTACCGCACTGTACACTGGTTGATAAAGAGATAGTAGTATACTCGTAACAACTAGTATGACACTATGACGGTATAAAGAATGAAAAAAAAACCACGGTTAGGTGGTATATATTATAATAATACAATTATGGATGGACGGACTGCCTGCCGACTGCCGACACAGAGGTAGCCACAGCCGTGAACTACCGCACTGTACACTGGTTGATAAAGAGATAGTAGTATACTCGTAACAACTAGTATGACTATGACGACGGTATAAAGAAAGAAAAAAAAATACCACGGTTAGGTGGTATATAATTATACAATTATGGATGGACGGACTGCCTGCCGAGTGCCGACTGCCGACACAGAGGTAGCCACAGCCGTGAACTACCGCACTGTACTGTGTCTGCTGCTAATATAGACTGGTTGATAAAGAGATAGTATACAACAATATACTACTATACTGGTGGTCAGGCACTGGTCACCACTAGTCACACTGGCAGTGGCACTCCTGCAGCAAAAGTGTGCACTGTTTAATTTTAAATTAATATAATATTATGTACTCCTGGCTCCTGCTATAACAACCTGCAGTGCTCCCCAGTCTCCCCCACAATTATTATAAGCTTTTATACATTGATGTGCAGCACACTGGGCTGAGCTGAGTGCACACAGACTGAGTCACACTGTGTGACTGCTGTGTATCGTTTTTTTCAGGCAGAGAACGGATATAGCAGAGAACGGATATATTAAATAAAAGTTAACTTAACAACAACTGCACTGGTCACTGTGGTAAACTCTGTCTGCACAATCTCTCTCTCTCTCTCTCTCTTCTAATCTATTCTAATGGAGAGGACGCCAGCCACGTCCTCTCCCTATCAATCTCAATGCACGTGTGAAAATGGCGGCGACGCGCGGCTCCTTATATAGAATCCGAGTCTCGCGAGAATCCGACAGCGTCATGATGACGTTCGGGCGCGCTCGGGTTAACCGAGCAAGGCGGGAAGATCCGAGTCGCTCGGACCCGTGAAAAAAAAAGTGAAGTTCGTGCGGGTTCGGATTCAAAGAAACCGAACCCGCTCATCTCTAATTTCTTGCTGGACTTGGTAATGCAAAGAACACAGTAAACAGCTTCACCTTTTCTCAAAAATAAATAATTGACTATTAAAAACCTATCAGTCTTAAATAAGAACATCAGTACGCACCACTGGCATAATGGATAAGTCACTGTCCTCCTAAGCCAGTGGTTGTGGGTTTAAGTCCCATCTGAGTTGGAAGTCATTACAGCAAGTGTCTCATCACTAAAGTTGATATTTTATCCTTGCTTTAACTGTGCAACAGTCTTGCAGTGTTTAGCTTGCAAAAAATGACCACAGAAGCTAAAAAATGACATTTATTATGATAACATTGTTGTTGTTGTTGTTTTTTAAAATTTTCTATCACCGTGGACAGCTTATTCAAGTGCCATCTGGCATGCATGTTCGTTTGTTGCTCATCATTCATCACCAAAAATGATTTTCTTTTTCAATTCTTATGACTGTACTGATTGTATTGAATAAAATCCACATCTAACATAACCAACGGATGCTGTTAAGTGCTCCATTGGCGCAATTGGTCAGCGCGCGGAACTTATAAGACAGTATCTGTTGAGCAATGCCGAGGTTGTGAGATCAAGCCTCACCTGGAGCAGCTTTGTTTACTGTTTTTTTCTTTTTCTTATGTCAATAGTCATTGATTATAATCAGCTACCTTAATATTTAATATGATATTACAAAGGATGGTAGAAAGAAAGAAAAACCACAAACATGATTATGTATTTAAGTTGTCAGCACATATCTGCTTTGGTTCAAATGCACTGCATATCTTCCTTCAGTCAGCCAACAAAACAGCAATGGAAAAGATTAACATACTGTTGGTAAAGCAGTTGCATCAAATTGATTTTCTGCAATATAGCATGATAATCCATACTGACAGCTCTGGATAGTACCAGCACATTTCTTGCTGGACTTGGTAATGCAAAGAACACAGTAAACAGCTTCACCTTTTCTCAAAAATAAATAATTGACTATTAAAAACCTGTCAGTCTTAAATAAGAACAGCAGTACGCACCACTGGCATAATGGATAAGTCACTGTCCTCCTAAGCCAGTGGTTGTGGGTTTAAGTCCCATCTAAGTTGGAAGTCATTACTGCAAGTGTCTCATCACTAGAGTTGATATTTTATCCTTGCTTCAACTGTGCAACAGTCTTGCAGTGTTTAGCTTGCAAAAAATGACCACAGAAGCTAAAAAATTACATTTATTATGATAACATTGTTGTTGTTGTTGTTGTTGTTGTTGTTGTTGTTGTTGTTGTTGTTTAAAATTTTCTATCACCGTGGACAGCTTATTCAAGTGCCATCTGGCATGTATGTTCGTTTGGTGCTCTTCATTCATCACCAAAAATGATTTTCTTTTTCAATTCTTATGACTGTACTGATTGTATTGAATAAAATCCACATCTAGCATAACCAACTGATGCTGTTAAGTGCTCCAGTGGTGCAATTGGTCAGCGCGTGGTACTTATAAGACAGTCTCTGTTGCACAATGCCGAGCTTGTGAGATCAAGCCTCACCTGGAGCAGCTTTGTTTACTGTTTTTTTTTTCTTTTTCTTATGTCAATAGTCATTGATTATAATCAGCTAACTTAATATTTAATATGATATTACAAAGGATGAAAGAAAGAAAGAAAAACCACAAACATGATTATGTATTTAAGTTGTCAGCACACATCTGCTTTGGTTCAAATGCACTGCATATCTTCCTTCAGTCAGCCAACAAAACAGCAATGGAAAAGATTAACATACTGTTGGTAAAGCAGTTGCAGCAAATTGATTTTCTGCAATATAGCATGATAATCCATACGGACAGCACTGTATAGTACCAGCACGTTTCTTGCTGGACTTGGTAATGCAAAGAACACAGTAAACAGCTTCACTTTTTCTCAAAAATAAATAATTGGCTATTAAAAACGTAACAGTCTTAAATAAGAACATCAGTAAACACCACTGGCATAATGGATAAGTCACTGTCCTCCTAAGCCAGGGGTAGTGGTTCCAAGTCCCATCTGGGGTGGAAGTCATTACAGCAAGTGTCTCATCACTAGAGTTGATATTTTATCCTTACTTCAACTGTAAAACAGTCTTGCAGTGTTTAGCTTGTAAAAAATGACCACAGAAGCTAAAATATTACATTTATTATGATAACAGTGTTGTTGTTGTTGTTGTTGTTTTTTAAACCCTTTCTATCACCGTGGACAGCTTATTCAAGTGCCATCTGGCATGCATGTTCCTTTGTTGCTCATCATTCATCAACAAAAATGATTTTCTTTTTAAATTCTTATGACTGTACTGATTGTATTGAAAAAAATACACATCTAGCATAACCAGTTAGTTATGCAATGTGCTCCAGTGGCATAATTGGTCAGCGCGCGGTACTTATAAGATAGTATCTGTTGAGCAATGCTGAGGTTGTGAGTTTAAGCCTCACCTGGAGCATCTTTGTACACTGTTTTTTTTCCTTTTCTTATGTCATTAGTCATTGATTATAAACTGCTACCTTAATATTTAATATGATATTACAAAGGATGGAAGAAAGAAAGAAAAAACACAAACATGATTGTGCATTTAAGTTGTCAGCACACATCTGCTTTGGTTCAAATGCACTGCACTGCAATTATATTAGAGAAGAGAGGGTCAGATAAAAGAATATAATCAATTCGAGAGAGTGATCCATGAGCGGCAGATAAACATGTGAAGTCCCTATCAATAGGGTGAAGAGCTCTCCAGGCATCTGTTAGCATCAATTCCTGTGATAGAAAAGAGAAGCCAATCTTAGGGGGAGGTCTTCTACGTGCAGAAGAATTAGAGTCCATAAATGGAGAGTAAACAACATTAAAGTCGCCCCCTAAAAGTAAATAACTGGACATAAAAGAGTCAGTTTGCGTAGTATCATGCAGAAAAATGTAACCTGATGAGAGTTAGGGGCATAGACATTACAGAAGGTATACTGAGAGTTAAAGAGGGAGAGAGTAACCAGTACATACAGTATCTACCTTCAGGGTCAATATCAGTATGAGATATTTCTATAGGGAGTCGTTTTTTAGCCAGCAAAGCGACCCCCCTGGCTTTGGAAGAATAGGGGCAGCTACAAGAACTGTTCATCCCAGGGTAGCTAATTTTAATGTTTCTGAGAGCGTTAAGTGTGTCTCTTGCAATAGTATTAAATCTAAATGTAGTATGTTTAAATAGAGTTGTTTCTTACGTTTGTTTGGGGAGTGGATACCTCCCACATTCCAAGAGCCCACCTTAATCGATGCCATACATTAGAAAGAACAATTAATAAACAGATGACACAGACTCCGCAAACAAAATCAATGAGAAACAACGGGAAAGTCGGAGGGGGAAGGGGTTAAAGAAGAAGAGAAAAAAGGAGGAGTACAAGTAGCACTCCAACAACAACTGGAAGAAAGATAACTTCACAATTCACGTAATTGAGATTAAACATGGTGCAAGTTTGTCAGGAAGGCAAAGCTCCCAGCCAAAACCGCCCCATTAAAAGAACAGAGGATAAAAAACTTAACAGATGACCCTAACACACATAATCAAAAAAGGCAGTACTGCCGTATCAATAATGAACAAGAATATAAGGAAGGTGTAGCAATGTTATCATGGGCCTGAAAATAAAACATGGGACACAGTAGTAAAAAAAAAAAAAAAACAGTTTTCTTTCTTTTTTCTTTTGCAGGGATAAAGTAACATCAGCAATATAGTAACAATAAGGCTGAAAGAAACAGTCCATATATATTGATTCCAGAAGAGATGCACTAACATAATAGACAGTTCTCAAGGACATCCTACAAACGCAAGGGAATAACCTCAAGTGACGGCTTCCGCCGAAGGGCGTGCCTGCTCTCTCACATAAGCCGCTACATCCTCAGCTGAAGTAAAATCTTTGAAGGTCGTGCCATTGAAGATTCTTAGATGGGCTGGATAAAGCAAGGCAAATTTCCTCCCATCCTGGACCAGTTGGGAACACACCGGGGTGAAGGTTTTACGGAGTCGCGTCAGTTCAGGGGAATAATCCTGAAAAATAAGAAGTTTGTTGCCATTCCACATGAGATCTCTCACCCTTCTAGAAGCGGACCAGATAGTTTCTTTGTGGATAAAATTCAGGCATCCGAACAAAACAACCCTGGGCTTAGAAAAAGAGGAATCACGCATCTGTCCTGTCCGATGTGCCCGTTCAATTACAAGGTCAGAACACGCATCTTGGATATCAAGTAGTTCAGGAAGGGTCTTCTTCAAAAAATGGTAGCGGGCCGGCCCTTTAAGGGATTCTGGTAGTCCCGCGAGTCGCAAATTATTTCTGATTGGATCTATTTTCCAAGTCGTCTAATTTAGCCCATACCTGTGCGTTGGATTGTTTCAGCTGCGAAGTGAGGTCTTGTTGGGAGGAAATGGCTTGAACATTTTCCCCGGCAGTATGTTCCACCGCCAAGACTCTTTTGGCCAATTGTTTGCATTGGCTCTTAATGTCCGTGACTGCTTGTTGAAGTGCAGCAGCATGAAGTGCAGCTTGTTCCTTTAGCATAGGCTGCACCGTTTCCCTCACAGCTTGAACGACATCAGCATATGTAAGAGAGGAAGGGGGAGGAGGTGGCGTGGAATGATTTGCCGGAGTGGTGGTTGCAGTAGGTTGTTGAATCAAAGAAGAAGCAGTAGAAGAAAACAACAATTGAGGGAGGCTGATAAGAGGATTTTCCATGTCCGCAGCCATCCCCGCGGTCATTTTATGGAATGAAGAGCAATCCAAGTGAGAATGTTTTCCAGGCATTGTGCCTGAAAATATTTGTCCATAGGAGGACACGGAAGTGCAATATAGCAATAATAATAGTAAGTCCTGCCCTGAAATTTAACTAAGTATAGCCAAAAGCTGGTGTAGAAGCATGGAGTGTATCCCAGTGCTAGGGGGCAAGCGCAGGGGCAACAGGTAGTGGCGATATCTCCCAGCCCACCAGAAGCCTGTTATAAAAGATTACCTTGCAGGGTGCAACACAGCCAGTGGGGCCGCAGGGCATAGAATGGCACTATTAATGGTTTTGCTGGTGCCAGCTGGAGAGCCTGCAGCACATCTTATTGACAAGAGCCTGGTCCTGAAACTGTAAATGGAGGCAGGGGGGGGCAAGCAGCCAGGAGATCCCTGTGAAGGATCAAACAGAGCCCGGGTGTCTCGGCTCGTGGAGCCTGAGTTGATGATGTCAGCACCCCGATGCAGCCCGCCGGGTAATAGAGCTGATATTCCAGAGCTGTGTAACTAAAACAGCGAGGCTGGCAGCGCTGGCATCCCTGCGTCTACAAGCGCTGAAGAGGAGATGCTGAGACGTTCCCCCGTGCAGCCGCAAGTCAGGGTCAAGGCGCGGCGGACGGGACGGCTCGTGGAGCAGGTGACGTGGGAGGCTGAAAAGTCACCCGTATCATGCCCAGGAGCCGCCGCTGAGGAGTAGAGGGTCGGTAGATTAGTAGGGTGGTCCAGGGGGGCCCTAGCAGGGTAAAACGAGGGGGTCAGCACGGGAGCCGATGTGAGAGGCGCCTCACATCAGTCTAGCCGGAAACTGGAAGTCTCCCCACTCTCCTTCCTAAGGTCCACTCTCTGCTGTCTCGTCACGTGTGTAGTGACCAGATTCACCTGGCTGCCGAAGCATCTCCACCCAAACTGAGCTGAGACTACCGGACAGCTAGCAGTGTGTATGGAGAAGGACATTGCATGTTATCTGCGTCCTAAGGGTCTGGAGAGCTCATGTCTCATATTATGTCATTTATAAAACCAAGACT
This sequence comes from Pseudophryne corroboree, assembly GCF_028390025.1. Classification (NCBI taxonomy): domain Eukaryota; kingdom Metazoa; phylum Chordata; class Amphibia; order Anura; family Myobatrachidae; genus Pseudophryne; species Pseudophryne corroboree. The sequence goes on along the minus strand of NC_086447.1, from coordinate 646,159,085 downwards.
GTGTACCGCGTTGCTCCATTCGGAAAGCTCCCTGTGTGGATGAAGTTGCTCTTTTTAACTATTTTGGATTTTTTAATAAAATGCTTTTATTTGGAAATTATATTCTGTGAGATCTTATGGTTGGTTGAGACACTATGGGGTATATGCAATTCCGGGCGAATTGCGGCACTTTTTCACCCGTTTTGAAATGCGTTTTTTTGTTTTGCCAAGTACGTGGATTACAATAAAAGAACTGGACACTGGATCAGGTGAGTATAATTTTATTTTCAGGTACCCCGGACGTTGACATTGGAGACGACGTGTCAACATAGTTAAGTATGTGTGTCGGCATGTATGTAATAAAGTTATACTTTCACGGTGTCTGTATCCTGTTTTTATTTGGGTATTTTTTTGCAGTAGAACTACAGGTACCAGCGGGCCCGTTTTCCCCCCACATGCTGGTACTTGTGGTTCTCCAAGTACCGGCTTGCGGGGAGGCTTGCTGGGACTTGTAGTTCTTCTGCCAAAAACAATATTCTTAAATGTTTACACATGGCTATCAGCCCCCCATCCGCAGCCCTTGGATGGGGGGACAGCCTCGGGCTTCACCCCTGGCCCTTGCGTGGCTGGGGGGTGGACCCCTTGATTGAAGGCGTCCCCACTCCTCCAGGGTACCCCGGCGAGGGGTGACTAGTTGGGTATTTAATGCCACGGCCACAGGGCGCTGAATAAAAGTGACCCCTGGCTGTGGCATTATCTGTCCAGCTAGTGGAGCCCGGTGCTGGTACAAAAAATATGGGGGACCCCTACTCTTTTTTATTTTTTGCACCAGGACCAGGCGCAGAGCCCGGTGCTGGTTGTTAAAATACGGGGGATCCCCTGTCATTTTTTTCCCGTATTTTGGCAACCAGGACTGGCTCAAAGAGCCCGAGGCTGGTTATGTTTAGGAGGGGGGACCCCACGCATTTTTTTTTCCTGATTTTCACACCATTCCATTAGAAAAAATATATATATATTTTTAAAAATATATAAATAATACTTGTGCCTCCTAAATAGACAAACCAAATACCTAACCCCTTCTAATATAAATAGATATGCTATTACCAATAAAAAAACACACAAAAAACATGTTTTTACATTTTTTTATTAGATTCCGCCAGCAAAGTGTGGCGGATTGAAAATGACGAATTTACTGTCTAAAAGCACTGTTGTCGAATTTACAATCTTCAATTGAATATACTTTTGTCGAAATGCCGCATTTGTACCATTGCAGAAATGTCGAATTTGACAAATGTCGAATTTCAAAAAGTTGAATTTGGAATGGCCGTTTTTTTGACGAAAATTACTGTATTGCATTGTCGAATTTTTTGGGGGGGCGAAAATGTCCCGTTTTTCGACATTTTCGGGAATTCGACCGGATGCATATACCCCTATTTCTGGTTTGCACTAATGTAGACACTCATTGGACAGAGTGACGTATTGTGATAAGAGCCCTGATTCGGAGTATTAACTTGTATAAAAATAACGAAAAACAGCGCTGCAGATTCACTATTGTACTTTTCATACTGCAAGCTGGTAATTGTGTCTAGGGAGGGAAGCTGGTAATTTTGTCCTGGAAGGGGGTGGGTGGGGAGCTGGTAATAGTGTCCAGGTGGGAAGGGGGGAGCTTGTAACTCTAAAAAGTATTTTTTTTTTTATTATTGGTATAACTAGTATTATTAAATATGATTGATTGCAAGAGGTGTTCTGAGGTAAGGTTTTGATACATGTCTATTCGATTTTGGTGTCAGTAGGTAATGTGTGTAAGGCTTTGTTTCCATGCATTATAGCTTACATACACTTGGGGCCATGGTGGGAATTGAACCATGACCTCAGTGTGGGAGGCAGTAATGTTAACCCTTACAAGGTTTTCTTTCTTCCCCTCCTCTTCCTGCATTCCTGTTTCTTGTACTCCTACCTGTACATTTATTGTTGTCTATATTGTATCAGTGTTCATTTTCTTATTCTATATGTATTGTAAAATGTTTAATAAACATATTCTTTATTAAAATCTTACTGCATTTTTTCTGTGATAGGTATTGTTTATACAAGATATTTTGTATGTGGCCCTCGAATAGTCACTGGAAAGTGTTACGTGGCCCCCCAGCTGAAATAATTGCCCACCCCTGATCTAGGGCCTCAGCATCCTCAAAAGACAAACAGGGCAGTTCAACTTGAGCCAAGTAGTCCCCAAGTTGCTTATCAGAATAGGAGGCCCGAGAGGCATATAGGGAAGAGAAATAGTCATGAAAAACTCCCACGACCTCCATCCCAGAGCAACAGGTACGACCACTAGAGTCTTGTACACACTGGATGGTATTATTACTAGACTCTGCATGGGCCAAATAGCTACCCCCCATCTCCGCTTGAAAATACTGCTCATGCCCAGAGAAAGTAAGCCTGTGTCTAGACTTTTCAAACTCCGTCTCCAGACTGTATGGATAGCTGCTGCTGCAGGAATCCTGATACCTTGACAAAGACCCCTGTGAGGGGTGGAAACGCGTAGGTGGGCAGAGGTTTTGCAGTAGGAGAAGAATGGTAGAGTTATCGTTCCATTGCAGCGTGGATAGGGGATTCCCGGGTTTCCCTTTACCAATAACAACCCGCAAGCTGGTTTAGAGCTGTGTTCACAGTTCTAATAATTCGGTAATTATTCACTGCAACTCTTTTCCAAAACGAAGTCCTCACTGTCAAACAAATGCTGCTATAAATTATGTTTTAATGTTTTAACTGTTTATTGTATATGTGTCATATTAAACTTTACTTCACCATATACACCTATCTATTTCCATTTTATGTCACATCTATGAGTTTTTAAAAGGACTTTGGAATTGCTTGCATTGTGACCGAATTGTGGAGCGCAGGATAAGTCCCCTTTCTTTTATTTGTTTTTATCACTTGTGGTGGAGGTTTAGGGAACCTTCTGAGCAAAGGGGAGTGTCCAGCAGCCCATCTTTTGCGCACTATGACTTTCCTTATCTCTCTTGTTACATATAGTCAGAACACTCCCGTTATGCATCTTGCCATAATATCCTATCTGACTGTAATTGCGAGAGAATATACTGAGCCTCCAATTGCTGGCACAAAGTTTCCAAACGCACCTCCTCCCACCTGTTAAACAGTTTAATTTCAGAGATACATTTAATAAATGAACCACGCACAAACATCTTAAAGGCATCGTGCTTAATAGCAGGGTCCACATATGTTGAATTATCAGCCTGAAACCCCTCCCAGGCTGCAACTAAATCTGAACCCACCCACATCAAAGTCAGAGCAGGTTTAGTTTCCATATTCTCACACCACGATCCTGTTCCACCTTTAAGGTGAGAGAAACAGGAGAGTTATCTGAAATACCTTGCGGAAGATATTCCACCCCCACCACTGCCGGTGATAAATCAGGGGATATTAACGCTAAGTCTATACGGGAGAGAGTGTTATAAGTAGATGAATGACAGGAAAAGTGTTTAACAGCAGTATTTTGAATCCTCCAACTAGCCGCTAACCCCAATTCTGTGTCCAATCGGGCGAATGGAGTGAGTGATGGAGATTGAGGAGTAGGCACAACTGCCTCCCGCCACCTATCTAAATACTTGTCCATGACATTATTAAAATCGCCTAAACACAGTACAGGGGTCGCAGGGGATCGAGCAATAAATTTGGCAGCAAGACGGAGTACCTCGTTATTATACAGAGGAAGAACATATACAGCTAAAATATGTAATAATTTACGATTAATACAAGCATGCAGAAAAACATATCTGCCATACTCATCTACTTCACAAAAGTATAGATCACAGGTTCTCAAACTCGGACCTCAGGACCTCACATGGTTCATGTTTTGCAGGTCAGTTGTAGATTTTGAAAATGTGACAGTTGGTGATACACAGTGCATTTGCTGGGTGACCTGGAAAACATGAACTGTGTGGGCAGAGCCGGCGCTATCCGCTCAGCAGAGTCTGCAAAGGCTCTCCCTGCTCTGCGACTCTGCTGCTGCTGGCTCCGCTGCACCTGTCAGACTCTGTGACAGGCAGTGCTTCAGCGGCGCTGGCAGAATGAAGCTCCAGTCCAGACCACCCACTGATCCCATACCTCCCAACATGACCCTCTCCAGGAGGGACAGAATGCTCTGCTCCTGGACTTCTCTCTTCATTTCTGATTGCCATCACCTGTGCAAAAACACCTTTCTTATCGATTCACCTGTTCAACACTGGTGCCGAAGCAGAGCATTGTGTCCCTCCTGGAGAGGGTCATGTTGGGAGGTATGTGATCCCCCCTCCGTTCCTCTCTCTCAGTAGAGTAGAGCAGAGGCAGGAGGAATTACATAACAGTCTGAAACTCCGTCTGTCCTCACGGGCTGTCTAGTTTCAGTTTCTGTTCCTGCTGCTGGTGATTTAAGAAAGGAACAGTTCTCCCTGCACTCGGGTTTATGAGCCCTTCCCCCTCTACATGCTGATGCACTGAGCTTGTCTGTGTTCAGGGCAGCCCAACACAACAGTGAGTTTAACTCTTTGAAAACCTTGGCCCTCATTCCGAGTTGTTCGCTCGTAAGCTGCTTTAAGCAGCTTTGCACACACTAAGCTGCCGCCTACTGGGAGTGAATCTTAGCTTCTTAAAATTGCGAACGAAAGATTCGCAATATTGCGAAAAGACATCTCTGTGCAGTTTCTGAGTAGCTCGAGACTTACTCTGCCAGTGCGATCAGTTCAGTGCTTGTCGTTCCTGGTTTGACGTCACAAACACACCCAGCGTTCGCCCAGACACTCCTCCGTTTCTCCAGCCACTCCCGCGTTTTTCCCAGAAACGGTAGCGTTTTTTCACACACGCCCATAAAACGACCAGTTTCCGCCCAGAAACACCCACTTCCTGTCAATCACACTCCGATCACCAGAACGAAGAAAAAACCTCGTAATGCCGTGAGTAATATTCCTAACTGCATAGCAAATTTACTTGGCGCAGTCGCAGTGCGAACATTGCGCATGCGCAATAAGCGGAAAATCGCTGTGATGTGAAGAAAATTACAGAGCGAACAACTCGGAATGACCACCCTTGTTCTCTACAGGAATTTTATGAATCCTTCTGTTGTAAGTGTGTGCTTCCAATTTTTTCAGAATATTTTTTAAGCAGCACTGCTACTGTGGGCATGTATATAAGTGGCACTGCTACTGTGGGTATGTATATAAGTGGCACTGCTACTGTGGGCATGTATATAAGTGTCACTGCTACTGTGGGTATGTGTATAAGTGGCACTGCTACCATGGGCATGTATATAAGTGGCACTGCTACTGTGGGTATGTGTATAAGTGTCACTGCTACCGTGGGCATGTATATAAGTGGCACTGCTACTGTGGGTATGTGTATAAGTGGCACTGCTACCATGGGCATGTATATAAGTGGCACAGATACCGTGGGTATGTGTATAAGTGACACTGCTACCGTGGGCATGTGTATAAGTGGCACTGCTACCGTGGGCATGTTTATAAGAGGCACAGATAAAGTGGCACTGCATGTGTATAAGCAGGCCCGGCGACAGGGGGGTCAAAGGGGACAACCATCCTGGGCCCTGTGGGTCAGAGTGGCCCTGAGGATCAGGGACAAAAGAAATACTGCAGCAGCGCCTACTAATCATTTTTAAGTCCCCGCTCCGCCCACCTCGCCAATTAACATAAAAATAATGGACCTGCCAGTTGCGTCAGCCCCCCTGCCTCCCCCTCCCAACTACCTATAACTTGGTCCAGTCCTGATGGTGCAGGCATCGCGACGTCACGGAGCTGACGCCGCACTACACCAACCACCGCCGCCAAGGAGCTGCTGTGAGCCCAGCCTCCTGCAGGACACAGACTCAGTCTGTGCAGCTTCACCGCTGGCACTACAGACAGGTTGACAGACTGTGGTGAGTCCCCCCTGGATCCTTACTATGACAGCCTGTAATGGTTTTATAAAAAAATGTAAATCACTAAAACTATTTGTGTGTATATATATATGTATATATATATATATATATATATATATGTATATCTATGTATATTATATATGTGTGTAAATTTTATATATATATATATATATATATATATATATATACAGGCCCGGCGCTGACCGCTCAGCAAGGTCCTGCAAAGCAGGGAGGCGCTGGGTCAGAGAGGCGCTCTCCCCGCTCTGCTACCTTGCTCTGATGTGCACAGTTGATGCCGGCTGCCAGTGCCTGTTACTCTGACAGGCATCTGCGCCGCCAGCAGCATGAACAGCGGCTCCCCTCTCCCTGCCTCCTCACTGATGGAGCCGCACTGTCCTGTCTGTTGCTGCCGGCTGCCGCTGCTGACAGCACCTGTAACACCATACGCAGCAGCGGTGCCGGCAGCATTAAGTGATGTGCTGCTGCTGCAGATATATGACAAGCGCCGCCCGCCTGCCCAGGAAGACCACCGCACGCAGGGATGGGGGGGTTACCCAGAACCCCCCAGGTCTGGCCTGGCTCTACGCATATGCGGCAGCGTAGAGCGTGGGACTGATGAAGTCATGCTGCAGTCAGTAGTCTCCCACTAATCTCCCAGCAGCCGAACTCCATGCCTGCCCTACACCGCTGCCGGACCCTGCTGCCTCCTCTCCCCTGGCACACTGCTGTGAGAGAAGTAAGTTTGGGTTAGAGGAGCCAGGCTGTGAGCATGGGAGAGTAGATGGGGAAGGTGAATGTCAGGTCCCCCTGTCAGGGAGGCACCACAGGTCACAGAGCAACTGATTGGCACTAACTCCGGCTCTGAGCAACATTACCGCTCTCGGCTTGCTCCGCTCTGTCCCACTGCAGCAGCAATGTCCTATTGTAGAGCTGGGAGCGGTGGCTGGCTGACCCATTAACCTATTGTGAATGCCAAATTGCTTTCTCACAAATATTTAAAATGCCCACTCTAATATATATTGTAAATGCCTGCACATCTTATTACCATGTGCCATGAATGTGCTTTATATATATATAGCAAAACACTGCATCCCATAAGAGAAAACAATACACCCACACATTATCTGAGTTCCAAAGCTCATTGATGTATATATTTGTTATTAAAAGGATATGGATTCAATATATTACAATATACAGTATACCTATAGTTACAACTCATACAGTAAGCAGTTAATACATACAGTTACATACAGTTACAGTTACAGGCCAGCGATACAATTACCATATATTTCAATGCATCCTCCACTTAATATCTCTCTCTCTCTCAGCAAATAAATACAGGAACTGATCTGGCAATAACTCCATCATCGTCTCAGACCAAACAGCAACTGAGCTCCTGTGTGATCAGCAATGTGTTATCTAGTTTTTGGGGGAGGGAACTTACTCATTCATGATGAGTCACTAGTCTCATTGTATATGCTAAACAGGTTCAGCCCTGTGGACGTCCAAAGGGGCTGGCCTGAGCTTTCTGTCCACTACCTGTTTGGAATATCTATTGTTCTAATAAAAGTGATTTTAGCTTACATACATTTAATCATAATTATTTGTTGCAATGTCCTACAACTTTATAACAAGTATCAAATGAATCTACACATTAATCTGGTTGCTTTAATAGTAAATATGACCGGTCTATCTTGCTTCGTTCAAATAATACACATACATGACATTACTTCATTATATAATTTTAAATCATCATGATGTCTGGCGCTTGATATTATTATAATTATGTACTGCATGAAATAAGTGTCGAATCCATCTATGTGGCATGTCCGTGTAAATGCGTGTGTTACCATATATTGCTGTGCTCGCTGCGCGTATTTGCAAGTATAGCGACTCATAATGTGTGTAGTTTGTATGTTCTTTTTATGTAATATTTTTGACTTCGACACTATGCACAAACACATAAGGGCAGAGTGGGAGACATGTCCACAGGGGGAGGAGCTACGCTGATCAGGGTACCCGAAAAGTACCCTCGCGGGCTTGCTTCACTCACCACGCTTCGGGCTCGGTGGCTCGCTCCGCTTGCCACCTGATTACTAAAGGTAATAGTTGGTGGCATGGATAGTAGAGAAACTATCCCGCTGGCCTAGCTCCTTCCCCTTGTGTCGTGGCTCATCCCCTGATGTAAAAGGTCCCTTAGGCCACTTGAATCTAGCATCAACCCTTAATAAAGAGGCTACAGTATGTGATCCTTTCAGTATTTGACAAACAGCTGTATAGTAAACTAAGATTACTGCTGTTTGTCACTGTTTCGCTATGTTCCACATTGCCAGCAATGGGGACGCAGTGCTGCCTTTCTGGCTTCAACAAAGCATTCCAGGCAGGGGACACCCAAATATAAAAATATCATAAAGATTTAAGTTCCCACGAATTGAAGGTGCACACATACACATATAGATGCATTCAGATCACTGCATATCATAATTGTAGCCAGTGATCAAATAAAAGCAAACATACTGTATATTATTTGGAAAGAATGCATGTGTGTGTATCACAAACTACAATATCTGCATAGATATATCCTAAACAGGCAGAGGCAGACATTATTACCATCTTATGAATAATGGCTATGATATAAAATCCTACTGTGTGTGAATCAGTGAAACTTCTGACAGCATGAGCAGCCAATAAAGATACATTTGGCTGACTAGAAACATTTCTATGTATCCCTTCCCTTTTTAAAGTGTAACCATTTGTAGCTAAGACAATTCAACTACAGAGGTGAATGCGATATCAGATTGGAGCTGATTAAGCCCACATAAATTGAATAGACAAGTTGCTAAATATGTACGATAATATAATAACTACGTAATAAAGACAGGACGCATCTAATAATTTTTTTTTATTTATTCACTGAACACATCTTTGTATTCACTTTACACCACACCTTTTACAGTAAACTTATATTTCACTCTAGTTAACCCCTGAGTGGGTTATTTTGTAAATATAAAACATCACACTAGCCAGACAGGCTAAGAGTATGTGAATTGCTGAGATATTTTATTGCAAAAAGGTTAATAAAAGTTATGTTTTACTTGAATAATTGAAAAAATGTGCACCCATTAAAATCAAATTCTTCTCTTCTTTTTCTATATTGTTTAGTCTCTTGTATATTGGAGGGTTGCACTTGATCTATGGATTGATGTACTAGTAACGGGACATATATGCCTTACTACCTAGAGTCCATCAAATAGAGCAATATATTTTTTCTAACTTACATAAGATCTGGTGCGGAAACCCCCCCATTTTCCCTTTCTTAAGATTACTGCTGTTTGTCACTGTTTCGCTATGTTCCGCATCGCCAGCAATGGGGACCCAGTGCTGCCTTTGTGGCTTCAACAAAGCATTCCAGGCACTGTCGGGTACCCACAGGGTGAATCATGAAAGTGCATCAAGCTGCAGAGGAGAGGATGCCACCAGGCCGACTACGCAGCGTAGATTGCGGGACTGATGACAGCAGGACTGATTACAGTGTTCTCCCAATAACCTCCCAGCAGCTGGACTCCACACCTGCCCTACAGTGCTGCTGGACCCTGCTGCCTCCTCTCCCCTGTTACACTGCCCCGTCTGGGGCACTGTCACACTCGCCGCCTCCAGGGCTCTCCCTGCCTGATCACACAGTGTCACCGGCACTACTTGACCATGAAGAGGCCGTGCCCTGACAGCAGCTCGGACTCTGACCTGGATGAGACCAGCGAGAATAACTACTCCGGTTGAGTGCTGTGTACCCTGGGGCAGGGTGACAGGGACAGCATCAACACCACATGTACGCAGAAGCACAGTGACACAAGTGTGTCTGTGTTGTAGTAAATAAATTACCCAGTCACACACCATGTATGGGTGTCAATGTTCCCCTGGGACCTGCACCATATGTGTGTGTCATTGTTCTCCCCTATACAATCTATGTAATGTGTATAAGTGGCTCCTTTGTGGTGTAATGTGTATAAGCGGCTCTACTGTGGTGTAACGAGAATACTACTGTGGTGTAACATGTATAAGTGGCTCCTCTGGTGTAACGAGTATACTACTGTGGTGTAACATGTATAAGAGGCTCCTCTGGTGTAACGAGTATACTACTGTGGTGTAACATGTATAAGTGGCTCCTCTGGTGTAACGAGTATACTACTGTGGTGTAACATGTATAAGAGGCTCCTCTGGTGTAACGACTATACTACTGTGGTGTAACATGTATAAGTGGCTCCTCTGGTGTAACGAATATACTATTGTGGTGTAACATGTATAAGTGGCTCCTCTGGTGTAACATGTATACTATTGTGGTGTAAAGTGTGTAAGCAGCTCTACTGTGGTGTAACATGTATAAGCTGCTCTACTGTGGTGTGACGTAAATAAGTGGCTCCTCTGTGGCGTAATGTGTACAAGCATCTCTACTGTGGGGAAGTAGCATTTATATTGAACTCTACTGTGCGGTGTAATGTGAATTTATACTTTTCTGTGGCCATGCCCCTTCCCCATGAAGCCACGCCTCTATATATTTTACTAAGGGGCGCCAAAATATGTATTTGCATACCCAAAAAATTAGGCTAGGGCCAGCTCTGCCCCCCCCCCCCCCCATCCCCCTCACATACCACATTTTTTTCAGCGGTCTCTGCACTTTCCATGTGCTACCCGTTCAGTCATCAGAGCTGCCGCACATGCATGTATAAGGTGAGAGAGGGGGAAGGGGGGTCTGACCACGAGTTGGGGAGTGGTGTCTGGCCACAAGTGAGGGGAGTGGCAGCTCACCACCACCACTGCCAATCCATTCTGTCCCACTGCGGAGAGCCGCAGACCACCTTCATATTCATCCAGTGGCGTAAGTTTGTCCCAGTTGCCCGGAGGCAAGAAAAATATTGGTGCCTCCTATAAATATATATATATATATATATATATATATATATATATCCATTGTAGAAGAGTCGCACTCACATGTCGTTAATAATCACAGTTGCTGGGGTGCAAAATCCAGGAACAGGTCCTATCAGAATAAAGTTCCACGATACATGTGCACAAATAAGGATGCACTCACCAGACTTCTCCAGGATGAAATTGATAGATTTTAATCCAGACAGCACATACTCACAAACAGAAGGTCAACGTTTCGGCTCACAGCAGAGCCTTTGTCAAGACCAAATTACCAGGTTGACATCTCCCTACACACATATTTGCACCTGCATTACAAGCCTGCAGATCCTAACTATGTAGAGCTACTACAAAACCGTTGCAACTAGGCAGATCTATGTAGGGTTCCAGCCACACACTACATAGATCTGCTCAGTCACTCACAAAGCTGATTTATCTGCCAATTAATTTAAAAGTGTCATATCCAGGATTAGTAAGGTGTCTGCTTCCTGTGTATCTATAATAAAGAGGGTGTGATTTGTAATGTGTAGTGACTAGTGGGGAAGTCGGCTACAGAAGAGATACCGGCTGCTGTCAATTAACTTAATTGATTAATGTCGCTGAACACGTGGAACAGGAGGAGAGGTGCCCCCCTTCAAATCAGGAGCCCGGCGGCAGCCTCCCAGAGTTCTGCCTCTGTATTCATCACAACAGTACAGCTAAGTGATTACTGAGACACTGAGCACATCAATTGTTCCTGTCTGCAGCCTACACAGGCTGCAAGGAAGAAAGGGGTCATTCGTTGCAGCATGTGTTATTGTCACAACAACAGGGATAGTTAGTAAGAAACCACAAATAAAATTGAATGTAGAATAGGGGGAGGCAGGGCCGCCTCCAGGCCTACTAGCACCCTAAGCGAGAAAATATAAAAGCGCCCCCCTCCCCCAAACCCTATGCGCGTGCCGAAGGCACGCGCGCTCCAGGGAAAGTGGGTGTGGCCTCTGGGAAAGTGGGCGTGGTCTCATATTACCACACTATAAATATATTTTCACACCCCCTCTACGCACACAATTAGCAGCCTTACACATAACAGCCACAGTAGTGTTCGTTACACACAATGTCTCCAGTATAGTGGCAGATACACATAATGTGCAGTGTCAGATAGACGTAATATGCCCCCCAACAGTGCCAGGTACACATGACATGCCCCGCAGCAGTGCCAGCTACACATGACATGCCCCGCAGCCATGCCAGCTACACATGACATGCCCCCAAGCAGTGTCAGCTACACATGACATGCCCCGCTGCCATGCTAGCTACACATGACATGCCCCGCAGCAGTGCCAGCTACACATGACATGCCCCGCAGCAGTGCCAGCTACACACAATATGCCCCCCAGCAGTGCCAGCTACACATGATAGTGCTCACTTTTTAGGGCAGGGTGCTGATCACAGGGAGGGCACATTTTTAAGTTAGGAGGGCGAAATTCTGTACATACTGTAATGCTTGGTACTCACCTACCCATACGCTAGAGCATGGACAGTGCGCGCCGAAGGCGCGCAGCAAAAATTTAGGGGCGTTGCTTCGTGGAGAAGGTGCGTGGCCACATAATAGTGGCAATTCGTATTACACCACACAGTAGTGCAGCTAATATACATTGCACCAGGTAGAACCTCCTACACACTTTGCGCCAGGCAGAGTACGTTAGACACTTTGCGTCAGGCACAGCACGTTAGACACATTGCGTCAGGCACAGCACATTAGACACATTGCGCCAGGCAGAGCACTGAGACACATTGCGCCAGGCAGAGCACTGAGACACATTGCGCCAGGCAGAGCACTGAGACACATTGCACCAGGCAGAGCACTGAGACACATTGCGCCAGGCAGAGCACTGAGACACTTTGAGCCAGGCAGAGCACGTTAGACACTTTGTGCCAGGCAGAGCACTGAGACACATTGCCTAGCCACAGACGCCTAGCGGAAACACTACATGATATGCTCCCCAGCCGTGCCAGCTACACGTGACATGCCCCCCAGCCGTGCCAGCTATACGTGACATGCCCCCCAGCAGTGCCAGCAACACGTGACATGCCCCCAGCAGTGCCAGCAACACGTGACATGCCCCCCAGCAGTGCCAGCAACACGTGACATGCCCCCCAGCAGTGCCAGCAACACGTGACATGCCCCCCAGCAGTGCCAGCAACACGTGACATGTCCCCCAGCAGTGCCAGCAACACGTGACATGCCCCCCAGCAGTGCCAGATACACGTGACATGCCCCCCAGCCGTGCCAGCTACACGTGACATGCCCCCCAGCAGTGCCAGCAACACGTGACATGCCCCCCTAGCAGTCCCAGCAACACGTGACATGCCGCCCAGCAGTGCCAGATACACGTGACATGCCCCCCAGCAGTGCCAGATACACGTGACATGCCCCCCAGCAGTGCCAGATACACGTGACATGCCCCCCAGCAGTGCCAGATACATAAATGCCCCTACAGTGCCAAATAAATGCCCCCACAGTGCAAGATAAATAAATGCCCCCACAGTGCCGATATGCCCCCCAGCAGTGCCAGATACATAAATGCCCCCACAGTGCCAGATACATAAATGCCCCCAGTGCCAGATAAATAAATGCCGCCACAGTGCCAGATAAATATATGCCCCCTCAGTGCAGATATGCCCCCGCAGTGCCACATACATAAATGCCCCCAGTGCCAGATACATAAATGCCCCCACAGTGCGAGATACATAAATACCCCTACAGTGCCAAATAAATGCCCCCACAGTGCAAGATAAATAAATGCCCCCACAGTGCCGATATGCCCCCCAGCAGTGCCAGATACATAAATGCCCCCACAGTGCCAGATACATAAATGCCCCCAGTGCCAGATAAATAAATGCCCCCACAGTGCCAGATAAATATATGCCCCCACAGTGCCAGATAAATATATGCCCCCACAGTGCCAGATACATAAATGCCCCCAGTGCCAGATACATTAATGCCCCCACAGTGCCAGATACATAAATGCCCAAACAGTGCCAGATACATAAATGCCCCCACAGTGCAGATATAACCCCACAGTGACAGATATGACCCCACAGTGACAGATATGCCCCCACACAGTGCCAGTGCCCCCACAGTGACAGATATGACCCCACAGTGACAGATATGACCCCACAGTGACAGATATGACCCCACACAGTGCCAGTGCCCCCACAGTGCAGATATGACCCCACAGTGACAGATATGACCCCACAGTGACAGATATGCCCCCACACAGTGCCAGTGCCCCCACAGTGACAGATATGACCCCACAGTGACAGATATGACCCCACAGTGACAGATATGACCCCACACAGTGCCAGTGCCCCCACAGTGCAGATATGACCCCACAGTGACAGATATGACCCCACACAGTGCCAGTGCCCCCACAGTGCAGATATGACCCCACACAGTGCCAGTGCCCCCACGGTGCAGATGACCCCACAGTGCAGATATGACCCCACAGTGACAGATATGCACCCACATAAATGCCCCACAGTGCCAGATACATAAATGCCCCCACAGTGCCAGATAAATATATGCCCTCACAGTGCCAGATAAATATATGCCCCCACAGTGCCAGATACATAAATGCCCCCAGTGCCAGATAAATAAATGCCCCCACAGTGCCAGATAAATATATGCCCCCACAGTGCCAGATAAATATATGCCCCCACAGTGCAGATATGTCCCCACAGTGCCAGATACATAAATGCCCCCAGTGCCAGATACATAAATGCCCCCACAGTGCCAGATACATAAATGCCCCCACAGTGCCAGATACATAAATGCCCCCACAGTGCAGATATGACCCCACAGTGACAGATATGCCCCCACACAGTGCCAGTGCCCCCACAGTGACAGATATGACCCCACAGTGACAGATATGACCCCACACAGTGCCAGTGCCCCCACAGTGCAGATATGACCCCACAGTGACAGATATGACCCCACACAGTGCCAGTGCCCCCACAGTGCAGATATGACCCCACACAGTGCCAGTGCCCCCACAGTGCAGATGACCCCACAGTGCAGATATGACCCCACAGTGACAGATATGCACCCACACAGTGCCAGTGCCCCCACAGTGCAGATATGACCCCACAGTGACAGATATGCACCCACACAGTGCCAGTGCCCCCACAGTGCAGATATGACCCCACACAGTGCCAGTGCCCCCACAGTGCAGATGACAACACAGTGCAGATATGACCCCACAGTGACAGATATGCACCCACACAGTGCCAGTGCCCCCACAGTGCAGATATGACCCCACAGTGCAGATATGATCCCACAGTGACAGATATGCACCCACACAGTGCCAGTGCCCCACAGTGTAGATATGACCCCACAGTGACAGATATGCACCCACACAATGCCAGTGCCCCCACACAGTGCCAGTGCCCCCACAGTGCAGATATGACCTCACAGTGACAGATATGACCCCACACAGTGCCAGTGCCCCCACAGTGCAGATGACCCCACAGTGCCAGATATGCCCCCACAGTGACAGATATGCCCCCACACAGTGCCAGTGCCCCCACATTGACAGAAATGTCCACACAGTGCCAGTGCCCCCACATTGACAGATATGCCCCCACAGTGCAGATGCCCCCACAGTGCCAGATATGCCCCCACAGTGTCAGATATGACCCCACAGTGACAGATAGGCCCCCACACAATGACAGTGCCCCCACATTGACAGATATACCCCCACAGTGCTGATGATCCCACAGTGACAGATATGCCCCCACACAGTGCCCGATGATCCCCACAATACCTGCGGCGGCGCTGGGAGGGGAAGTGCTACCATCTGAGGGCACCGACTGTCTGTTGGTGTTCCCGGCCGCTTGAGCGCTCTACATGCGCGCTGCCGGCGTCTGACGTCAGACGCTGGCGCCGCGCAGCGCACACACAGTCAAAGGCCGGGGACGGCGGGGAGAGCTGCAGCGTACAGGGCCGGCTCCAGGTATGACTATGGCGGCGCCCATTAAGGGTGGCGCCCCGCGCGGCCGCTCTATCCGAACATGCCTGGAGCCGGCCCTGGGGGGAGAGATAAGGTGGGTATACATAGTGTAGAATGGGGTTGGTGGGTATACATGGTGTTTATAGTGTGTGTGTGTGTGTGTGTGTGTGTGTGTGTGTGTGTGTGTGTGTGTGTGTGTGTGTGTGTGTGTGTATAAATAGCAACCAAAATAAACAAACAGCGTTACTCTGGACTATTACAAACCAACTCGGAACACAATGGTGTGTCGTTAAAAAGTGCACTAAAGATCGGAAACACTGATTGTGTTACACCATTGTGTTACGAGTTGGTTTGTAATAGATCAGTGTCCCACCATTTCCATTTGCTGCTACATGTCCCCACAGATACCAGATGCCTTGCTGGTATCTGCGGAGGGTACCCAGCGAGTGTACAATGAAAGATCCACTGAGCGCTGGACCTAGCTACTTACAGAAAAATATACACACAAACGTATACAGAACCCCCCCTCCCCCCATGAAAATCCTGCGTTTGCCCCTGCAAAGCTCTGCCTCCCCTGCGGACTGCTCTGAATCAAAGGGATAGCTGCGGCACGCAGAATCCCATGTGTGACAGGCTGCTGCCTCTTCCTGAACAAGAGAGGAGGCACTGCTTATACTGCACATATCTGGTAGGTGAAAGCCCCACCCTGTAAGGTGAGTACACCCTCACTGTAACTCCCTGTCACTTCCCCTGCCTTCACTCTTCTTGTAACTCACTGTCAGTGCCCCTGCCGTCATTCTCCCTGTAAATCCCCGTCAGCGTCCCTGCCCTCATCCTCCCTGTAACTCCCCCTCTTTTGTGACGCACGCTGACCCTTTATGAGTTAAGGCAGACCAAAGATACACAAAAAAAAAAAAAAAATGAAGAGAATTTTTACAGTCCTCCAAGTGAAAGATCCAATTCGTTCAGTCCAAAAAGACACCATAATATATGCCCTCATTCAGACCACGGGGGCATACCGTGTCCAGCTGATGAATCCACATCGCCTCGCGATGAAGTAATAACTTAGCCCTATCGCCTCCCTTATTGAGGGGAGCAACACGATCAATGATCATACATTTTAATGATGCCAGGATATGGCGTGCCTCGTAAAAATGTCTGGCTACCGGTTTATCAGAATGTCCATCCGTCAGTGCTGTTCTAATGGATAAGCGATGATTCGCCATCCTCTCACGGAATGAGCGAATAGTTTTTCCCACGTACATTAGGGAGCACGGGCAAGTGAGTGTATAGATCATAAAGTCAGAGGTGCAGCTTACCCTATGGCGGATTTTAATTTTGCGTCCAGTATGTGGGTGGTGGAAATATTCACCTGACATCATGCTTCTACAGGTCGTGCAGTTTATACAGTGATAGCACCCTGTTTTCTGTGTCCTCAACCTCGACTCATGCCCTGGTGTTGGTGATCTCATAGGCTGCATCAATATGTCTTTTAAGTTACGTCCCCTTTTAAAGCTGATTAAAGGCTTATCTGGTAAGTGCTTAGAGAGTGTCGGATCGCTCTTCACCATCGGCCAGAGATTCTTCACAGCCAGAGCCGGATTAAGGGGGGGGCGGGCCTGGGGGTCAGTACCCCAGGCCCCCTTTCTAAAAGGGACCCCCGCCACAGGGTTGGCGGTAATGGATTTGTTTATAGCTCTTTGTCATAACAATGTTTTTAATATTTAATTAGCTGTTTAAACCACACATTACACAAACCACACCACTAACATTATTGTAACACTCATTTTCACATTGCTAGTTGGGCCACTTCCTTGTGTCTGCCACCCAGGCTGAAAGTTGCCAGCCAGCTCCTGCTGGGGAGACATAGTTGTATATTCAATTGTCGGAACTTCCAACAAGTCGAAAAACACATGGATGAGCTGAATCCTTTTGTTTTTGACCCTGCCGCAGTCATTCATTTTCGCCCATAATAGAGGGCGGAAATGCATGGTCGGAATGGGAGGGGAAACGGGCGGAAACGGCCCGCTATTGAATACTGACATGTCTGATCCTCTCCGTCGTAGAGGATCCGACTGTAATTGAATATACCCCACAGAGAGGAATGAGTGCGTCACCAGCAGCAGAGTAAAAAGTAAGCTGGTTGAATTGCTTTTTTGTTTTTCATCTATTTTATTCCATTCCTATCTAAAATTTGAATTTTTGGCTCTGGGTCGTGTGTGTGTGTGTGTGCGTGTGTATGTCTAATGTGCGTAATTCATCTGCCTGCATTTTTTATTAGGGGCCCTACTGTTTGAAGTGCCTCGGGCCCCCCATAGCCTTAATCCAGCTCTGGTCCATCCTGCTTCTTATCCTCTCCACCCTTTCATAAATCAGGTAAGTATCTGGGGTGATTTTTACTGTGAAGCAGATACACTTTGAAAGGGGGTGTTCTTTACAATATGGTCGTGTTGACTAAGTGTGTGTGTGTGTGTGTGTGTGTGTGTGTGTGTGTGTAACTGTAAATATATATGTACTTGTCTGTATGCATGTACTGTATGTGTATCTACTTATCTATCTGTGTTCTTGTGGTGTCAGACTGCAGACATCGGGGCTCCATCCCAACAACCCTGTACCCATTGCAGTTCCATCTCAACAATCCCCCCAGCGCTCTGATACTTACCCCAGAGACTGGTCATTGGGACTCGCACTTTAAGTAGATGGGTCAGCCTGGCACAATTATTATGTGCATTTATCATTTTGGGGGAGATTTTATACAGTATATAGAAAGAGAAGCCCAGCACTCCATCCTCTTATGCGCATCTACTTGCTCCAGTGCCCTCCATTGGTGTATGAGAATGTAAATATGGAGAGGTTAAGGCGGCACTCAGAAGACGTTGCTATTTAATATGTATTTTTTGTATCCGACATATGTTTCAGGTTGGAGCCCGTCGTCAGGGATGAAAGTACATAGCAGCGCTATTGTATTGTACATTCATCCCTGACGATGGGCTGCTGCCCGAAACATGTCGGATGCATTGTCCTCCGAGTGCCGCCTCAACACCCCTCTCTCTTTATATAAATATATATCTCCTTGAGAAAGTCAGTTTGACGGAACAGGTTGGATTAGAGAGTATTTTTATATACTCTTTTCTGTTTCAAAGCCTGCACGGGTGTAGACAGTTCAAGGTTGATGCTTGGTACTAGGGCTGCACTTATCAGACCATGTTGATTTTAGTGTGCTCCAGCTCAGTCGGGAGCCGTCCACCACAGTGCAGGTCTTGGTGTTTCACCAGCGGATTGAACATGGGCACACCACTAATAAGTGGTGAAGTTGTGAAATAATAACTACAGCGTCCAGTATGAACTGCATATAGCGGGTTTTTACGCTACATGATGAGCTTGATTGTGACTTCCCCGCATTGTAATGTGGTCACCAGGGACCCTCACAAGGTGCAAATACAGAACTGAGGGATATGAAGTGGCAATTTGGGGGATGTGGTCTCAGCGCATGTAATGTGCACTGATACTGCTTCCCCCCTTCTTGCTATGCGGTACAGATGAAGGGAATCTGGATTTTTAAATATGTTTAATATTCCCAATCCCCTGCGACCTCTGAGGGATCGGGGAATTGCCGCAATCCATCGCTGGTGTATGGAGGGGCTTTAGTAAGATAGGGCTGGTAGGTAATGGATTTGTTTATAGCTCTTTGTCATAACAATGTTTTTAATATTTAATTAGCTGTTTAAACCACACATTACACAAACCACACCACTAACATTATTGTAACACTCATTTTCACATTGCTAGTTGGGCCACTTCCTTGTGTCTGCCACCCAGGCTGAAAGTTGCCAGCCAGCCCCTGCTGGGGAGACATAGTTGTATATTCAATTGTCGAAACTTCAAACAAGTCGAAAAACACATGGATGAGCGGAATCCATTTGTTTTTGACCCTGCCGCAGTCATTCATTTTCGCCCATAATAGAGGGCGGAAATGCATGGTCGGAATGGGAGGGGAAACGGGCGGAAACGGCCCGCTATTGAATACTGACATGTCTGATCCTCTCCGTCGGAGAGGATCCGACTGTAATTGAATATACCCCACAGAGAGGAATGAGTGTGTCACCAGCAGCAGAGTAAAAAGTAAGCTGGTTGAATTGCTTTTTTGTTTTTCATCTATTTTATTCCATTCCTATCTAAAATTTGAATTTTTGTCTCTGGGTCGTGTGTGTGCGTGTGTATGTCTAATGTGCGTAATTCAACTGCCTGCATTTTTTATTAGGGGCCCTACTGTTTGAACTGACCCGGGCCCCCCATAGCCTTAATCCAGCTCTGTTCACAGCTTGTCATATCATAGGGCCAGCAGTATCAAAGGTCGTCGTCACGACAAATGGAGTGCCATTCCGGACTTTCCCCCTCCGCTGCATTATGGTCAACTCTCCCTGTCCAGGACATAGGCTGCTCACCTGGGCAGACCAGGTGAGCAGTCTTATGTCCCAGAGCAATGGGTGGAGGAAAAAGTAAAAAAAAAAAATCTTTGTAGTGCATGATCCCTGAGCTCCCAGCCCTCAGCCAGGGTCAATTCTGTGGGCGAGCGTGATCAGTGTGATCACCCCCCTCCCCACCTGTCCAGGAAAAGGCAGAGGCTCAGCATTAGCAGCAGCCTCTCTGCCTAACTGTAGCATATGCTGTGCTCCTAGGATGAGAGCTTATGCTGCTGCCCAGTAAAGAGGGATGGTGGTGGGAGTGCGGCAGACCAGCGTCCCTGCTGGGCCACTCCATAAGTCCCAGGCCCGGGTAATTAGTACCCGCTCCCCCCCCCTCTCTGCGTCACTGCCGACATCCTACAGCCGCTGCAGCTGGAGTAACGGAGGAGAAGGGAGAGGAGAAGCAGCGGCTGAGCCGGGACCTCCTGCAGGTGCCAGGGCCGCACTGTGAAGGGAATGTGGGCTGTACCTGGCATAGGGGGTTATTCAAAGAATAAACCTGCAGCCAGATCTGCGTTCATCTCTGCACATGCTGAGGGCCATCCAGTACAAGGCAAGGCCTCCCAGCATGTGTGGCGCCGCCTCCCGATGCATCCGCAATTTGATTGAGGATGCATCTGATCTAAGGTTGACCCCTGGCAGCGCTAGCCGGAAGTTACTCCACAGATAAAGGCATTGCCTCTGTGCGAAGCTTTTGTATTTGTGTGTGGGGGGGGGGGGGGCGCGGTACTGACATGCAGGGCGGACTATCCCTGTGCTGGGCGTCCCCCCGCATGTCTGAGTTTACGATCGTAGCTGTGCTAAATTTAGCACAGCTACGATCAACTCGGAATGACCCCCAATGTGTATAATGGGCTGTATCTGGCATAATGTGTATAATGGGATGTATCTGGCATAATGTGTATAATGGGCTCTACTCTGGCGTAACGTGTATAAGTGGCTCTCCTTTATGGCGTAATGTGTATAAGGGTACTACTGTGCAGTGTAATGTGAATAATGGACACTACTGTGCGGTGTAATGTGAGCAACGGCACTACTGTGCGGTGTAATGTGAGTAACGGACACTACTGTGCGGTGTAATGTGAGTAACGGACACTACTGTGCGGTGTAATGTGAATAACGGACACTACTGTGCGGTGTAATGTGAGCAACGGCACTACTGTGCGGTGTAATGTGAGTAACGGACACTACTGTGCGGTGTAATGTGAGTAACGGACACTACTGTGCGGTGTAATGTGAATAACGGACACTACTGTGCAGTGTAATGTGAATAACGGACACTACTGTGCAGTGTAATGTGACTAACGGACACTGCTGTGTGGCGTAATATGACTAACAGACACTGCTGTGCGGTGTAATGTGAATAACAGACACTGCTGTGTGGTGTAACGTGACTAATGGACACTGCTGTGCGGTGTAACGTGACTAACGGACACTGCTGCATGGTGTAATGTTGTGCAGGGTAATGTGAACTGGTACTATTCTGTGGCCCTATATTTTTGGCGCGCGCCTTCGGCGCGCACTGTCCCTGGCCACAGGAAAGTGTTGCCCAGAGCTCTTCAAGATCTAGAACTGGCCCTGTCATCGATTTTAAATGTGAATAAGGGGCACTATTATGTGGCGTAATATGAATCAGGGGCACTACGTTTGGGTTAATGTGCATAAGATTGTAATACTGTGTGGCATAATTTGAATTATGGGTACCATTGTGGTGACGCCCCTTCCTTGTGTGACCACACCCCCTTTTGCAGTGCGCACTATCCCTTTTTTATGGATGGGATGGCGCAAATGTATTATTTGCAGGGGGCGCCAAACACTCTAGCACCTGCCCTGTATATATACTGGGCATGTGTATAAGCGGCACTGCTACAGTGGGCATGTATATAAGCAGCACTGCTACCGTGGGCATGTGTATAAGTGGCACTGCTACCGTGGGCATGTGTATAAGTGGCACTGCTACCGTGGGCATGTGTATAAGTGGCACTGCTAACGTGGGCATGTGTATAGGCGGCACTGCTACTGTTGTCACTATTACATACCCTCCAACATTTTACACATAAAAACGGTACAAATTCGAAAGGGGGCGTGGCCACTAGTATAGGGGGCGTGGTCACACCCCTATTCCTATACTTTCAATGGAAGTTTGGAGAGCCAAAATCGGTACTGACCATAAAAAAAGGTACTGTACCTGCCAAAAAGGTACAGTTGGAGGGGATGTTATTATGTGTATAAGCGGCACTGATATGGTGGGCATATGTATAAAGGGCACTTCTATTGTGGCCATTTTTATTATTACTACATGCGGTGTAATGACAATAACATTGTGCTACTGTGTGGCGTATTTTGAATTGGGGTGCTATTGTGTGGCCATGCCCCTTCCTTGTGATACCACACCTTCTTTTTGGAGGCGCATGCTGTCCCATTATTAAGTATTGTAGAGAGGGCGCAAATTTATAGTTTGCAGGGAGGCGCTATACACCCTAGCACCGACCCTGCAAGTGGGGTCCTGAGGACCGAGTTTGAGAACCACTGGTCTATATGAAACTGCACAGTCTTCTTGATAAGTACAGATATGCCCCTAGCATTACCTGAAAAAGTAGCATGAATCACATGACCAACCCAGGTTTTTTAAGCACTAAAACCTTGCTGCCAGTTAGATGGGTCTCTGACAAGCATATTACATCAGCCTGATATTTTTTAACCTGCGACAGGAACAATAACCGTTTAATCTTGTCGTTCAATCCTCTAACATTCCAGACGAGCAGGCAGAGTCCATCAGAAACAGCAGCCATAAAAGATGGAGAGAAATGAGACAGTAGGATGGAGTAGAAAAAAATAAAACAGACAAGCGTGATAGCTCACTATAACAAGCCAAACCATATGACCAGGACAGGTAGCAAACAATAATAAAAACCTGTGGACATATATCACTGGAGCAATTCCCTGTAACATTTGCAAAACATAGAAAGACGCACATGAAATAAAAAACTGATGGCAAGGGAAAAAAACTATACCTGCCCACTCCCACCCTGTATAACCTTGTAAACGCCACAGGTTACTATTCCAAATAGATTGTCACATGGTCCCAAAGGTTTATGGGAAAGTTCCTCTCCACGAAGGGAAACTAGAGGTTGTGTCTATTGCTCCTTTCGTGATCAGGACCTGGAAGTGACATTATGAGAGGGCAGGAGAGAAGGACTACCCCAAAAAAACATAACCAAACCACAAAGCTAAAAAACAGCAACCGTCCCTAAAAAAGAAAAGGCAATTAAGGGATAGGGGATGTCAGAAACCCCTACACTATAATCAGCAGGGACTCCTCACTAACAATAACAAAATATAGCTCCCTCATGCTGTAAAACATGTAATACAAACACGCAGAGGGAGGAAAAACTGCAGCAATATTCAAAAAGACATACAGTATAAACAAATATTAGCAGAAGAGAATTCAATAGCAAGACCATGACCCAGAAACTCCCATAACATATTTAAAAAAATATTTTTTTTTATATGTTAGCAGTGATAAGTGCAAGGTGATAAACGCACCAGCCAGTCAGCTCCAATATGTAAATTAACAGTTAGGAGCTGATTGGCTAGTGCGTTTATCACCTTGCACTTATCACTGGTTTATCACTTCCTTATGCCTTCTCCAGGTTAATACATCTGCCCCAGGGTTTGATTCATGGGAAAATTAACCGGTTTTCACAGCTGGAGCTATTAAATTATTCTTCATTTTCCTAACATGGTAAACCCTGGGTTAAGGAGCGCTAGCCCATAGATTGGCAAGTAAGTTAAAAAAATTGGGAACATTAAAAACCAACTGTGTTATTGTGGTGTTGACTAAACCTCACTTTTTATTTAGTAGCCTAATTAAAGGTGCAAGTGGCAGTGTAAATACTAGCAATGTAGCATTATGGCACATGGAGTTCAAAGTCGGACTATACTAAAATAGGATTTTGATAACCTACCGGTAAATCCTTTTCTCCTGGTCCGTAGCGGATGCTGGCGCCCACTTCATAACCATGGGGTATAGACGGGATCCGCAGGAGTCATGGGCACTCTAAAGACTTTTCATTGGGTGTCAACTGGCTCCTCCCTCTATGCCCCTCCTCCAGACCTCAGTTGTAGGAACTGTGCCCAGGGAGACTGACATTTAAAGGAAAGGAATTACTTAACTAGTGGTGAGATATCTACCAACTCACACCCTCAACCATGCCGCGCACATGGCATTCAACATAAGACACGCCAACAGGCATGAACTAATAGCAGCAATATGCTGAACCAAGGTAACACAACTTGTGTAACTGTAATAACTAAACTGCAGGTAAAGTACGCACTGGGACGGGCGCCCAGCATCCTCTACGGACTTGGAGAAAAGGATTTACCGGTAGGTTATCAAAATCCTATTTTCTCATACGTCCTAGAGGATGCTGGGGTCCACTTCATGACCATGGGGTTTATACCAAAGCTCCAGTACGGGCGGGAGAGTGCGGATGACCCTGCAGCACCGATTGACCGAACTTGAGGTCCTCATCGGCCAAGGTGTCAAACTTGTAGAATTTTGCAAATGTGTTTGACCCTGACCAAGTAGCTGCTCGGCAAAGTTGTAATGCCGAGACCAACCGGGCAGCCGCCCAGGAGGAGCCCCCTTCCTAGTAGAATGGGCCGTCACCGACATCGGTAACGGCAATCCAGCCGTAGAATGAGCTTGTTGAATCGTACCTCTGATCCAGCGCGCAATAGTCTGCTTGGAAGCAGGACACCCAATCTTGGGAGCATACAGGACAAACAAAAACCTCTGTTTTCCGTATTCGAGCTGTTCTAGCGACATAAATCTTCAAAGCTCTAACCACATCTAGAGACTTTGACTCAGCGAACGTGTCAGTAGCAACTGGCACCACAATAGGTAGGTTTATGTGGAGAGAGGAAACCACCTTTGGAAGAAAATGTTGACGAGTTCTCAACTCTGCCCTATCTTCATGGAAGATCAGGTAAGAGCTCTTGTGGGACAAGGCCCCCAATTCAGACACCCGCCTTGCGGATGCCAACGCCAAAAGCATCACCACTTTCCAAGTGAGAAACTTCAACTCTATTTCTTGTAGAGGCTCAAACCAACCTGATTGAAGGAAGTGCAACACACATTAAGGTCCCATGGTGCCACTGGAGGCACAAATGGAGGCTGGATGTGCAGAAACCCTTTCACGAATGTCTGAACTTCTGGAAAGGAGGCTAATTGTTTTTGAAAGAAATCTGGACCTTGATTGACCCCAATCTAAGGCCCACATCCACACCAGCCTGCAGAAAATGGAGAAAACATCCCAACTCAAACTCTTCCGTAGGAGCCTTCTTGGATTCACACCAAGACACATATTTTCTCCAAATACGGTGGTAATGTTTAGACGTTACTACTTTCCTGGCCTGAATAAGAGTGGGGATGACTTCCTTGGGAATACCTTTTTGGGCTAGGATCCAACGCTCAACAGACATGCCGTCAAATGTAGCTGCGGTAAGTCTTGATACACACATGGCCCCTGCTGTAGTAGGTCCTCTCGAGGAGGAAGAGGCCGAGGATCTATGAGCAACTCCTGAAGATCTGGATACCCTGCCCTCCTTGGCCAGTCTGGGGCAATGAATATTGCTCAAACTCTTGTTCTTATTATTATTTTGAGTACTTTTGGAATCAGTGGAAGTGGAGGGAAAACATATACCGACCGAAACACCCACTGGGTCACCAGTGTATCCACTGCTATTGCTTGAGGGTCTCTCGACCTGGAACAATATCTCTGAGACTTCTTGTTTAGACGAGATGCCATCATGTCTACTTGAGGAACTCCCCAAAGACACGTCACCTCTGCGAAGACTTCTTGGTGGAGGCCCCACTCTCCTGGATGGAGATCGTGCTTGCTGAGGAAGTCTTCTTCCCATTTGTCCACTCCCGGAATGCAAATTGCTGACAGAGCTCTAACATGTCTTTCTGCCCAGAGGAGAATCCTTGTCACCTCTGCCATTGCCGCTCTACTTTTCGTTCCGCCTTGCCTGTTTATGTACGCGACTGCTGTTACATTGTCCGACTGGATCTGCACGGGATCTTGAAGAAGATGTACTGCTTGTAGAAGGCCGTTGTAAATGGCTCTCAATTCCAGAACGTTTATGTGAAGGCAGGCTTCCTGACTTGACAATTTTCCTTGGAAGCTTTCTCCCTGTGTAACAGCTCCCCAGCCTCGGAGACTTGCATCCGTGGTTATTAGGACCCAGTCGTGAATCCCAAACCTGCGTCCCTCTAGTAGGTGAGAACTGTGTAGCCACCACAGGAGCGAATTCCTGGCTTTGGGGGACAGGATTATTTTCCGGTGTATGTGTAGGTGGCATCCGGACCACTTGTCCAACAGGTCCCACTGGAATACTCTGGCATGAAATCGGCCAAACTGTATGGCCTCGTAGGCCGCTACCATTTTCCCCAACAACCGAATGCATTGATGGATTGACTCGCTTGTTGGTTTCAATATTTGTTTGACCATTTTCTGGATTTCCAGAGCCTTTTCCACTGGAAGAAATACTCTCCGTACTTCTGTGTCCAGAATCATCCCTAAAAAGGACAAACTTGACGTCGATTCCAACTGCGACTTTGGAAAATTCATGATCCAACCGTGTTGTTGTAGCATTGACAGAGAGAGTGCGATGTTCTGCACCAACTGTTGCCTGGATCTCGCTTTTATCAGGAGATCGTCCAGATAAGGAATTATATTGACTCCTTTTTAACGAAGGAGGACCATCATCTCCGCCATCACCTTGGTGAATACCCTCGGTACCGTGGAGAGTCCGTACGGCAACGTCTGAAACTGGTAATGGCAATTCTGTACTGCGAATCTCAGATAAGCTTGGTGAGGAGGATAAATGGGAACATGCAAGTAAGCATCTTTTATGTCTACTGACACCATGAAGTCCCCCTCTTCCGGACTGGATATCACTACCCTCAGGGATTCCATCTTAAACTTGAACCTATTCAGGTAGAGATTCAGATTTTTCAGGTTTAAAATCGGTCTGACCGAGCCGTCCGGCTTCGGAACCGCGAAGAGGCTTGAATAAAAAAACCTTCTCCTTACTGTGCCAAGGGTACCAGGACAATGACCTGACCCTGACATAATTTTTGAATTGCCGTTGTTACTGCCTCTCTTCCCGGAAGAGAAGCTGGCAAGGTCGATTTGAAGAATCGGCATGGGGGGACGTCTTGAAACTCTAGTTTGTACCCATGGGACACTATTTGTAAGACCCATTGGTCCAGGCCAGATTGAATCCAGATTTGGCTGAAAAGTTTCAGACGTGCTCCCACCCGAGTGGACTCCCGCAAGGGAGCTCCAGCGTTATGCTGCATATTTGGCAGAAGCAGGGGTGGACTTCTGCTCATGCGATCTGGGAGACGCTGCGGATTTCTTTCCTTTCCCCTTCCCCTACCTGCAAAAAAAGGGGAGACCTTTGGCCTTTTTGTATTTGTTGGGCCGAAAGGACTGTATGTGAGAGTGGTGTCTTTTTCGCCGGTGTAGGAGCATAAGGCAAGAATGTCGACTTACCTGCGGTAGCCGCCGAGACTAGCGCATCCAGCCCATCACCAAACAAGGCCTTACCTTTATACGGTCGAGCATCCATAT
This sequence comes from Pseudophryne corroboree, assembly GCF_028390025.1. Classification (NCBI taxonomy): domain Eukaryota; kingdom Metazoa; phylum Chordata; class Amphibia; order Anura; family Myobatrachidae; genus Pseudophryne; species Pseudophryne corroboree. The sequence continues at coordinate 646,131,151 of NC_086447.1, read as the reverse complement.
TTTATTTTGGAATCTACATCAGCATTCCACTGGCGAATCCACAACGCCCTCTGAGCCGATACTGCCATGGTAGCGGTTCTTGATCCCAAGTCACCAATATATTTCATGGATTCTAGTACGTACGAAGCAGCGTCTTTGATATGACCTAACGTTAGGAGTATCTCATCTCCATGTATTGTGTCAATGTCTAATGACAAGTTTTCTGACCACTTTTCAATAGCACTACTCACCCACTCACAGACAATGGTAGGCCTGAGTAGTGTCCCATTGGCCACATCAATAAATCACCTCACTCACTTGCAGTCTGTCGGTTTCTTAAGTGAAGCCATTCCAGGCGCAGGGAGAAACACCTTTTCTCTTTTATGACAGGGCCCTGTCTAAAATGCGGGGTGACTCCCACCTTTTTTGGAAAAAGGTAAGCTGCCTGAATTCCTTTTGGAAATCTGAAATTTCTTTTCAGGTTAAATAAGACCTGAGGTGGAGGGAAAATTACATTAACTTCTTTACTAAAGTAAACCCTCTCCTTGTGATAAATGAAGGGGCTTCGTAACTTCTAACACCTCCTTTATAGCTAAAATGTGTTTTGAATGCTTTTTTTGCTAACTTAGGACCTATTCCCCTGGAATCACTAGTGTTGACACAGGAATCAGAGTCCGTGTCTGTATCAGTTTGTACTACTTGTGCAAATTTGTATGTGACTCAGAAAGGTCCCTGTGGATGAAAGGCAGAACTGTTAAAAATCACATCTTCAACAGATTATTTTCATTTTCTGTATGATATTCAGTTCAACCTCTTACTGATATGATTCACACTATCATGTAACCTTTCACCCAGTTAGGCTCTTGGTGTCATATTACACCTCTGTGTCCCTAACATGTCTCCACAGAGTTCCCTGCCACAGACATCACACACGTGCAGAACCACACCACAGACACTCCGGGATTTATAGGGGACAGACCCACAGTAAAATCTGTCAGAGGGACACAGATGGGATTTGCCAGTTCACAACCCAGCGCCAGTAACACAATGTCTGTGAACACAAAATGCCCACTGACATTCAGCGCTTTTATAATGTTAATTACACAATTATATAGCACCAAATTCACTGTGGGCCCCCCCTGTCAGTAGTGGAGGAGGAGGAGCGGTGTCTATTCAGCCTGAGGAGAGAAAGAAAATGGCGCTGAGCAGTGTGCTGGCTGACTGAGGAGGAAGTTCCACTCTTCAATAGTGTGTTTCTCCTCAGCTTTTAGGAGGTAATTTTTTATACTGGTGGGGGTAGGACTGTGCCTCAGCAACTTATGTCCCTTATTTATGCCAGTTTCCATAGGTTTCATGCTGCCCAGGGCGCTCCCCCCCACGCCCTGCACCCTGCAGTGCCTGTGTATGTGTGGGCAACATGGCGCGCTGCGCTCCCGCCAGCCGTGCTGTACCTTCAGCCGTCACTTTCTTGAGTGAAGATCTGTCTTCTAACACTCACCTGTCTTCTGACATCTGGCTCTGTGAGGGGGGTGACGGCGTGCTGTGGGAGTGAGCATGTAGGCACGGCTAGCATTCAGTTCCCTTCAGGAGCTAATGGTGTCCTGTCAGCCAGAAGCAGAGCCATGAAACTCTTTAGGAAGTTGGTTCCTACTTCTGCCCACTCAGTCCCACGAAGCAGGGAGTCTGATGCCAGCAGATCTCCCTGAACATAAAAACCCTAACATAAGTCTTTTCAGAGAAACTCAGTAGAGCTTCTCTGGAGTGCATCCAGTCTGCCTATCTGTATTATTGCTTTCAATCAGAAGTACAGTAGATAACTGGTCCAGCACTGCCAGGTACTACATGCTGGCTTCTATGGACTGCATCGTTGGAGCCCCTAGATAGGGGCATCTCTATCCCTTGGCCAGGATAGCTGCCACCAGGGATGCCAGCCAAATTGGGGCACTGTCACCCATGTTCAGGGGTTAGATGCACACCCGGATGCGGCATGAACCTCCATACAGATTCGGCATCCACTTTTATCAAAAGCCACGATCACAACCACGTTCCTGTCACACTATTGGTCAGGGTAAAATATATTTCTATCTATCTATCTATCGCACACATACTATATGTGTATGTGTGTGTGTGTGTGTGTGTGTGTGTGTGTGTGTGTGTGTGTGTGTGTATATATATATATGCATTATATATATTTGTTATATATATGGAACCCCCGGTAACTCCTGCATTTGTCCCTGATAAACCCTGCTGGTAGTGCACAGGAGGACTACTATTGTGTGGCATAATGTGTAAGGGGCACTACTATTGTGTGGCATAATGTGTATAAGGAGTTCTACTCTATAGCGTAATGTGAATAAGGGGCTCTAGTATGTGGCTTTGCTTGTGTAAGGGGTACTGCTATGGTACTACTGTGAGGCGTAATGTGTATAAGGGGCAGTGATGTGCGGTGAGGTATATGGTTCAGGATGTACTGGGTAGTACCAGAGCCAGATTTACACACAATGGGGGAGATGTACTAAGCCTGAAAAGTGATAAATATCACTGTGATAAAGCACCAGCCAATCGGCTCCTAGCTGCCATGTTACAGGCTGTGTTTGAAAAATGACAGTTAGGAGCCGATTGGCTGGTACTTTATCACTGTGATATTTATCACTTTTCAGGCTTAGTACATCTGGCCCAATATGAGACCGAGGGTTCATGTGGGCATTATACACAGGTGCAGCAGTATATAACCCCATATAAATGGTGGTATATGTTATCATAGGAGTAGTAGTAGGAGATATATTTAAAGGGCACACATATAACTCGAAACACTACTCCTATGGTAACAGACACTACTCCTATGATAACATATACCAGCATTTACCTGGCTGAAGAAATTAGACAACATTAGACAAAGGGTGAGCCTTTATTTTAACTTATCACAATAGACCACATAGATTCACATTATATTTCTGTATACTGTATTTGTAACTATCTTTAGCTATTATTTCGGGACAAGGCGATTTTAACCTATACGAATAAAGGTTATATTTTAATTTAACTTAGTGCGACAAAAAAAGAGACATTATTTTCTTCTTTTAACTGTGAGGAACTGCTTCACCTGTCATAGACTTTTTACTCCAGAGTTTGACTATAAAAATGATTAGAATATTTCTAATATATTTTTTGTATTTTTCATATACTTCATATCAGAATCAGCTTTTATTGGCCAGGTACACTTGCGTATACTAGGGATTTGTTTTCGGTTTACAGTGCAGCAGCCAGGGGGGAACACGTAGACAAGAGGGAAGGGGGAAGGAGGGGGGTAGGGGGGTTATATGCAGTATACAGATTAAGTAAAAGTACACAGTGTTTGTTCCAATCCGATCTGGAGTAGAGCGACTGGGCAGTCAACCCGGCAATTTGTAAGGAGTTCAGCAGGTGGACTGCTTGAGGAAAGAAGCTTTTGAGGCTTCTGTTGGTTCTGGTGGGAATGGACCTGTATTTTTTCCGGATGGCAGCAGGTTGAGCTCGCCATAGCCCGGGTGAGACGGATCATTGACTATCGTACTCGCCCGTTTTTTTGCTCTGGACCGGTGCAGGTCATGGACAGGCGGGAGGTCAACTCCAATGATCTTCTCAGCAGACCTTACCACTCTTTGGACCCTGCAAAGTCAAAACTGTGGCGTATATGTTAGAATGACTGGAGAGGCTGTGTGTGGCATATTGTGTATAAGGGGTACAACTGTATAATGTAATATGTATAAGCGGCAGTACTATGTTACGTGACATGAATGAGGGAAACTACTGTGTGGTGAACTGTGAACAAGGGGACTACTGTGTGGTGTAATGTGAATAAGAGATACTACTGTGTGGTGTGTATATAAATAAGGGACACTACTATTCAGTGTAATTGTTAGGAACCTAGGACTTGCTTGGCGTCGAGATTCATGGACTCTTAGAATTGTGGTTCTTGGACTTGATGAGCGTGGAAACACTTGGACTTGACAAACATGAAGATACTTGGACTTGATAATGTGCAGATACTAGGACTTTATAGATGTGAAGATACTTGGACTTGCTTGATGTTATAGGGAACTCGGTACTATTGGGGTGAGACTCCTAGAGCCCTTAAAGGGTTTTCACCAATATCAACCCTGCTGTTCCATTAGTGTTTTTTGCACACAATGGTACTTAGTGGGCCCCCTGGACTTGAAACCTCCAGCAGTAGGAGCTTACCCAATAGACTGAGGACCCAAAGTGCACTGGGTAGCTGATGAGAATGAGGGACACGGCTGCCAAAGGTATGAAGCACAAGCTGGTTTAACCTCCGTCTAGGCAGGTGTTTAACATTGCAGATGGTATGCAAGCTTCCAGCTGGAAAGCTGGGGACAGCAGATGGAGAACGTAACACCAAGCCTGGGTAATGGCAGGCAGAGCAGGATACAGGACACTGACAGACAGAGATTCCAACAGAGTATCCACAGGACAACAATAAATGTAGATAACAGGCACCAGAGGTTTACAGAGCAAGGGTAAACTATAACCAGCACTGATGGAGTGGCATGGAGAGGCTATATAGGGTAGCTGCTCCAATTAGCTCCAGGGAATCCAGAAAGGACAATGATTAATGAAGGATGGGCAGCTGTGCTGCTGCATGTCCTCCTTGAGTGCTGGCATTGATTTCCTTATTGCCTAGCAATCAGTAACGCTGCCTATGTCCAGCTACATGGTTGTTAGGTGTCCAGCGGCTCCCAGAAGGCCAAACGGCTGCCACATAAGGCACGGGGCGGGAGCTGCGGACTCTGGCGACCGGAAGGGACATAGCATTCCAGTTGCTTGGCAACAACCAGGACTTGCATCTGAGACAGCCTGCCCGGCAGGTGATAACAGTAATGTGAGTAAGGGGCATTACAGTTTGAAGTGATTTGAATTGGGAGTACTATTGTGTGGTCATGCCCCTTCACCACAAGACCATGCCACTTTTTTGCTTGCTATCCCTACTAAAATTACAGCAGGAGGGGGATACGCCAGTGCTCGTACTAGCAGAGAGCACCAAAATGTGGTGGGGGGGGACTCCAGTCTCTTACATTGCCAAAGGTGCTCACACCCCTAGATACACCCCTGCTCCTTGATAGCAGGGAAGGTGCTTGCCGAGAGAAGCTCTATCTCTGCTATAGCGGCCCAGCCTGTTAGTCCCAGAGGGAGAAAACACTTCAACCTGGGACTGCCCATCTGACTGTGACTAGGAATTCACTGCTACTTCGAGGCAGTCTCTGCGGGTGGCAGATTTTACTGAGGGGGGTATGTGTAGTCCAGCAGCACCTAGGGAAAATCTGTCTTAGTTTGAGTCACATTCCTAGTCATGTCAGCAAGTTGTATACAGCACACCAAAATGTCTCTTCATGCTTACCTACTATACCCGACATGGCCGAGAGACTCACAGTTTTTCAGGTAGTTTCCAGACCCTTTGAAGAGTGGGTGTAGTGGGCAGGACGGGGAGAGTGATACCAGGAATCGCGCATCTGTGGAATGAGGTGGGTTAAAAATGCTGTTGTATGAAAAAAGCAGCCAGGGGCGTAACCAGAACTTTGTGGGCCTCAAAGCAACATACTTAAGAGGCCCCTGTCCCAATGGTTCTTGAGAGACCCCTCTCCACAGCAGTTATTAATTTTATTTCCCATAATAGTGCCCTAGTTCATTTTCTGAACCATAGTAGTGCTCTAGTTAATATTATGGGGTATATGCAATTGCGGTCGAATTCCCGAAATTGTCGAAAAATGGGACTTTTTCGCCAAAAAAAAAAAATTCAACAATGCAATTCAGTACTTTTCGTCAAAAAAACGGACTTTCCAAATGCGACTTGAAATTCGACATTTGTGAAATTCGACATTTCTGCAATGGTACAAATGCGGCAATTCGCCAAAAGTATATTCAATTGAAGTTTGGAAATTCGACAACAGTGCTTTTAGACAGTAAATTCGACATTTTCAATCCGCCACACTTTGGTGGCGGAATCTTATAAAAAAAATTTAAAACATGTTTTTTTTGGTGTTTTTTTTTATTGGTAATAGCATATCTATTTATATTAGAAGGGATTAGGTACTTGGTTTGTCTTTTTTGGAGGCACAAGTATTATTTATATATTTTTTAAAATATTATTATTATTATTTTTTTTTTTTTAAATGAAATGGAAAGGTAAAAACCCGAAAAAAAATTGCGTGGGGTCCCCCCTCCTAAGCATAACCAGCCTCGGGCTTTTCGAGCCGGTCCTGGTTCTAAAAATCCAGGGGGAAAAATGACAGGGGATCCCCCGTATTTTTAAAACCAGCACCGGGCTCTGCGCCTGGTGCTGGTGCAAAAAATATGGGGGACAAAAAGAGTAGGGGTCCCCCGTATTTTTTACACCAGCATCGGGCTCCACTAGCTGGACAGATAATGCCAAAGCCGGGGGTCACTTTTATACAGCGCCCTGCGGCCGTGGCATTAAATATCCAACTAGTCACCCCTGGCCGGGCTACCCTGGAGGAGTGGGGACCCCTTCAATCAAGGGGTCCCCCCCCCAGCCACCCAAGGGCCAGGGGTGAAGCCCGAGGCTGTCCCCCCCATCCAAGGGCTGCGGATGGGGGGCTGATAGCCTTGAGAAAATGTAAAGAATATTGTTATGCTTTGAAGGGGGGACCCCGCGCAATTTTTTTCCGGGTCTTTTCCCTTTTTTTTTAAAAATCGGATCAAAATCCGTCAAATCGGCCGTTTTTCGACAGCGGGACTGTCGAATCCGTTTTTGATTGAATATGGTGAATTTCGGCACCCACTTGCCGGAATTCAACGGTCGAATTGTGTCGAATTAAAAAACGGGCGAAAAATTGCCGCGATTCGCCGCTAATTGCATATACCCCTATGCCTCATAGTAGTGCCCTAGTTTATTGTATGAAGCATTGTAGCTCCTTAGTTTACATGATGTCACACTGTAGGGCTGCCAGTACACATTATGCAACACAGCATTCCCAATTCACATTATGAAATACAATGTACCCAGTTCATATTATTCCATGTTATAGTGTCTCCTGTTCAAGCTGTGCCAGTTCAAATTATGACACGTTACAGTGCCTCAGTTCATATTATGCCACACTATACTGCCTCCATTTATATTGTGCCACAATAACAGTGCCCCAGTTTATATTATGTAACATTATAGTGCCCTCTACATTACAATGAGCAGATCAGATTATGACACTTTACAGTTCCTGTGCCACATTACTGTGGCCTACAGTTCAAATTATACCACATTACCTTACCATTATCCAGTACACATACCTCACATGTCACACAATTCAGGCTGCGCAATGGATCAGACCCAATTGCTTAGCATGCAAATTTGGGAAATTGGTATGCAACTTTATAACCTTGGTCCCGGCCCCCCTAAGCCTCTGGACCCCATAATAATGCCACCCCTTTCCCCCACTATAGTTAGACCAATGATTTTAGCCCTGCCTCCTCCTCTTAGACCTGTGATTTGTGGATTTATGCTGCAATGGGGGTGAGGCAAGTATGAATCTCCTCTTTCCCCTTGAAACAAGGAGTGGGCTGAAGGAATGTATTGTAGACATGTCTCACTGTCTCTATTTCTAGTCTCTTAGGTGGACATGTATCAAAAAGTGGAGAGAGATAAAGTGGAGAGGTTGCCCAAACAACCAATCAACTTCTGTAATTTATCTAGGACAGGCATTCCCAACCACGGTCCTCAAGGCACACTAACAGTGCAGGTTTTAGTGATATCCAGCCTTCAGCACAGGTAACTTAATTAGTAGCTGAGCTATTTTGATTTAACCATCTGTGCTGCAGCCTGGATATCACTAAAACCTGCACTGTAATACCCCTTTCACACCAGAAATGCAGGGGCAAAACCCGGGAATTCTGCCACGGGCTCATGCATGGACATTCCCGGGTTGGCACCTTTCACACCAGCATTTTTTGCCGGGACATCCCGGGTCTGCACCTTTCATACTGAACCCGGGATGGCCCTGCATTTTCTGAAAATGGGCGTCTCAGAAAAGACACAAGACCAGGAAGTGCCCTGAATAGCCAATCAGCATCAGTATAGGCAACCCGGGAAGGTGGGACATGTCCCTGCACCATTCACACTGTCCAGGGTCCAGGGATCATCCAGGGACCAACCCTGGTCGATTGCAGGGTTGAAATGCGGGGACAGAAAACCCGGGTTTTTGTCCCTGTACCCTTTCACACCAAGAAATTTCCCGGGTTGATACGCGTTCATGTGTTTTAACCCGGGAAATTTATGGCTGTGTGAAAGGGGTATTAGTGTGCCTTGAGGACCGTGGTTGGGAATGCCTGATCTAGGACAGTCTATGAAATGACAGGAACTGATAGGTTGCTTTTGGAAACCTTCTCCACTTTAGTTCTCTCTGAGGCTTGATGTTACTGTGTTATTCTATATATTTTCTGCCCTTTATTGAATGGCCAGTCTCTCTGCATTCCCGTCTGAGCCACTCTGTTACATTGTCTCTACCTTTCTGTTCACGTGTACATGCATCTGTGTCACTTTGTTTATCTGTTCCTCATCATCTCCCACTTAGTGTGTATGTCTCTATATTTGTATGGGCACTGGTGTACCCATCTCTATTTAACTCCCCTTTGTGTTTTCTATTGTGCCCTGCGCCTTCTTGTGCCAACCTCTTTCTTCCGCTTCTGCCCTCGTCACTTCTTTGACCTTTAACCTTTTCTTCTGCTGAAGTCTTTGGAGTCCTGGGGTTATATTTACTAGGGTGCGGTTTTATAGAGATGTTGCCCATAGCAACCAATCATATTCTAGCTATTATGTTCTAGAAGGTGTTATATAAATAAGTAGAATCTAATTGGTTGTTTAATCCACTGTGGCTGCTGATCAGAGGCATTGTAGATGTTTTATGGGAAACAACTGTGTCAAATGCCATACCTGAACCTTAGAATGGCAGGTTAAGCCAATCTTCAGATGTTAATAGTTTTTGTTGAGCAACTGAATAGTGATCCTTTGCTTCATCATACATGCTTTTCGTGGATCTCAAAACGACATTTCCACAAGAATTATTGGGCTTTTGAAACAATGTCAATTGTGGCTTCTACATTGAAAATTGTGCATATACTATGGGTGTTACAATTAAATTCAAAGAGCCACAAAGTGCTGGAGAAGCAGGTGGAACATTAGCACTTTTCAACCATCAACGCACATTTTATTTTACCTCACACCCCTTAGATGTGTGCAGGAAAACGTGCAATAGTCGCCTACTATTCCAAACAGTATGAACACACTACTGACACTTGAATACACCTGATACCACTTTCAGATCGCTAATGCCGGTCGCACGCGGAAATAGGAAATGAGTCCTTCCCAGGTGTGACCCGGCATTGGACCCTGAGAACTGGCTGGGTTATTTGTGCGGTGTGAAAGGGGTATAAGAGGCAGCTGCATCCCGGGGGGGCTGACCATACATCTTTAAGTGGTATGACAATAAAACATAATTGCCTACCCACCCTCATTCTGCAGGAGACTCCCTGAAATAGCAGCAATCTCCCTCACTCCCTGAATAGTCCAACAATCTCCCTGATTGCACCTTACCCCGATTATGTAGCTGTTACATTCTTAGGGGAAAAAAATAAATCAGAGATATATACACTTTTTAAAAAAATAAAGGGAACACTTAAACAACACAATGTAACTCCAAGTCAATCACACTTCTGTGAAATCAAACTGTCCACTTAGGAAGCAACACTCATTGACAATCAATTTCACATGTGTTGTGCAAATGGAATAGACAACAGGTGGAAATTATAGGCAATTAGCAAGACACCCCCAATAAAGGAGTTGTTCTGCAGGTGGTGATGCTCCTATGCTTTCTGGCTGATGTTTTGGTCACTTTTGAAAGCTGGCGGTGCTTTCACTCTAGTGGTAGCATGAGACGGAGTCTACAACCCACACAAGTGGCTCAGGTAGTGCAGCTCATCCAGGATGGCACATCAATGCGAGCTGTGGCAAGAAGGTTTGATGTGTCTGTCAGCTTAGTGTCAAGAGCATGGAGGCGCTACCAGGAGACAGGCCAGTACATCAGGAGACGTGGAGGAGGCCGTAGGAGGGCAACAACCCAGCAGCAGGACCGCTACCTCCTCCTTTGTGCAAGGAGGAACAGGGGGAGCACTGCCAGAGCCCTGCAAAATGACCTCCAACAAGCCACAAATGTGCATGTGTCTACTCAAACGATCAGAAACAGACTCCATGAGGGTGGTATGAGGCAGTGGCGTGCGGTGAGGTCACTGGCTGGGGAGGCACATTATATATATATATATATATATATATATACCTCCCAACATGACCCTCTCCAGGAGGGACAGAATGCTCTGCTCCTGGACTTCCCTCTTAATTTATGATTGCCATCACCTGTAGTGAAACACCTTTCTTACCCATTTACCTGTACAACACAGGTGCCAACAATCTTAAATTAAGAGAAAAGTCCATAAGCAGAGCATTGTGTCCCTCCTGGAGAGGGTCATGTTGGGAGATATGTATATATATATATATATATATATATATATATATATATATATATATATAGTTGAGTACTCTTTATCCTAACGACAATTTTTATTTTTTCATAAAATTGAAACGTTGATTTTCTATTTGGCCGGTGTTTGAGCCTTATTGAATATGCTGGGAGTGCCGGACGCCACTCACCTATGTTCCCATACGGATTCGTGAGGGCGCCAGGCGCCATTACTTTCCATACAGAGAGTGTCGGACCACTTGCTACAAATATATATATATATATATATATATATAGCGTGAGGCTGGGCACTCTGTGGACTTAGCTGGATAAATAAATCACTTCAGACATCAGGAGAAATTGCAATGTTTCGGGCTTTTAATGCCCGTCATCAGGCAGCACTTACAAAGGTTTGTAAGTGCTGCCTGACGACGAACATTAAAAGCCCGAAACATTGCAATTTCTCCTGATGTCTGAAGTGATTTATTTATCCAGCTAAGTCCACAGAGTGCCCAGCCTCATGCTAGCTATATATATATATATATATATATATATATGTATATATGTGTATATATATATATATATATATATATATATATACCCCCATTACATTTGCGAGCACCGTGGCAGATGTACAAATAAGAGTGCCGGACAGTCGCTATATATATATATATATATATATATATATACTCCCTGTCCCTGCCCTGCAGCCCAAGTGATCTGGGGGTTGAGTTGCCCAGTCACTTCCCACCCAGCCCAACTGCCCCCCTCTCTCACCTTGGCCCTGGTCTGGGAAAGTATAGATGCCGGTGATGCTGCTGGCTAGGACAGGAGGCCAGAGGAGAAGGAAGGAGCGGTAAAAGCGCTGGCTGCCGCTGCTGCACGCTCTCCAGCTCAAGGGTTCCTGCCTCCTCTGAAGCTGACGCTGCTCTAGTGACAGGCAGCTTTCAATACTAATGCCGGGTCCCGCTGCCTCTTCACCCCGCCGCGCTACTGTAGTCACAGTTCCACAGTAGCGCCGGGTCCCGCCGTTGTTTCACCCCGCTGCGTATGGGTGATTGGACCAGCGGATCCAGGGCTGGATCCGCTGTCCAATCACATCTGCCTTGCTGACAGGGCCGGGTTTTCCCTGTCAACGAGGCACTTGTATAAGTGCCGCTTCCCCTCTGGTTTTCAATGAGCTTTTACAGCCCAGTGCTTGCCCCCCCCCCCCTCTCCCTGCTTTAACCTGTTCCTACTGATAACGGGAGGCACTGCTAGCAGTGCCTCCCAAACTACATTACAGCATTAAAATGGTCAGAATAATATAAAGAAATTACTTATGACACAGAATGTGTGTCATAAGTATCTTCTTTATATTATTTGAATCATTAATAACAGGGGAGGCACTGCCTCCCCTGACTGCACGTCCCTGGTATGAGGGCCCGACGTCCACAGGTGGGGGTTGTGCTTACAGCCCAACACCATGCAGGACGTTTGGCATTTGCCAGAGAACACCAAGATTGGCAAATTCGCCACTGGCGCCCTGTGCTCTTCACAGATGAAAGCAGGTTCTCACTGAGCACATGTGACAGACGTGACAGAGTCTGGAGACGCCAAGGAGAACATTCTGCTGCCTGCAACATCCTCCAGCATGACCGGTTTGGCAGTGGGTCAGTAATGGTGTGGGGTGGCATTTCTTTGGGGGGCCGCACAGCCCTCCATGTGCTCGCCAGAGGTAGCCTGACTGCCATTAGGTACCGAGATGAGATCCTCAGACCCCTTGTGAGACCATATGCTGGTGCGGTTGGCTCTGGGTTCCTCCTAATGTAAGACAATGCTAGACCTCATGTGGCTGGAGTGTGTCAGCAGTTCCTGTAAGACGAAGGCATTGATGCTATGGACTGGCCCGCCCGTTCCCCAGACCTGAATCCAATTGAACACATCTGGGACATTATGTCTCGCTCCATCCACCAACGCCACGTTGCACCACAGACTGTCCAGGAGTTGGCGGATGCTTTAGTCTAGGTCTGGGAGGAGATCCTTCAGGAAACCATCCGCCACCTCATCAGGAGCATGCCCAGGCATTGTAGGGAGGTCATACAGGCACGTGGAGGCCACACACACTACTGAGCCTCATTTTGACTTGTTTTAAGGACATTACATCAAAGTTGGATCAGCCTGTAGTGTGTTTTTCCACTTTAATTTTGAGTGTGACTCCAAATCCAGACCTCCATGGGTTAATAAATTTGATTTCCATTGTTAATTTTTGTGTGATTTTGTTGTCAGCACATTCAACTATGTAAAGAACAAAGTATTTAATAAGAATATTTCATTCATTCATTCAGATCTAGGATGTGTTATTTTAGTGTTCCCTTTAATTTTTTGAGCAGTGTACATTCAAACGGGATCATCAGCGCCATTTCCCTGCATTGGTATAAGGCGCAATATTGGGGCAGATGTTTTAAGCCTGTAGAAGTGATAAAGCAGTCATAATTGCAAGGTGATAACGCACCAGCCAATCAGCTCAATATGTAAATTTACAGTTAGGAGCTGATTGGCTGGTGCGTTATCACCTTGCATTTATCACTCTTTATCACTTCTCCTGGCTTAATACATCTGCCCCAATCCCTATGGCCACATGCATTTTAAATAAGGTTTCTTGTGGCCACTTACATTATATGGAAGCTTGTGTAAAACACAACACACAAACACATCCTGCAAAATATCAGTGTCTTTTCTTCAACAAGTAGATCTTACTACCTTTGGGGCTCATTCATGTAAGTCATTTTCATGACACGCCCCTCAGATGTTTAAGACACATCCGTGCTGATAGGTGTTACTTTCACAATCTCCCTGAAATGCTGAAAGTCTAAAGGCCCTGAGGGGAAGCAGTGGTGTACCTGCTCTGGCCTGGCTGGAAATTACCGTATATACTCGAGTATAAGCCGACTTTTTCAGCACATTTTTCTGTGCTGAAAAAGCCCCCCTCGGCTTATACTCGAGTCAATGGCTGCAGCAGACGCCGTGGGCTGTGTGGGCGTCCGCTGCAGCCGGCTCCAGGACAGACACTAGAGGTCATTATTGACCTCTAGTGTCTGTGCGCGTTGCTATGGGAGAGACGTCATGACGTCTCTCCCATAGAGATGATCGGGTGCCGGGGAGCGGGCGGCCGCACAGAGCGGCGGCCGGACGGAGCGTGCGGCCGGACGGAGCGAGCGGACGGACGGAGCGGAGCAGCGCAGCAGCAGAAGAAGCGGTCGGGAAGCAGGAGCGGGGCAGTGGTAAGTATTGTTTTTGTGTGTGTTTGTGTGTTTGTAAGCGGCGACGGGGGCACTGCAACAGGGGGCAAAGAAAGAAGGGGGCACTGCAACAGGGGGCAAAGAAAGAATGGGGCACTGCAACAGGGGGCAAAGAAAGAAGGGGGCACTGCAACAGGGGGCAAAGAAAGAAGGGGGCACTGCAACAGGGGGCAAAGAAAGAAGGAGGCACAACTACTGGGGGCAATGAAAGGGGGCACAACTACTGGGGGCAATGAAAGGGGGCACAACTACTGGGGGCAAAGAAAGAGGGGCACAACTACTGGGGGCAAAGAAGGGGCATAACTACTGGGGGCAAAGCAACGGCAGCATGTTTTTATCTGGCACTGTGGGGGGATATCTGTTACTGGGGGTATATGTGGCACTGGGGGCACAACCCTAGCAACAAGCATTACCCCCTGGCAACAAGCATAACACCTACCGCATGAAACCCCTGGCAACGAGCATGACACCCTGAGCATGAACACCCCTGACACCGTACATTTCCCACCCTAGGCTTATACTCGAGTCAGTCATTTTTCCCATTTTTTTGTGGTAAAATTAGGTATCTCGGCTTATATTCGGGTCGACTTATACTCGAGTATATACGGTAGGCTGAAATAGAAAACATCACACACTTGGGGGTCGATATAGACACTGATGCAGATGTGCAAAAAACGCTATGGAGCGATTTCTGATTGCAAAAATGCACAGAGCATACACCGCTCCGTGCATGTGCAAGGTCCTAAACGGAGTTCTCAGAACGCAGTTTAAGGCCTGGAGGGTGCGCCAACGGGGTGTCGATGCTCTGTTTTAGGGGTGCGGTCCGGACAACGTAGACGTGTCCAGACCATTTGCGTGGCAGGCCGCGGCTGCTGTGTGATAACACACGCAGCCGCTGCAACCCTTAACATGGTGGGTAGCAGTCTGTCTTCGTAGAGGGTTACTCTAAACATGTGAAAGTATCGTCGCCGTGCAATGCTCTCGCACGTCTTGGCAGGGGGGCTGGATCTGGGATGCGGGGTGGACTCGCCCTGTGCTGGGCGTCGCCCTGCATGTTAAAGAAATTGATTGTAGATGTGCATTTTCACGCACATCTACGATCATGTCTGAATTAGGCTCTTGTTACCTTACTTATTGAACCACCCCGTACATATACTCAGAGAAGATACTGTAGTAGCAACACAACTGCCATATTTAAATTGTTCCACTGTGGAACTGATAAAATGTTGTGAGATGAATGGTTTACATTTTTTGGATGTCTGCTTTTTAGGTATACAGTTTCAGGTGAAGAGATGTGGTATGGATTGTAATTATTATCTGTCCTGCACGCACTTATGTTTAGCTGTGCAATGTATTATGGAATGGACAGTTGAGTTACTCACCAATATGTTAACTTATGAAATGGAAATAATTCTGAGGAGCCCTTTTATCAAACCTTTTTTTCCATAAAATTACATAGAAACTGAAGTTTCTGCATACTTTAATGGTTTGTTGCTATGTACTAATAAGATAATGCACGATATTTCTGTGAATGTTAATTACTACTACAGATCACAGTCCCCATTATTATCAATGGGGACTACGATCTGACCCTTATGTACTATGATCTGATTCCTATGTATTGTGGTTTGACCACATTCGTTAACATCTTCTGAAGATGGTGTAAACTCCTTTAATTCTATGGAGGCATATTCGCAGGTGAGAGATCTTTCGACCCCCCTTCTGCAGTCTCCGTCCAGCGCTTTCTGTGATTCCAGAAACTGACGCTATGCGCATGTGCAGTGTCAAATTACCCCGGAGGAGTCTTTCACAAACATGATCGTTATCGCCACCACTGTCCCTGCGGTTTTTACTAAGTTTAAAATATTTACCACAAAACTAAATCTTAATAATCATGGCAGTGCCACTATTATTAATACATAGGGCCTAATTCAGCTTCAGTTGTAGTTTTGCGAAAAATCGCTAAAATACAATTCTTTTCTTTAACATGCTGGGTCCTGCCCCCCCACTAACATGCGAGTGCATTGCTATACAGTGATGCACTAGCATGATTAGGGTAGCCACCTACCTTTGCAGCCTAGCTGCATAGACAGTCGGAGGGCCCCCATCTTTTGGGCTGCAGCAGCTGCATGTGCCGTCACGCAGCCGCTGTGGCCCGCCCCTCCGTCCAGACATGCCTCCATTGTCCGGACTGCGCCCCTAAAACAGAGCGTCAACGCCCACAAAACACTGTCTATTCCCCATTCCCGCCCTGCTCCAGGTCTTAAACTGCTTTCTAAAGAGAACGCAGTTTAAGACCTTGTGCATGCGTTTACATGCGTACGTTCATTGCACTAATGTGCAGATATTGGGGGTAATTCCAAGTTGACCGCAGCAGGAATTCTGTTAGCGGTTGGGCAAAACCATGTGCACTGCAGGGGAGGCAGATATAACATGTGCAGAAAGAGTTAGATATGGGTGGGTTATTTTATTTCTGTGCAGGGTAAAGACTGGCTGTTTTATTTTTACACTGCAAATTAGATTGCAGATTGAACACACCACACCCAAATCTAATTATCTCTGCACATGTTAAATTTGCCTCCCCTGCAGTGCACATGGTTTTGCCCAACTGCTAACAAAGGGGCAGTATTAACCTGGAAAAGGCATAAGGAAGTGATAAACCAGTGATATGTGCAAGATGATAAAGGCAGCAGCCAATCAGCTCCATTATGTAAATTATGTAAAGTTAGGATCTGATTGGCTGGTGCCTTTATCACCTTGCACATATCACTGGTTTATCACTTCCTTATGACTTCTCCAGGTTAATACATCTGCCCCAAAATTCCTGCTGCGCTCAACTTGGAATTACCCCCATTGCTTCTTAGTGATTTTTGCACATTTGCGTCTGAAGCTGAATTAGGCCTATAGGCCACAAGTAATTATCAATATTCTCAGTTGCCCAATAAGTTTTTGCAGGATTGTTTAACTATCTATTAAAAAACATAAACTTTAAACATTATAACCATATACAGAAGCATAACAGATAAGGGGAATATAAATGATAGAGGCTGGACTCATAATAATCATTGACCGGCCTTTAGATAAAATGCTATCCCCAAGCATCAGCACTCACACTTTGACTATTGGAAACCAAAATGTTAAAATAAGATTTTAAACCTACCGGTAAATCTTTTTCTCCTAGTCCGTAGAGGATGCTGGGGACTCCGTAAGGACCATGGGGTATAGACGGGCTCCGCAGGAGACATGGGCACTTTAAGACCTTTAATGGGCGTGAACTGGCTCCTCCCTCTATGCCCCTCCTCCAGACTCCAGTTATAGGAACTGTGCCCAGAGGAGACGGACATTTCGAGGAAAAGGATTTTGTTAATCAAGGGTGAGACACATACCAGCTCACACCACAAACACACCGTACAACATGGTATATAAGTAAACCAGTTAACAGTATGAACAACAACAGGAAACAGCAACAGCCTGATTTCAACAGTAACACAACCTGTGTGTAATCTTATCAATAACTATGTACAAGTATTGCAAATTTCAGTCCGCACAGGGACGGGCGCCCAGCATCCTCTATGGACTGGGAGAAAAAGATTTACCGGTAGGTTTAAAATCTTATTTTCTCTTACGTCCTAGAGGATGCTGGGGACTCCGTAAGGACCATGGGGTTTATACCAAAACTCCAGACCGGGCGGGAGAGTGCGGATGACTCTGCAGCACCGATTTAGCAAACATGAGGTCCTCATCAGCCAGGGTATCAAACTTATAGAATTTTGCAAAAGTGTTTGAACCCGACCAAGCAGCCGCTCGGCAAAGCTGTAACGCCGAGACACCATGGGCAGCCGCCCAAGTAGAACCCACCTTCCTTGTGGAATGGGCCTTTACCGATTTTGGTAACGGCAATCCAGCTGTAGAATGAGCCTGCTGAATCGTGTTACAGATCCAGCGTGCAATAGTCTGCTTGGAAGCAGGCGCGCCAATCTTGTTGGCCGCATACAGGACAAACAGTGCCTCTGTTTTCCTAATACGAGCCTTTCTGGCTACATATATTTTTAAAGCCCTGACCACATCAAGGGACCTGGAATCCTCCAAGACATCCGTAGCCACCAGCACCACAATAGGTTGGTTCATGTGAAAGGACGAAACCACCTTGGGTAGAAATTGAGGACGAGTTCTCAATTCCGCTCTATCTACATGGAAAATCAGATAGGGGCTCTTGTGAGACAAAGCCGCCAATTCTGACACCCGCCTTGCCGAAGCCAAGGCCAATAACATGACCACTTTCCAAGTGAGAAATTTCAAGTCAACAGTTTGAAGAGGTTCAAACCAATGTGATTTAAGGAACTGTAACACCACGTTAAGGTCCCACAGTGCCACTGGGGGCACAAAAGGAGGTTGGATGTGTAGTACTCCCTTCACAAAAGTCTGCACTTCTGGAAGAGAAGCCAATTCCTTCTAAAAGAATATTTATAAGGCCGAAATCTGCACCTTAATGGAGCCTAACTTCAGGCCCATATCCACTCCTGTTTGTAGAAAATGGAGAAAACGACCCAGCTGGAAATCCTCCGTAGGAGCATTCTTGGATTCACACCAAGACACATACTTCCTCCAGATACGGTGATAGTGCTTCGCCGTTACCTCCTTCCTAGCTTTAAGTAGAGTAGGGATGACTTCCCCTGGAATACCTTTCCTAGCTAGGATCTGGTGTTCAACCGCCATGCCGTCAAACGTAATCGCGGTAAGTCCTGGAACACACACGGCCCCTGTTGTAACAGGTCCTCTCTGAGAGGAAGAGGCCAAGGATCTTCCGTGAGCATTTCCTGAAGATCTGGATACCAGGCCCTTCGAGGCCAATCTGGAACAATGAGTATCGTCTGAACTTTTGTTCTTCTTATGATTCTCAATATTTTTGAGATGAGTGGAAGCGGAGGGAACACATACACCACCTGATACACCTATGGTGTTACCAGCGCGTCCACCGCTATCGCCTGAGGGTCCCTTCAATTTGAACAATACGTCCGAAGCTTCTTGTTGAGGCGTGACGCCATCATGTCTATTTGAGGGAGTCCCCAGCAACTTGTCACTTCTGCAAAGACCTCTTGATGAAGTCCCCACTCTCCTGGATGGAGATCGTGTTTGCTGAGGAAGTCTGCTTCCCAGTTGTCCACTCCCGGAATGAATACTGCTGACAGGGCGCTCACGTGATTTTCCACCCAGCGAAGAATCCTGGTGGCCTCTGCCATTGCTGCTCTGCTCCTTGTTCCGCCTTGTCGGTTTACATGCGCCACGGCTGTGACGTTGTCTGACTGGATCAGAACCGGTAGGTTGCGAAGAAGGTGCTCTGCCTGCCTCAGGCCGTTGTGTATGGCCCTTAATTCCAGCACATTTATGTGCAGACAAGCCTCCTGGCTTGACCATATTCCCTGAAAGTTTATTCCCTGTGTGGCCGCTCCCCATCCTCGGAGGCTCGCGTCCGTGGTCACGAGAACCCAATCCTGAATTCCGAACCTGCGACCCTCTAGAAGGTGAGCCCCCTGGAGCCACCACAGGAGAGAGATCCTGGCCCTGGGGGACAGGCATATCAACCGATACATTTGGAGATGGGACCCTGACCACTTGTTCAGTAGGTCCCACTGAAAAGCTCTTGCATGAAACCTGCCAAACGGAATGGCCTCGTAGGCCACCACCATCTTTCCCAACACTCGAGTGCATTGATGAATCGATACTCTTTTTGGTTTTAGCAGAGCCATGACCATGTTCTGGATTTCCTGAGCTTTTTCCACTGGAAGAAAAACCCTCTGTCTTTCTGTATCCAGAATCATGCCCAAGAACAACAGCCGAGTTGTTGGAAACCAACTGCGACTTTTGCAAATTTAGAAGCCAGCCGTGTTGTCGTAGCACCTTCAGAGAGAGCTCCACATTTTTCAGTAATTGTTCTCTTGATCTCGCTTTTATCAGGAGATCGTCCAAGTACGGGATAATTGTGACACCCTGCTTGCGCAGGAGCACCATCATTTCCTAGCACCCAAGGATCCAGGTCCGACTGAACCCAGACCTGGCTGAAGAGCAGAAGACATGCCCCCACCGGTGCGGACTCCCGCAGGGGAGCCCCAGCATCATGCGGTGGATTTGGCAGAAGCCGGAGAGGACTTTTGCTCCTGGGATCTAGCCGTAGCTGGTGTTCTTTTCCCTCTTCCTCTACCTCTGGCGTGGAAAGACGATCCACGCCCCTTTCTGAAAGACCGAAAAGACTGCATCTGGTACTGAGGCGTTTTCTTTTGCTGTGGGGGAACAAAAGGCAAAAAAGAAGACTTACCCGCGGTAGCTGTGGAAACCAGGTCCGCGAGGCCATCCCCAAACAACACTTCACCTTTGTAAGGCAGAGCCTCCATAAGTCTCTTGGAGTCAGCATCACCAGTCCATTGACGGGTCCACAGCGACCTCCTAGCTGAAATTGCCATTGCATTGGCCCTTGATCCCAAGAGGCCAATATCCCTCGCAGCATCCCATAGGTATAACGCTGCGTCTTTTATGTGACCCAAAGTTAACAGAACAGTATCCCTGTCGAGGGTGTCCATGTCAGATGACAAGTTATCTGCCCAAGCTGCAATAGCGCTACTCACCCATGCCGACGCAACTGCCGGTCTGAGGAGGGCTCCCGTAGTCGCATAAATTGATTTTAAAGTGGTTTCCTGCTTGTGGTCCGCAGGATCCTTTAGTGTCGCTGTGTTCGGGGACGGTAGGGCCACTTTTTTGGATAACCGTGTCAAGGCTTTATCCACCGACGGAGAGGATTCCCACCGTAACCTGTCCTGTGAGGGGAAAGGATACGCCATAATAATTCTCTTGGGAACCTGCAGCCTCTTGTCTGGAGTTTCCCAAGCCTTTTCAAATAGAGCGTTCAGTTCATGAGATGGGGGAAACGTTACATCACGTTTCTTCTCTTTAAACATACAGACCCTTGTGTCAGGGACAGAAGGGTCCTCTGTGATATGTAATACATCCCTTATCGCTACAATCATGTACTGAATACTCTTGGCCACCCGTGGGTGTAATCTCGCCTAATCATAGTCGACACTGGAGTCGGAATTCGTGTTGGTATCAGTGTCTGCTATCTGGGTAAAGGGACGTTTCTGTGACCCTGATGGGTTCTGAGACACAGCAATATCCATGGATTGACTCCATGCTTGGTTCTGGGACTCAGCTTTGTCCAATCTTTTATGCAATAAAGCCACACTTGCATTCAAAACATTCCACATGTCTACCCAATCAGCAGTCGGCGGTGCCGACGCAGTCACTATCACATTTTGCTCCTCTTCCTCCCTCGAATAGCCTTCCGCCTCAGACATGTCGACACACACGTACTGAGACCCCCACACACACTGAATTATAGGGGACAGACCCACAAGGAGGTCCTTTGGAGAGACAGAGAGGAAGTTTGCCAGCTCACACCCAACGCCGCCACAGTCTGAAATATAACAATACCCCAGACCTGTATAGCGCGTTTTATATATAATATATATATATATATATATATCAAATCAGCACCAAATATTGTGCCCCCCCGTTTTGCACCCTGTTACTTGTAGATATCAGGGCAGGATCCGGGAGCAGCATCTCTTCAGCCAAGCTGTGGAGAAAATGTCACTGGTTAGAGCTGAGGGACGAAGCCTTGCCCCCTCGACTGTGCGGGCTTCGGTCCCGCTAATATTTATACTGGCGCGGGTTTTAAATACCCTGCAATGCAGTGTATATAGCTTGCCAGTCGTTTTTATGAGGTAATCTTTGCTGCCCAGGGCCCCCCCCCCCCCTGCACCCTTGCAGTGCCTCGTGTGTGTGCGGGAGCAAAGGCGCGCAGCGCGACCGCTGCGCGGTACCTTCCGAAGCTCAGATGTCTTCTGCCGCCTGTGAAATCTTCTTTCTTCCTATACTCACCCGGCTTCTCTCTTCCGGCTCTGTGAGGAGGACGGCGGCGCGGCTCCGGGAACAAACAGCAAGACGACAGCAGTGTTCAGAACCTCTGGAGCTAATGGTGTCCAGTAGCCTAAGAAGCAGAGCCCATCAGTCCAGGAAAGTGGGTCTGCTTCTCTCCCCTCAGTCCCATGAAGCAGGGAGTCTGTTGCCAGCAGTGCTCCCTGAACATAAAAAACCTAACAAAGTCTATTTTCTAGAGAAACTCGGTGGAGCTCCCCTAGTGTGTGACCAGTCTCCTCAGGGCACAGGATCTAACTGGAGTCTGGAGGAGGGGCATAGAGGCAGGAGCCAGTTCACGCATATTAAAGATCTTAAAGTGCCCATGTCTCCTGCGGAGCCCGTCTATACCCCATGGTCCTTACGGAGTCCCCAGCATCCTCTAGGATGTAAGAGAAAAGGGGTTCTACCATTAGTATCCACTGAGGTTCCGCTCAGAAACATTTAGACTATGCAAGTCAATTGGGCTTGCTGAATGAAAACTGTTTCAGTAAAGGCTATGAAGTGGATACAGCCAGAACAGGTATCCAGATAATAGGTCTATAGTAACAAGGTTGACAGTCAATAGGTCAACCCCATAAGCTCAACATGTATTAGGTCATCAGGTACAAATGGTCTACATGGTCAATAGGTCGACATGTAAAAGGTCGACAGTATTTAAGGTCGACAGGTACAAAAAATTTTACACGTTCAAATGGTCGATATGACAATGGTCAACACACATATGGTTGACATGATTTAAAAATAATAATAATTAATTGAGGTCACATGTGGTTAAACATACACATTGACACCCAAAAATGTATGTCGACCTATTTACTGTGTCAGCCTTTGTATCGGTCTACCTTTTCACTGTTGATGTTTTGACCCTGTCGATCATGTGCATGACGACCTTGTAACTGTCAACCTAATATTTGTTTGACCTAATGATCCACACCCACCAGAACAAACCCACTTCATAATTAGAACCCTCTGTTACTAGTTAAATGTAGAAAACATTACTGGTTAATAAATACAATTTCCTTGAGAACTCATTAGATAACTATTGTATATGAGCTGCAAGTTATTGTGCTGGACTTACATACATTCCACTCCCATACAACACATATTGTCAATATATAGTATGGAAATAGCAATAACAAGTGCTATGTATATCCAAGTTTCTTATTTTCTTTCACATATCTTACTGCTGAATGTCATTTTATTGTAATGATGTGTTTTATCCAGGGCTGGCGCAACACACTCAGCAAAGGTATGCAAAGCAGGGAAGCGCCAGCCAGGAGAGGCGCTCTCCCCGCTCTGCTGCTTGTCTGTTCACTGCCGCTGCTGCGCTTGTCAAACTGTACGACAGGCAGCGGCACTGATAGCTTGAACTATGAAGTGCGCTATACAGTCTCCAGTCTCCCTCTCTCTCTGCACCTTTGGAGAAATTTGGTCGGCTCACCTACATAACTGAGGGGTCCATTTGCTAAGCCTTGGAGAGAGAAAAAGTTGAGATAAAATACCAGCCAACCAGCTTCTGCCATTTTTCAAACAGAGGACCTTATTCAGAGATGAACGTATACATACATCTGCCCCACCTCAAGTTCAACATGGTTTTGCCCAATTGCTAACTTTTTTGGTCTGCTAACAAACTTGAATAACCCCCAATGTTTCCAACAGAAATGTAATAAAAATGATTTGCAATTCATCATTTAAAAAAAAAAACATTGGATGGAGTCGCACAAAGTTGTTGCAAATAGTGTAATTAACAAAGATAAAAATAATCAATTAATTCTGCTAAAAAAAATTGTATATCAAATACTTAAGTACTGTACATGAGATGATATCCATAAAGGTTTTTTTTTTTAGAATTTATTTATTTACAAACTTCAATGATGCAGTGGTGGAACTTGTGAGTGGAGGGCCCATGTGCAAAAAAGGAGATTTATAGTAGACATACCATTGTTAACTCTCTTTCTGCGAGGTACACTAGATTCCACAGGGAATAACATCGGGGGTGTACAGTTGGATCTTGATCCAAGGCACCAACAGGCTAAAGCCTTGACTGTTCCCCGGATGCACTGCACCGCCTCCTCTACAGCCCCACCTCCAGGCACTGGAGCTCAGTTTTGTTAACCAGTCCAATGCAGTAGCAGGTAAGAGAGACGGTAGATCTTAGTCACATAGAACCACATTCTCACAACAGGAGAAGGTACCAGCAGCTAATGCCATACAAAACCCAAAGAAGCCAAGTGCATCAGGGTGGGTACCCTGTGGAATCCAGTGTACCCCGCAGAAAGAGATTTAACAATGGTAAGTCTACCATAAATCTCCTTTTCTGCAGCGGGGTCCACTGGTATTTCACAGGGAATAACATCGGGGATATCCCAAATTAGTTCCTCATGGGAGGGGACGCACTGTAGTAGGCACAAGAACCCGGCGTCCAAAGGAAGCATCCTGGGAGGCGGAAGTACCAAAGGCATAGAACCTGATGAACGTGTTCACAGAGGACCACGTAGCCGCATTGCACAATTGTTTTGAGGACCTGCCACGGCGGGCCGCCCAAGAAGGTCCAACCGACCGAGTAGAATGGGCCTTGATAGCAGCAGAAAACCAAAAAGTATAAAAAGGGAATCTGACCTCCTGATAGAGGCAGTCCTTTCCACATAAACACGGAGAGCCCGTACCACATCCAAAGATCTTTCTTTGGAGGACAGACCAGAAGAGACGAAGGCCGGAAACCACAATCTCCTGGTTAAGGTGAAGAGATGATACCACCTTAGGCAAATAACCAGGGCGAGTGCGACAAACAGCCCGTTCACGGTGAAAAAACAGAGAGGGTGGACAACAGGACAAAGCGCCTAAGTCTGACACCCTCCTAGCAGAGGCAATGGCCAACAGAAATACGACCTTAAGCGTAAGGCATTTAAGGTCCACTGACTCAAGAGGTTCAAATGGAGACTCTTGCAGGGCATTTAAGACGACAGACAGATCCCATGGAGCCAAAGGAGGGACATAGGGAGGCTGAATCCGTAGAACACTCTGAGTAAAAGTGTGAACATCAGGAAGAGATACAATTTTTCTCTGAAACCACACTGACAAGGCAGATATATGAACCTTGAGAGAGGCCAGACAAAGGCCCAAGTCCAGGCCTTGTTGCAGAAAAGTCAAAAGTCTGGAAGTTTTGAAAGTATATGCATCATAATTCTTAGCAGCACACCATGTGAAGTAAGAATTCCAGACCCTGTAATAAATCCGATCCGAAGCTGGTTTACGGGCTTTCAACATAGTTTGAATGACCGCCTCAGAGAATCCTTTTGCTCTCAGGAGTAATGCTTCAAGAGCCACGCCATCAAAGCCAGTCTGGACAGGTCCCGGTAGACACAAGGGCCCTGAACGAGGAGGTCTGGGCATTGAGGAAGTAGAAGAGGACGCTCGATCGAGAGACCCTGCAGGTCTGAGAACCAATTCCGTCTGGGCCATGCTGGAGCGACTAGAAGTAGTATTCCTCCTTCTTGCTTGAACTTCCGTATTACCCTGGGCAAGAGTGACACCGGAGGGAACACGTATGGCAGCCAAAAGTTCCATGGAATTGCCAGTGCGTCCACGAACACTGCTTGAGGATCCCTTGTCCTTGCTCCGAAGATTAGAACCTTGTGATTGTGTCGAGATGCCATCAGGTCTACATCTGGTAGGCCCCACTTGTCCACTAGGAGTTGAAAGACTTCGGGACGAAGACTCCATTCTCCGGCGTGCATGTCCTGACAATTGAGGAAATCCGCTTCCCAGTTGAGGACTCCTGGAATGAACACTGCCGATATTGCTGGCAGATGGCGTTCCACCCATTGGAGGATTTTCGACACTTCCATCATTGCCATGCGGCTTCGAGTGTCGCCTTGATGATTTATGTACACCACCGTGGTAGCGTTTTCCGACTGTACTTCAACAGTCCTGTTCTGTACCAGAGGCAGGGCCAGAGTCAACGCATTGAACATTGCCCGCAATTCCAGAATGTTTATCGGGAGGAGAGATTTCTCCCTGGTCCACCGACCCTGGAGAGAGTGTTGCTCCAACACCACGCCCCAACCTCACAGACTGGCATCCGTTGTCAGGAGGACCCTGTTGGAGATCCAGAAGAGACGGCCCCTGCTCAACTGATGGTCCTGTAGCCACCAGCTCAGTGACAGACGAACCTCCGGAGTCAAGGAGATCATTTGAGACCTGATCCGATGAGGCAGACCGTCCCTATTCGGAAAGGGTTAACCTCTGCAGAGGGCAGGAATGCTCACACCTGGAGGCCTAGTACTTGCATCGCAGAGTGTATCGACACGCTCTGGCGAAAGAGGAAGCATCTGATCCTGTCCTTAAGTTTCAGGACCTTCTCCGGAGACAGAAACGGTCTTTGGCTGTGTGTGTCCAGTAGCACCCCCAGGTGCATCATGCTCCGAGCAGGGACCAGCGAGGACTTCTTCCAATTGATGAGCCACCCATGGGCTTGTAGGAATTGGACCGACATCTCCAGTTGATTGAGGAGGACATCTTGGGAGCTCGCCAGAAACAGCAAGTCGTCCAGATGCGGCAGGATCCTGATTGCCTGATGACGGAGGAAAGCCATCATCATGGCCGTGACCTTCGTGAAAATCCGAGGTGCTGTGACCAGTCGAAATGGCAGAGCCTGGAACTGAAAATGAAGGTTGCCAATAGCAAACCGCAGATATTGCTGATGCGAGATGGCAGTAGATATGTACAGGTAAGCATCCTGTATGTCCAGGGATACCATATAGTCCTCGGGTTCCATGGCCAGCACAATAGAGCGCAGAGTTTCCATACGGAATTTGGACACTTACAAACTTGTTCAATGATTTGAGGTTGAGGATAGGCCGGAAAGACCCATTTGGTTTCGAAACTAGAAACAGGGTCGAATAGTATCCCCTGCCTCTCTGGGACAGAGGTACCAGCACTACCATTCCTGTTTCCAGGAGGGATTTTACAACTAGGTGTAGAGCTTGTGCTTTCAACGGATCCGAGGGGATAACCGTCGAAAAGAACTGGCGAGGGGGACATCTCTTGAAAGAGATTGCGTACCCGTGAGAGACAACTTCCTGCACCCAGGCTTCTGAAGTGGTCTTTAACCAGGCCTAGCCGAACTGCAGAAGTCGGACTCCCACCCTGGGGTCCCCCAGGGGGAGGCCCGCCCCATCATGCAGCAGGCTTTTCTTGTTTGGAAGCAGGCTGATGGGTAGCCCAGGATTGTTTCGATTTGGGCTTAGTGGTTTTGGAAGTACAAGCCTGTCTCAGGTACTCCTGACCTTTTGCTTTACTTGGAGGTCAAAAGGAACGAAAAGTGGTACTCTTAGCCTTCGGAGCAGAAATATTAGTACTTGGGAGAAACGCAGTCTTGGCCGTCACCAAATCAGTTACAATCTTGTTCATATCCTCCCCAAAAAGTATGTCTCCCTTAAAAGGAAGTACCTCCAAGGTCTTTTTAGAGTCCAGGTCCACTTTCCAGGACCTCAACCACAGAATCTGGCGAGCCAGGATAGACGTAGTAGATGCCTTGGCCGCCATGACCCCTGCATCAGATGCCGCCTCCTGAATATAATGAGAGGCTGTGGTAATATACGACAGATATTGTCTGTCAATGTCAGAAAAATCCTGAGGTAGCTCATCCTTAATTGCCTGAACCCATGCTTCAATTTCTTTTGCCGCCCAAGAGGCCGCCATAGTGGGTCTATGTACAACACCGGCAAGAGTGTAAATAGACTTCAGGCATCCCTCCACATGGTTATGTTT
This sequence comes from Pseudophryne corroboree, assembly GCF_028390025.1. NCBI lineage: Eukaryota > Metazoa > Chordata > Amphibia > Anura > Myobatrachidae > Pseudophryne > Pseudophryne corroboree. Next base: position 646,103,631 of record NC_086447.1, on the reverse strand, counting down.
TTCGGTTCCTTCAGTGAGGTGACAGTGGTGACAGGCAGAGTAGATGACCCCACAAGACTGGCGACATGAGAGTCCACTGGCGGTGGAGTTTCCCACTTGTTACTCAACTCTGCAGGGATAGGATAACAAGCTAGCATCTTTTTAGACAGGGAATCTTCTTTCCTGGAAATGACCAGGATTCCTGATGTATGTCAATTAAATGGTCAGAATGTGGTAAGACTACTTTAGTAAACTTCTGACGTCGAAACTTATTAGGTTTCTTAGACATAGCAGGGGGCTCAATGTCATCATCAATTTGGCGAATCAGCTTGATATCCTCCACAAGGTCAAGAACATCAACCTGGGTTGTAGATTCCTCATCAGAAGCAACTGTATCAGTGTCTGAAGGATCAGTATATTCCCCATCCTCATCGGAAGAATTATCTGAAATATTAGTGGATTGTGAGGAAGAAATGGCCCGCTAAGATGACCTCTTGGCCCCAGGGGGACGTGGGATGGACTTTTGTCTAACCAAAGTCTGATTTAATTGCTGTAATTGGGTAGACAAAGTATTTGCCCATGGCGGATTAACTACAGGGACAATATGTGTAAAGGCACGGGAGGCCCCACAGAGGGCGTAAGACGCATTACAAGCATAGTCAGCATATTTGAAAAAGCTAACCAAGGTGGGTCCTGATTGGCCACAGGTGCCACAGACGGACTGGGAGATGTATGACCCCCAGCGCCTGAACCAGCAGCTAACACTTCCCCCACTGGCGAATCCGTGATGACAGCACTGCATGATGCAGGAGCGTCCGCGGATTTCCTGCCCTGTGTAGCAGACATTTTATGGGATGTAGCCTTAAGGCGCAACAGTACAATATAGCCAGACAAACACAAAAACCAGCAAATAATCTGCTGTGTTTTGTGAGGTAAGTACAGAGCACAAACAGAGGATTTAAGTGGTGTGGGGTAACTGAAAAACACAGTGAGAAATACAAACAGTATACCCTGTGTAACAATATATATTACAGTATATGAGACCCTGACGCACCTAGTTCCCCAGGGTACAGAATATAGTGATAGCAAAACGTGTGATACACAAGAATGGTATCCACACAGCAGCTACGGGCACACTCAGTCATAGGTACAATGCAGGAATTATTACATATAAACAATAAAACTGCACTGGACTAGTAATTACATATAGGTATATATGTATACCAGGCTTTTTCAACCAGTGTGCCGTGGAACACTAATGTGCCGCGACCAGTTGCAAGGTGTGCCGCGGAGCCAGAGCAGCTTCCTTCACCTTCAGAGTGACCTGTTGGCCCGGGCTCTTCTTAGAGGATTAGTCGTGCTCCGGCCATGACCTATGCCTTGAAAATGATGTGAGATCATAGGTCACAGCCGCCGCGCCTCACCACCCAGCCAGCCCACCCGCCTGCATACACATCTTCCAGTTCCCGCCTGCATACACAGCTTTCCTTGCCCACCCACATCAACACCTACCCGACTGACCTCTGCTCAATATTCGCAGAACTGCACTATGAACAGCTCCCGCCACTGAAGGGGGTCTGGGACTCCAGGTCGACAACAAAAAGGTCGACACACCTTAGGTCGACGCCAATTGGTCGACACACCTTAGGTCGACATGGAAAAAGGTCGACGTGAGTTTTTTTAATGTTTTTTTTGTGTCGTTTTCTTCGTAGAGTGACCGGGAACCCCAATTAGTGCACTGCGTCCCCTCGCATGGTGCCTTTGCTCCGCTACCGCTTCGCTCGGCACAGATTACCTTCCAATCATAGTCCACGTGGATCTTTAAGTATGAAAAGGTTCCAAAAAAAGAAAAAAATCGTGAAAAGCTCATGTCGACCTTTGTCCATGTCGACCTTCTTCCTGTCGACTTTTTGTCCACGTCGACCTAAGGTGTGTCGACCAATTAGCATCGACCTAAGGTGTGTCGACCTTTTTGTTGTCGACCTGGAGTCCGGATACCACTGAAGGACAGGGAGGAGGACAGCTGATAATATTTATTTTATTTCTCCTGTGGGGAACAATAGGATTTCAATAGGATTTATGTGGGGAGAATAAGAATTTATGGATTTATGGGGGGGACAATGTGAATAATTCATGTGGGGAGCAAAAGGATTTATGTGGGGAGAAATATGGTTGATTTGTGTGTGGAGCAATAGGATTTATGTGGGGAGCAATGTGATTGTTTTTTCTGTGTAGGCCAATGTATGTGTGATTTTTTTTTTTTTTTTACTGTGAGGGCCACTGTGTATGTTTTGTTGTTTTTGTTTTTCTGTGGGGAACTGATGGTGTGCCTTGGCAATTTTAAAATATTGTTCGGTGTGCCGCGAGAAAAAAAAAAAAAGGTTGAAAATTACTGATGTATACAGATATAACAATGCACAGTAAACACTGGATGTATAGCACAGAATACCTGTACTAAATATTCAGATAGGAGTACACTTGTTCTTAACTAATGCTGCCTAAAATGACATGTAGAATACTTAAGTGTCTGTAAATGCACAGCGCTGATGATGCAGGTGGATTTACAGTGGAGACAGTGCCCAGCAGTCCCGGAGATCAGCCCAGCTATATAATGGCGCCAAATCTCTTCAGGGAGAGAGAGAGATGCAGCTCCAGGGTGGTAACACCAGCAGTAGATGGCGCCCGGAGCTGGGGGAGGGGCTACAGGTCAGCGCCTTATCTCCTCTGCTGGACTTCATCACCGGGTACTGTGGAGCCTTTTATAAACGGATTTTAGTAAATCTGACCTGTGCTCCTTGCCCTGGTGGATATAGTGGGGTCCCTGTGCGACACAGTGTCCACGCCAGCGGCGCGGTCTGTCTCCTGGGACCGCATTGCGATTTACCGGTGGGTCCCGCCTCTTACCTCCTCCCTTTAGTGCAGCCACGCGATCCTGGAGAGTGACAGTGGTGGTGTGCCTGAAAACCGGTGTGTCTCCGCTGCAAGTACTTGTGAACCCAGCCGCAGGAGTATGCAGCACCACTGGGGGGGGGGGGGGGGGGGGGGCGGGTGACGGAGCTACAGCACAGCATGTCATAAAGACATAGAAAGTGCTGCGGGCCTTGAAGTCTTCTAAAAAGGCACCAACTTACAAACTGAGCTTCAGTGCCTGGAGGCGGGGCTATAGAGGAGGCAGTGCAGTGCATAGTGGGAACAGTCAAAGCTTTAGCCTGTTGGTGTCTCGAATCAAGATCCAACTCTACACCCCCAAAGTTATTCCCTGTGGAATACCAGTGGACCCCGCTGCAGAAATATGCTTTTGGTACCCCTCCTCCACTCTGTTCCTACCCCTAGATCATAATATGCCACATGGCAGAAGGTGATGGAGAGCAGCAGTGAGTGATGAGGAGTGGGTAAAAAGGAAAAACAGAGGGTGACAGGCAGAGTGTGACAGGGAGAGCAAAGGGTGACACCTAGGAAAGGCAGAGGGTGACAGTAGACAAGGTGAAAAGAGAGGTAGTGTGACAGGGAGATGGTAATGCTAGGGTGAGAAAGTGGATGACAGGCGTAGGATGAGGCTTTAGTGATGGGATGAGGCAGCGTGACATCAGTAAGAGGTGACAGGAAAAGGTAGCATGACACCAGGGAGAGGTGAGAGGGTGAGGTAGTATGACGCTAGGGAGAGGCGAGAGGTAAAGGTAAGGTGATGCCAAGGAGAGGTGACAGGAAGAGGCAGAATGTTGCTAGGGAAAGGTGACAGGGAGAGGCAGCGTGATGCCAGGTAGGGTTGACAGGGAGAGGCAGTGTGATGCCAGGTAGAGTTGACAGGCAGAGGCAGGGTGATGCCAGGGAGAGGCAGCGTGATGACACAAAGAGGTGACAGAGAGAGGCAGATTGACATCAGGGAGAGGCAGTGTGATACCAGGGCAAGGTGAAAGGGAGAGGCAGGGTGATGCCAGTGAGAGGTGACTGGGAGAGGCAGAGTGACACCAGGGAGAGGCAGCGTGATACCAGTGAGAGGTGACAGGGAGAGGTGACAGGGAAAGGCAGCAAGATGCCAGGGAGAGGCAGCATGATACAAAGGAGAGGTGACAGAGTGAGGCAGGGTTTTGACAGGGAGAGTCAAGGGGACGCCAGGGAGATGCAAAGGAGAAGTGACAAGGAGAGGCAGGATGATGCTAGGGAGGGGCAGCGTAATGCCAGGGAGAGGTGACAGGGAGAGGCAGTGAGGACAGGGAGAGACAATGTGAGGACAGGGAGAGGCAGCATGATCCCAGAGAGAGGTGACAGGGAGAGGCAGGGTGATGCAAAGAAGTGACAGGGTGATGCTAGGGAGGGGCAGCGTGATGCCAGGGAGAGGCAGCATGATCCCAGGGAGAAGTGCCAGGGGAGAGGCAGGCTGACGCCAGGGAGAGGTGACAGGGAGAGGCAGGGTGATGCTAGGGAGGGGCAGCATGATGCCAGGGACAGGCAGGGTGACACCAGGGAGAGGCAGATGGATCCCAGGGAGAAGTGACAGGGAGAGGCAGGGTGATAACAGAGAGTGGCAGTGTGACGCCAGGGAGAGGTGACAGGGAGAGGCAGGGTGATGCTAGGGAGGGGCAGCATGACACCAGGGAGAGGTGACAGGGAGAGGCAGATGGATCCCAGGGAGAAGTGACAGGCAGGGTGATAACAGAGAGTGGCAGTGTGACGCCAGGGAGAGGTGACAGGGAGAGGCAGAGTGACGCAGGGAAAGGCAGCATACCAGTGAGAGGTGACTGGGAGAGTCAGGGTGACACCAGGCGAGGCAGGGTGATGCCAGGAAGAGGTGACAGGGAGAGGCAGGTTGACATCAGGGAGAGGCAGTGTGATACCAGGGAGAGGTGAAAGGGAGAGGCAGGGAGATGCCAGTGAGAGGTGACTGGGAGAAGCAGAGTGACGCTAGAGAGATGTGACAGGATGAGGCATGGTGATGTCAGGGAGTGGTGATAGGGAAAGGCAGCAAGATGCCAGGGAGAGGCAGAGTTTTGCAAGGGAGAGGTGACGGAGAGTCAAGGGGACGCCAGGGAGAGGCAGCGTGACGCAAAGGAGAAGTGACAGGGAGAGGCAGGGTGATGCCAGGGAGAGGCAGTGTGAGGACAGGGAGAGGCAGGGTGATGCTAGGGAGGGGCAGCATGATGCCAGGGAGAGGTGACAAGGAGAGGCAGCATGATCCCAGGGAGAGGTGACAGGGAGAGGCAGCATGATCCCAGGGAGAAGTGACAGGGAGAGGCAGGGTGATAACAGGGAGAGGCAGTGTGACACAAAGGAGAGGTGACAGGGAGAGGCAGCGTGATGACAGGGAGAGGCCGGCTGACGCCAGGAAGAAGTGACTGGGAGAGGCAGAGTGATACAAAAGAGAGGTGACAGAGAGAGGCAGAGTTTTGCCAGGGAAAGGTGACAGGGAGAGTCAAGGGGACGCCAGGGAGAGGCAGCGTGATGCAAAGGAGAAGTGACAGGGAGAGGAAGGGTGATGCCAGGGAGAGGTGACAGGGAGAGGCAGTGTGAGGACAGGGAGAGGCAGTGTGAGGACAGGGAGAGGCAGCATGAGGACAGAGAGAGGCAGGGTGATTGCTAGGGAGGGGCAGCGTGATGCCAGGGAGAGGTGACAGGGAGAGGCAGCATGATCCCAGGGAGCAGTGACAGGGAGAGGCAGCGTGATGACAGGGAGAGGCAGGCTGACACCAGGGAGAAGTGACAGGGAGAGGCAGAAGGATGCCAGGGAGAAGCGACAGGCAGAGGCAGGGTGATGCTAGGGAGGGGCAGCATGATGCCAGGGAGAGGTGACAGGGAGAGGCAGGGTGACACCAGGGAGAGGTGACAGGGAGAGGCAGATGGATTCCAGGGAGAAGTGACAGGGAGAAGGTAGAGTGATAACAGGGAGTGGCAGTGTGACGCCAGGGAGAGGTTACAGGGAGAGGCAGAGTGATGCAGGGAGAGGCAGTGTGATCCCAGAGAGAGGTGACAGGGAGAGGCAGGGTGACACCAGGGAGAGATAGGGTGATGCCAGGAAGAGGTGACAGGGAGAGGCAGCGTGATTACACAAAGAGGTGACAGGGAGAGGCAGGGTGACATCAGGGAGAGATAGGGTGATGCCAGGAAGAGGTGACAGGGAGAGGCAGCGTGATTACACAAAGAGGTGACAGGGAGAGGCAGGGTGACATCAGGGAGCGGCAGTGTGATACCAGGGAGAGGTGACAGGGAGAGGCAGGCTGACATCAGGGAGATGCAGCATGATACCAGTGAGAGGTGACTGGGAGAGGCAGGATGACATCAGGGAGAGGCAGCGTGATACCAGTGGGAGGTGACTGGGAGAGTCAGGGTGACGCCAGGAAGAGGTGACAGGGAGAGGCAGCATGATGACATCAGGGAGAGGCGTTATACCAGTGAGAGGTGACTGGGAGAGGCAGTGTGGTGCCATGGAGAGGTGACAGGGAGAGGCAGTGTGACACCATGGAGAGGTAGGCTGACATCAGGGATAGGCAGCGTGATACCAGTGAGAGGTGACAGAGAGAGGCAGAGTGACGCCAGGGAAATGTGACAGGAAGAGACATGGTGATGTCAGGGAGAGGTGACAGGGAGAGGTAGCATGATACAAAGGAGAGGTGACAGAGAAAGGCAGATGGGATGTCTGTAGCCACCAGGCTAATGACTGTCTTACTTCTATCATAAGAACCATAGTTTGCGCCACTTGGTTTTTTTTGTTTGATACTTTTGTGTGATAAGGGATTGGCAATTCCCTTTTACAAGAGGCTGCAGACAATCACATTGCAGTTTCACTCACCAGAGCGCATAGTGCCCTTTTTTTCTATTTATTCTGCGTTTTTATCGTCTGATGCAACCCATTCCATTTGGCAAGAATCAGATGCTAGAGGCCTTGATTGGAACTGTGCATACTCCGCCATGTCGAATGTTGACACCATCAATCCCATCACACGCATTGTGGCGTGAATGGATACCTTTTGACTGTGTAGCAAGCCCTGAATCCTTGACTGACCTTGGACATCTTGTTCAGAGGTAAAATGACTCCATGAAGACTTGAATCCAGTACAGCACCCAACTGAGTCATCCGCTGTGACGGAACCAGAGACGATTTTGCCCAATTTATGAGCCACCCGTGCCTTTGCAGACACGTTATTGTCTGTTGCAGATGACACAGACTCTTTTGAGAGGCTGCTGCTGGAAGTGATAAACCGCAGGTGGGAAGCTGCATGTAAGGGTTAATCGTGTAACCTATCCCTGGTACAGGAGTTGGAGGAATTATCCGTTCAGCTATACTGGATAATGTCTGTGCAAACATAGCCCAACACCTGGATCTGCCTTGTACTTTTCAAGAGACCCTGGTGAAAGCTAAAACAATTTGCACACTAACCATCCTGAACCACATCCTGAGAGGATAACACAGCTTTGCAAGACAAACCTGATATGAGTGTTGGTGTTGCTGTGAGTGTACCTTCCTCACCTTATGCCGCTCTTAGACATGATAAATAATCAACACTTCCACAGTGTACTACACAATTTGTGACTGTAATCATTTTAAGCTTTTTAAAGCGACATACAATCCGGCCCTACCCATGCACCGGCACTGAGGATCAGAATAGAAAAAAACCTGACAGAATATATAGTAAAGTCAGCAATCACACTAGCAGTCAGTCACGTTATACATTAGTATAATAGGCAATATGAGCACATCATCAACTACAACTACATTTCAAGTATGTAGGAGAACATATTACTGAATCATGTTTAAACAGATCTAACGTATTCATATGCATAGCGAAATAAACATCAGTAATAGTATACAGACTCGTATGCAATAGGCACTTATCTAACTATTCGTGCACAAAAAAGTAGAGACTTAGTGCTGTATTACCTGTACTCAGTAGAGTGGATTACAGGGAGACTCACCCCACTTCCAGGACTGATCAATACGTTTGCGAACACTGAGTGGATTCAGACGCTATTAGTGTACACTGCTGCTCCATGAACCTATAGTGAACACAGACGCACGAGTCACATAGCCGCCTACGCTGCGACTGGGTCCCCTTCGTGTACAGCGTCTGAGACGGAAGCGGGAAAACAGTTCATGGCCGGAGACTGAGGAAACTGGTCATGAACCAGGAGGCGGGGCGACCAGGTGAGCATCTGACTCCCCACTGCTGACATCAACCCTAGGGATCGCGGCCTCATACTATTCCTGGAGCCTCTGATCCCTAAGGGCTGGTGCACCCGAGGTGGCAGCTGGATCAGCGACTATTTGGTAGTCTCTTCCCAAAATAGTGCGGCTGTGTCCGTATTCCCCTTCTAAGCGGAACCGATGCCTTACCTTCTCCCCGTGCTCCGGCCACAGCCTGGTAACGTCTGCTGGACCTGCTAGTATATCCAACACAGACGCCCGCAGAAACAGCACTGTAGTCGTGGGTAAGCGTTGTCGCAACCCGGCGGAGAGTTGTTGGAGCGACTCTTTCGAAGGTACGTATAAGACGCTTTTTAGAAATATCACTCAAGAAAAAATAATAAGACTATAAAAATAAAATAAGCTCCTGCCGCACCAAACAAAAAAAGACTGATTTGCCTGAGCCAGGGATATATGGACGGGCCTGTTGCATGCTGGGAGGCCGAAAGATTTGACATATCCCAATGTTATCCTGTGGATAACCTGTGGACCCTGCCTTTAGATTTGTTTTTATGTACTAGCTTAATGGAAAGTTTGGGATGCAGTTACGTCGCTGGCAGCCGGGATCCCGAACACTCACAATGCCGCCAGCCGAAATCCAGGCTAAGAGGGACTAGTCCCACTCGTGGGTGTCCACGACACCAATAGAGTGGGAATAGAACCTGTGGCGAGTGCAGCAAGCCACCGAGCCCGCAAGGGGCTTCATTGAACTCGCCCCTACACCGGCATTCTGCCGGCCGGAATCCTGGCATCGGTATGCTGACTGTCGGGATCCCAGCCGCCGGCAACGTATATGACACCAGAAAGTTTAATACCAATGTGTATAAGATGATGAAAAAAAACAAAAAGCTTAAACAGAAGCAGATACGCGTATTACTAAAATTAACCATTTATTAAAAAGAAAGTAACAACATGCAAGGAAAAAACAAATCTTAACAGAAAATAAATAAACTTTTTGTACAAAATATGAAGATACATTTAATAAAGTAAATATATATGTATGTATGATATTATAATCTCAGCTGCATTTACTGAGCATTATAAACGTATTTCAGACATTTTCCACTATTATTTCAGTTTGATATACCACATGAACAATAATATTCTTATTTACCCAATTGTTTTATTAGTCAAACATTTGCCATTGAATCCCTTTTGAATATCATTGCATTTGAACAGGTAAGGCAAACAAAATACTGGTATGGTTACAGACTGAAACCTAAATCTAATAACTTTCTTTATTTCACATTTTAAACGATTAAGGGCCATCAAAAATGAGTTTCTTTAAATAAAATCCTCATGTAACAGCAGCTAATGCCTTAATGGAAGGCTTTACAGAAAGCGGTTTCCCAATTTTATCTGGTGCTCATGTATGGTTGTGTGAGAGTAAGTTTATATATGAAGGGCATGTTCTTTTAGTATCAGGCATGCACGGATATGTCCTGCTATATGCAGAGACCCCCTGACCTGAATTAGGCTTCCCATTCCCAGAAATCAGAAATGGATCTCATGCGAGCAGGACCCTCTTATCTTTTTCTTGGTTTGCTAAAACAGCCTTGTTTTATTACTATTCTATTGTTCTTTTTGTATTATGCAACAGAATAAGCTGGATCCAATTTGCATTAGTACTAAAAATAGCCCTACTGGAATATAAATATTGGGAGGGAAAAAGAAAAAAAAGATCATACAACTATTATGTCCATAAAATAAGGTATAACTCAATATACTAACCCAAAAGCCCATTCTTTTCTTAAAAAAAAAAAAAAAAAAAGTGGTTCAATAAGTAACCTCATATCAGTCATACTGTCCCAATATCAGTTATAAGATAGCGGTACTGGTGGAAACATGGTCACACATTGAGGTGTGTAGCGTGATCAGATTTCAATGTCTAAACAGCACATCAGCAGCTGAAATTCATTGCCAACTTGTCGAGGTGTACAGTGATAATGTCATGTCATGGAAACACGTTTGGTGCTATGCCTTTCATAATGTAAGGACAGGCGTTCAAGATAAGCGGCGCCCAAGCACATACACCACAGATGAGTATTGTGCCACGTTGAAGTTCTGATTCACGAGAACAGACGCATTTGAGTTAGTGATATTGCTGATGAACTGAACATCTCAGTGCAAAATTCAACGAGTCATTATAACCTGGCTTCAGGCGCTTGACACTGACTTCTGCTATACTGAGATAGATGCTGTGTTGTACCGTTGGAACAAATGCTAAAGCATGTATGGGGACTATGTGGAAAAATAATCTGTACTAAGGCCATAGTATTGTTTATACAGTACATACATATACAGGTAGGCATGTATGTGTTGAATAAATTTATGCAATGAGAGGTAGTTACCTTATTTAATGAACCGCCATTGTGTGTTTGTATATATATATATATATATATATATATATATATATATATATACACATACACACACACTGTATATGTCTGATGGACCCCAAAATAAAAATCAATATATTTCAGTAAAGCCTGCACAGCACAAATCCCTGAACTTGTTATTAGAACAAGCTGTGGCCATGACAGTCAGACAAATGTACATATACTGTACTGTAGCTACTCGCAAATGAAGATGGATGGCATATAGCAGAGAGGCCATGTTTTCCAGACACAGTAAAATCAATGGGCTTTACATTTGTTAGTCACAAAGGTATTTGATTTAAAGTAAATCTTATTACTTGTTTAGAGGCCTTTTTATAGTTTTGCATGTAAATGAATGTTTTGTTATTGTGGGAATTAGCACTATGTGGTTTTGGTTTATAAATGAACCAGCTTTGCATTAATACATTGGCCCTCATTCCGAGTTGATCGGTCGCAAGGCGAATTTAGCAGAGTTACACACGCTAAGCCGCCGCCTACTGGGAGTGAATCTTAGCTTCTTAAAATTGCGACCGATGTATTCGCAATATTGCGATTACTAACTACTTAGCAGTTTCTGAGTAGCTCCAGACTTACTCTGCCTGTGCGATCATTTCAGTGCTTGTCGTTCCTGGTTGACGTCACAAACACACCCAGCGTTCGCCCAGGCACTCCCACCGTTTCCCCGGCCACTCCTGCGTTTTTTCCGGAAACGGTAGCGTTTTCAGCCACACGCCCCTGAAACGCCGTGTTTCCGCCCAGTAACACCCATTTCCTGTCAATCACATTACGATCGCCGGAGCGAAGAAAAAGCCGTGAGTAAAATTACTTTCTTCATAGTAAAGTTACTTGGCGCAGTCGCAGTGCGAACATTGCGCATGCGTACTAAGCGGATTTTCACTGCGATGCGATGAAAAATACCGAGCGAACAACTCGGAATGAGGGCCATTGTGCGAAACGCCAACAACAATTTTCATTCACTGTATTACAAAAAAATGGCAATCGTTCCTGCCTATTATTTTAATACGGATGTCATCCATATGGAGGACTAATGTGAGCAGTGAAAATCCCCCCACCCAATATCAGTCTAATCAGGTAAATCCATTTGAACACCATCAGCTCTAATATGTCAGAATTCTTGATGCTAGACAACAATTGATGCTATTTGATGAAAGTAATATGGGTGAAACACATACAAAGATAAAGGATGCGCTTACTTTTAACACGTAAGTCAAACAAAATGTAGTCTCCAGTTTGTATCCAGGTAAAAAAAAATAATACATTCTTTGTTAAATGATTCCATAATCAGAAAGTACATCTATAGAGCATAGACCTTTATGCATGTACATTATTTAGCAAAAGTGTATCTGCAATCACATACACAGTATTTGCTTTAATCTGTCCAATTTTGCACAAGACTGATGAAAAGTAAAATCTAATTGCTTTTTTTTTTAATACTCTTTCGCACACCTTAATTAAATTCAAATGTAAGATTTGCAAAGTAACAGTAGATGAATAAAGTATAGCTTTTTATTAGGATATAAGACAAAAAAGTTGCTTAGCATTGATGTTTAAAGCTGCTCTTCACCTGTAAAGATTTGACTAAAATGACCGACTCCCCATGCGGAGCCAGTTATTATTCCTGGTGCTCTACTGTTCCACTTAGAGATTGTGGCTTGTGATTGGTCCTCTGCTCAAACACTCTCCACTGTAATTTTAGGTTTGTGAACTAAACTAATTAGCAGATTCCATATATTGGACAGATACAGGTCAATCCAATTAGCCGTGATGATCTTGTGGGTGTGATTCATCGCAGCAGCTCCCCAAATTCACACAAAAGTGCTCGCCACCCCATAGAGGTCCGAGCTATTTTGTGCTAATTGGGGCTCATTTCAGTCGGTAATGGGTGCTGTGGCTGGCACTGAGACGCAGTGGCACCGGCACATCACACCCTTAGTGGCTAATAGAATCAACCCGAGACTCCAAGGAAAAATGGCAGCATGCAGTAGCTGCATGGATTACGTGTAGGGGCAACTTAGTAAAATCTTTTACATAGTTTGCACTGCAGCTGTAAAGTGAAATATTTGTAGTTAAGTAAGAAAATGATGTGTTTTATCATAACAAAATGAGACACTGGTTATATACAAAGTGTATTAAATGGAATGCCTAACACAAATTAAATGAAACTTAATTTGCAGCTAATGATGTTTTATATTTAATTTGTTTGATACCTTTTAAAAAAAATACACAGAAACCTTTGCAACCCATTTTTTATTTCTATGGCTGTAATGAAGCAGGTGATACATTTAGAAAGTATTTGTGTCTTGCACTTTTCTTAGCTTGGGCCATGAGCCGGATTCATGTATTCATGCAGGGAATTTATTATGCTACATGTAAGTCAGGACTTGCACTTAGAGTACACATACTGTATGTCTTCAAAACAGCTGGAGTTAGGTTAGCTTCATTTTTGTGCTCACTATGAAGTCTGCTCCGCTCAGGTGAGTTGCAATGGAATGTAATGCTGCAATCATTTTCTACCTATGCTATGAATATATACATATGTGTAACAGTCATGGAAAAAACAAATCCTAAGGTGTTGAGATGACCAAGGCACAAGTGTTGTGGAAAGTAGTATTTCTTTGTGGGATAACGAGATGGTGGGAAAGGGATGATTTAACATAAAGGAGATAAATGAAGTTTAAAAATTGTAATAACAACTTGGTATAAAATCCCCTAGTGTGTACAAAGATTATAAATTAATTCTTATTGAGTAAATTTACCTGCTACTTAAATGTTTTTGATTCAGGACCTTTTGCACAATAGGAAATTCCTGTTTTCTAAACAAACTGCAAAATTATTTGAGTAGCGAGTCACAGTCTATAAATGAACAGCATTTTACCATTTTGCACTATTTTTTAAATGGTTTCATAACAAACCAAAAATAATCTTAAAAACTGTTTTATATACATTGTTAGTGTTAATACACCATAAAACAAGTGGTAATATGTAATAAATTAGATCATTTGAACGTTAGAGTACTTAGCTGGGTGGTGGTACTAGATTTATATGGGTCAGGGCCTGATTCAGAGTTGTACACTGATGCATTTGCAGCTGCGATCCCATACGCAGATACTGTATCAAAATAAACAAATCAATATATGCCGGTAGGATTTGTGTTAAAACGCCCTCTGGCGTCTTTGCTAATCCCAGCAACTGGGTACAAAGATGCAGCACGATTGCAGATCGTTCAATAATCGGCCTTCTGAGTACCATCTTGCAGAATGGCTGTGTTAAATGAGATGCTAGAGCCATCTTTAATGCATATGGGATCGCAGACACAGGCAGCGTCATACCACGAAAACCACCGTGACACGCCTGTGTTTTAGTTGCCACTCCCTGTTACCACCCCCAAAAAGACCCCTTCCTGTCAATCACTTTGCAAATTAATCCTGTGAGTGACTACGGTAATGGACTTTGTGCAAGTGCAGCGTGACTAATGGGCCCTACACACTGGCCGATTGGCCGCCGAGGTGCCCGACGGCCGATGGACAACCCGGCGGCGGGGGAGTGACTTGCAGGCATAAACAAGCTGGCACCAAAGATGTACGAGCACGGGGCCACGCATCTTTCATCATTAGTGCATACACACTGAAAGATATGAACAATATCTTTCAGTGTAATCGGCCAGTGTGTAGGTCTCATAAGACTCATGTATAGTCGGCCAATAACCACCTGCGAAAACAGTGGCATAGCACACAACAATGTTTCAGGCCCTATGTTGGCAGGGAGGTGTAGTATTCTATATAATGAGTACTTGGAAACACTATTAAATGCAAATGTTATCCACACATAACCTATATTTGATGCTTAGTTTATGTTGATTTCAACGTAGAAATAAAAGCATATTCCTACATGATACATCAAATCTGTGTCATACATATACATTTTGAGCACACTCGTCATTTAATAAGATATAAAAGACAAAACATAATAACTATTAGTGGTGTGTCTTTCTTGTGGAGTATTGACACTCTTGAAGTTACGCCCAATGTACTCTGAGGCCAGCTCTACACAATGGGCCCTCCTTTGAGGATGACCAATTTCTTTAGGAAACCCCCCAGTATTGATACAGGGGTGCCAGGGACAGACTCCCACTTTAGGAGTTATAAAGGTTATCACTGAATTTTGAATGGTCATGTCCAAAAGTGGACGTCTTTCAATTGTGTTGTATACAACTGTGCAAGGCTATTAGATTTGTCTACATAAAATGGAGTCACTGTTGCTTCATTTTATTTGCAGATTTGCATTATAAATGTTAGATTTGCATTAACAGTGCTATTCGTGTAAAGTGGAATCTTCTTTTCCATCAGGGTTGAACCTATTAAAATGAATGCTAAAATCAGGATCAGATTCAACACCATCCAAGTCTGAGGATACTAATACGATATTTGGTCGACTCGTCCTGCTGTCCGTTTGACATCGGGTTGATAATGTTGAACTGACGTTGTGCACTGAGGAGCTTCGTTTAGGCTTTGGCTGGGGAGGAGGAAGTGGGGTGCCAAATCCTAATAAGTTCAGTGCATCAAGAGAGCCATCTGGATCAATCATTGCGTTGATGACTAGAAAACAAAAATACACCTAAATTTAAATGTTTGACTACCAACAGTGACAAAGTTAACATATTTAGAATTGTTATGGTCCTGGCAATTTTCAGATTTAAATTAGCCATGTTATTTGACCAATTTTGAAACTGACCAACCAAAGCATATTTTTATTTCTAGTTAGCTAACCGTGATTACTTTATTCACATCAACATATAAAAAGCTATTAAAATGATCTGGATTATTCCAGGTCCAGTGGCATCACAAGGGGAGTGCGGCCTGCTCCCGGGTGTCACCAAAATGACGGCTCCTGCACAGTGACAGGAGCCGAGTGCTGCACTGTTATATTATGTGCAGCACTCGGCTCCTTTCACTGTGTAGGAGTCAGCACTGCAGGGACAGCATTCCCTGGGAGTCATCCCTCACCTCCCACACCCCCAAGTGACAAAAAAAACGGGTGTCAAGATGCGAAGCCCCATCCCCTTTTTGTTCCTTGAATGGACTAAAAACGGGTGCCCTCCGTGAAGCCCCGCCCCTCTAATTAAACACCGCCTATTCCTGTGAAGCCCCGCCCCATTCCCCCCCGCCACCGTACCGGGTGTTTAGGAGGAGAGTTCCACCTTATCCCCCCCAGCTGCATAATTAACCAGTTCCAGGAGCCGAGTGCTGCACTGTTATATTATGTGCAGCACTCGGCTCCTGTCACTGTGTAGGAGTCAGCACTGCAGGGACAGCACTCCCTGGGAGTCATCCCTCACCTCCCACACCCCCAAGTGACAAAAAAAACGGGTGTCAAGTAGAGATGAGCGGGTTCGGTTCCTCGGAATCCGAACCCGCCCGAACTTCATGTTTTTTTTCACGGGTCCGAGCGACTCGGATCTTCCCGCCTTGCTCGGTTAACCCGAGCGCGCCCGAACGTCATCATGACGCTGTCGGATTCTCGCGAGGCTCGGATTCTATCGCGAGACTCGGATTCTATATAAGGAGCCGCGCGTCGCCGCCATTTTCACACATGCATTGAGATTCATAGGGAGAGGACGTGGCTGGCGTCCTCTCCATTTAGATTAGAAGAGAGAGAGTGAGATTGATTTTAAACAGAGACACTTGATTTACTGGAGCTTAGGAGTACTGTAGAGAGTGCAGAGTTTAGTAGTGACTGACCACAGTGACCACCAGACAGTGCAGTTTTATTTAATATAATCCGTTCTCTGCCTGAAAAAAACGATACACAGTGACTCAGTCACATACCATATCTGTGTGCACTGCTCAGCCCAGTGTGCTGCATCATCTATGTATATATCTGACTGTGCTCACACAGCTTATAATTGTGGGGGAGACTGGGGAGCAGTGCCAGTTATAGGTTATAGCATGACCAGGAGTACATATTATTAAAATTAAACAGTGCACACTTTTGCTGCAGGAGTGCCACTGCCAGTGTGACTGACCAGTGACCTGACCACACTGACCACCAGTATAGTTAGTAGTATACTATATTGTGATTGCCTGAAAAAGTTAAACACTCGTCGTGTGACTTGTGTGGTGTTTTTTTTTTTATTCTATAAAAAACTCATTCTGCTGACAGACAGTGTCCAGCAGGTCCGTCATTATATAATATATACCTGTCCGGCTGCAGTAGTGATATATATATATTTTTTATATCATTATTTATCATCCAGTCGCAGCAGACACAGTACGGTAGTTCACGGCTGTAGCTACCTCTGTGTCGGCACTCGGCAGTCCATCCATAATTGTATACCACCTACCCGTGTTTTTTTTTCTTTCTTCTTTATACATACATACTACATCTCATTATCAACCAGTCTATATTAGCAGCAGACACAGTACAGTAGTCCACGGCTGTAGCTACCTCTGTGTCGGCACTCGGCAGTCCGTCCATAATTGTATACCACCTACCCGTGGTTTTTTTTTCTTTCTTCTTTATACATACATACTACATCTCTTTATCAACCAGTCTATATTAGCAGCAGACACAGTACAGTAGTCCACGGCTGTAGCTACCTCTGTGTCGGCACTCGGCAGTCCGTCCATAATTGTATACCACCTACCCGTGGTTTTTTTTTCTTTCTTCTTTATACATACATATTACATCTCATTATCAACCAGTCTATATTAGCAGCAGACACAGTACAGTACGGTAGTCCACGGCTGTAGCTACCTCTGTGTCGGCACTCGGCAGTCCGTCCATAATTGTATACCACCTACCCGTGTTTTTTTTTTCTTTCTTCTTTATACATACATACTACATCTCTTTATCAACCAGTCTATATTAGCAGCAGACACAGTACAGTAGTCCACGGCTGTAGCTACCTCTGTGTCGGCACTCGGCAGTCCGTCCATAATTGTATACCACCTACCCGTGGTTTTTTTTCTTTCTTCTTTATACATACATACTACATCTCTTTATCAACCAGTCTATATTAGCAGCAGACACAGTACAGTAGTCCACGGCTGTAGCTACCTCTGTGTCGGCACTCGGCAGTCCGTCCATAATTGTATACCACCTACCCGTGGTTTTTTTTTCTTTCTTCTTTATACATACATACTACATCTCTTTATCAACCAGTCTATATTAGCAGCAGACACAGTACAGTAGTCCACGGCTGTAGCTACCTCTGTGTCGGCACTCGGCAGTCCGTCCATAATTGTATACCACCTACCCGTGGTTTTTTTTTCTTTCTTCTTTATACATACATACTACATCTCTTTATCAACCAGTCTATATTAGCAGCAGACACAGTACAGTAGTCCACGGCTGTAGCTACCTCTGTGTCGGCACTCGGCAGTCCATCCATAATTGTATACCACCTACCCGTGGTTTTTTATTCTTTCTTCTTTATACATACTACATCTCTTTATCAACCAGTCTATATTAGCAGCAGACACAGTACAGTAGTCCACGGCTGTAGCTACCTCTGTGTCGGCACTCGGCAGTCCGTCCATAATTGTATACCACCTACCCGTGGTTTTTTATTCTTTCTTCTTTATACATACATACTACATCTCTTTATCAACCAGTCTATATTAGCAGCAGACACAGTACAGTAGTCCACGGCTGTAGCTACCTCTGTGTCGGCACTCGGCAGTCCGTCCATAATTGTATACCACCTACCCGTGGTTTTTTTTTCTTTCTTCTTTATACATACATACTACATCTCTTTATTAACCAGTCTATATTAGCAGCAGACACAGTACAGTAGTCCACGGCTGTAGCTACCTCTGTGTCGGCACTCGGCAGTCCATCCATAATTGTATACTAGTATCCATCCATCTCCATTGTTTACCTGAGGTGCCTTTTAGTTGTGCCTATTAAAATATGGAGAACAAAAATGTTGAGGTTCCAAAATTAGGGAAAGATCAAGATCCACTTCCACCTCGTGCTGAAGCTGCTGCCACTAGTCATGGCCGAGACGATGAAATGCCAGCAACGTCGTCTGCCAAGGCCGATGCCCAATGTCATAGTACAGAGCATGTCAAATCCAAAACACCAAATATCAGTAAAAAAAGGACTCCAAAACCTAAAATAAAATTGTCGGAGGAGAAGCGTAAACTTGCCAATATGCCATTTACCACACGGAGTGGCAAGGAACGGCTGAGGCCCTGGCCTATGTTCATGGCTAGTGGTTCAGCTTCACATGAGGATGGAAGCACTCAGCCTCTCGCTAGAAAAATGAAAAGACTCAAGCTGGCAAAAGCAGTAGCACCGCAAAGAACTGTGCGTTCTTCGAAATCCCAAATCCACAAGGAGAGTCCGACTCCAATTGTGTCGGTTGCGATGCCTGACCTTCCCAACACTGGACGTGAAGAGCATGCGCCTTCCACCATTTGCACGCCCCCTGCAAGTGATGGAAGGAGCACCCGCAGTCCAGTTCCTGATAGTCAGATTGAAGATGTCAGTGTTGAAGTACACCAGGATGAGGAGGATATGGGTGTTGCTGGCGCTGGGGAGGAAATTGACCAGGAGGATTCTGATGGTGAGGTGGTTTGTTTAAGTCAGGCACCCGGGGAGACACCTGTTGTCCGTGGGAGGAATATGGCCGTTGACATGCCTGGTGAAAATACCCAAAAAATCAGCTCTTCGGTGTGGAAGTATTTCACCAGAAATGCGGACAACAGGTGTCAAGCCGTGTGTTCCCTTTGTCAAGCTGTAATAAGTAGGGGTAAGGACGTTAACCACCTCGGAACATCCTCCCTTATACGTCACCTGCAGCGCATTCATAATAAGTCAGTGACAAGTTCAAAAACTTGGGCCGACAGCGGAAGCAGTCCACTGACCAGTAAATCCCTTCCTCTTGTAACCAAGCTCACGCAAACCACCCCACCAACTCCCTCAGTGTCAATTTCCTCCTTCCCCAGGAATGCCAATAGTCCTGCAGGCCATGTCACTGGCAATTCTGATGATTCCTCTCCTGCCTGGGATTCCTCCGATGCATCCTTGCGTGTAACGCCTACTGCTGCTGGCGCTGCTGTTGTTGCTGCTGGGAGTCGATGGTCATCCCAGAGGGGAAGTCGTAAGACCACTTGTACTACTTCCACCAAGCAATTGACTGTCCAACAGTCCTTTGCGAGGAAGATGAAATATCACAGCAGTCATCCTACTGCAAAGCGGATAACTGAGGCCTTGACATCCTGGGTGGTGAGAAACGTGGTTCCGGTATCCATCATTACTGCAGAGCCAACTAGAGACTTGTTGGAGGTACTGTGTCCCCGGTACCAAATACCATCTAGGTTCCATTTCTCTAGGCAGGCGATACCGAAAATGTACACAGACGTCAGAAAAAGAGTCACCAGTGTCCTAAAAAATGCAGCTGTACCCAATGTCCACTTAACCACGGACATGTGGACAAGTGGAGCAGGGCAGGGTCAGGACTATATGACTGTGACAGCCCACTGGGTAGATGTATGGACTCCCGCCGCAAGAACAGCAGCGGCGGCACCAGTAGCAGCATCTCGCAAACGCCAACTCTTTCCTAGGCAGGCTAAGCTTTGTATCACCGGTTTCCAGAATACGCACACAGCTGAAAACCTCTTACGGCAACTGAGGAAGATCATCGCGGAATGGCTTACCCCAACTGGACTCTCCTGTGGATTTGTGGCATCGGACAACGCCAGCAATATTGTGTGTGCATTAAATCTGGGCAAATTCCAGCACGTCCCATGTTTTGCACATACCTTGAATTTGGTGGTGCAGAATTTTTTAAAAAACGACAGGGGCGTGCAAGAGATGCTGTCGGTGGCCAGAAGAATTGCGGGACACTTTCGGCGTACAGGCACCACGTACAGAAAACTGGAGCACCACCAAAAACTACTGAACTTGCCCTGCCATCATCTGAAGCAAGAAGTGGTAACGAGGTGGAATTCAACCCTCTATATGCTTCAGAGGTTGGAGGAGCAGCAAAAGGCCATTCAAGCCTATACAATTGAGCACGATATAGGAGGTGGAATGCACCTGTCTCAAGCGCAGTGGAGAATGATTTCAACGTTGTGCAAGGTTCTGATGCCCTTTGAACTTGCCACACGTGAAGTCAGTTCAGACACTGCCAGCCTGAGTCAGGTCATTCCCCTCATCAGGCTTTTGCAGAAGAAGCTGGAGACATTGAAGGAGGAGCTAACACGGAGCGATTCCGCTAGGCATGTGGGACTTGTGGATGGAGCCCTTAATTCGCTTAACAAGGATTCACGGGTGGTCAATCTGTTGAAATCAGAGCACTACATTTTGGCCACCGTGCTCGATCCTAGATTTAAAGCCTACCTTGGATCTCTCTTTCCGGCAGACACAAGTCTGCTGGGGTTGAAAGACCTGCTGGTGAGAAAATTGTCAAGTCAAGCGGAACGCGACCTGTCAACAACATCTCCTCCTTCACATTCTCCCGCAACTGGGGGTGCGAGGAAAAGGCTCAGAATTCCGAGCCCACCCGCTGGCGGTGATGCAGGGCAGTCTGGAGCGACTGCTGATGCTGACATCTGGTCCGGACTGAAGGACCTGACAACGATTACGGACATGTCGTCTACTGTCACTGCATATGATTCTCTCACCATTGAAAGAATGGTGGAGGATTATATGAGTGACCGCATCCAAGTAGGCACGTCACACAGTCCGTACTTATACTGGCAGGAAAAAGAGGAAATTTGGAGGCCCTTGCACAAACTGGCTTTATTCTACCTAAGTTGCCCTCCCACAAGTGTGTACTCCGAAAGAGTGTTTAGTGCCGCCGCTCACCTTGTCAGCAATCGGCGTACGAGGTTACATCCAGAAAATGTGGAGAAGATGATGTTCATTAAAATGAATTATAATCAATTCCTCCGTGGAGACATTCACCAGCAGCAATTGCCTCCACAAAGTACACAGGGTGCTGAGATGGTGGATTCCAGTGGGGACGAATTGATAATCTGTGAGGAGGGGGATGTACACGGTGATATATCGGAGGATGATGATGAGGTGGACATCTTGCCTCTGTAGAGCCAGTTTGTGCAAGGAGAGATTAATTGCTTCTTTTTTTGGGGGGGTCCAAACCAACCCGTCATATCAGTCACAGTCGTGTGGCAGACCCTGTCACTGAAATGATGGGTTGGTTAAAGTGTGCATGTCCTGTTTATACAACATAAGGGTGGGTGGGAGGGCCCAAGGACAATTCCATCTTGCACCTCTTTTTTCTTTTCTTTTTCTTTGCGTCATGTGCTGTTTGGGGAGGGTTTTTTGGAAGGGCCATCCTGCGTGACACTGCAGTGCCACTCCTAGATGGGCCCGGTGTTTGTGTCGGCCACTAGGGTCGCTTATCTTACTCACACAGTCAGCTACCTCATTGCGCCTCTTTTTTTCTTTGCGTCATGTGCTGTTTGGGGAGGGTTTTTTGGAAGGGACATCCTGCGTGACACTGCAGTGCCACTCCTAGATGGGCCCATACACACTTGACGATAAAATGAGCGACGTCGTTCATTTCAGCCCTCATCAACGACGTCGCTCATTATATCGTCAAGTGTGTATGCATCCGACGACCACCGATGCGCGGCCCCGCGGGACGTTAACGACCCTCGCTTATCTGTGGAGCATGTATGCTCAATTTCCACTATGGTTGTTACCGACCAGAGACGTCGTTGAATGTGTATGGTGTGAACTGAAAGAGGATCAGCTGAGTGAGTGCAGCTCAGAGTGGAGATTGGGACATATATGATGGGTAGCATAAGTTGAAGTATGATAAGCTCTAATAAAGAAAACTGGCTAAAATCAAATACTAGTGTAAAATAAACAATGTGAGAAAATTCCAATTCTTGCAAATAGGATTTTAATTACCTACTGGTAAATCCTTTTCTCGTAGTCTGTAGAGGATACTGGGGTCCATTTAGTACCATGGGCACTTTAAGAATTTGATAGTGTGGGCTGGCTCCTCCCTCTATGCCCCTCCTACCAGACTAAGTCTAGGAAACTGTGCCCGAGGAGACGGACCTACTTTGAGAGAAGGATAGATAAGGATAGTGGTGAGATTCCAAACAGCACACACAACAAGAGGAAAGCCAAGCTTGCCAAACTTGAAACAGGAACAGCAACGGCTGAACCAACATTCATAACCAAATAACAGTGCAGGAAGAATGAAGCACTGGGCAGGCGCCCAGCATCTCTACGGACTACGAGAAAAGGATTTACCGATAGGTAATTAAAATCCTATTTTCTCTTACATCCTAGAGGATGCTGGGGTCCATTTGGTACTATGGGGATGTACCAAAGCTCCCAGTACGGGAGGGAGAGTGCTGAGGCACCTGCAGAACAGATTAACCAAACTTTAATTCCTTAGAGGTCAAAGTATCGAACTTGTAGAACTTAGCAAATGTGTTCGACCCTGACCAAGTAGCTGCTCGGCAAAGCTGTAAAGCCGAGACACCCCGAGCAGCCGCCCAGGAAGAACCCACTTTAAGAGTAGAGAGGGCCTTAACAGATTTTGGACACGGCAAGCCTGCCGTAGAATAAGCATGCTGGATAGAAAACCTGATCCAGCGAGAAATCGTCTGCTTAGAAGCAGGACACCCAACCTTGTTGGGATCATAAAGGACAAACAGAGCATCCGACTTTCTGTGACGAGAAGTTCTCTTCGCATATTTTTTCAAAGCCCTCACAACATCCAAGGACTTTGAGTAATCGAGGTGTCAACAGCTACTGGCACCACACGCTGCCGCTGCCGCGTTCTGAGCTCAGCTCTATCCTCACGGAAAATCAATTAGGGCTCTTGTGCGACAATGCCCCCTGTGACAGCCTTCCAAGTAAGAAACTTTACGTCCACCTCCTGCAAAGGTTCGTACTAATCAGATTTCAGGGACTGCCACACCACATTAAGATCCCAAGGTGCCGTAGGAGGCACAAAGAGTGGTTGGATGTGCAGAGCTCCTTTCAAGAATGTCTGAACCTCAGGTAGGGCAGTGAACTGTTTCTGGAAGAAAATGGACAAGGCCGAAATCTGTTTTTTTATGGAGCTCAAGCGTAGGTCCACATCCACACCTCCTTGCAGAAAGAGGAGAAAATGTCCTAGATGAAACTCCACAGTAGGAAACTTCTTGGATTCACACCAAGACACATACTTTTTAAGAAATCCGATGGTAATGTTTTGACGTTACTCCCTTCCTAGGCTGTAGGAAGGACCTTTTTCGGAATGCTGTTCCGAGCTAAGATCTGGCGTTCAACCTCCATGCCGTCAAACGTAGCCGCAGTAACTATTGAAAAGCGAACGGCCCCTGTTGAAGAAGGTCCTTGCAAAGAGGAAGAGGCCTCTGATCCTCCAAGAGTAATCCCAGAAGATCCGCGTACCAAGCCCTTCTTGGCCGGTTCAGAGCAAAGAGGATCGCCTAAACTCTTGTTCTTTTTATTTGTTTGAGAATCCTTGGGATGAGTGGAAACGGAGTACACATACACTGACTGGGAAACCCACGGAGTTACCATGGCATCCCCCGCCACTGCCTGTGGGTCTTTTGACCTGGAACAGTACCTCCGAAGCTTCTTGTTGAGGCGAGAGGCCATCATGTCTATCTGAGGTACACCCCATCAGCTTGTTACCTCTGCGAATACCTCTGGAGAGACGCCCCAATCTCCTGGATGGAGATCGTGTCTGCTGAGGAAGTCTGCTTCCCAGATGTCCACTCCCGGAATGAAGATTGCTGACAGCGCCAGCGTGTGTCTTTCTGTCCAGAGGAGGATTCTCGTTACCTCTGACATTGCAGCTCTGCTCTTCTTTCCGCCTTGCCTGTTTATGTAGGGCACCGCCCTGACGTTGCCCGACTGAACTTGAATGGCTTGATCTTTCAGAAGATGTGCCTCTTGTAGAAGGTTGCTGTATATGGCCCTTAGTGCCAGAATGTTTACCGGAAGGAGAACTTCCTGACTTGACCACTTTCCTTGGAAGTCCTCCCCTTGGGTGACTGCTCCCCAACCTCTCAGACTTGCATCCGTGCTTAGAAGAATCCAATTCTGAATCCCGAACCTGCGGCCCTCGAGTAGGTGAGAAGTTTGCAGCCACCAGAGGAGTGAAATTCTGGCTTTCGGCGACAGGCGTATCCGCTGGTGCATGTGAAGGTGTGATCCCGACCATTCGTCCAGGAGAGCCAGTTAGAAGAACCGTGCGTGGAATCTTCTGTACTGTAAATCCTCGTAGGAGGCTACCATCTTCCCCAGAAGGCAAATGTACTGACGAACCAATACCCGGGCTGGCTTCAGGACATCCCGGACCATTGATTGGATCGCCAACACTTTCTGTCAGCTCCAAATGTGACTTTGGAAGTTTCAGGATCCACCCAAGATCCTGGAGTAGGCGAGTTGAGAGAGCAATACTCTGTAACAGCCTCTCCCTGGAAGATGCTTTTAGCAGCAGATTGTCCAGATATGGAATTATGTTCACTCCCTGTCTACGGAGGAGTAGTATCATCTTTGCCATGACCTAGGTGGAACACTCTCTGGGCTGTGGAGAGGCCAAATGGCAGTGCCTGGACTGATAGTGACAGTCCAGCAGCTCAAATCTTAGATAAGCCTGGTGAGGCGGCCAGATCGGAATGTGAGGGTACGCATCCTTGATATCCAGGGATACTAGGAATTCCCCCATCCACCAGACCTGAGATCACCGCTCTCAGAGACTCCATCTTGAATTTGAATTCCCTCAAGTAGGGTTCAATGTTTTTAGGTCTAATATTGACCTTACCGAACCATCCAGTTTCGGTACCACAGACAGGTTTGAGTAATAACCTTTGTGTTGTAAGTGAGGTGGAACTGGAACAATGACATTTGCTTGGCAAATGTTTGAATTGCTTCCAGCAGTAGTGTACTTTCTGTCCGAGAAGGTAGCAATAATCTGTGAGGCGGGAGTACTAGAAACTCCAGTCTGCACCCCTGGGCAACCTAACCGTTTCCAGGGGTCTAGGCAGGATATTGCCCAGATGTTTAACTGAAATCTCTTTAGTCTCGCTCCCACCTGCCTGATCCCCAGGCAGTGAAGTCCACCGACAAACCAAAGGGTTTGAGAAGGCAGAATCCGAAATCCATCCGTGGGAACCTGGTGGTGCAGGTTTTCTGGATTTTCCCCAACGTCCTCTAAAGGAAGTGGAGGAACCCTTGCGGTTCTAAGGGGTTGCAGTGTAGGATATAATTTCCTGGTCTGTGCAGCTGCGGAAGGAAGGTATGTCGACTTAACCGCAGTTGGCATGGACATTCACGTATCCAGTGCGTCCCAACAGGGCCTCACCTGTGAAGGGCGGACCCGCCATACCTTTCTTGGATTCTGTATCTGCAGTCCATTGGTGTAGCCACCGTCCCCTGTTTGTCTAAACTGCCACAGTAGTGGTCCCTGCATGACACAGGCCAATCTCCTTCATGGCCTCCAGCCGTGAAGCCTGTAGGATCCTGTAAGTGACATAGAAACAAGCAAATGTCACTCCTATACATAGAATCTAAATCATTAAGTAAGGAGCCCGACCACGTAACTATAGCCCCAGAGATCTACGCAAGCAAGGGTCTCTGAGCCACACCTGTAGCAGTGCACAGTATTAGAGAGTAGTCTCAATCTGCGATCAGTCTAATCCCTTATGGAGGTTGTACCAAGGACAGGTAACACAACCTTCTTTGACAATTTACACACTCTTTAGGTATGTGGATTATATCTCTGGGTGTACTCAGGTTTTCCCAAATAAGGAGTTTAACGATCTAAATAGTGGGAAGGCATTATATATATATATATATATATATATATATATGTATTCCTCATCCCTCTTAGCTTCAAACTATATGTTGCACCCCTCATATGTCAGTTGCATTATATGGCAAGTGTACACTTTTCAGGGTACGTAGTTGGGGTGAGAGGCACAGCTGTGGGATTGGATTCCCCAGACATCTCAAAACTATGGTTTCTTCCCAGCATGGGACATATTTGAAGAAATATATGTGAAAGTACACCTTATGTAGGCCACCCCAGGGGGATCTGCCACCGAAGCCTGAGAATATGTACAGTTTTGAGCATGGTATACACTCCCCAGGAGAAGATATACATTCTGCATTACAGGACAAAGTCCCCCAAATATAGTACCCACTGTTACACACACACAGGAAAATGTCAGTACAATTTCCCTCCCAGAATACCTTCAGAGAGTCAGAGTACAAGAAGCCAGCCACACCGCGCCCTTATAGGCTTTTATTATGATAAAAAAAAAACCTCTGACTAGCTGAACCTTAACAGGGTAGCTAGTATCGAATTACACTCTCCCCGTATCTATAACACAGTGTTACTTATGTGGAGGGCAGCGCTCCCTGTCAGTGTCTCTGTTGATGAACTGCAGGGAGAAAATGGCGCTTGTGAGTGATGGATCCGCTGAGAAGTCCCGCCCCCTGTAACGTCGCGTCTTCCCGCACTTATTGTATTATACTGGCCTGAGTTTTTTTTTTTTTTTTGCTAACAGCGGGATTAGCCCGTTAGCAGTGTTGACCAGTTTAGGGTGATTGCGCTGGACCAGGACGCCCCTCACAGCGTGCCGCTGAGCCTTTCGGAGCACAGCCTGTCAGAGCTGGGCTCCCACCCTTGTGTCGCCATTCCTGCCGGTGACCCGGCGCTGTACTCACCGCTCTGTTAGGGGGTGGCGGCCGTGCTGCGGGAGTGAGCGGTCGCCTCGTGGGCTTGCGATCAACACCCTCAGGAGCTCAGTGTCCTGTCAGCGGAGATAGAGTACCATTAACTTCTAGAATTGGTTCCTACTCCCCACCCAAGTCCCACGAAGCAGGAAGGTTGTTGCTAGCAGCCTTCCTGTAACCTAACAAACTCAGAAAATAGTAAAACTATAAAAACTCCTAAGAGCTCCCTTAGCTGTGACCGGGAACATTTTCTAAACTGAGTCTGGTAGGAGGGGCATAGAGGGAGGGGCCAGCCCACACTATTAAACTCTTAAAGTGCCCATGGCTTCCAAGGGACCCGTCTATACCCCATGGTACTAAATGGAATCCCAGCATCCTCTAGGACGTAAGAGAAAAGATAATCATATCGACGCTCACCACTATGGTGTGATTAGAACGGCTGTTTAACGTGACTGCAGCAAGTTTGTAGGTGGTCACATCTGTAAATAAGAACCTGTGAACTTGGTAAAGGAAGGATAGTTTTGGAGAACTGGGTGAATTTCTCTCTTAACTACAGGCAACTAGAAGAAGAAAGAGGAAAGAGCTGCACCATGCTGAACCAGTATTTCAAATGTTAAATTGTGAACTGGGGAGGAAGGTGAATAAAGAAACAATGTGCACTATAGTATAGCCTGGCAATCAGCCTTAGTCAAGGACCATCAGGTAAAAATGACAATAAATAGGTGTATATACCTAGAAATGGTAGTAAAACAATAATTTATAGAAATATATGTGAGGACTCATCCATACAAAATATGTTAACTAGAATTAATGAGTTTGGAAGATAATTATAATATTCTTTTCAGAACTGAGATTTGGCTGAATGAAAGCCAGTGAATTTGGAAGGCTATAGAAAGTTAGAGAAGGACTGGAAAGCTAAGGAAGTGTTTGTGTGTAAAAATCTATGCAGTGCTGTACTGCCAAAACATTGTATTTTATATGAGCTTAACAGACTCCACTTTACATTTTAACTTTTGGAAGTTATTACTCTTACAGATAAACAGAAATGTAACTTCTTCTATGTCAGGCCCGTGATGTCTTGTGACACAGTTTCCTGCTAAGCAATGTCCTGAGACACTGATCTCTGGTACCAAAATAAGCAGCCTGCTTTATATGATTCTAGTGACTAAACAGAAAATGATTATTGACAGAAATTATTCGGATACACTGGAATGTGGAATATTTTATATCTAGAATATCCAGTTTTACAAAATACATATATTTAGGAGATTACATCAGTGTTTTTCCGTAACGCCTTATTTTTTGAAAATTGTGCTGTGGGTCTGTGCGTATCACATAGGCTGTGTAAGTGAACCAGAAGGCTGGCTATAACCGCATTATGAACTTTGTTTAGGATTTCATGTAATAAAAGAAAAAACATATCAAGTACTACATCATAAATGGCATATATAAATGTAGATGCAGAACATGTAAATCTAAATACCTTGTAATTGTTTCTCAATCCGCTTCAGTTCTTGCAATATTGATAAAATTTCCTGGAAAGAAAAATAGGATTTTAAATACCTATCAGTAAATCCTTTTCTCATAGTCCATAAAGGATATTGGGGACAGATTTAGTACGATGGGTATAGACGGGTCCAAGGAGCCGGTGCACTTTATATTTCTTCAACTGGGTGTGCTGGCTCCTCCCCTCTATGCCCCCTCCCACAGGCAGCTATAGGTAAAACAATGCCCGAAGGAAAGACATAATTGAGAGAAGGAACATAACAATAAATGTGGTGAGATTTACACACCAGCAAACCAAAACATAACCTGGCCGGCAACGGTTGGCAACAGAAAACAGCAACAGCTGACCTGTAACACATTACAGATAACCTGCAGAAAGTCACCGCACTGAGGCGGGCGCCCAATATCCCTTATGGACTACGAGAAAAGGATTTACCGGTAGGTATTTAAAATCCTATTTTCTCTAGCATCCATAAGGGATATTGGGGACAGATTTAGTACGATGGGGATGTCCCAAAACTTCCAGAACGGGCGGGAACGTGCGGAGACTGCTGTAGCACTGCCTGCCTAAACTGGGTATCCACTTTGGCCAGGGAATCAAATTTGTAGAATTTCACAAAATAGTTCTTCCCCGACCAGGTGGCCGCTCGGCATAGTTGCAAAGCCGAGACTCCACGGGCAGCCACCCAAGAAGAGCCCACTAACCTTGTAGAGTGGGCCTTCAGAGACTGAGGAACAGGAAAGGCTGCCGACACATAGGCCTGTTGGATAGTAAGCCTAATCCAATGAGCAATGGTCTGCTTCGAAGCAGGATAACCCTTTTTCTGCGCATCATAAAGCATGAATAAGGAATCCGTCTTTCTGACCCGAGCTTTGCGCCTGATATAGATCTTCAAAGTACACACAACATCCAAAGACTCCGGAGGAGCCGAAGCGTCAGAACAGGACGGAATCACAATAGGTTGATTCAGGTGGAATGCGGAGACAACCTTCGGTAGGAACTGCTGTCTAGTCCGGAGCTCCGCTTTGTCCTCGTGAAAGACCAAGTAGGGACTTTTACACGATAAGGTCCTCAATTCTAAGACGCGTCTAGCAGAAGCCAGTGCCAGTAACATCACTGTCTTCCATGTGAGGTACTTGTCTTCTACCATCATCAGAGGCTCAAACCAGGAGGACACTACATCCAAAAGCCCAGGGTGCCGTAGGCGGCACAAAGGGAGGTTGTATGTGGAGTACCCCTTGTAAGAAGGTCTGAACGAAAATTGAGAGAGCTGAAATCTGGACCTTAACGGAGCCCAGACGTAAGCCCTTATCGACACCAGCCTGTAGGAAACGTCCCAAGTGAAACTCTGCTGGTGGATACGTGCGTTCCTCGCACCAAGAACTTATCTCCTCCAGATATGATGATAGTGTTTTGACGTCACAGGTTTTCTGGCTCGCACCATAGTGGCAATGACTCTTTTAGAGCTAGGATGTTCCGCTCAACTTCCATGCCGTCAAACGAAGCCGTCATAAGTCCAGGTAGACAAATGGTCCTTGCTGAAGAAGATCCTTTCTTAGCGGCAGAGAACAAGGGTCTTCTATGGACATGTCCAGAAGAGTTGCGTACCACGCCCTTCAGGGCCAAACCGGCGCAATCAGGATTGCGTGTACTCTGTGATATCTGATCCACTGGAGCACCCTTGGGATCAACGGAATCGGAGGAAATAGGTAGACCAGCCAGTAAGGCCAAAGCGACGTAAGCGCATCCACTGCACTCAACTGAGGGTCTCTGGTTTGAGAGCATTAGCAGCTTCTTGTTGAGGCGAGACGCCATCATGTCGATCTGTGGTATACCCACCTGTCGACAATCTGTTGAAACACCTGAGGATGTAATCCCCACTCCCCAGGGTGGAGGTCGTGGAGACTCAGGAAGTCCGCTTCCCAGTTGTCCACTCCTGGAATGAAAATTGCAGACAGCGCTCTTGCATTTCTTTCCACCCAGAGAAGTATCTTTGACACTTCTCGCATGCAGGCCCTGCTTTTTGTCCCTCCCTGTTGATTGATGTATGCTACAGCAGTGGCATTTTCCAACTGAACCTGGATCGCCTGATCCCTGAGTAGAGGGGAGGCCTGAATCAGAGCATTGTAGACAGCCCGAAGTTCCAGCCTGTTCATCGGAAGTAGGGCCTCTTGGGCAGACTACCTGCCCTGGAACTGCGCCCCCTGGGTGACAGCTCCCCATCCTCTCAGGCTCGCTTCTGTCGTGAGGAGGATCCAATCCTGAATCCCAAAACGTCGACTTTTCAGTAGTTGGAAGACTGTAACCACCACAGGAGTGAAATCCTGGCCTGGGGTGACAGCTGAATCATCCGGTGCATCTGAAGATGTGAACCGGACCACTTGTTCAGATTCTCCAATTGGAAGGGTCTGGCATGGGACCTTCCGAACTTTATCGCCTCGTACGAGGCCACCATTTTTCCCAACAATTTGATGCAAAGATGAATGGAAACTCGAGAAGGTCGGAGAACCATGCGAACCATCTCTTGAAGTGTTCTCACCTTGTCCTCTGGGAGGAATACTCTCTTAACTACCGTATTCAGTATCATACCCTGAAACAGGAGCCTTTGAGACGGTTCCAGTTGAGACTTCTGTGGTGAGACAGAAGTTGGATAGTGCGATCTATATGGAGCAGTAGAAGCTCCCTGGAACTTGCTTTTATCAGGAGATCATCCAGGTAAGGGACAATGTTGATTCCTTGGACTCTGAGCTGGAACATAATTTCCGCCATCACCTTCATGAACACCCTTGGAGCTGTAGACAGGCCGAAGGGTAAAGCCTTAAACTGGTAGTGATCGCTCAATAGGGCAAACTGCAGATAGGCCTGATGAGGAGGCCAAATTGGGATATGTAGGTAGGCGTCCTTGATATCCAGGGACATGAGGAATTCCTGTTGTTCCAGGCCCATGATCAACGCTCTCAAAGATTCCATTTTGAATTTGAAAACTTTCAGGTAAGGAATCAAGGACTTCAGATTCAAAATGGGTCTCACAGACCCGTCTGGTTTTGGCACTACGAACCGACTGGAGTAGTAACCCTGTCCTAGCTGAAGCAGGGGTACTGGAACAATGACCCGGGACTGGACCAACTTGTCGATGGCCAGTAGTAGCGTAATACGCATATTTTCCAAAACAGGCAAACCTGATTTGAAAAATCATTGGGGAGGAGCACCGTCGAACTCCAGCTTGTAACCCTGAGAGATAAGGTCCCTTACCCAGGCATCTTGGCAGGAACCGACCCAGATGTGGCTGTAGTGATGTAACCGAGCTCCCACCAAGAGATCCCCTCGGGTGGCGTGGGCACCGGCATGCCGAAGTCTTTGTGGAAGCTGAACTGGTGCTCTTTTCCTGAGAGCCAGCAATGGCTGGTTTCTTATGCTTACCGCTGGAGCCTCTAGCTTCATTGGAGGCACTCTGGGCCCTAGATCAAAATCTGGAAGACCTAAAGGACTGAGTAGACAGTCCCGGGTAGGTACGCCTAGCAGGCGGAGCCCCTGCATGGAGAAACGTGGATTTCCCAGCAGTAGCTTTGGAGATACATGCGTCCAGTTCACCTCTGAAGAGCCATTCACCTGTGAAGGGAAGAGATTCCACATTACGTTTGGAGTCAGCGTCTGTGAACCACTGACGCAGCCATATGGCTCTGCGTGCAGACACAGCTATAGCAGTGGTTCTAGCAATTACAGTATATTGCCAATCTCGTTAAGGGAGTCACAGAGGACTCTTGCCGTGTCCTGAATGTGTTTTAGGAAAGTTACAGTAGTAAATCGCCTGGAAGACCCTCTTGAATCTGAGTAGCCCATGTATGAACCAGCAATGACCGGTCTTTGAGCTACACCTGCAGCAGTGTAGACAGATTTTAGAGTGGTCTCTATTTTCCTATCCCCCGGGTCCTTTACCGTACAAGAGCCCGGAGCAGGGAGCACAGCCTTTTTAGAAAGGCAAGAGACTGAGACGACTACTGCTAGAGATTCTTCCCAGAATTTCCTGCCTTCAGGGGCAAATGGTAAGGTATTAAAAAAACTTTTTTTATCTGGATTTTTCCAGGTTAATTTAAATAAATCATCCAATTCTTTGGAATCAGGAAAGGTGACTGTCAGTTTGTCTTGTGGTAGGAAAGATGACTGCTGATTAGTAGCGTACTCCATGGGGAGCTTTAACACATCCCGTATAGCCAATATGAGGGGTTCAATACCCTGTGTAGGGGTGGAATCCCCACTAATGGGATCCCCATCATCCCCATCCACCTGTACATCATGATTAGAATCTGATAGGATTGCAAGCAAAGCACGTTTTTGTGCACCTGTTGTAGACAGCGGGGAATGGGAAGCATCAGCCTTGGCAGTTAGGTTAGCCACTGCTTGTTGCAGTTCTTGTGTTTTATTAGCATTGGCAGTGAGCTAAGATGACATATCCGACATCATAGTTTTTATAGCCCCAAGCCAGGAAGGCTCTGGACTCTCCATGTTGATATTAGCATTTTGTGATGACTGACTACACTGCTCACAGGAGATGAAGCCCGATGAACTAGGGGAGAATCTGGCATTACATACATTGCATGACTTCTGTTTCACCATAATGAAAGACAGAAACAATACACATACAACACAGACTGAATACAATACAAGCCTGCCCTAATGCATGTGAGAGGAGACACAGAAGAGAGGACACCAGCACACCCAACGCTGTACAGCCTCGGTTAGACTATCAGCATTTTATGTAATAACATATAACAGTGATACTGATGTACAGAGAATTCCCCAAAGGAATGTAAACTGTGCACTAATAGCGGCTCTCCCCCTCTACACCCGATACCAGTGATCCTGTGAACGTTTCGAGGAGCTGCAAGAGGCTGCTGCTGCTTGCTTATGCAGAGGAAGGCCCCAAAATGTCGCTGAGTCCGTTCTGATGTAGCTACGCCCCCCGCTATGGCGCCGGAGCTACTAATAAGTTTTATACTGGCAATGTCTCCACAGGCTGTGTAGCCTCACATAAATGCTTGGTACAACACCCCTCCCCTCCAGCGGGTCCCCCCCAGGAGGGACCCGTACGCCTCACCCACGCTTCTGCCGAACAATGAACCGTGGGGTCCCGACGGTTTTTATTAACCACGACGATCACCTTCAGGCACTGTTAGGGGTGTGTGGCAAGCTGCGGCTGCGACAGCTAAGGCGCAGTGTCCCGCTGAACAAACAGCCCTTCAGGACGGTGGTCCCGCAGCGGAGAAGCGGCTCTGCACCTCATGAGGCCGGTAACAGTCTCCCCCCTAACTCCCACGGCGCAGGTATGCTGTTATGCTGTTACCCAAACAGCATACCGAAATAAGTAAAAGTATAAATGAAATTGAAGAATAACTCTGGAGCATGCAGAGTGTGCATCCTCTCCTGAGGGCACTTTTTTTCTAAACTGCCTGTGGGAGGGGGCATACAGGGGAGGAGCCTCCACACCCAGTGGAAAAAATTTAAAGTGCACTGGTTCCTTTGGACCCGTCTATACCCATCGTACTAAATCTGTCCCCAATATCCCTTATGGATGCTAGAGAAAACAAATTTACAATTACTTTATTAACAAGTGTGGCTATGTATATTTTGGCTTTAGCAGCTCCTCATAGACAATTAAACAAATGATAATATTTATTTACAATAGAAATAAATATTATGTTATTGCTCTGTAGTTTTTCTAATAACTTACTCTTCATTGCTAATTCTAAAATAAATGTTTCAGCTCTAACCACAATTAACCAATTCCCTTATTATTAAGCACTGATTAGTTATGGTCTTTTTCACCTCTGAACATTTGTTCAATATTACTATTTTCCCACATAGGGGTGTACGGAAGCTGCCGTCTTGTCGGAAAGACGGCAGCTTCAGACAAAAATAGGTCGGAAGAGGTTCTGACCTATTCAATAGGGGCTGATTTTTCCGACAAGTCGGGAATTCACGACTTGTCAAAAAACACGTGGATCGGCGGAACAGCCGCCGATCCGCGTGCTTCTGTCGGAAATGGGGCCAAATCCGACAGGTTTTGGTCCCCTTTCCGACAATCTCAATCCGACTTGAAAACAAGTCGGATTGAGGTGAGAAGACGAGTGGTGCTGCGGGCGGTTGGGGGAGCAGAGATCGACGGCCGGCAGGGGGAGCTGGCTGCGGGGGACATGTCTGCTGCGGGGGACATGTCTGCGGCGGGAGGCCCTGCTTGGAGAGAGATGCCTGGCCATCTTCCGGCCAGGCACCTCTCTCACTGCAGCCAGACACCTCTCTCCCTGCAGCGCCTCCCCCTGCCGCCGCAGACATGTCTCCCCGCAACCAGCTCCTCCCGCCGGCCGCTGATCTCTGCTCCCCCCGCCGCCCAGTTTACCCCTGCCGCTGTCCCGCTCACGCCCGCCGACAATCCCCCTGCCGGCCGCCGACTTCTGCACTCCTGGCCGCTGCTGTCAGCGCAGGACCCTGTTTACGGCCAAATCCGACAGTCGGATTTGGCCGTCCACTGTATAGGGGTTGTCGGATCCATTCCGACAACTGCATGTCGGAATGGATCAGACTCTTATTGAATATACCCCATAGTCTGCAGCCAAAGTGTTTACATGGGTGATCCGGATTCAGTGTTAAAGGGGTCAACCTGTGAATATCCTGGGTCGAAAGTGCGGTGTGAAAGGGTCGGACCCGGGTTAAAAATCCCAGGTCGGACACAGATTTGCGATGTGAAAGCGGTATTACTGAATGAAAGCCACTTGTCCCTGATCACTGTCCAAACAGAGGATGCACTCAGCAATATAAACACAAACACTTTCATCTTCCTTTGGCCGATTATTATAACACTGTAATAAATGAACCTGTCCCTGTAGAATCAGTACGAGATCCCGCCCCGGCACAATCCCGACAGGGGGGCGAGTGCAACGCAGCCCCCTGCGGGTACAGTAATTTATTCTCACTCTATGGGTGTCGTGGACACCCACAGAGCGAGAATATGTTGGGATTGTGCCGGTCGGGATCCCGGTGTCTGTATTCCGACCGCCGGGATCCCGTCCGGCGGGATATTGACCGCATCCCGTCCCTGCTGCCAGCTCAATTACCTGTGTACTAACTTTTAATAATTATTCTGTTGCTTGGCTCTTTTTCTCTTGGTCCGAGCAACAGGACCATTGTTCAAATTGGATGACAACTTGTCATTTCAACTGCATATTTCTACATGCCTGAAAAATATTCTAATGATTTCAAAAAGATCATCATCTGTCACTATGGTGGTAGTTTTTGTGGCATGCGCTGTGATATTTGGCTAATTGCTTTATTGGTTGTGATATCACTGGATGTATGGTGAGCTTATTTTTTCTAAAAATACCTAACATCATGAGAATATATAATTTTCTATGGTGTGAAAGCATGGATTATACTGTACATAAGTATAGGTATATAAATAAAGCGTAACATACTAAATAATTAAAGCAATATATATTTACACTTCTTAAAATGGGAAGACTAAAATATATATTTTAGCATTGCATTAAACAATAATAATGAATTTGACCAAATGCAAATTACTTGAATTAGGGACCCAAATACCCAATAACTTATTTGTAATTACTGTATTATGAAAGAAACATGGTCACATACCACACATGACGTTTTAAAAATAGGAATTTCACTCTCTGCTCTTAGTTTCTTCTCAATCTCATCCCAATTCCGTTCTTTGTCTTTAAATAATATTCTGTAAAGATAAAACAGAGTAAATACATTTTCAACAAATACGTGCAAGCAGCTAATGAAATGTATATAGTAACCTTTTACAAAGCAAGATCAGAAAATTAAACATTTAAATCTTGTAATTTAAAAAATTTCCTAATTAATCAATTTCCTAACTTTCAGGGATGCATACAGCTTTTCAGAAACAGTGTGAAACTAATAGAAAGCCATTTTATTTACCTTAAAATAGGAATTTAAAACCTACCGGTAATTCCTTTTCTCCTAGTCCGTAGGGGATACTGGGATGACATTAGTACCATGGGGTATAGATCGGGTCCAATGGAGCCTGACTCTTTAAGAAATCATTAGTGTGTGCTAGCTCCTCCCCTCTATGCCCCTCCTAGCAGACTCAGTCTAGGAAAACTGTGCCCGAGGAGATGGACATACTTTGAGTGAAGGAAAATACGAAAGCTGTGAGGTAACGAACCAACACACAACAACAACAACAAAAAGGATAGCAGTGCAAACCAGAACAGAGGAACGCAACGCTTACTACAACAAAGGATAGCAATGCTAACCAACAGGAACAGCAACAGCAGGCCCAACCAAGAACACTTACAACCAGGTAAGCAGGAACACGAAGCACTGAGGTGGGCGTCCAGTATCCCTTACGGACTAGGAGAAAAGTAATTACCTGTAGGTATTGAATTCCTATTTTAAGGTAAATAAAATGGTTTTCTCTTAGTTTCACACTGTTTCTGAAAAGCTGTATGTATCCCTGAAAGTTAGGAAATTGATTAATTAGGAATTTAGCTCCCAGAAGAGGTGGGAGAGTGCTGAGACCCCTGCAAAAATGCCTGACCAAACTGAAGGTCATCTCTGACCAAGGTATCGAACCTATAGAACTTCACGAACGCGTTCAAACCAGACCAAGTAGCTGCATGGCACAACTGTAAGGCCAAGACACCCCGGGCAGCCCCCCAAGGAAGAACCCACCGACCTTGTGGAGTGGGCCTGAATAGAACTCGGAAGCGGCAATGCTGCCGATGAATAAGCCTGTTGAATGGTCAACGAGCAATGGATTGCTTAGAAGCAGGACATCCAATCTTTGCAGCGTCGTAAAGGACAAAAAGCAAGTCAGACTTCCTGTGACGAGCGGTCCTCTTGACATAAATCCTCAAAGCTCTCACTGTCACAGGCGCCGCGCTTACCCATTCGGGGGCGCTGGTCTCCGGGGCGTCCTCTTCTCCCGCCAGCTCCTGGCTCCCGGAGTGCGGGAGACGCTGCCGCC
This sequence comes from Pseudophryne corroboree, assembly GCF_028390025.1. NCBI lineage: Eukaryota > Metazoa > Chordata > Amphibia > Anura > Myobatrachidae > Pseudophryne > Pseudophryne corroboree. The sequence continues at coordinate 646,065,877 of NC_086447.1, read as the reverse complement.
GCTGGTCCTTGGCTCCGTGGGCGCCGCCATGTCCGTCCACGTGGGGGCGAGGGAGCTGGTGATGTTAGCACCGCCCCTCCGCCAATGAGAAGACAGCGGGAAGTTTAAAAGGAGATGCCGGGCAAAGCCTGGCACCTGAGTATCGTTGCTCCAGTGCTTCCAGCATTCACGAGCGTCTTTCAAGCTCACAGACTCCATTGCTTCCAGCACTCAAGTGTGTCTCTCAGCTCACAGACTCCAGTGCTACCAGCATTTCACGAGTGTCTCTCAAGCTCACAGGCTTCATTGCTTCCAGCATTCAAGGGGTAAATTTACTAAGATGGGAGTTCTATTTAAGATGGGATGTTGCCCATAGCAACCAATCATATTCCAGGTATTATCTTCTAGAAGGTGCTAGATAAATGAGAAGTAGAAGCTGATTGGTTGCTATGGGCAACATCCTATCTTAAACAGAACGCCCATCTTAGTAAATGTACCCCCAAGTGTGTCTCTCAGCTCAGACTCCAGTGTTACCAGCATTTCAAGTGTGTCTCTCAGCTCGCAGACTCCAGTGCTACCAGTATACAAGTGTGACTCTCAGCCCGCAGTCTCCAGTTTTTCCGGTTCACAAGTGTGTCTCTTAGCTCACAGACTCCGGTGCTGCCAGCGCCTCGTGTGCCTCTCAGCTTGCAGTCACCAGGCCATTCATCTCTTTGTTTAGTGTTCTTCAGCATCGTCCTCCAGTCATCACTCGTCTCTTCGTTTAGTGTTCTTCAGCATCGTTCTCCAGACATCACTCACCTCTTCGTTCAGTGTTCTTCGGCATCCTTTACAAGTCATCACTCGTCTCTTCGTTCAGTGTTCTTCAGCATTGTTCACAAGTCATCACTCACCCCTTCGGTCAGTGTTCTTCAGCGTCACTCTCAAGTCATCACTCATATCTTCATTCAGTGTTCTTCAGCATCGTTCTCAAGTCATCATTTACTTTTCCGTCCAGAGTTCTCCAGCACCATTCTCAAGTTTTCGTTTCATTTCTCATTCAGCGCACCCAGCATTGTTCACGGACTCTGTTCTCTATTAGTCCTGAATGAGGAAGACCTACACCTGGCCGTCTCTATTTCGACCCAACTACAGTTCTTCCACCCGACCATCGGAAGAAACCCCAAGTTCTCAACCCAGGTCCGTGACACTCACAACGTCCAAGGACTTCGGAGCGACCGATGTGTCAGACAGAATCGGAACCACTATTGGTTGATTAATGTGAAAATAAGAATTTACTTACCGATAATTCTATTTCTCGTAGTCCGTAGTGGATGCTGGGAACTCCGTAAGGACCATGGGGAATAGCGGCTCCGCAGGAGACTGGGCACAAAAAGAAAGCTTTAGGACTATCTGGTGTGCACTGGCTCCTCCCCCTATGACCCTCCTCCAAGCCTCAGTTAGGATACTGTGCCCGGACGAGCGTACACAATAAGGAAGGATTTTGAATCCCGGGTAAGACTCATACCAGCCACACCAATCACACCGTACAACTTGTGACAACCCAGTTAACAGCATGATAACAGAGGAGCCTCTGAATAGATGGCTCACAACAAGAACCCGATTAGTTAACAATAACTATGTACAAGTATTGCAGACAATCCGCACTTGGGATGGGCGCCCAGCATCCACTACGGACTACGAGAAATAGAATTATCGGTAAGTAAATTCTTATTTTCTTTGATGTCCTAGTGGATGCTGGGAACTCCGTAAGGACCATGGGGATTATACCAAAGCTCCCAAACGGGCGGGAGAGTGCGGATGACTCTGCAGCACCGAATGAGAGAACTCCAGGTCCTCCTCAGCCAGGGTATCAAATTCATAGAATTTTGCAAACGTGCTTGCCCCTGACCAAGTAGCTGCTCGGCAAAGTTGTAAAGCCGAGACCCCTCGGGCAGCCGCCCAAGATGAGCCCACCGTCCTTGTGGAATGCAAATCCAGCGCGCAATAGACTGCTTAGAAGCAGGAGCACCCAGCTTGTTGGGTGCCATCAGGATAAACAGCGAGTCAGTTTTCCTGACTCCAGCCGTCCTGGAAAAATAAAATTTTCAGGGCCCTGACTACGTCCAGCAACTTGGAATCCTCCAAGTCCCTAGTAGCCGCAGGCACCACAATAGGTTGGTTCAAGTGAAAACCTGAGACCACCTTCGGGAGAAACTGAGGACGAGTCCTCAACTCTGCCCTATCCATATAGAAAATCAGATAAGGGCTTTTACATGACAAAGCCGCCAATTCTGACACATGCCTGGCCAAGGCCAACAGCATGACCACTTTCCACGCGAGATACTTTAGCTCCATGGTTTTAAGTGGCTCAACCAATGCGACTTTAGGAAATCCAACACCACGTTGAGATCCAAAAAGTGCCACAGGAGGCACAAAAGGAGGCTGAATATGTAGTACTCCTTTAACCAAAGTCTGAACTTCAGGCAGTAAAGCCAGTTCTTTCTGGAAGAAAATCGACAGAGCCAAAATCTGGACCTTGATGGACCCCAATTTGAGGCCCAAACGTCACCCCTGCTTGCAGGAAGTGCAGGAATCGACATAGTTGAAATTCCTCCGTCGGGGCCTTCATGGCCTCCCACCAAGCAACAAATTTTCGCCAAACGCGGCGATAATGTCTTGCGGTGACATCCTTCCTGGCTATGATCAGGGTAGGGATGACTTCCTTCGGAATACCCTTTTCCTTTAGGATCCGGTGTTCTACCGCCATGCCGTCAAACGCAGCCGCGGTAAGTCTTGGAACAGACAGGGTCCCTGCTGCAGCAGGTCTTGTCTGAGCGGCAGAGGCCAAGGGTCCTCTGCCAGTATCTCTTGAAGTTCCGGGTACCAAGCTCTTCATGGCCAATCCGGAACCCCGAGTATGGTTTTCACTCCTCGCCTTCTTATTATTCTCAGTACCTTGGGTATGAGAGGTAGAGGAGGAGACACATAAACCGACTGGTACACCCACGGTGTCACTAGAGCATCCCCAGCGATCGCCTGAGGGTCCCTTGACCTGGCGCAATATCTTTTCAACTTCTTGTTGAGGCGGGACGCCATCATGTCCACCCGTGGTCATTCCCAACGGTTTACCCGCATTTGGAAAACTTCTGGATGAAGTCCCCATTCTCCTGGGTGTAGGTCGCCCATCGGAGAATCCTTGTGGCTTCTGCCATCGCCATCCTGCTTCTTGTGCCGCCCTGTCTTTTACATGGGCGACCGCCGTGATGTCGTCTGATTGGATCAGTACCGGCTGGTTCTGAAGCAGGGGCCTTGCTTGGCTTAGGGCATTGTAAATGGCCCTTAGCTGCAGAATATTTATGTGAAGCGAAATCTCCTTGGAAATTTCTTCCCTGTGTGACTGCACCCCAGCCCCGAAGGCTGGCATCCGTGGTCACCAGGACCCAGTCCTGTATTCCGAATCTGCGGCCCTCTAGTAGATGAGCTCTCTGCAGCCACCACAGCAGCGACACCCTGTTTCTTGCTGACAGGGTTATCCGCTGTTGTATCTGTAGATGGGACCCGGACCATTAGTCCCACAGGTCCCACTGGAACGTCCTTGCGTGGAGTCTTCCGAATGGAATTATGCTTCGTACGAAGCTACCATTTTTCCCAGGACTCGTGTGCATTGATGTAACGACACCTGTCCTGGTTTTAGGATGTCTCTGACTAGAGATGACAACTCCTCGGCTTTTTCCACTGGAAGAAACACTCTTTTCTGGTCTGCGTTCAGAAACATTCCCAGGAACAGAAGACGTGTCGTCGGGACCAGCTGTGACTTTGGAATATTGAGAATCCAGTCGTGCTGTTGTAGCACTTCCCGAGAGAGTGCTACCCCCACTACCAACTGTTCTTTGGACCTCGCCTTTATCAGGAGATCGTCCAAGTACGGGATAATAAAAACTTCCTTCTTGCGAAGGAGTATCATCACTTCGGCCATTACCTAGGTAAAGACCTTCGGTGCCGTGGACAACTCCAACGGCCGCGTCTGGAACTGATAGTGACAGTCCTGTACCACATATCTGAGGTACCCCTGGTGAGGAGGGTAAATGGGGACAAGCAGGTATGCATCCTTGATGTCCAGGGAGACCCTGTAATCCCCCTCGTCCAGGCTCATAATAACCGCCCTGAGCGATTCCATCTTGAACTTGAATCTTCTGATATAAAAGTTAAAGTATTTTAATTTCAAGATGGGTCTCACCTAACCGTTTCGGTACCACAACCACTGTGGAATAGTAACCCCTTCCTTGCTGACGGAGGGGCACCTTGACAATCACTTGTTGTGATTATAGTGTTGAATATCCACCAACACCGTCTCCCTGGCAGAGGGAGGTGCCGGTAAGGCAGATTTTAGGAAACGGCGGGGGGAAGAACGTCTCGAACTCCAGCCTGTACCCCTGAGATACTACTTGAAGGACCCAGGGATCCATGTGAGAGAGCCCACTGTCCGCTGAAATATCTGAGACGGGCCCCCACCGTACCCGGGTCCGCCTGAGCAGCCCCAGCACCATGCTGTGGACCTACCGGACGCAGGGAGGACTTCTGCTCTTGGGAACTAGCTGTGTGTTGCAGCTTTTTCCCTCTACCTCTTCCTCTCGGCAGAAAGGATGAGCCTCTAGCCCTCTTGCTTTTCTGGGGCCGAAAGGACTGTACTTGATGATACGGTGCTTTCTTTTGTTGTGGGGTAGCCTGTGGCAAAAAAATCGATTTCCCAGCAGTAGCTGTGGAAACGAGGTCTGAAAAACCATCCCCAAACAGTTTTACCCCCTTATAGGGCAACTTCCATGTGCCGATTCGAGTCGGCATCGCCTGACCATTGCCAAGTCCATAACCCCCGTCTGGCGGCAATGGACCTAGCGTTTATTTTTGATGCCAGCCGGCAAATATCCCTCTGTGCATCACGCATGTATAAGACCACGTCTTTTATATGCTCTATTTTCAGCAAAATATTGTCCCTATCCATAGTTATTTTCCGACAGGGAATCTGACCACGCAGCGGGAGCACTGCACATCCATGCCGAAGCAACGGCTGGTCGCAATATAATGCCCTAGTGTGTGACTATATCTTATAGGGTAACCTCCTGCTTTCTATCAGCAGGTTCCTTCAGGGCGGCCGTATCCGGAGACGGTAGTGCCACCTTTTCTGATAAGCGTGTAAGCGATGTATCTACCCTATGGGGTGTTTCCCCGCGTGACCTATCCTCTGGCGGGAAAGGGTACGCTGCCAAGAACCGTTTTAGAAATTATCAATTTCTTACCGGGGAAAGACCACTCTTCCTCACACACCTCATTTAATTTCTCAGATGCAGGAAAAACTACTAATAGTTTTCTCTCACCAAACACAATACCCTTTTATGTGGTACCTGGGGTATAATCATAAATGTGTAATACATTTTTCATTGCCTCAATCCTGTAACGGGTGGACCTATTGGGAGGATACACCAGTCTCATCGATGTCGACACTGGAGTCAGTATCCGTGTTGACATCTGTGTCTGTTATCTGAGGTAGCGGGCGATTTTAGAGCCCCCCATGACATTTGAGACGCTGGAACAGGCACAAGCTGAGTAGCCGGCTGTTCTGTGTCGTCGACCTTTTATGTAAGGAGTTGACACTTTCACGTAATCCTTCCATAAGTTCAACCACACCGGTGTCGACCCCGCAGGGGGTGACAACATATTTACAGGCATTCGCTCCGCCTCCACCTCATTATCCTCCACATACCTGTCGACACAGCCGTACCGACACACAGCACACACACAGGGAATGCTCTGATAGAGGACAGGACCCCACAAAGCCCTTTGGGGAGACAGAGGAAGAGTATGCCAGCACACACCAGGGCGCTATATATCACAGGGATAGCACCTATAAAAAAGTGTTTTCCCTTATAGCTGCATATATATATTGTATACTGCGCCTAAATTGTGGCCCCCCCCCCCTCTCTTTTTAACCCTTTCTGTAGTGTATTAACTGCAGGGGAGAGCCAGGGAGCTTCCCTCCAACGGAGCTGTGAGGGAAAAATGGCGCCAGTGTGCTGAAGGAGATAGCTCCGCCCCTTTTTCGCTGACTTTTCTCCCGCATTTTTATGGATTCTGGCAGGGGTTAATGTACATCCATATAGCCCTGGGGGTTATATGTGATGTATTTTTGCCAGCCAAGGTGTTAATATTGCTGCTCAGGGCGCCCCCCCCCAGCGCCCTGCACCCATCAGTGACCGCAGTGTGAGGTGTGCATGAGGAGCAATGGCGCACAGCTGCAGTGCTGTGCGCTACCTTGATGAAGACTGATGTCTTCTGCCGACGATTTTCCGGACCTCTTCTTGCTTCTGGCTCTGTAAGGGGGCCGGCGCCGCGGCTCTGGGACCGGACTCCGAGGCTGGGCCTGTGTTCGATCCCTCTGGAGCTAATGGTGTCCAGTAGCCTAAGAAGCCCAAGCTGGCTGCAAGCAGGCAGGTTCGCTTCTTCTCCCCTTAGTCCCTTGATGCAGTGAGCCTGTTGCCAGCAGGTCTCACTGAAAATAAAAAACCTAAAACTAACTTTTATCTAAGAAGCTCAGGAGAGCCCCCTAGATTGCACCCTGCTCGGTCGGGCACAAAAATCTAACTGAGGCTTGGAGGAGGGTCATAGGGGGAGGAGCCAGTGCACACCAGGTAGTCCTAAAGCTTTCTTTTTGTGCCCAGTCTCCTGCGGAGCCGCTATTCCCCATGGTCCTTACGGAGTTCCCAGCATCCACTAGGACGTCAGAGAAAAGCCGATACCACCTTCGGCAAAAACTGCGGACAAGTTCTGAGCTCCACCCTATCCTCGTGAAAAATCAAATATGGGCTTTAACAGGATAAGGCCTCCAATTCTGACACGTCTTGCAGAGGCTAAGGCCAGTAACATGACAGTCATCCAAGTGAGATATTTCAAATCTATGCTTTCCAAGGGTTCAATCCAGTCCGATTGGAGAAAATTCAAGACCACACTGAGATCCCAGAGATCCGTGGGAGGGACAAAAGGTGGTTGAATACGGAGAACACCCTTCAGGAACGTCTATGCTTCCGGAAGAAGATGGAGAGAGACGAAATCTGAATTTTGATGGAACCTAACCGTAGGCTCCTTCCACTCATGCTTGTAGGAAGAGCAGAAAATGGCCAAGTTGAAACTCCACAGGAGAATATATTCTGCCTTAAAACAAGAAATATATTTCTTCCAGATATGGTGGTAATGTTTTGACGTGACCACCCTACGGGCCTGGACCATAGTTGAAATAACCTTGGAGGGAAGACCTTTTCTGGCTAGAATCTCCCTCTCAACCTCCAAGCCGTCAAACGTAGACGCAGTAAGTCTGGACAGACGAACGGCCCTTGTTGAAGAAGGTCCTTGAGGAGCGGCAGAGGCTAGGGATACTCCAGAGACATGGCCAGGAGGTCTGCATACCAGGCACGTCGAGGTCAATCAGAATTGCCTGAATGCTTCCCCTTTTCAGTCTTTTAAGAACTATTGGAATGAGAGGGATTGGAGGAAACAGATACATGAACTGGTAAATCCATGGTGCCGTCAGAGCGTCCACAGCAGCCGCCTGCAGATCCTTCGTTTTGGAACAGTAACAGAGCTTCTTGTTGAGACGAGAAGCCATCAGGTCTATCGGCAGACAGCCCCACTGGTGAAATAGCTGTTGAAACACCTGAGGGTGAAGGCTCCATTACCTCAGGTGGAGGTCGTGCCTGCTGAGGAAGTCTGCTTCCCAGTTGTCCACTCCTGGAATGAACATGGCTGAGATGGACCTTGCGTTGGCTTCCGCCCAGAGGAGTATCCTTGATACCTCTCGCAATGCGGCCCTGCTTCTTGTTCCTCCCTGTTGGTTTATGTACTCCACTGGCGTGGTATTGTCCAACTGCACTTGTATGGTCTGATTCTGGAGAAGATAGGAGACCTGTTAGAGAGCATTGTAAATTGCCATGAGTTCCAGGACATTGATTGGTAGTGAAGATTCCACAATTGACCACCTTTCCTGAAACTGAGCTCCCTGGGTCACAGCCCGCCAACCACGGAGGCTGGCAACCGTTGTCGGCAGGACTCAAGATTGGGTACTGAAGATCCTACCCTCCACCAGGTGAGACACCTGGAGCCACCATAATAGGGAGATCCGTGCCTTTGGTGACAGGATTATACACTGGTGCAGAGCCGGCCCTAACCAATATGATGCTCTAGGCAAGATTATAGCTGGTGCCCCCTAGCACCACCACTAGTTCCGCCTCTGACCCTGCACCCCTTTCCCAGCACCATCACCCCCCACCAATAGCAGTCCTTTTTTTCCCCTACCCCCTGTAATCTAAATAAGAACAGTGTGCACATTCGGCACACAGCCCAAAAAGGTATGTGTTTTTGCTGGCAAGGGGCATGGCCACACAATAGTACCCCCAATTCAAATTATGCCTCACAATTTATCATACGATTTTGTCCCTTATTCACATTACATCACACAGTAGTACCACTTTACCTTATATATGTTACTCCTCACAGTAGTGCCCCTCATTCACATAACATCATACTGAATTGCTCCTTATTCACATTACACCACACCATATTGTTTTTTATTCTCATTACACCACACCATATTGCTCCTTATTCACATTACACCACACCATATTGCTCTTTATTCACATTAGACCACACAGTAGTGCCCTTTCTATACGTTATGCCACACAGTAAAGCACCTTATACACATAATGCCACACATTGGTAATGCATTTATCCACATAATACCACATAGTAATGCCCCTTACACATATGACACACATTATTAATGTCCTTATAAACATAATGCACCTTATACATTATGCCAACCCTTATTAATGCCCTTATACACATAATTTCCCTTACACATATGCTGCACATTGTTAATGCCCTTATACATATAATGACACACATAATGTAACTTACACATATGCCACACATTATTAGTGCCCTTATACACATAATGACAAACATAGTGCCCCTTACACATATGTTACACATTACTAATGCCCTTATACACATATAGTTCCTGGCGTGAGTCAACTGGCAGCTCTGCTAATGTTGGGTGCCTATTTTTTATGAAAATGCATCTTATTTGCATTGCTATGTGGCTAGGATGCACAAGCAGCTTCTGCTGATTAAAATGATATGCGGCATGCCTATATACTGTGTGCGACTGTGGCTGTATCTGCATACAAAATGCTACACACAGAATATAGGTATGCCGCATATCATTTTAATCAGCAGAAGCTGCTTGTGCCCTAGGCATACCAGATGCCCTAGGCAATTGCCTAGTTTGCCTATGCCTAGGGCCGGCTCTGCACTGGTGCATCTGCAGGTGAGACCCTGACCAGAAGATCCAGCTGAAACGGGCGGGCATGGAATCTGCCGTACTGGATCATCTCGAGACCTTGCGAGGTCTGAGTATCGAGTGGACCATAACCTGGATTGTCAAGGCCTTATCCATGGGGAGGAATACCTTCTGAGACACTGTGTACAGTATCATCCCCAGGAATTGAATTCTCTGTGACGGTTCCAGGTGAGACTTTTGGAAATTTAGGATCCCCCCATGTTTTGTAAGAAGGCGAGTGGCCAAGTCGCTGCCGTGTAGCAGACTCTCCCTGGACGCTGCCATTAACAGGAGATTGTCCAAGTAGGGGACTATGTTGACTCCAATCATCTGCAATTGCAGCATCATTTCCGCCATGACCTTTGTGAACACCCTTGGAGCTGTAGAGAGACCAAAGGGTAACGCTTGCCAGCTTCACCTGGAGCAAGAGTTACCTTGCAAGACGCCATTCACAAACTGCTTCTAACTGGAGTTATTGTTCCAGTTTCTCCTCCACTGCACAACAATTAATTTTACTCAAGTCTATTTGTAGTTCCGAAGTCGGACGGCTTGGTATGACCAATCTTGAACCTCAGATCTCTGAACCCGTATCTTCGTGTGTTCAAATTCAAGATGGAATCCCTAAAGGCTGTGATCTTCGGTCTGGAGGAGGGCGAGTTTCTGGTATCCCTGGATATTAAGGATGAGACCAAAGGGTAACGCCTGAAACTTGTAGTCCAGTATAGCGAACTGGAGGTAAGCCTGATGAGGAGGCCATATCGGGACATGTAGATATGCATCCTTAATATCCAGGGATACCAGAAACTCGCCCTCCTCCAGACCGAAGATCACAGCCTTTAGGGATTCCATCTTGAATTTGAACACACGAAGATACGGGTTCAGAGATCTGAGGTTCAAGATTGGTCATACCAAGCCGTCCGACTTCGGAACTACAAATAGACTTGAGTAAAATTAATTGTTGTGCAGTGGAGGAGAAACTGGAACAATAACTCCAGTTAGAAGCAGTTTGTGAATGGCGTCTTGCAAGGTAACTCTTGCTCCAGGTGAAGCTGGCAAGCTTGACCTGAAGAATTTGAGAGGAGGTAGTGCTTAATACTCGAACCGGTATACTTTGGATATGAGGTCCCTCACCCAAGGATCCCAGCAGGACAGTGCCCACACCTGGGCAAAGTGCTGAAGTCGAGCCCCTACCTGGAAGTCGCCCTGCCACTGGGGCAAAGCGTCATGCGCAGGGCTTCGTGGATGAGGATCTGGAGGACTGGTCCAGAGATCCAGCGGACGCTGGCTTACGGGACTTACCGTGAGATCCTCTAGCAGCACTGGAGGCACCTCTGGCAGCACGAAAGGACTGCAGAGAGGGCCCAGGGTAGGGACTTCTAGCAGAAGGTGCAGCAGACGGCAGATAGGTAGACTTACCTGCCGTTGCCTGAGAGATGCACTTGTTCAGCTCCTCTCCAAGCAAGACATCCCCTATAAAAGGAGGATTCTCTACACCCTTTTTGGAATCAGCATCCGCTGACCATTGTTGCAGCCACAGAGCCCTGCGGGCCGAGACCGCCATAGCCGTGGTACGGCCACTGATGAGACATAATTCCTTAACGGCTTCACTCAAAGTTTGCAGCATCCTGGATATGTTGCAGTAGGGTAATGATCTCCCCCTTGGGCAATAAGTCAAACCCACTTACTATATTTTCTGATCATTTTACCATGGCCCTAGAAATCCAGCTGCAAGCAATAGTGGGCCGTTGAGCTACGCACATCGCAGTATAAACTGATTTGAGTGTAGTCTCAATTTTACGATCAGCTGGGTCTTTGAGGGAGATAGCCCCAGGTACAGGCAGTACAATTTTACGTGACAGCCTGGACACTGAAGTATCCACTGACGGGGGATTTTCCCAAACTTTACTGTCTCTGCAGGAAAGGGAAAAAATTCAGTAACCCTTTAAGGGTAATGAATTTCTTGTCAGAGTTTACCCATGCCTCCTTAGACAGGGAGTTTAGCTCCTTTGAAACAGGAAAGGTGACAGAGGATTTTGGCTTTACATTAAATACAATTCCTCTTCTGGCTCTGGCTCCTTATCTTGTATGTTGAGAACCTCCCTAATAGCATAAATTAGGGCCTCAACACCCGGGGACAGAGAATTATCCTCGTCCACCTCCAGCTCTGCCTCATCCAACTCCAGCAAGTCAGTCTCTGAGTCAGACTGGAGTTCCTGTGAAAGCATGTGTTTATGGGAGAACACCATTGGGGGGCTGAGGAGCCTGTGGTCAGCAGCCATAACTATAAAATTGTCCATAGACTGTTTCAGGGTCTGCGTTTCATGCTTAGCAGTAGCTAACTCAGTATTAATATTAGTAATCATTGTTTTGAATGATTCTAACCATTCAGGTTCCTGCATTGCAGTGCTCTGTGAAGGCAGAGAACACTGGGTACACAGTAAAGATCCCTGTGAGGAAGGTGTAAACTTAGTGTTACATGAGGGACACACAGACTTTTTACCAGAAATTCTTACAGCAGAAAACAAGAGTTAATAAGAAACACAGTGTAATAACAACACGGTTAGTGTACATACACAGCAGCCCCAGACAGCCCTGTATGGAATGACACAGAGAGGCTTGGGACCAACACACAATACCACAACCCAAATCAAAGCTCTGCTGGGTATATATATTGGTTTACTATGTGCACAGCGGTGTAACCGCTGTGTATATGCTCCCTTCCTATCAGACCCCCTGGTACCAGTACAAGTGGTGGTTCAGTGGCCTCTGTGGTGGAGCAGTCAGCGTGCAGCCTGTAGTTAGCAGCAGCAGGAAATGGCGCCTCCCAGCCTCTGGTCCCGCTCTCCGGGAAGCCCTGTCCCCTCAATGGCGCGTGGTCCCTAGAAGATTATATTGGCTTTTACTGTGTATAACTGTGTAAAAACAGAGAATAAGAAACCCCCTGTTGTCATGAGCCAATGTGGGTTCGTGGTAGGCACTGCAGTCCGAGGCCCGTGACCGGCGCACCCTTATGCCGCCATTGTCAACGGGGAACCGCTAACTGGGACCCCAGTGTAAACACTCACCACAGCGCGTCTATTCTTCAGCATCTGTTAGGGGTGGCGGCCTGCTGCCGGCGTGGGATCACACTCTGGGAGTGTGAAAAACAGGACCTCAGGAGCTTAGTGTCCTGTCAGCGGGGATACGAACCATTAACTCTATACTAAGTTGGTTCGGCCCACTCCCCTAAGTACCACGACACAGGCTGGTTGCTAACAAGTGCTGCCTGAAAAAACAAACTAACAAAGTTTGAGGAAAACTCTCTGGAGCTCCAGAGAATGCACCCGGCTCCTTGGGCACATTTTTCTAAACTGAGTCTGCTAGGAGGGGCATAGAGGGGAGGACCCAGCACACACCAATTATTTCTTAAAGTGCCAGGCTCCAATGTACCCGATCTATACCCCATGGTACTAAAGTACATTCCCCAGTACTCGACTAGGACGTTAGTGAAAAGGAGATTTATGGTAGACTTACCATGGTTAAATATCTTTCTGCGAGGTACACTGGGTTTCACAGGGAAACACTGGGGTTTAAAGTTTGATCTTGATCCAGAGGCACCAACAGGCTAAAGCTTCGACTGTTCCCAGGAAGCACTGCAAGGCCTCCTCTATAACTCCGCCTCCGGGCACTGAAGCTCAGTTTCGTTAACCAGTCCAATGCAGTAGCAGGTAAAAGAGAAGGCAGATGTTAATCACATAGAACCACGTTCTGACGACAGGAGAAGGGACCAGTGGCTAATGCCATACAAACCCAAAGAAGCCAAGTGCGCGCCCTGTGGAACCCAGTGTACCTCGCAGAAAGATATTTAACTATGGTAAGTCTACCATAACTCTCCATTTCTGCAGCGGGGTACACTGTGTTCTAAAGCAGTTCCTCATGTGAGGGGACGCACTGTAGCAGGTACAAGAACCCGGCGTCCAAAGGAAGCATCCTGAGAGGCAGAAGTATCAAAGGCATAGAACCTAATGAACAAGTTCACTGAGAACCACGTAGACGTGGACGAGCCACGGCGGGCCTCCCGAGAAGGTCCAACAGACCCAGTAGAATGGGCTTTAATAGCAGCAGGAGCCGGAAGACCAGCCTGTGCATACGCTTGTGCAATTACCATTCTAATCCATCTGGCCAAGCAGTGATCGCGCTGATCCAAAAAAAAAGTGGGTCCCAGGGACCCCTCACTTTCAAAAATTGGGGTCCTACCGTTCTTTTTCTGGGTCCCATCGGAATAAAGGTTCTTATTAATCTTAATCTTGTTTGGACATTACAAAAGTTTTGCAAGGTGGGGGGATGGGGTGACAGTGCTGCTGGGCTGTGTAGCATGCAGGACACCCTGCACCAGAGCTGTAAGTAGACATTTTGGTGCCCTAGGCATGAAGTGAATTGGTGTTCCACCTGCGAGATAGGAAAGGGTAGGCAGTGCGCGCCGAAGGCGCGCTGCAAAATTTAAGGGGCGTGGCTTCATGCGGAAGGGGCGTGACTACATAATAGTGCCAATTCACATTACACCACACAGAAGTGCCGCTTATACACATTGCACCAGGTAGAGCACGTTATACACAATGCGTCCGGTAGTGCATGTTATATACATTGCACCAGGTAAAGCAAATATAAACACTGCACAAGGTAGAGCACGTTATACACAATGCGCCAGGTAGAGCACGTTATACACATTGCGCCAGGTAGAACACTTAGACACACTGCACCAGGTAAAGCACATATAAAACATTGCACCAGGTAGAGCACGTTATACACATTGCGCCGGGCAGAGCACGTTATACACATTGCGCCGGGCAGAGCACGTTACACACAATGTGCCGGGCAGAGCACGTTATACACATTGCGCCGGGTAGAGCACGTTATACACATTGCGCCGGGCAGAGCACGTTACACACAATGTGCCGGGCAGAGCACGTTATACACATTGCGCCGGGTAGAGCACGTTATACACATTGCGCCGTGCAGAGCTCGTTACACACAATGCGCCGGGCAGAGCACGTTATACACATTGCGCCGGGTAGAGCACGTTATACACATTGCGCCGTGCAGAGCTCGTTACACACAATGCGCCGGGTAGAGCACGTTATACACATTGCAACAGGTAGAGCACGTTATACACATTGCAGCAGGTAGAGCACATTATATACATTGCGCCGGGCAGAGCACGTTACACACAATGCGCCGGGTAGAGCACGTTATACACATTGCAGCAGGTAGAGCACGTTATACACATTGCAGCGGGTAGAGCACGTTACACACAATGCGCCAGGTAGAGCACGTTATACACATTGCGCCAAGTAGAGCACGTTACACACATTGCACCAGGTGACAACTTAGGGACATTGTAGCCACCATCTTGGACCCCCAGTTGTCGTCCCCAGACACAGTGATCACGGGTGTCAGTGGAGGGGGTGTCAGATGGGTGTGTGTATAATGGGCAGTGTGAACACGTTGTGGGGAGTGTGTATGATTGGCACTGTGTGTGTATGATTGGCACTGTGTGTGTATAATGGGCAATGTGTGGGTATTGGGGGTGTGTATGATGGGCACTGTGTGGTTGGTGGGGTGCATGTGATGGCACTGTGTGGCTATGGAGGGTGTATGGAGGGTGTGGGTATATGGGGGTGGGGCTGGCCAATGTGTGCATTTGTGTTGGTGTATGCTGGGCACTGCCCCCACCCCCAGTGTTTGAATCGTTAGCTGCTGCCATCCCAATTACCCATATGTTTATTACTAACATGAATCCTCCATGCCAGGTGCTGCTTGAAATTCTTCTCTTCAGATCCTTACTGCTGTGGGCGGGATGTAATAACCTCTTCTACAGCATTAACAGGCTTTCTCTGCGGCCACCCGTCTCCTCCCCGTCCCAGCCCTGCTATTCGCTTTTACCCCCCACCGCCGCGGGCACTCAGGACTCAGCGTTGTAAGTGCCGCGCTGAGCCTTTGAATCCACCGGCGCATGACCCCGCATCCTGAGTGGCCGCGGCGGTGAGGGGGGAGAAGTGAATAGCAGCGGTGGGACGGGGAGGAGACGGGAGGCTGCAGAGAGAGCCTGTTAACGCTGCAATTCGGGCCGCCTTCTGAGTACGGGTGCCGGCGCTGCATACAGGAGTAAAAGGCACCAACAGCTCCTCCTCCCCGTCTACTAGCCCTCCCGGAAGCCCGGCTATTGGAGGGGTTTGAGAGGGAGAGCTCTGTGTATACATGTGATTGGCCGCTGGACCTGGCACCACAGGATTGGCCGCTGGACCTGGCACCACAGGATTGGCCGCTGGACCCAGAGACATCAATGAAGCCACAAGATTGGCAGCGGGACCCGCGGAGAGATCAAAGGAGCTACAGGACGGCCTACAACGGAGCGCGTCCCCAGGGACGCACTCATTTTGTAAAAGAGAGTCCCCGATCCTCATTATGGGGTAAAATACGCGCTATAGCGCGTTTTTGCGATCACTGGCCAAGGTTTGCTTATTCGCAGGCCAGCCAGGTTTGTGAAAACCAAAAAGTACAAAAAGGGTATCTGAGCTCCTGAGAGGCAGTCCTCTCCATGTAAATACAGAGAGCTCGTACCACATCCAAAGACCGCTCTTTGGAAGACAAACCAGAAGAGATATAGGCCGGAACAAGAATCTCTTGGTTAAGATGGAAAGATGACACCACCTTAGGTAGTTAACTAGGACGAATTCTAAGAACTGCCTGGTCACAGTGAAAAATCAGAAAGGTTGGACGACGGGACAAGGCGCCTAAATCTTAGCAGAGGCAATAGCCAGCAGAAAGACGACCTTAAGCGTAAGCCATTTAAGGTTCACTGACTCAAGAGGTTCAAATGGAGACTCTTGCAGGGCAGCCAGTGCAACAGACAGATCCCATGGAGCCACAGGACGGCATAGGGAGGCTGAATACGTAAAACACCCCTCTGAAACCACACCGACAAGGCAGATACATGAACCTTGAGGGAGGCCAGACGAAGGCCCAAGTCCAGGCCTTGTTGCAGAAAAGCCAAAAGTCTGGGAGTTTTCAATTTGTATGCGTCATAATTCTTAGCAGCACACCAGGTGAAGTAAGAATTCCAGACACTATGCTAAATTTGTGTAGAAGCTTGTTTGCGGGCCTTCAACATAGTTTGGATAACCGCCTCGGAGAATCCATTGGCCCTCAGGAGTGATGCCTCAAGAGCCACGCCGTCAAAGCCAGTACCAGGTAGACACAAGGGCCCTGAACGAGGAGGTCTGGGCGCTGAGGAAGTAGAAGAGGACGCTCTGTCGATAGACCCTGCAGGTCTGAGAACCAATGCCGTCTGGGCCACGCTGGAGCAACTAGAAGTAGTATTCCTCCTTCTTGCTTGAACTTCCATAGTACCCTAGGCAGGAGAGACAGTGCGTCCACGATCGCTGCTTGAGGATCCCTGGTTCTTGATCTGAAGACCGGAACTTTGTGATTGTGTCAAGACGCCATCAGGTCTACATCTGGTAGGCCCCACTTGTCCACTAGGAATTGAAAGACTTCTTGATGAAGACCCCACTCTCCGACGTGCACGTCCTGACGACTGAGGAAATCAGCTTCCCAGTTGAGGACTCCCGGAATGAACACTGCCGATATTGCTGGCAGACTGTATTTCGCCTAACGAAGGATTTTTGACACTTCCAACATTGCCATGTGGCTAGACTGCCACGTTGATGATTTATGTATGCCACCGTGGTGGCATTGTCTGATTGTACTTGAACAGGCCTGTTCTGTATCAGAGGCAGGGCAAGAATCAAAGCATTGAACACTGCCCGCAATTCCAGAATGTTTATTAGGAGGAGAGATTCCTCCTTGGTCCACTGACCCTGGAGAAAGTGTTGCTCTAGCACCGAGCCCCAACCCCGCAGACTGGCGTCTGTAGTCAATCAGACCCAGTTGGGAATCCAGGAGGGACGGTCCCTGCTCAACTGTTTGTCCTGTAGCCACCATCCCAGTAACAGACGGCCTTCCGGAGAGAAGGATATCATCTGAGACCGGATTCAATGAGGCAGGCAGTCCCACTTGGAAAGAATCAACCGATGCAGAGGGCGGGAATGAAATTGAGCATACGCCACCATGTTGAAAGCCGACACCATGAGGCCCAGTACTTGCATCGCCGTGTGTATCAACACCCTTGGGCGAGAGAGGAAGTATCTGATACTGTCCTGAAGTTTCAGGACTTTCTCTGGAGACAGAAACTCTTGACTGTGTGTGTCCAGCAGTGCCCCTAGGTGCACCATGTTCTGAGCAGAAAACGCGAGGACTTCTTCCAATTGATGAGCCACCCGTGGGCTTGTAGGAACTTGACCGTGATGTCCAGATGAGTGAGGAGAACATCTGTGGAGTTCGCCAGTATCAGCAAGTCGTCCAGATTCGGCAGAATCCTGATTCCCTGACTGCGGAGAAGGGCCGTCATCACAGCCATGACCTTGGTGAAGATTCGAGGGGCCGGGGCCAGTCCAAACGGCAGAGTCTGGAATTGATAGTGTAGGTTGCCAATAGCAAACCGCAGATACTGCTGATGCGATATTGCAATAGGTATATGCAGGTAAGCATCCTGTATGTCCAGGAATACCATATAGTCTCCGGGTTTCATGGCCAGTACAATCGAGCGCAGAGTTTCCATACGGAATTTGAACACACTCACAAACTTGTTCAGTGATTTGAGGTTGAAGTATAGGCCGGAAAGACCCATTGGGTTTCGGGACAGCGGTACCGGCACCACCACTCCTGTATCCAGGAGGGATCGCACAATCAGGTGTAGAGCTTGCGCTTTCAACGGATCCGAAGGGATAACCATTGTGCAGAACTGGCGAGGGGGACATCTCCTGAAAGAGATTTTGTACCCGTGAGAGACAACTTCTCGCACCCAGGCGTCTGAAGTGGTCCTTAACCAGACCTGGGCGAATTGTAGAAGTCAGCCTCCCACCCTGGGATCCCCCAGGAGGAGGCCAGCCCCGTCATGCAGCAGGCTTGTCTTGTTTGGAAGCATCTGACGGCAGCCCAGGATTGTTTAGTTTTGGGCTTAGTGGTTTTGGAAGCACGAGCCTGTCTCGAGTACTCCTGACCCTTTGCTTTCCCTAGATGCCGAAAGGAGCGAAAAGTGGTGCTCTTTGCCTTCAGTGCAGAAGGATTAGTAGTCGGGAGAAATGCAGTGTTAGCAGCCACTAAGTCAGTCACAATCTTATTAAGATCTTCCCCAAACAGTATGTCTCCCTTAAAAGGGAGTACCTCCAAAGTTTTCTTGGAGTCCAGATTCACCTTCCATGACCTCAACCACAGAATACGGCGAGCCAAGATGGACGTAGTAGACGCCTTAGCCGCAATTACACCTGCCTCGGAGGACGCCTCCTGAATATAATGGGAGGCTGTGGCAATATGGGACAGATATTGTCTGGCAGTATCAGAGATATCCCGAGGCAGCTCTTCCTCAATTGCCTAAACCCATGTTTCTATACATTTTGCGGCCCAAGAGGCTGCTATAGTGGGTCTATGTACCGCACCTGTAAGGAAGTAAATAGACTTCAGGCATCCCTCCACACGCTTATCTGTCAGTTCCTTCAATGAAGTGACAGTAGTGACAGGCAGAATAGATGACACCACAAGCCGGGTGACATGAGAGTCTACCGGCGGCGGAATTTCCCACTTGTTACACAACTCCGCAGGGATAGGATAATGAGCTAGAATCTTTTTAGACAGGGAGAATTTCTTTCCTGGAGAAGACCAGGGTTCTTGGCGTATATCAACTAAGTGGTCAGAATGTGGTAATACTACCTTAGTTACCTTCTGACGTTTAAATTTACCAGGTTTCTTAGACGCAGTAGTGGGATCTACCTCATCAATTTGTAGAATCAGCTTAATAGCTCCCACTAGGTCAGGGACATCAACCTGAGCTGTAGACTCCTCGTCAGAAGCAACTGTATCAGTGTCGGTGAATTCTCCATCCTCATCAGAAGTAACATCTGAAATATTAGTGGATTGCGAGGAGGAAGCAGCCCGCTTAGACGACCCCTTGACCCCAGAGCGACGCTGGGTAGGTTTTTGACTAACCAATGATTGATTCAATTGTTGAATCTGGAGAGATAGCGTATCCGCCCAGGGCGGATTAACCACAGGGACAACATGTGGCTGATATGGCACAAGTGGTCCCATAGGGGGCATAAGCCGTGTGACTAATGTATTAAGCATAGTTGAAAAAACCGCCCATGGTGGATCCTGGTTGGCTACCAAAACAGCGGGCTGACTAGGAGATGTACAACACCCAGTACAGGGACCATCAGTCAAAACTTCCCCTTCAGGCAAATCCTTGGTGCAAGCACTGCATGATGCAGGAGCATCCGCGGATTGCCCGTCCTTTGTTGCAGACATTATAAAGAATGCAGCCGCAGAGCGGAACAGTACAATATATATAGCCAGACAAATACAATACCTGCAAATAACTCCCTGATTTATGTGACAGTAAAATTCAGGACACAAACAGAGAATTTCAGGACACAAACTGAAATACACAGTAAAAAACACTAAATAGTATATACTGTGTAGCACTATATATGAGACCCTGACGCACCTAGCCCCCCCCCACCCCCCCCCCCAGGGTACAGTGACAGCAATAGGTGGGATACACTGAAAGTGAAATCCACACAGCAGATGCAGGCACACCCAGTCACAGAGACAATGCAGAAATTATTTCAGACAAACAATAAAACTGCACTGGACTAGCAAAATACAAATACATACATATATTATATATATATATATATATATATATATATATATATATAAAACAAACATATATATTGGTAGATGCTCAATTAGCTTAGTGATCTCATTCAGGTGCTCGAAAGGGAGGGGTATTTCTAAGCAAGAAAAAAAGGCATTTGTTTCCCCCAGCACCCTGAATGATAACCGTGACCAGATATAAATTCCACATAATAAAAGAATTCAGAGATCTTCGTTACACATATTTGCGCAAATGTGTGAATAAGCCCCAAAGCCGCATCAAGGCGTCTCTGTATATTTGGGGTCCATATACATATATATAATCAATGCACAGTCAGAGACTGGATGTATATATCAGAATACTTGTACTAAATATTCAGGTAGAAGGACACTTGTTCTTAACTAACTGTCTAAAATGATATGTAGAATACTTAAGTGACTGTAAATGCAAAGCGCTGAGCAAGCAGGAGGATTTACAGAGGAGACATAGGCCCTCATTCCGAGTTGTTCGCTTGCTAGCTGCTTTTAGCAGCCGTGCAAACGCTAAGCCGCCGCCCTCTGGGAGTGTATCTTAGCTTAGCAGAAGTGCGAACGAAAGGATCGCAGAGCAGCTACAAATTAATTTTGTGCAGCTTCAGAGTAGCTCCAGACCTTCTCCTAGCTTGCGATCACTACAGACTATTTAGTTCCTGTTTTGACGTCACGAACGCGCCCTGCGTTCGGCCAGCCACGCCTTCGTTTCCCCAGGCACCCCTGCATTTGTATCTGGCGCGCCTGCATTTTTACACACACTCCCTGAAAATGGTCAGTTACCACCCAGAAACACCCACTTCCTGTCAATTACTCTGCGGCCAGCAGTGCGACTGAAAAGCGTCGCTAGAGCTTGTGTAAAACTGCATCGGCTTTTGTGAAAGCACGTCGCACATGCGCAGTGCGCACCATGCGCAGAAGTGAAATGTTTTAGCCTGATCGCTGCGCTGTGAACAACGGCAGCTAGAGAGCAACTCGGAATGAGGGCCATTGCCCTGCAGTCCTGGAGACCAGCCGCAGCTACATGTGAAAAGATGGCGCACAAATCTCTGTCAGGGAGTGACAAGCAGTTCCAGGGTGGGAACACCAGCAGTAGATGGCACCTGGAGATGGGGGAGAGGCTACAGGTCAAGCGCCTTATCCCCTATGTTCGTCCTCACCACCGGGTACTATGAAGACTTATTAAAATGGATTTTTGTATAATCCGACCTGTGCTCCCTGCCCTGGTGGATATAGTGGGGTCCCTGCTCTGGCACAATGTCCACGCCAGTATCGCGGTCCGTCTCCTAAGACCGCAACCGGAATGCAACCGGAATGCGATTTCGGCGGGTACCACCTGGGGGACCCTCTTACCTCCTCCCAAAGAAGCAGCCGCGCGATCCTGGAGACCACCAGCGGCGGTGTGCATGGGAACCGAAGCGCCTCCACCGCAAGTACCCGGGAACTCAGCCAGCGGGAGTATGCGGCGCTGCTTGGAGCCGCAGCACAGCATGTCACTAGGACATAAAAGTGCTGCAGCCCTTGAAGATTCTTCTAACAAAGCTCTTTTCAGAGCTGCCTAGCGCAGAACCCCTGTTAAGTGACCTGCTCAGCAGGCACCGACTTACAAACTGAGCTCCAGTGCCCGGAGGCGGGGTTATAGAGAAGGCCATGCAATGCATCCTGGGAACAGTCAAAGCTTTAGCCTGTTGGTGCCTCTGGATCAAGATCCAACTCTACACCCAGATGTTTCCCTGTGGAACACAGTGTACTCCGCTGCAGAAAAGGAGTTTAATAACCCCCTTTACCTCAGCGCCAGTCTGGGGTCCGCAGCTCGCAGCTGGGTGGCCATAATGCTGCCACTTGTCACCAGGAACCCGCTAACCGGGACCCCGGTGTTATCACTCATCGCACCGTATCCATTTCAGCATCTGTTAGGGGTGGCGGCATACTGCCGGGATGTGCGCACACCCTGGGGGTGTGTGAAACAGCGCCTCTGGAGCTTAGTGTCTGTCAGCTGGGATACGAACCATTAACCCTATAGGAGGTTGGTTCGGTCCCCCCTCTAAGTCCCATGATGCAGACAGACTGGTTGCCAGCCAGTGCTGCCTGAAAATAACAAACTAAATAAAAATTTTGAAGAAAACTCTCTGGAGCTCCAGAGGAATACACCCGGCTCCTTAGGCACATTTTTCTAAACTGAGTCTGCTAGGAGGGGCATAGAGGGGAGGAGCCAGCACACACTAATGATTTCTAACAGTGCCAGGCTCCATTGGACCCGATCTATACCCCATGGTACTAGTGTCAATCCAGTATCCCCTAGGGCGTAAGAGAAAATAAGAATTTACTCACCGGTAATTCTATTTCTCATAGTCCGTAGTGGATGCTGGGGACTCCGTAAGGACCATGGGGATTAGCGGCTCCGCAGGAGACTGGGCACAACTATAAAGAAAGCTTTTAGACTACTGGTGTGCACTGGCTCCTCCCACTAAGACCCTCCTCCAGACCTCAGTTAGGATACTGTGCCCGGAAGAGCTGACACAATTAGGAAGGATTTTGAATCCCGGGTAAGACTCATACCAGCCACACCAATCACACCGTATAACTCGTGATACAATACCCAGTTAACAGCATGATAACAACTGAGCCTCTCAACAGATAGCTCAACAATAACCCTTTAGTTAAGCAATAACCATATACAAGTATTGCAGACAATCCGCACTTGGGATGGGCGCCCAGCATCCACTACGGACTATGAGAAATAGAATTACCGGTGAGTAAATTCTTATTTTCTCTAACGTCCTAAGTGGATGCTGGGGACTCCGTAAGGACCATGGGGATTATACCAAAGCTCCCAAACGGGCGGGAGAGTGTGGATGACTCTGCAGCACCGAATGAGAGAACTCAAGGTCCTCCTCAGCCAGGGTATCAAATTTGTAGAATTTTGCAAACGTGTTTGCCCCTGACCAAGTAGCAGCTCGGCAAAGTTGAAGAGCCGAGACCCCTCGGGCAGCCGCCCAAGAAGAGCCCACTTTCCTCGTGGAATGGGCTTTCACTGATTTAGGATGCGGCAGTCCAGCCGCAGAATGTGCAAGCTGAATCGTACTACAGATCCAGCGAGCAATAGTCTGCTTAGAAGCAGGTGCACCCAACTTGTTGGGCGCATACAGGATAAAGAGCGAGTCAGTCTTCCTGACTCCAGCTGTCCTGGAAACATAAATTTTTAGGGCCCTGACTACATCCAACAACTTGGAAGCCTCCAAGTCATTTGTAGCCGCAGGCACCACGATAGGTTGGTTCAGATGAAAAGCTGATACCACTTTGGGGAGAAACTGGGGACGAGTCCTCAATTCTGCCCTATCCATATGGAAAATCAGATAAGGGCTTTTACATGACAAAGCCGCCAATTCTGAAACACGCCTGGCCGAAGCCAAGGCCAACAACATGACCACTTTCCACGTGAGATATTTCAAATCCACGGTTTTCAGTGGCTCAAACCAATGTGACTTTAGGAAATCCAACACCACGTTGAGATCCCAAGGTGCCACTGGAGGCACAAAAGGGGGCTGAATATGCAGCACTCCCTTAACAAAAGTCTGAACTTCAGGTAGTGAAGCCAATTCTCTCTGGAAGAAAATCGATAGAGCCGAAATCTGGACCTTAATGGAACCCAATTTAAGGCCCATAGTCACCCCTGACTGTAGGAAGTGCAGGAACCGGCCCAGCTGAAATTCTTCCGTTGGGGCCTTCCTGGCCTCACACCACGCAACATATTTTCGCCATATGCGGTGATAATGGTTCGCGGTTACTTTTTTCCTAGCTTTTATCAGCGTAGGAATGACTTCCTCCGGAATGCCCTTTTCCTTCAGGATCCGGTGTTCAACCGCCATGCCGTCAAACGCAGCCGCGGTAAGTCTTGGAACAGACAGGGCCCCTGCTGCAGCAGGTCCTGTCTGAGCGGTAGAGGCCATGGGTCCTCTGACATCATTTCTTGAAGTTCCGGATACCACGCTCTTCTTGGCCAATCCGGAACAATGAGTATAGTTCTTGCTCCTCTTCTCCTTATTATCCTCAGTACCTTTGGTATGAGAGGAAGAGGAGGGAACACATAAACCGATCGGTACACCCACGGAGTTACCAGAGCGTCCACAGCTATCGCCTGCGGGTCTCTCGACCTGGCGCAATATTTTTCTAGCTTTTTGTTTAGGCGGGACGCCATCATGTCCACCTGTGGTTTTTCCCACTGGTTTACAATCATTTGAAAGACTTCTGGATGAAGTCCCCACTCTCCCGGGTGGAGGTCGTGCCTGCTGAGGAAGTCTGCTTCCCAGTTGTCCACTCCCGGAATGAACACTGCTGACAGTGCTAACACGTGATTTTCCGCCCATCGGAGAATCCTTGTGGCTTCTGCCATCGCCGTCCTGCTTCTCGTGTCGCCCTGTCGATTTACATGGGCGACCGCCGTGATGTTGTCTGACTGGATCAGTACCGGCTGGTTTTGAAGCAGGGGTTTTGCCTGACTTAGGGCATTGTAAATGGCCCTTAGTTCCAGAATATTTATGTGCAGGGAAGTCTCCTGACTTGACCATAGTCCTTGGAAGTTTCTTCCCTATGTGACTGCTCCCCAGCCTCGAAGGCTGGCATCCGTGGTCACCAGGACCCAGTCCTGTATGCCGAATCTGCGGCCCTCTTGAAGATGAGCACTCTGCAGCCACCACAGCAGAGACACCCTTGTCCTTGGGGACAGGGTTATCAGACGATGCATCTGAAGATGCGATCCGGACCACTTGTCCAACAGGTCCCACTGAAAGGTTCTTGCATGAAACCTGCCGAATGGAATCGCTTCGTAGGAAGCTACCATTTTTCCCAGGATCCGCGTGCAGTGATGCACCGACACCTGTTTTGGTTTTAGGAGGCCTCTGACTAGAGATGACAGCTCCTTGGCCTTCTCCTCCGGGAGAAACACTTTTCTCTGTTCTGTATCCAGAACCATCCCTAGGAACAGCAGGCGTGTCATAGGGACCAGCTGTGACTTTGGAATGTTTAGAATCCAGCCGTGCTGTTGTAGCACTTCCCGAGATAGTGCTACCCCTACCAACAACTGCTCTCTGGACCTCGCCTTTATCAGGTGATCGTCCAAGTACGGGATAATTAAAACTCCCTTTCTTCGAAGGAGTATCATCATTTCCGCCATTACCTTGGTAAAGACCATCGGAGCCGTGGAGAGACCGAACGGCAACGTCTGGAATTGGTAATGACAATCTTGTACCACAAACCTGAGGTACTCCTGGTGAGGATGGTAAATGGGGACATGTAGGTAAGCATCCTTGATGTCCAGCGATACCATGTAATCTCCCTCGTCCAGGCTTGCAATAACTGCCCTGAGCGATTCCATCTTGAACTTGAATTTTTTTATATATATGTGTTCAAGGATTTCAAATTTAAAATGGGTCTCACCGAACCGTCCGGTTTCGGTACCACAAACATTGTGGAATAGTAACCCCTTCCTTGTTGAAGTAGGGGCACCTTTACTATCACTTGTTGTGAATACAGCTTTTGAATTGCCTGTAACACTGCCTCCCTGCCTGAGGGAGTGGTTGGCAAGGCAGATTTGTGGAAACGGCGGGGGGGAGACGTCTCGAATTCCAGTTTGTACCCTGAGATACTATTTGAAGGATCCAGGGATCCACCCGTGAGCGAGCCCACTGATTGCTGACATTTTTGAGACGGGCCCCCACCGTACCTGGCTCCGCCTGTGGAGCCCCAGCGTCATGCTGTGGACTTAGAGGAAGCGGGGGAGGACTTTTGCTCCTGGGAACTGGCTGTATGCTGCAGCTTTTTCCCTCTACCTCTGCCTCTGGGCAGAAAGGACGCGCCTTTAACCCGCTTGCCCCTATTGGGCCGAAAGGACTGTACCTGATAATACGGTGCTTTCTTTGGTTGTGAGGGAACATGGGGTAAAAATGTAGACTTCCCAGCTGTTGCTGTGGAAACGAGGTCCGAGAGACCATCCCCGAACAATTCCTCACCCTTATAAGGCAGAACTTCCATGTGTCGTTTGGAATCTGCATCACCTGTCCACTGCCGAGTCCATAACCCTCTCCTGGCAGAAATGGACATTGCACTAATTTTGGATGCCAGCCGGCAAACATCCCTCTGTGCATCCCTCATGTATAAAAGTGCGTCTTTTATATGCTCTACGTTTAGCAAAATAGTGTCCCTGTCTAGGGTATCTATATTTTCTGACAGGGAATCTGACCACGCAGCAGCAGCGCTGCACATCCAAGCTGAAGCTATAGCCGGTCTCAGTATCACACCTGTGTGTGTATATATAGATTTCAGGATAGCCTCCTGCTTTCTATCAGCAGATTCCTTCAGGGCGGCCATATCCGGAGACGGAAGTGCCACCTTCTTTGACAAGCGTGTGAGCGCTTTATCCACCCTAGGGGATGTTTCCCAGCGTGACCTATCCTCTGGCGGGAAAGGGTACGCCATTAGTAACCTCTTAGAAATGACCATCTTTTTATCAGGGGAAGCCCACGCTTCTTCACACACTTCATTTAACTCTTCAGTTGGAGGAAAAGCTACTGGTAGTTTTCTCTCTCCAAACATTATACCCTTTTTTGTGGTACCGGGGGTAACATCAGAAATGTGCAACACATTTTTCATTGCCTCAATCATGTAACGTGTGGCCCTACTGGAAGTTACATTAGTCTCTTCGTCGTCGACACTGGAGTCAGTATCCGTGTCGGCATCTGTGTCAACCATCTGAGGTAGCCGGCGTTTTAGAGCCCCTGATGGTTTTTGAGACGCCTGGGCAGGCACAGGCTGAGAAGCCGGCTGTCCCACATTAGGTATGTCGTCAAACCTTTTATGTAAGGAGTCGACACTATCACGTAATTCCTTCCACAGCATCATCCACTCAGGTGTCGACCCCGCAGGGGGTGACATCACATTTACAGGCATCTGCTCCGCCTCCACATAAGCCTCCTCACCAAACATGTCGACACAGCCGTACCGACACACCGCAAACACACAGGGAATGCTCTGACAGAGGACAGGACCCCACAAAGCCCTTTGGGGAGACAGAGAGAGAGTATGCCAGCACACACCAGAGCGCTATATAACACTGGGATCCCACTATCAATGAGTGTTTTCCCTATAGCTGCTTTTTTATATATATTACTTATATATATATCTATACTGCGCCTAAATTTAGTGCCCCCCCCCTCTCTTTTTTACCCTTCTGTAGTATTCTCAGACTGCAGGGGAGAGTCAGGGAGCTTCTTTCCAGCGGAACTGTGAGGGAAAAATGGCGCCAGTGTGCTGAGGGAGAAGCCCCGCCCCCTTTTCGGCGGACTTTCTCCCGCTTTTTCTGTGAAACTGGCAGGGGTAATTTTACATCTATATAGCCTCTGGGACTATATATGATGTATATTTTGCCAGCCAAGGTGTTATTTATTGCCCTCAGGGCGCCCCCCCCCAGCGCCCTGCACCCATCAGTGACCGAAGTGTGAGGTGTACATGAGGAGCAATGGCGCACAGCTGCAGTGCTGTGCGCTACCTTGGTGAAGACCGAAGTCTTCTGCCGCCGATTTTCCGGACCTTCTTCGTGCTTCTGGCTCTGTAAGGGGGACGGCGGCGCGGCTCCGGGAACGAACACCAAGGTCGGGTCCTGCGGTCGATCCCTCTGGAGCTAATGGTGTCCAGTAGCCTAAGAAGCCCAAACTACCACCTGTTAGGTAGGTTCGCTTCTTCTCCCCTTAGTCCCTCGCTGCAGTGAGTCTGTTGCCAGCAGATCTCACTGAAAATAAAAAACCTAAATATACTTTCTTTCTAGGTGCTCAGGAGAGCCCCTAGTGTGCATCCAGCTCGGCCGGGCACAAGAATCTAACTGAGGTCTGGAGGAGGGTCTTAGTGGGAGGAGCCAGTGCACACCAGTAGTCTAAAAGCTTTCTTTATAGTTGTGCCCAGTCTCCTGCGGAGCCGCTAATCCCCATGGTCCTTACGGAGTCCCCAGCATCCACTTAGGACGTTAGAGAAATGATGGTTTAATTGTTCTAAATAATAATAATAATACAGCACTTTTTTCCAATAGGATGCTATAGAAATTCATATATCTCAAACATTGTCATGCTTTGGTACTAAAGATGTGTCCTCATAAATCTTTGCTGCATTCACACCAAACAGCCTATGTTGGCACGTCAGGTCCCGTGAGACTCTGCTAATGTCCGGCGTCTTTTTTGTCGAAAATGTTTCGCTGACAGATATACAAATGTCATAAATCAAATTAATCAGAAGCTCCTGGTTTGTCCTAGTCCAATTGCATCATGACCAAGATACTTTATCAACAAGAAAATACACTCATCACTAGCGGAGTTATACGGGTCCTGCATGCTCACTCATGCCAGGCATATCCAGCTGGTGGCTTATTGAGGCTAGAGAGAAATTAGTTCTTGAGTACAACAAATATCTAGTAAATTAAAATAATAATAAATATACCAAGACGGGGAGTCCGCTGCTGACTATAGTAAAATCTGGGCATAGTTACAAAGGACAATCTAACCTGAAATAGGAGAAAACAGACAGACTAATTCCTCAATTATACTATATTAAGAATACTTCTAGGAATCAGATACCTAGAATTAATCTAATTAATACATATGTAATTTATATAGTTATTAAAAACTACTTAAATCACATATACGTGTGTACAGTTCCAGACATAAAGCAAAAGAGCAACAATGTAGCATCAGTCGAATGGCTGAAAGAGACTTTAATAGATGGGTATGACTGTCTCAAAGTATCATAAGGTAAGTACTGTAGCACACAGTTTACCAGCTCGGGCAATTTTCCAGGAAATCAATCACTGAACCAGATATATCATCTCTAATTAGGACAAATCCCCTCAGCCTGATGACTTCATAGATAAAGATTGCTGAAATATATAACATACTAGCTTTTTGCCCACGTGGAATTCTTAACCAATCTGACTATTTTCATTGCGCGCCATCTTCAAGTTTAAGTTCACTACCCAACGCCTAAAAGAATTAGCGTGAAGATACAAAGCCTACAGTATATCTTAACTGACAGTCTAAGGAACTTATCAATTTTCAAAACTCGATCAGCTTAGCGACCCCAAAAAATATGGATTTGACTCTACTGTCGGTCATTTTATTTTTCACCCCTTCTCATGCTGATGGGGTCTGAACTTGGACTTAAATGGCATCGGCAATGTCATTATTCATCTCCGCGACCCCGAACACTATGGATTTTTACATGCAACCTCCTTCCCACCCCCAGCGGTGCTAGGGGTGTCTTAACCCCACAGTATTTTTTTCCAGATTGTAGGTGATATGTGTACCAAGTTTGGTGTAAACTGCTAAAGGCATTCCAGAGTTATGCTGGAACAGCGGTGGCCAACTCGCGGCTCTTTCATCCGCCGCTTGCGGCTCGGTCAGCTCCTGGCCACCGCTGCTCCCGGCTCGAGACACATGCACG
Source organism: Pseudophryne corroboree (assembly GCF_028390025.1). Taxonomy (NCBI): domain Eukaryota; kingdom Metazoa; phylum Chordata; class Amphibia; order Anura; family Myobatrachidae; genus Pseudophryne; species Pseudophryne corroboree. Next base: position 646,036,269 of record NC_086447.1, on the reverse strand, counting down.
CCTCTCCGGCGGTGGTGTCTCTCTTCACTCGGCGCCGGCACGTGAGCCAATCGGAGCTCGCGGACCGGCAGCTAAGGCTCCTGATTGGCTGCCGGACCGTGAGCTTTGATTGGCTCACGGACCGGCGCCTAATTCAAGAGAGACACCGCCGCCGGAGAGTGAGCAGCAGCAGCAGCGCGGTGAGCAGAGGAGGAGGACGGGGGATGGGGGAGGGGGCAGCACGGTGGGGACATGTATCTGCATAGAATCCGTGAGGCATATCTGGCACTGGGGGGACATGTGTTTCTGGCACTGGGGGCATCGCTGGCACTGTGGGAACGTGTATCTGCACTGGGGGGGGGGGGATCTGGCACTGGGGGCATAGCAGGCACTGTGGGGACATGTGTATCTGCACTGGCAGCATACTGTAGCTGGCACTGTGGGGACATATGTATCTGCACTGAAGGCATATCTGGCACATGGGGGCATAGCTGGCACTGTGGGGACATGTGTATCTGGCACTGGGGGCATAGCTGGCACCGTGGGGACATATGTATCTGCACTGGGGGCATATCTGGCACTGTGGGGTCATGTGTATCTGGCACTGGGGGCATAGCTGGCACTGTGGGGACATATGTATCTGCACTGGGGGCATATCTGGCACTGTGGGGTCATGTGTATCTGGCACTGGGGGCATAGCTGGCACTGTGGGGACATATGTATCTGCACTGGGGGCATATCTGGCACTGTGGGGTCATGTGTATCTGGCACTGGGGGCATAGCTGGCACTGTGGGGACATATGTATCTGCACTGGGGGCATATCTGGCACTGGGGCATAGCTGCCACTGTGGGGACATGTGTATCTGGCACTGGGGGCATAGCTGGCACTTTGGGGACATATGTATCTGCACTGGGGGCATACCTGGCACTGGGGGCATAGCAGGCACTGTGGGGACATGTGTATCTAGCACTGGGGGCATATCTGGCACTGGGGGCATAGCAGGCACTGTGGGGACATATGTATATGCACTGGGGACATATATGTATCTGGCACTGTGGGGACGTGTGTATTTGGCACTGTGGGGGCATAAATGTATCTGGCACTGTGGAGGCACCCATTTTTTGGCTTTTTTATATGTACTGTACTGGAGTATTATATATATGTGGCACTGTACAACATAACGAAAAAATGGGGTTATGATATGAGGTCATACTCCTACAAACATCATTCCGAAAGGTGTACGCACAAAAATGGGGTGTAGCTTTGTGACAACTATGCCACGCCCCCATTTTTGCGCGCACGCATGATAGTGGCTCTTGCCTACAAATCTTTTTGGGCTCTTTGCTTCTGACTGGCTACCCCTGTGCTGGAACATACATACATTTATATATATATATATATATATATATAGATAGATACTGGGCTCATCTGGATGAATGTATGACAGGAGCTAGACCAAGGTATCATTTGACAGGTCTGAAGGACATCCCATAACTTTAGCCCCGCTTAGTCACAAAGTCCTGTGATGGGAGCCAGACTACAGTAGAATACAGAGGGGTCGGAAGATAAAACGAGTTTGATGGTAAGAACTTATCCTTGTTAAAACTCTTTCTGCGAGGTACACTGGGTTCCACAAGTCTGGACAATGGGGTGTAGAGTAGGATCTTGATCCGAGGCACCAACAGGCTCAAAGCTTTGACTGTTCCCAGAATGCACAGCGCCGCCTCCTATATCACCCCGCCTCCCAGCACAGGAGCTTAGTTTAGTTAACCAGCCCAATGCAGTAGCAGGAAAAGAAACGACAACGGTTAGTAGCCACATACACCACACTCTCACGACAAGAGAAGAGTCGGCGGCTAATGCCATATCAACCCAAAGAAGCTAATGCGTCAGGGTGGGTGCCTTGTGGAGCCCAGTGTACCTCGCAGAAAGAGTTTTTACAAGGGCAAGTTCTTACCATAAAACTCGTTTTCTGCTGCGGGCTCCACAAGTCTGGACAATGGGGATGTACTAAAGCAGTTCCTTATGGGAGGGGACGCACTGTAGCGGGAAGCATCCTGGGCAGCGGCAGTATCGAAGGCACAGAACCGTATGAACGTGTTCCCGGAGGACCACGTAGCCGCCTTGCACAATTGATCAAGGGTCGCACCACGTTGGGCCGTCCAAGAAGGTCCAACCGACCGAGTAGAATGGGCCGTAATATGAACAGGAGCTGACAGACCAGCCTTCACATAAGCATGCGTAATCACCATTCTAATCCACCTGGCCAGGGTCTGCTTGTGAGCAGGCCAGCCACGTTTGTGAAATCCAAACAAAACAAAGAGAGAATCAGACTTTCGATAGAAGCAGTTCTCTTCACATAGATACGGAGAGCCCGTACCACATCCAAAGACCGCTCTTTGGGAGACAAATCAGGAGAGACAAAAGCTGGAACCACAATCTCCTGATTAAGGTGGAACGAAGAAACCCCCTTAGGTAAATATCTGGGACGAGTCCTAAGAACCGCCCGGTCACGGTGAAAAATCAGATATGGGGAACTACAAGACAAGGCACCCAAATCCGACACTCTTCTAGCAGTGGCAATAGCCAGCAAGAACACCACCTTAAGGGAAAGCCACTTAAGGTCAGCTGAACCAAGAGGTTCAAATGGAGGCTCCCGCAACGCCTCCAAAACCACCGACAAGTCGCAAGGAGCCACAGGCGGGACATAGGGAGGTTGGATACGCAACACACCCTGAGTGAAAGTATGAACATCAGGTAAAGTCGTAATTTTTCTCTGAAACCACACCGACAAGGCAGAAATATGAACCTTGAGGGAGGCCAGACGCAGGCCTAAATCTAGGCCCTGCTGTAGAAAAGCCAAAAGTTTGGCTGTACTAAACTTGGAAGCGTCATAATGGTTAGATGCGCACCAAACAAAGTAGGAATGCCATACCCGATGGTAAATCCGAGCAGAGGCCGGTTTCCGGGCCCGCAACATAGTTTTAATGACATCTTCAGAAAACCCCTTAGCTCTTAAGACGGATGCTTCAAGAGCCACGCCGTCAAAGACAGCCGGGCTAGGTCCTGGTAGACACAGGGGCCCTGAACGAGGAGGTCTGGGCGTTGTGGAAATAGAAGTGGACGCTCTGACGATAGGCCTTGCAGGTCTGAGAACCAGTGCCGTCTGGGCCACGCCAGAGCTATGAGAAGCAGATTTCCTTTTTCTTGCTTGAACTTCTGTATTACCCTGGGCAGGAGTGACACCGGAGGGAACACGTACGGCAGCCGAAACCTCCATGGCACTGCCAGCGCATCCACGAATGCTGCTTGAGGATCCCTTGTCCTTGCTCCGAAGACCGGAACCTTGTGATTGTGTCGAGACACCATCAGATCCACATCTGGAAGACCCCACCTTTCCACGAGGAGTTGAAACACTTCTGGATGGAGGCCCCACTCGCTGGCATGCACGTCCTGACGACTGAGAAAGTCCGCTTCCCAATTCAGGACTCCCGGAATGAATATTGCCGATATTGCCGGTAGATGGCGTTCTGCCCAACATAGAATCCGTGAGGCTTCCTTCATTGGCAAACGGCTTCGAGTGCCGCCTTGATGATTTATGTAAGCCACTGTGGTGGCGTTGTCCGACTGTACTTGAACAGGACGGTTCTGAATCAAATGCTGGGCTAGGTTCAACGTATTGAAGACCGCCCGCAATTCCAGAATGTTGATCGAGAGGAGAGACTCCTCCTTGGTCCACCAACCCTGCAAGGAGTGCTGCTCCAGCACCGCGCCCCAACATCTTAGACTGGCATCTGTCGTCAACAGGACCCAGTTGGATATCCAGAAGGGACGGCCTCTGCACAGTTGTCGGTCCTGGACCACCAGAGCAGCGACAGACGGACCTCCGCAGTCAAAGAGATCATTTGAGACCTGATCCGGTGAGGCAGGCCGTCCCACTTGGCTAGAATCAGCTTCTGGAGGGGGCGAGAATGGAATTGAGCATACTCCGCCATGTCGAATGCTGATACCATGAGGCCCAGCACCTGCATTGCCGAATGTATCGACACTTGCGGACGAGAAAGGAAGCAACGAATCCTGTCCTGAAGTTTCAGGACTTTCTCCTGAGACAAGAACAACCTCTGGTTGTGAGTGTCCAACAGCGCTCCCAGATGCACGATGCTCTGAGCAGGGACCAGGGAGGATTTCTTCCAGTTGATGAGCCACCCGTGGGCTTGTAGAAACCGGACCGTCATATCCAGATGACGTAGGAGAAGATCTGGGGAATTTGCCAGGATTAACAAGTCGTCCAGATACGGCAGTATCCTGACCCCTTGACGGCGGAGTACCACCGTCATCACCGCCATAACTTTGGTGAAGACTCGCGGAGCCATTGTTAAACCAAAAGGTAACGCCCGAAACTGGTAATGGAGGTTGCCAATAGCGAACCTCAGGTATTGTTGATGTGACACTGCTATAGGAATATGCAGGTAAACATCCTGTATGTCCAGGGAGACCATGTAGTCCCCAGGTTCCAAGGCCAGAACTATAGAGCGAAGGGTTTCCATACGGAACTTGGAAACCTTCACAAACTTGTTCAGTGCCTTGAGGTTGAGAATGGGCCGGGAGGACCCATTCGGTTTCGGGACTAGAAACAGCGGAGAATAGTACCCCCGGCCCCTCTGAGCAAGAGGCACCTGTACTACGACTCCTGTATCCAGAAGGGTCTGTACCACCGAATGCAGAGTGTTTGCCTTTGGCTGGTCCGACGGGACGCCTGTCTGGCAAAATCGATGAGGGGGTCAGTTTTTGAAGGCTATGGCGTAACCTCGAGTGACGATTTCCCGTACCCAGGCATCTGAAGTGGTCTTCAACCATTCCTGGGTATACCCTAGAAGCCGGCCCCCCACCCAGGCTCTTTTGGGCTTCGGCTTACCAGGTTTGGAAGTGCGGGCCTGCTTATGGTACGCCTGACTTTTTGCTTTACCTGAAGGACGAAAGGGGCGAAAGGACGTGCCTTTGGCCTTCGACACAGAAGGAGCTGTATTAGGCAGACAGGCAGTTTTGGCAGTAGCCAAGTCAGCCACTATCTTATTTAAGTCCTCCCCAAACAGAATATCCCCCTTGAAAGGGAGTACCTCCAGGGTTTTTCTAGAGTCCAGATCCACAGACCAGGTTCTCAGCCACAATATCCTGCGAGCTAGGACTGACGTAGTAGAGGCCTTGGCTGCTAGGATACCGGCATCAGAAGCCGCCTCTTTAATATAGCAAGAAGCTGTGACAATATATGACAAGCATTGTCTAGCATGGTCAGAGGAGATTTCAGCTTCTAACTTCAAGGCCCATGCTTCAATAGCCTCTGCCGCCCATGTAGCTGCAATAGTGGGCCTTTGTTCAGCACCCGTGAGGGTGTAAATCGCTTTTAGACAACCCTCGACACGTTTATCCGTAGGCTCTTTTAGAGATGTGACGGTAGTGACAAGTAGAGCTGAGGAAACCACCATCCTAGCCACATGTGAGTCTACTGGAGGAGGCGTTTCCCAATTCTTAGACAGCTCTGGCACGAGGGGATAGCGAGCCAACATCTTCTTTTGAGGCACAAACTTCGTACCCGAGCTTTGCCAGGGTTCCTGACGTATATCCACTAGGTGGTCAGAGTGAGGAAAAACTTGTTTTATCACCTTCTGACGCTTGAACCTATCTGGTTTCTTAGGAGGAACGGATGGCTCGGGATCATCCGTAATCTGCAGAATTAACTTAATAGCCTCAAAAAGATCAGGAACATCCACATGTGAACTACCCTCCCCATCAGCCGTATCTGAGTTCGAACCTGTGGGGTCAGTGTATGTGCTGTCTTCATCAGACGAGGTGTCAGTGACAGCAGTGGATTGTGAGGAGACGAGCGCTCGCTTAGAGGACCTCTTGGACATAGGCGATCGATGGTCAGACTTTTTAGTAGTCAGGGACTGGTTCAACTTCTTTAATTGAGCAGATAAATCGTCCACCCACAGCGGGTTAGCTGCAGGGACCACATACGGTTGTACCGGCATTGAGGTTCCCATAGGGGGTGTTAGTTTATGAACTAGCATATGCAGAAGCGTCGAAAAAGCGGCCCACGGAGGGTCAGTATGTGCCTCTGTTGACACAGTCCCACTGGGGGGCAAGGAGCCCCCAGAACCAGAGCCCACAGTTGCTATATTCTCCCCATATGTGCCTGTGGCTTCAGCAACACCAGCAGTGCGTTCCGCCCAAGAACCGTTACCCTCAGAAGCAAACATGATATAACTTGCAGTATGAGGTAACACAGTACAATTATTAGCAGCACTATATCCCTAAACCCAAACCCCTGCGCAGTGTAGTCAGCACCAGCAGAGATAAAGGAGAGATATGGTGACTAAATCACAGAGAAAAATACGTAATACAGTATATCTTTGTGAAAATCCTATATTAAATAACACCTGACGCACCAAGCCCCCTCAGGTTATAGAATATAGGGATAGCAAGTTGAGTGAAAGACACGAGATGGATACCACTCAGCTATCAATGCACACACAAATAGTCACAGTTTGTACAATGCAGAGGTTATTACAGACAATAATACTGCACTGGACTAGCTTACACAGCTATATAGTCAATAGATATAACACTACACAGTAAGAAACTGGATGTATATCACAGGGTAATTGTACTATAAAACCCTGACTAAATGCACTCTCTCTTACTAACACTGACTAAAAAGGCAGGTAGAATACTTAAGGGTCATGTAAAGGCACAGCGCTGACAACCAGGCGGCTTTACATAGGAGGATTTGCCCAAGCAGTCCCAGGAACAGTGAGCTGAGGAGTAATGGCGCAGCAGACACTGACAGGGAGTGAGGAAAAGACAGCGATGCAGCTCCAGGGCGGGAACACTTGCTGGAAATGGCGCCCTGGGGCTAAGCCTTATCCCCCTTGCTGGCAAAACCACCGGGTACTGTGGGCGATATTAAAATCGGTTTTAAGAGAAAACCTTACCTGCGCCCATGCCCTGGTGATCTAGTGGGATCGCCTGTATCCACAGTGTCCACCGCCAGCGCGCGCGGCCCGCCTCCCACTGACCGTGCCGGATCGCGATAAAGACCGGGTCCCACGAGCGGGACCCACTTACCACCTCCCGAAGCGCGGCCACGCGATCCTGGAGAGCCTCAGCCGTGTGTGTCTAACATGAAGAAAACCGGAGCCTCCGCTGTAGGTACCCGGCAACCAGGGCTTGGGAGTGTACAGCGCCGCTGGGGAGAGCTGGAGCTGCAGCAGTGAATGTCACAAGACATTTACCACCGCTGCTGCCCTTGAAGTCTTCACTTTTTACCTCATAAAAAGCTTTTCTCAGGGCTACTTGGAGCAGCCCCTCTGTTAAGTGCCTGCTTACTGCAGCACCAACTGACAAACTGAGCTCCTGTGCTGGGAGGCGGGGTGATATAGGAGGCAGCGCTGTGCATTCTGGGAACAGTCAAAGCTTTGAGCCTGTTGGTGCCTCGGATCAAGATCCTACTCTACACCCCATTGTCCAGACTTGTGGAGCCCAGTGTACCCCCGCAGCAGAAACACAGCTACCTAAGCATAGTAGTACTGTACAACTACTGTGATTACCTCATGACCATGCTGTATTCTACTGAGTTCTGGCTCACGTCAGTAGTGAACCAGGAAAATGTATTCAATTAAAATAAAATAAAATAAAAATCTTTAAATTTCAAGTTATTTACTCCATAGAAGCATCACTGCAGCCAGCAGCCCTGGCCTTACCTGCAGTTACCAGAGCCATGAGAAGTGAGCCACTCACTGAGCTTAGCAATGACCGGTGGAAGGAGCTGCTATGGCTTGCTTTACACAGCATCTCCCCTTTGGCCATCTTCATGAATACTGTAATATGAGTTGCCGCGGTTCCGGTATAAAAGATAGATAGTGTCTAGTTAGACAGTCAATAGATAGACATCATATGTTAGACAGACATTAGGTCGACAGGGTCAAAAGGTCGACAGGGTCAAAAGATCGACGGGGTCAAAAGGTCGACATGAAAAAAGGTAGACACCATGTTTTTTGCATTTTTGTGGTTTGTGTGGATAGTTTTGTCATCTGGGACCCCCAATTGTAGAAAGGCATACCCTCGCGGGGCACGCTTCGCACGCCACGCTTCGGGCATAGTGGCTCGCTGCGCTCGCCACAAGGTTTATAACCAACTCTGTGCCGACATGGATAAAGTATGAAATAGTCCAAAAACATGTTACATTAAAAAAAAAGCGTCTATCTTTTTTTGTCGACAATTTTCATGTCGACCAGTTGACCACGTTGACCTTTTGTACTGTCTACCTTTTTCATGTCGACCTTTTGACCCTGTTGACCTAATGTCTGTCTAACATATGGTGTCTATCTATTGACTGTCTAACTAGACACTGTCTATCTATCAAACGGATACCAGTTGCCGGCATGCACAGCATCATCGAAAATGACACAACTATGAAAACCATGCTTGCACGCCAGGTAAAAAACACAGGTCAAGTTGAACATTTTTATTTATTACTATTATCCAGCACCAGAGAAGAAAATGAAATATCTCGGACCAGCACTGGAACTGGACGCTGTCAGCAACTGGCTGTTTTAGCACTCAATGTAAAGGGAACATAGGAAAAAGTGAAATCTTGTAATTTAGAAACACTGCGTTTGGCTTTAGCAAATCATTGGACAAAGGAGGTAATTCAGACTGGATCACTGCAGCAGTGATAGCAGTCTGAATTTTTATGTGGAGTGCGCTCGCCCAGCGGGCGCAATGCGCACGCGCACCCCGGGAGCCCAGTGAGATGTTAAAAGCATCTCAGGGCTGCGATCGCCTCTGCCTGATTGACAGGCAGAGGTAGTCGCAGGGCGGGTGCCAACGGCGTTAGAAAGCTGTTGGCGGGGCGCGGTTCGGACAACGGAGGCGAGTCCAGACCATTGAGGGGGGCGGGCCGTAGCGGCTGCTTGACGTTAGACGCAGCCGCTGCGACCCGGGACATGGCGAGTAGTGGCCTGCAAGCGGGCAGGAGCTGCGCTGGCATCAAGATACTCGCCCGGTACAAAAGCATCGCCGCCATGCGATGCTTTTGTACCTGTTTGGGGAGGGCCTGACATGCGGGGCGGACTAGCCCTGTACTTGGCATCCCCTGGCATGTCAGAGTAAATGATCGTAGATGTGCTAAATCTACAATCAGATGTGAATTACCCACAAAATCCCCTAATATGGTGAGCCTATAATTTGCATAAAATTAAAATAAATAATCACAAACATTTAGATTTTCACTGGATCTCTCAGATTTTTCCCCATTCAGGTATGCACAACTTATCACCTTAAGTGTGAAGAGCTTTTACATTATAATATTAGAAAGAAAAAAAAAAAGCTCTGTGTGCATTTTTTGGCTTTCTACATTGCTAACAACAGATAACTAACAACAGTATTAGATACATCAAGACATCGAGGTTGAGAAATACACAAGTAAAATAACAATATTCCAACAAACAGGTCACATATAACATTTCTCTTACGTCCTAGAGGATACTGGGGTCCATTTAGTACCATGGGGTATAGATGGGTCCACTAGGAGCCATGGGCACTTTAAGGATTTGATAGTTTGGGCTGGCTGCTCACTCTATGCCCCCCTACCAGACTCAGTTTAGAAAATGTGCCCGGAGGAGCCGGTCACGCTGAAGGAAGCTCCTGAAGAATCTTCTGCATTTATTCTCTATGTTTGCTGTTTTCAGACAGGGCTGGTTGGCACCAGCCTGCCTGCTTCGTGGGACTTAGGGGGGGCAACCTATTTAAGGGTTAATGGTCCCGTTCCCCGCTGAAAGAACACTGAGCTCCCAAGGGAACTATTCGCAAGCCCCACCACGGCGAGCATATATTTCCTCAGCACGCCGCCACCCCTAACAGAGCCAGAAGAATGAAGAGTGGCGAGTACTGAGCCGGCGTCCTGGTTAGCGGGGCGTCGCCCATTATGGCGGCACAAGGATACGTAGACGCATGGCTTCTAAAGGGGGCGGAATGCGTCTCCAGACAATACACAACTGCGTCTCAGTACACTGTACCCAGACTGGTAACGCAGCCTTAAAACGGTTTCTCTCCATTTTAAAGCACCAGATTCCTCAGCCAGTATAAAAAAAGCGGGAAGACCGCTTGCCATTGAAAGGGCGTGGGGCTTCACTATGAGAGGATCCAGCAGCTCACCAGCACCATTTTCCCTTTGCAGTGGACACAGACGCTGATAGGACAGGGACGCGCAGCTCCACCGGTGTGACTCCAGATTACCTCAGCGGTACCAGGGGGTCATAGCAGTGGGGGAGCGACTATTAGTGCACTAAGTCCCCTATCAGGGTACTTAGTCTGCGACCCGGCTAAGCTTGGCATCAGCGATAAGGGCACGGTGGGGGTTGGCTCCATACAACTCTGTGTCTCCCTGAAGGGCTCTTTGCGGGTTAATTGTGCTTAACCTTTTCCTCTGTGTGTGTGTGTGCTGACACATTTACATTATGTCAGGCAAAGAGTGTGTTTCTTGTACAGCGGAGAGTTCCTCTTCACCAGGGGGCTCACAAGCTAGCGGGGCTGAACCAGAGTGGGTTAATTCTCTCAAAGGAATGATTTCAACTCTTTCTACAAAATTGTCCTGCAATGAGAAAGAGACGCAATACTTAAAACAAACTGTGGATGAGTTTATGAACAGAGACTCAGTCCACAAAAAAAGCGTCTCAGTCCCCTCCCATTTGTTCGCAAAAGCGATCTCTGGCCCATATCCTGCAATCTGACTCGGACGGGTCAGAATTGGAGGAGGGTGAGGTAGACTTGGAGGGGGGTGATGTGGCTCTACCTCAGGGAATAGAGGCTCTTATAGAGGCTATCAGAGATGTTCTGCATATTTCTGATAAGGTTTCAGAGGAGAGTGAGGAATCTTATTTTAATATAAAGAAGAAGTCCACAATTACTTATCCTGTGTCAAAGGAATTGAATACCCTATTTGAAGAACCATGGGTTAATCCTGATAAGAAATTTCAGATCCCTAAAAGGTTGCTCTCATCTTTTCCTTTTCCTCTGGAGGATAGGAAAAAATGGGAAAATCCACCGATAGTGGACGCATCAGTCTCTAGGCTGTCACGTAAAATTGTATTGCCTGTTCCTGGTGCAGCCTCCCTAAAAGACACGGCTGATCGTAAAATTGAGACTACACTCAAATCATTGTACACAGCTGCTGGGGTGGCCCAAAGACTTACTACTGCATGTGCGTGGATCACTAAAGCCATTGCGAAATATATCAGGTAACCTGACAGGTTAGATTCCTTATCTAGGGGGGATGTTGTCTTACTCCTGCAGCATATACAGTCCTTTTGGACGGCCAAGTTCAAGTGCAAATCCAGAGGTGCTTCTACGTCCTCCAGTGGCGCAAGAGGTAAACCCCGCAAACCAGCAACTGCAGGTGCTCAGGAACAAAGCTCAGGCTTTGCTTCCTCAAAGACTTCAGCATGACGGTGGACCCCAATGCCTGGAAGGCTGTCAGGTGGGAGCCCGACTACAATTCTTCAGTAAGGTCTGGTCAAATTCGTGCCAGGATCCCTGGGTCATAGATCTTATTTCCTAGGGCTACAGACTGGAATTCCAAGAGCTCCTACCTCACAGATTCTTCAAATCAAGCTTGCCAGTTTCACAAGAGGCAAGTATAACTTTACAGCATATGCCATCCAAAAACTGGTACAGACTCAGGTCATTGTTCCAGTTCCACCCCATCTACTAAACAAGGGGTACTATTCCAACTTGTTCGTATTACCGAAGCTGGATGGTTCGGTAAGACCGATTCTGAACCTCAAGTTTTTGAACCTGTACTTACGAGTGTTCAAATTCAAGATGGAGTCTATGAGAGCGGTGATCTCAGGTCTGGAGGAGGGGGAATTCCTAGTGTCTCTGGATATCAAGGATGCGTACCTTCATATTCCGATCTGGCCACCTCATCAGGCTTAGCTACGGTTTGCACTGCAGGACTGTCACTACCAGTTCCAGGCCCTGCCGTTTGGACTCTCCACGGCACCGAGGGTGTTCACCAAGGTGATGGCAGAGATCATGTTTCTACTCCGCAAACAGGAAGTGAACATAATTCCGTACCTGGACGATCTCCTGATAAAGGCGCCGCCCAGGGAGAGGTTGCTGGACAGCATTGCTCTCTCAACCAAACTCCTCCTCCAGGATCACGGGTGGATTCTGAACCTTCCGAAATCTCACCTACAGCCAACACTGAGGCTCCCATTCCTGGGAATGATACTGGACACGGAGTCACAAAAGGTGTTCCTTCCGTTGGAAAAGGCATTGGTAATCCAGTCGATGGTAAGGGATGTCCTGAAGCCAACCTGGGTGTCGGTGCATCTGTGCATTCACCTTCTGTGGAAAATGGTGGCCTCTTACGAGGCACTTCAATACAGAAAGTTACATGCAAGACCCTTCCGGCTCGATCTGTTGGACAAATGGTCCGGATCGCATCTTCACATGCACCAGAGGATCCGTCTGTCGCCAAAGGCCAGTATCTCGATTCTGTGGTGGCTACAGTCTTCTCACCTCATCGCAGGACGGAGGTTCGGAATTCAGAACTGGATTCTGTTAACCACAGACGCAAGCCTCAGAGGTTTGGGAGCAGTCACTCAGGGGGTGCAGTTTCAGGGAAGATGGTCAAGTCAGGAAGTCATCCTTCCAATAAACATTCTGGAACTCAGGGCCATATACAACGTCCTTCTGCAGGCCTCACATCTTCAAGATCGGGCAATTCAGGTTTAGTCGGACAATGTGACGGCAGTAACATACATAAACAGACAGGGGGGAACGAAAAGCAGAGCAGCAATGTCAGAGGTGTCAAGAAATCTCCTCTGGGCAGAAAGATACGCTGTGGCGTTGTCAGCAGTCTTCATTCCCAGGAGAGTGGGGCCTTCACCCGGAAGTGTTCAGGTGCTTGACAAGTCGATGGGGATATCCACAGATCGACATGATGGCCTCTCATCTCAACAAGAAGCACAGGAGGTATTGTTCCAGGTCGAGAGACCCACAGGCGGTGGCGATAGATGCCCTGACGACTCCAGGGGTCTATCAGATGGTATACGTGTTTCCTCCACTTCCTCTGATCCCAAGAATTCTAAAACGAATAAAAAGGGAAAAGGTTCAAGCAATACTCATTGCTCCGGACTGGCCAAGAAGGCGCTGGTACGCGGACCTTCTCGAGATGCTCCTAGAAAATCTGTGGCCTCTACCTCTTCATGAGGATCTTCTGCAACAGGGCCTATTAGTCTCTCAGGACTTACCACGGCTACGTTTAACGGCATGGAAGTTGAACGGCTGATTCTAGCCAGGAGAGGGATCCCTAACAAGGTTATCCCGATTATGATCCAAGCCAGGAAGGGGGTAATGTCTAAGTATTACCATCGTATTTGGAAGAAATACGTCTCTTGGTGTGAGAGCAGAAATTATTAAGCAGGGAATTTCATCTGGGACGTTTCCTGCTTTTTCTGCTGGCAGATGTGGACTAGCTATGGGAGAGAAAGAAAGCTCTTGTGTGGGCGCACTCTTGTACTAATGAAAATAGATTTACAGAGTTATAGGGTAGAAAATGTTAAAACATAACTTTTATTAATAATAATAATAAACCATAGTTGCCCATCCAAAAGATCCATAGAAAAATAAAGGATTTTGAAAATTGTTAAAATGTTCTGGTCTCTTTATTTCAAAGAATATTTGGAAAGGTTGTAGACACTGAGTTGTCATACCCCCATTTCCCCTGACCAGTACAGAATTTCTGTATTAATGGAACCGAGGGGTAGTAGGTCAAGATATTATAGGAATATCCAATTATGATCACTCACCAGAACACACAACCAGAACCGAAAGGAGCGCGCTAACCAGAACAGAGGATAGCAACACCAGCCTAACCAAGATAGCAAACTATCCCAACAACATAAAGGGACCACAACAGCGGGCTAACCAAATACTTACTTAGGTAAGCAGGAATCGAAGCACTGAGGCGGGCGCCCAGTATACACTATGGACTAGGAGAAAAGGAATTACCGGTAGGTATTAAATTCTTATTTTCTCTTACGCCATAGTGGATACTAGGGATCTGTACTTTAGTACCATGGGGAAGTCCCAAAGCTCCCAAACGGGTGGGAGAGTGCTGAGACCCCTGTAAAACCGCCTGACCAAACTGAATTCAGGTCATCCTTGGCCAAGAATTACACAAAAGTGATCGAACCAGACCAAGTAGCAGCACGGCACAACTGTAAGGCCAAGACACCCCGGGCAGCCACTCAGGAAGAGGCCACAGACCGCGTCAAGTGGGCCTGAATAGACGTCAGCAAAGCCAAAGCCGCCGAAGTATAGGCCTGTTGAATGGTCAACCTAAGCCAACGAGCAATTGATTGCTTAGAAGCCGGACAACCAATCTTGGTGGCATCATAAAAAGCTAATCAGATTTCCGATGACGAGTCGTCCTCTTAACATAAATCTTCAGGAACCTCACTACATCCAAGGACTCTGGTCGAACGGAAGAGTCAGACAACACCGGAACCACAATGGGTTGACTGACATGAAAAGGTGAAAACGGAGTTCCGCCCTGTCTTCATGAAAAATCAAATAAGGGCTCTTACAGGATAAAGCCCCCAAATCAGAGACACGTCTGGCAGACGTCAATGCTAATAACATCACTGTCTTCCAGGTGCAAAATTTTAACTTCACCCTATGTAAGGGTTCAAACAGTCCGATTGAAGAAAGGATAGAACCACATTGAGATCCCATGGAGCCGTGGGAGGTACGAAGGGGGTTTGCATATGAAGAACTCCTTTAAAGGAAAGTTTGTACTTCCGGCAACATGGCAAGTTGTTTCTTTGACGGAAACTAAACGAAGGCCCATATCCACTCCTGCATGCAGGAAAAGTAGAAAACGACCAATTCTAAATTCCACGGAGACACCTTTCTACTTTCACACCAGGAAACATACTTTTTCCAGATACGATGATAATGTTTAGACGTAATCTTCTGCCTGGCCTGGACCATGGTGAAAATAACCTGGGAATCTCCCTTTCAACTTCCAAGCCGTCAAACATAGCCGCTGTAAATCTGGATAGACTGAATGGACCTTCTTTAAAGAAGATCCTTTTGGAGCAGCAGAGGCCAGGGATACTCCAGAGCCATGGATAGGAGGTCCGAGTACCACGCCCGTCGAGGCCAATCCGGGGCAATTAGAATTGCTTGAATGCTTTCTCTTCTTAAGTCTTTTTAGAACACTTGGAATTAGCGGTAGAGGAGGGAACAGGTACACAAACTGGTATATCCACGGTGTCGTCAGCGCGTCCACTGCTACAGCCTGCGTATCCCTTGTTCTGGAACAGTCACGGCCTAGCTTCTTGTTAAGACGAGAAGCCATCAGATCTATCTGCGGACAGCCCCACCGGTGAATTAACTGTTGAAACACCCAGGGATGTAGCCCCATTCTCCCGGATGGAGGTCGTGTGTGCTGAGAAAATCCGCTCCCCAGTTGTCTACTCCTGGAATGAATATGGCTGAGATGTCCATTGCATTGGCCTCCGCCCAGAGGAGGATTTTTGACACTTCTCGCATCGCCGCTCTGCTTCTTGTTCCCCCTTGTCGGTTTCTGTACGCCACCGCCGTGGCGTTGTCAGATTGATCCTGGATCACCGATCCCTCAGGAGAAGGGAAGCTTGCAGAAGGGCATTGTAAATTGCCCTGTTTATCGGCAGAGCAGATTCCTGACATTACCTGGAACTGGGCCCCTTGGGTAACAGCCCCCCAACCCCGGAGGCTGGCATCCGTCGTCAGCAGAATCCATGAGTGGATATTGAAATTCCTGCCCACTACCAGGTGAAGGACTTGAAGCCACCATAATAGAGAAATCCGGCCATCCGGAGATAAGGTCACTTCCTGATGCATGTGAAAGGTGAGACCCCAACCATTTGTCCAGCAGATCCAGCTGAAATGGCCGGGCATGAAACCTGCCGTATTGGATTGCTTCGTAAGCAGCAACCATCTTGTCCAGCAAACGTATGCAAAGATGTATGGAAACCTTGCGAGGACGGAGCACTGAGCGGACTAAAGCCTGAAAAGCCAAGGCCTTGTCCATCGGAAGAAACACCTTTTGAGACACTGTATCCAGAATCATTCCCAGGAATTGGAGACGTTGGGTCGGTTCCAGGTGAGATTTGTGGAAGTTTTGGATCCGCCCATGATCTGTAAGCAGGCGAGATGTCAGATCAATGCTGTGCAACAGACTCTCCCTGGACATGGCTTTGGAACGACAAAAAGACTGGAGTAAAAACCCCTGTTGCGTAACAGAGGAGGTACAGGGATCACCACCCCTGTCCGCAAAAGTTTTTTTAATAGCCCCTTGCAAGGTAAACCTTGCTGCGAGTAAAACTGGCAAGCCTGATTTGAAAAATCTGTGAGGAGGGTGTGTTTGAATTCCAGCCGGTATCCCTGAGAAATGAGGTCCCTCACCCAAGTGAAGTGTTGAAGGTGAGCGCCCACCTGAAAGTCGCCTTGCTGCTGGGGCCAACAGTCACGTGGAAGGCTTAGCGGCAGGGGATGTGGTGGTCTGGTCCAGGGAAGCAGCAGCTGCAGGTTTACAGGACTAACCACAAGATCCTCTTGGAGTGGTGGAGACGCCCCAGTCCCTGACTCTGAACCTTGCCACACAAAAGGACTGCAAGGAGGGTCCTAGCAGGTGGTGCAGCCGACGGCAGATAGGTAGACTTACCCGCCGTTGCCTGAGAGATCAATTTATTTAATTCGTCCCCAAACAAGGCATCACCTGTAAAGGGAAGATTTTCCACACCCTTTTTCGAATCAGCATCTGCTGACTATTGAATGTAACCACAGAGCTCTGCGTGCCGTGACAGCCATAGCAGTAGTGCAGCCACTTATCTTACACAATTCCTTAATAGCCTCGCTCATAAAATTAGCAGCATCCTGTATGTGTTGCAGCAGAGTAATGACCTCATCCTGGGGCAGAGTGTCAAATCCATTAATAATATGATCGGACCACTTGACCATTGCCCTGGAAATCCACCCACAAACTATTGTGGGGCGCTGTGCAACGCCCACTTCCGTATAAACTGCCTTGAGAGTGGACTCAATTTTATGGTCAGCTGGCTCTTTTAGGAATATAGCCCCTGGCACCGGTAGTACCAATTTCTTAGACAGTCTGGACACAGACGGATCGACTGACGGGAGTTTTTTCCCATACCTTCCTGTCCTCAGCTGGGAGCGGAAAGGTAGCTAAAAACCTCTGAGGAATTTTAGATTTTTTATCAGGGTTTAACCATGTTTCCCTGGCCAGGCAGTTTAATTCTTTAGACATAGGAAAAGTTGCTGATGTCTTTGGTCTAACATTAAAGTACAACTCCTCATCTGGTACTGCCTCCTGATCCGGTATGTGAAGAACCTCACTTACAGCAAAAATGAGGGCCTCCATTTCTGGGGACAGAGAACTGTCCTCATCCATAGCATCATCATCCACATCAGGCTGATCAGAATCAGACTGTAGCACCTGTGGCAGTGAGCGCTTATGTGAAATCAACAGAGGGGGATGAGAAGCTTTCCTTTCTGATATCTGCTGCTTTAGTCATACAATCAACAGACTGTTTCAACACCTGGCTTTCCGTTTTAGCTGCAGCTAATTCTGAATTAACATTCTGAATCATGCTTTTAAAATTATCTAACCAGTCAGATGCCTGGGAACTGAGTCCCTGTGGAGATGGAGCATTGTTCACACACGAGGGACCCCACTGATGAGGTGTAGTATGGAGGACCGGCGGTCTCAGCTTACCGACGCCGGGATCCCGGCGGGGAGGGGCGAGTTCAGCAAGCCCCTTGCGGGCTCGTTGCGCTCGCCACGCTGCGGGCTTGGTGGCGACCTACGGTCGCCACGGGACCTATTACCACTCTATGGGTGTCGTGGACACCCACGAGTGGAAATAGTCCCTGTTGGTCGGCATGCCGACCATCGGGATAGTGAGGGGTCGGGATGCTGGAGGATGTCATGTGACCGTCGGTCTCCCGACCGCCGGTCACATGAATACCACCCCACTGATGAAGGGGTAGAGTTACAAGCAGCACACATAACCATGTGCACAGACATATGTACACAACTGACAATACAGCGCAGCGCACTGAAAACACCTGCACACAGACCCTAGAGAGCCCCTGGAGTGACATTGAGGAAACGGAGACCAGCACACAAACACAGCAGCCCAGTGTGGGAATTTGAGTGTACAACCTGATATAAGTGCAGCGGCACTGCCGCTGGAGAGCTCCCCCCTGCTATGACCCCATGGTAACAGGACAGAAGTCTGTAACAGCGCGGGTTCCCGGAGGAGCAACGTGCATGCAGCCTTTATGATCCACAGCAGCAGGAAATGGCGCCTTCCCGCCTCTAGTCCCGCTTCGGGAAGCCCCGCCTCTTGCAATGGAGTGCGGTCCTTGTTGCTTGTTTTTTATACAGGCCATGTTAATAAACGGTAAATCCATAACAGTACACACAAAGCCTTTTTTGACAGTGACCACTGCGGAGGCATCAGCCCAGAGCCAGTGTTGTCCGCGGCGGGCACGTCATGTCGCCAACACTGCACCAGGGTCCCGCTAACCGGGACCCCGGTGTAACACTCACCGCACCTTGATCTTCAGCATTTGTTAGAGGGTGGCGGCTAGCTGCCAGTGTGGGTACACATACTAACGATGTGTGATTAGCTCTTCAGGAGCTCAGTGTCCTGTCAGCTGGGATTACGAACCATTAACCCTCAGGAGGTTGGTTCGCCCCCCCCCTAAGTCCCATGAAGCAGGTAGCCTGGTTGCCAACCAGGGCTACCTGAAAATAACCAAAATAAAAAATAAAGGAAACTTTCTGGAGCTCCAGAGAAATGCACCCAGCTCCTTGGGCACATTTTTCTAAGTGTGGTGAGGGGCATAGAGGGGAGGAGCCAACACACATACACACACTAAAGGTTTTATAGTGCCAGGCTCCAGTGGACCCAATTTATACCCCATGATACTAAAGTACAGATCCCCAGTATCCACTAGGACATAAGAGAAATTTTCTATAGTAAATATAACTACTTGTGCACCAGAAATCACATACCTTATTTTATTAGCAGTTTTGTCAATAGTTTGCCTAATTTTCCGAGAAAATTGGAATACTGAAGAAAGCAGTAAACTATCTCCCATTACCTAGATAGATAGAATAAAAACGTTTAGTCTTCAGAGCATAAAATTTGGATTCAACAATAGTTTGTATTTCTTACAAATGGATATGCAGTTACATACGTCTACATTTCTCTTATTAATGTATGCCTGTATCTTGAAGTTTGTACTTCTGTTGTGAAATGTAAATTTATCATAATGCTCATTATATTCATGCTGCAATCATACAGAGGGGGCACTGTGGGGCATACCTCATAACCAACTTGCTTTCTGGACACTGTTCCTTGGAAGGGTCGAGTGAAGCAGCAGGTGAATATTAAATTGATGCTGTGCTCACCTGCATGGCATCTAAATAGTGCGAGCGGTGAGCCTAGGCACAGCTTAGCTGGTCAAGGACCGGTGGGCATGCCACCAGAGTGATGGAAATAAGGGTAAATGTGATGTGAAACCACGCCTATTCCTTGCTATTCCAAGCCCTTAGTGGGTGTGTATGGGTGGTGCAATTAATGGATTCGCCCCAGGTGGCAAATATTAGGTACTTAGCTGATGCAAGGATTCCTGAAAAGGGGAGGAGTAGCATTAGTAACTGTTATTTCTTACTGTTATTTCTTATATTAACACGTCATTGTTGAAAAGGCATGTTAAAAGCAATGTTCTAGCCCAAATTAATGTCTCATACAAACCTAACCGTAAAGAACAACTCTACCCATAAAAATGTAGTATTGTGTGGTGTACAATGAGTGCAACTAAACAACTTACTGTACACTTTAAGTGCTATTCATGGCTCCACTGCGCTCCCTAATGCCTGTAGTGGCTGAACAAATCTTTAGTGGGTTGTCACCCAGCTCAAACCAGCAAAGGTGTCTATGCCCCTACCCAGCTACCTTCTTACTCATGAGTGGAAAAACTTACAGACAGTGACATCGGCTCACTCAGGCTAGGGAGGGAAAACCAGTAAAGAGGACAGGAGGAGAGCAAAGGGAGTGCAGACAAATACAAAAAGACTTTGTGGAAAGGACCAACGCGTTTCGTCAGATAGACTTCATCAAAGCTGTATTGGTGTGAGTGGGACAGAATGCTTATTTATATTCAGATCACTCAGTTACATAATTATGACACCTCTTCCTGTTTTTCACACAGGAAGCGATGTCATAAGTATCTAACTGATTGATCTAGGTATAAATAAGGATTCTGTCCCACTCACACCAATACACCCTTGATGAAGTCTATCTGATGAAATGCCTTGGGCCTTCCCAGATTGCGCCCCTCTAAAAAGATAAGCATCTTCCTTTTTTTTTTTTAAACAGTGTTCCTCTTATTTTTTTTTACAAAGTTTTTTTCTTTTTTTTATTCTTTCTGCCTTTTTTGCTATTACAATTTTATTGACCTTAAATTAACTTTAAAAGTGAAACCTTTTATTGATTGTTTGTCTAGGATTATCTATTCTTAGTGTGATTCATTTATTCTGTGCAATTTTATGTAATATACTTTTATTTGCCATCTGTCTAAATAAATTCATATTATACTTTTTATCTAATATGTCAGTCATAATTTTATAGAAATTGAGACACTTAAGGTCGCTTTTATACCCTATCCTTTGTTTCATACTTTTTAAAATAAGGCACATCAACACCGCCTGAAGCTTTTAGGGTTGAGCTGACACCCAGTTACCTGAATATTTATTGCTTAAGCAAGCTACATCCCCACTGGGAGTGTCCCACATGACTGCACCTCGCATAACTGTGTGATAAAGACGATTGCACTGTGGCCCTGTTTACAACCCCCACACTATATAGTTAAAAGAGTTCAGGTTTTACATAATTCATTTGGAAACTCTACAAATCAGTTAGGAATCATATCTGCATTTACTCCTGCTGGCAGACCGGAACTTACGTCATCTCTGCTCCAAGTCTTTCTTCGAGTGATAACTTGTGGTTCAGAATTTTCTTTAGGCTGAGATTTTGAATCACCTGCTCTAGAATTTGTCTCTGACTTGGGCACAGTTGGTGGAATCTTTCGGAAGTTAAGGCTTTCATCAAAAACACGATCCACTAGCTGGCAGTGAACAAAAGACATTCCCTAAGTGTTAAGAAACATTTTTTTTTTTACACTACAAAAGGCACCAATAGCTAAAAAAAATTCCCCACAGCATAAACAAATACATCAATAATAGTTTGTTAACTATTTAACCAGAGGGTATTTCCCTTTGTGATAATTTAAAAAAAATCCTTTTAGAAGGGTTACATATGATATCCCGGCAGATGGGATGCCGTCTGTCACTCTACCGACCGCAACATCCCATCTGCAGGAATCCCGACTGCAACGCAGAGAGTTCGCTCGCTGCGCATCAAGCCTTGTGGCTCGCTTCACTCGCCACAGGTTCTATTCCCACTTGGTTTGTGGCGTGGACCAACAGACCGAGTGGGGATACAGAGCATTTGTCGGGATTGCGGGCATTGGAATTTCACCAGCTGTTGGGATTCCAGTGTCGATCTCCTGAACGCCGGGATCCCGTCAGCACTAATTTATGTTGACATTCACAATGGCAATATGATATTAATGTAGACATTAACCATGTCAACATTCAGCACGTCGACAATGATGGAATGTCAACATTACTGAAACGTCAACAATTTTTTTCTATAGTTATTGTCTCCCTAACCCTACTAACAGTAAGGTTGACAATATCAACATTTCCTATGACGACATTATAATGTAATCATTTTACAGTTATGGACATTAATAATGTCAACATTTTAACCATGATGAGTCAACATACTAATCGGAGATACTGCATACGGTGCGGATCGTGCAATGACCAGAAACTGGTATGAGGGTGCCCTTTTGCTGGGATCATTTGCATTGGGGAAGTCTGTGACCCATGTCTCCTAGATTCCTACCCTACATTGCTACAGCAGTAGATCACTTGTAATAGTAACCTAACGCTTGCCGACATGCCAGCTGCCATTACATCACTATTATAAGTGAATTACTAATACACACAACCAGCTTTTGCCTGCACTGGGACACATAGGGGTCACAATGAAGGCTATGAATATACTGTAGTAATCACGTGCTCTGGATTCAAACCAAATGTGTCATAGCACAGTGCTGGGAGAGGAGGCTGTCGCTGGCAGCCTGGTACCAGAAGCTTTTGGAAAAGAGTAGTAAAGACTATTTTGTGTTCCTGCAGGCTAATGGGGAAAGCCCCCAAACAATTAATTACAAGAAAATGTATACAGGTTGAGTATCCCTTATCCAAAATGCTTGGGACCAGAGGTATTTTGGATATCGGATTTTTCCGTATTTTGGAATAATTGTATACTATAATGAGATATCATGGTGATGGGACCTAAATCTAAGCACAGAATGCATTTATGTTACATATACATCTTATACACACAGCCTGAAGATCATTTTAGTCAACATTTTTTGTAACTTTGTGCATTAAACAAAGTGTGTGTACATTCATACAATTCATTTATGTTTCATATACACCTTATACACACAGCCTGAAGGTCATTTAATACAATATTTGTAATAACTTTGTGTATTAAACAAAGTTTGTGTACATTGAGCCATCAAAAAACAAAGGTTTCACTATCTCACTATCACTCAAAAAAGTCTGTATTTCGGAATATTACGTATTTCGGAATATTTGGATATGGGATACTCAACCTGTATATAGTATTCATTATGATTGTGTTGGGGGTGGAAAATACTGTACAGGTACAGTAGGTGATTTAGATTCTGACCAAATGAACCAAAATATATATGTGTATGTGTGTGTAAATGTCGTAGGGAATTTAGAGTGTAAGGTCTACTGGGGCAGGGACCGATGTGAATAACAAATATTCTCAGTGGCGTGTAAAATGCTGGCGCAATATAAACACTAACAACATTAGTGATCAGTTTGTAAAGTTCTGTGTTATTTTATCACTGACATATTGACGCAATTTTTCATATAATTTTAATAATTATAAAAATACTTTACTGTTGCTAGAACCTTAACCTGTCAATAAGTGGATTTATGATTTAATTGATCAGATTGAAGTGTTCTATACTATATTAAGAACATCAATAATTATGCAACTTTTCCATATAATTTTATGAATTTTAAAATATGTATACATCATTAAGGCTGGGCCTAAACAAGGGCTGCACTGAATCTTGACTGATAATATCCTCATTAATAAAATAAATGGAAAAAATATTCTAACAATTAAAAAAAAATAAAAAAATACCAATTTAATAAAAGCACTCAACAATTATTATTAGGCCTGAGTTAGATTCTGACATTAAATTCAATTCACAAAATATAGCTCAAAGTATATTCCACAAATGTAAATTTTGCTGTACATGAGTGAAAAAGATATACTTTCTCTTTTTCACTCTCTCACAACAGAATTTATTAATATGCTAAAAAAAAATCCAGAATTTTTGAACACAAAAATCAGGACAAACAAGAGCTCGACCCGCAATGAACCAAGTCAACATTTCCAGAAAGCTACACCCAATATGCTGCACTTCTTTTGGGGTCTGAAAATTGGAACTATAACAAACTTTGACACAGATTTAAGTAAGTGGTTAATAAGATACAAAGACTATGTAATAGCGCATTAACACACTCTCTAATGATCGGGGCAGCATGAGAGGGGATCCAGACAGTTTATGTCAACATGGGTCAACAAGCACCAGGTCGACATCCTCAGAACATTAAGATGTTCACAATGTCGACAGCTGAAATGTTACCATGTGAAATGTTGATTTTTCTCGGAATGCTAGCAATTAGGGTTAGGGCGCTTTCAAGAGGGTTAGGGTTAAGTTGTGGCAGCGGGAAGAGGTTAGCATTAGGCAGGGGGGAAGGGGTGTGTGTGTGTTTGGGAGTAGGGGAAAAATATTTGCTATGGTAAGAACTTACCATTGATAACGGTATTTCTCCTATGTCCACAGGTTTCCACAGGATAATATTGGGATATGCTTGAGTGTCAGCGGATTGGCTCCAAATCGATCACGAGCTTTGTGGCCTCCCAGGATGCACCGGGCTCGTCCATATAATCCCGCTCACCGACTCAGTCAAATCAGTTGTTTCCAAAGCAATTAGGCAGGAGCATTATGTTGAACCCTATTCAGGCGAGAAAAACACATATGCACACCCTTCCACGCAAGAGGGAAGAGGTTAGTGAGTATAAAGATTCTCAAATCAGGTGCGTCAGGGTGGGATCCCTGTGGACATAGGAGAAATACCGTTATCAACGGTAAGTTCTTACCATAACGTATATTTCTCCGGCTGGGTCCACAGGTTATCCACAGGATAACATTGGGATTTCCCAAAGCAATTTTTTAGTGGTGGGGACGCTCCTGATTGGACAGGAGAACCTTTCGCCCAAATTCAGCGTCATGAGAGGCAAAGGTATCCAAGGCATAATGTCTAATGAATGTGTTAATGGAAGACCATGTGGCTACCTTACATATCTGTTCTGCTGAAGCACCATGATGTGCTGCCCATGAAGGACCTACCTTACGTGTAGAGTGAGCAGAGACATTAGCCGGAACAGGGAGATCAGCACGAGAGTATGCTTCTGAAATTGTCATTCGAAGCCATCTTGATAGCGTCTGTTTAGTAGCAGGCCATCCCCTCTTATGAAATCCGTAGAGAATGAAGAGAGAATCTGTCTTTCTGACGGCACTGGTACGATCTACTTAGATTCTTAATGCACTGACTACGTCCAGCGACGCTTCTCCCGCAGACAGTCCCGCTACCTGGAAAGCCAGGACCACAATTTCTTCATTAAGGTGAAACTTAGAGACCACCTTTGGAAGATAACCAGACTTAGTTCTGAGAACTGCTTAACCTGGATAAAAAAAATCAGAAAAGGAGACTTGCACGACAGCGCTCCTAAATCTGATACTCTTCTAGCTGATGCCATAGTCAGAAGAAAAAGTACTTTAGCTGTCAACCATTTAAGATCCACTTTCTTAAGTGGTTCAAACGGAGTTCCCTGAAGGGCTTTGAGAACCAGACTTAAATCCCAAGGTACTGCAGGAGGAACAAAAGGTGGTTGAATGCGCAGCATTCCCTGGAAAAAAGTACGCACATCCTGTAAAGTAGCAATTTTCTTTTGAAACCATACAGTTAATGCTGAAACTTGAACTCTCAAGGAAGCCCACCTTCAAACCCTTATCCATTCCTGCTTGAAGGAAATCTAAGATTCTGGATACTCTGAAAGATTTTGGATCCATATTTCTTTCACTGCACCAATGAATATATGCTTGCCATATTCAGTGATAATGCGAGCTGAGGATGGTTTCCTTGCTCTAAGCATTGTTTGAATTACCTGTTGTGAAAAACCTCTTGATCTTAGTTAGGATAGAGGATTCAACAGCCATGCCGTCAAAGACAGCTGATCCAGATGCTTGTGACAACAAGGACCCTGCATTAGTAGATCTGGACGTTGAGGGAGCAGATTGGTGCATCCAATGACAGCAGATCTATGTACCAATGCCTCCTTGGCCAAGCCGGAGCTATTAGAATCACGGCACCCTTTGCTTGCTTTATTTTCCTCACCACCCTGGGTAGCAGGGA
Source organism: Pseudophryne corroboree (assembly GCF_028390025.1). NCBI lineage: Eukaryota > Metazoa > Chordata > Amphibia > Anura > Myobatrachidae > Pseudophryne > Pseudophryne corroboree. Next base: position 646,010,484 of record NC_086447.1, on the reverse strand, counting down.
GATTAGAGGAAACAGATATGCCAGATGAAATTCCCATTTCACTGACAGTGCGTCCACCAGGGTCGTTCCGGGGTCTTTTGTTCTTGACCCGTATACCGGAACTTTGTGATTCAGACGGGACGCCATGAGATCTATTTCTGGCAACCCCCACTTGTCTACTAGAGTCTGAAAGACCTGCGGGTGTAGAGCCCATTCGGTTTCCTGAATGGTGTGCCGACTGAGAAAGTCCGCTTCCCAGTTTAGGACTCCTGGAACGAACACTGCGGACAATGCTGGAAGATGGAGTTCTGCCCACTTTAGTATGTGACTTACCTCCTCCATTGCTCTTTGGCTGCGAGTTCCTCCCTGATGGTTGAGGTACGCTACTGCCGTTGCATTGTCCGAGCGGATCTGGACTGGTTTTCCTTGCAGAATGTCCTTTGCCTGAATCAGTGTCATGTATATGGCTCGTAGTTCCAACAAATTTATTGGCAGGCAACTTTCTTTTTTGGTCCATTGTCCCTGGAACCATAATTTTCCGGACACTGCTCCCCAGCGCTGAAGACTGGCATCCGTTGTCAGGATCACCCAATCTGATATCCAAAAGGGTCTCCCCTTGTCTAGATGGGATGTATGTAGCCACCAGGCTAACAACCTTTTTATCTTTACCGGAAGTACCATCATTTGTTTCTTTACTGTCTGATGTACTCCATTCCATCTGGTTAGGATCAGATGTTGCAAAGGTCTTGAGTGGAATGGTACATATTCCAATATGTCGAATGTCGACACCATCAACCCCATCACTTGCATAGCCGTGTGAACTGATATTGTTTGACTGTGCAACAATTCCTGAGTCATCAACTGCACCTTGGATATTTTTCGCCAGGTAGAATTATCCTCTGCAGACATGAATCCAATACAGCCTCTAAGTGAATCATCCGTTGTGACGGAATTAGAGACGACTTTGCCCAATTTATGAGCCATCCATGTTTTTGTAGACAAGTTATTGTCTGTTGGAGATGGCTCAAGAGCAATTCCTGGGACTGTGCCAGGATTAAAAGATCGTCGAGGTATGGAAAAATTCTTATCCCGTTTGCGGAGATAAGCTGCCATAACCACCATAATCTTGGTGAATACTCTGGGGGCTGTAGCCAACCCAAAGGGTAAGGCTTGGAACTGAAAATGTTGCTGGAGGATAGCGAACCTGAGATAACACTGATGGGACAATGCTATCGGCACATGCAGGTAAGCATCTTGTATATCCAGAGATACCATGTAATCCTCTGGTTCCATGGCCAAAATTATGGAACATAATGTTTCCATATGGAACCTCGGTACCGAAATGTATTTGTTCAACATTTTGAGATTGAGAATGGGTCGAAACGACCCATTTGATTTCTGGACCAAGAATAGGTTGGAGTAAAACCCCTTCCCCCGTTGTTCCGGAGGTACTGGGACAATTACTCCTGACTGAAGCAATTTGTGAACTGCTTCTTGCAGTGCCCTGGCCCTCGTCTCTATGTGAAACGGGCTGGTACAAAAAAACCTTAGAGGAGGCTGTTTTTTGAATGGGAAAACATAACCCCGAGATACCACTTCTTGCACCCAAGCGTCTGTTGTCGACTGCTGCCATATGTGTGCAAACTGAAGAAGACGGCCCCCTACCTTGGAGTCCCCCAAGTGGAGGCCCGCACCCTCAGGCTGATGATTTCTGTTCTGGTTTGGAAGCTGGCCCTCTAGTGGCCCCACTGCTTCCTGATTTTACCAGACTTATTGTACTGGGATTGCTTAGGTTCATTCTTACCTTTTGTTTTACCATGCCACCGAAATGGCCTAAAACCTGAACCCCTAGGTTTAGGAGTATAACTGGCAGGAAATTTAACCTTCTTGGATTCAGCTTCTGACTCCAGAATCTCTGTCAATTCCTTACCAAAAGAATGTTCCCAACAAAAGGCAAAGCTTCCAGAACCTTTTTGGATTCGGAATCAGCTTTCCATGTACGCAGCCAAATTGCTCTTCAAGCGGCTACCATTAAGGCTGAAGCTTTGGAAGCAATCGTACCCATATCCATTGCTACTTCTTCTAGAAATAGTGCAGCCTGTTTCATATGGGCTATATGAAACTCCTGCTCCCTAGTAGGTGCTAAAAGGTCATTCTCTAATTCTTCAGCCCATTCAACTACCGCTTTTGCCATCCAGGCCGAGGCCATAGCCGGCCTTATGACTGCCCCTGACAGGGAAAAAATGTTTTTCAAAAAAACATCCACTCTCCTGTCTGTGACATAATTTAATGATGTTGAAGGCAAGGGTAAAACGGATTTTCGCACCAGTCGAATGACGTGCGTATCTACTTTAGGAGGCACTTCTCTTTTTAAACAGTACCCAGTTGGAAAAGGGTAGTACGAATCCCATTTCCTTGGGATTTTATATTTCTTATTGGGCGTAGCCCAAGGTTCCTCCATAATTTCCGTCAGTTCATCTGACCCTGGAAATTCTACCCTTACTGTTCTGGGACGTTTAAACACAGGTGCTTTATTTTTACTACTGGCTCAACTGGATCTTCAAGAGACAGAATAGCCTTCATTGCTTCAATTAACTCAGCTATATCTTCTGAGCTGAAGCCCTCTATTTGTTCTTCATAAGGTGAAGTAGAGTATATGGAGTCATCATCTGTTGTATCCTCCTGTGTAGCTTGCGAATTGGATGATATATTTACCTTCGGTTTATCAGCTTGTTGACTTGTAGAATAGAAGCTGTAGGGTCTATACCATAAGATGGGAGCTGCATGTAAGGGTTAATCGTGTAACCTATTCCTGCGATAGGAGCTGCAGGGGCCAACCTGTCAGCTATACTGGATAGAGTCTGTGCAAATATGGCCCAAGGTGGATCTATTTGTTGTTGAACAGGGATCTGCCTAGTAGTCTGCTGAAATGAAAAGCAATTTGCACACAACCCATTATTTCCCAAGGATTGAGTTATTAACCCAACCTTGCAGGATAAACATGTTTTAAGTGCTGGTGTTACTGTAGTAACCTCGTCACCTTTGCCGCTCTTAGACATGATAAATAATCAACTCATCCACAGTACTACACAATCTGTGACTGAACACACTTTATATTGTATAAAAAGTGATATCAATCTGATCCGCAACGCAAGCACCAGCATTGAGGTTCAGAAAAAGAAACACTGACAAACATATATAAAGTCAGCAATATCACACTAGCAGTCAGCCACATGATATTATTAGTCATATGAGCATATTATCAACTACAAACACATTTCAAGTATGCAGGCGTACATTTACTGTTTTCTGTATTATACAGTTATTTTAATGTATTCAGACGCAATTGCGGAGACACCTACAGCATTGTACAAAAACTCATATGCAATAGGCACTAAACTTAACTACTCATACTAACATAGTAGATAGAATTTTAGTGCTGTATAACCCTGACTCTGTAGAGTGGGATACAGGGAGACTCGCCCACTTCCAGGATCGATTAATACGTTAGCAAACCGCTGAGTGGATTCAGACGCTACTAATGTACACAGCCGCCCCAGTATTTTTATTGGACACAGACGCTCAGTGAACGTTAGTGCATGCAGACGCTCTGTCTGCGACCCAGTCTCTTAGCGGTCAAACTTTAGTGTATACAGACGCAGCGCCATGCTGTGACCGAGTTCCCTCGTGGTTGTGTCTGAGACGGAAGTGAGGCAATCAGGTCATGGCGGGAGACGCTCGGAAACTGGTCATGAACTGGGGGAGGGGCGACAAGGAGAGCGTCTGACTCCCCACTGCTGGCATCAACCCTAGGGATCGCAGCCTCAAACTATTCCTGGCGCCTTCTGATCCCTAAATCCTAGTGCTAGAGCACCCATGGTGGTGGCGCGCCAGCTACTGTTTGGTAGTCTCCTCCCAAATCAGTGCGGCTGTGTCCGTATTCCCCCTCTAAGCGGAACCGATGCCTTACCTTTTCCCCGTGCTCCTGCCACACCCTGGTAATGTCTGCTGGACCTGCTAGCAACATCCGACACAGACGCCCGTCGAGACAGCACTTGTACCGTAGGTAAGCGTTGTTGCGACCCGGCGGAGAGGAGTTGGAGCGACTCTTTCCAATATGCGTATAAGACGCTCTTAGGAAAGTTCACTCAAAAAAAGGTAAGACTATAAAAATAAATCAAAAAAAGCTCTCAGGCCTGCCAAACACAGCAGCCCTGTGACAATGGTCCGACACCGGCCGCACCAAACAAAAAACTGATTTGACTGAGTCGGTGAGCGGGATTATATGGACGAGCATATTGGGAGGCCACAAAGCTCGTGATCAATTTGGTGCCAATCCGCTGACGCTCAAGCATATCCCAATGTTATCCTGTGGATAACCTGTGGACCCAGCCAGAGAAAAAAACACTGCTCCCTCAGAGATCTGACCCAGAATTGACTGTCATATGGCAGCCGTGGACAGGTAATGCTGGGTCACCAGGTACGTTATTTCGACATTTAATTATGACATGTCATCCGTGTAGTCATGATGAATGTTGACGTGGTCACTATATCACACCTGTGTGCAGAGGTCTTGGTGAAAATAGGATTTTAATTACCTACCGGTAAATCCTTCTCGTAGTCCATAAGGGATATTGGGCAGACTTAGTGCGATGGGGTATAGACTTGGTCCAAAGGAGCCAGTGCACTTTAAATTTCTTCTCTGGGTGTGCTGGCTCCTCCCCTCTATGCCCCCTCCCACAGGAAGTTATAGGTAAAACAGTGCCCAAAGGAGAAAGGACATATATGAGAGAAGAAACATAATAACAATGAGTGGTGAGATGTATACACCAGCACACCACTAACATACAACAACCAGCAATGGCTGGTAACAAATACAGCAACAGCTAAACGGGTAACCACATAAAAGAGAGCCTGCAGAAAAGGCAACACACTGAGGAGGGCGCCCAATATCCCTTATGGACTGCGAGAAAAGGATTTATCGGTAGGTAATTAAAATCCTATTTTCTCTAGCATCCATAAGGGATATTGGGGAGACTTAGTACGATGGGAACGTCCCAAAGCTTCCAGAACGGGCGGTAACGTGCGGAGACGTCTGCAGCACCTCCTGCCCAAACTAGGTATCCTCTTTGGCCAGGGTATCAAACTTGTAGAACTTCACAAAAGTGTTCTTCCCCGACCAGGTAGCAGCTCAGCATAGTTGTAAGGCCGAGAATCCACGGGCAGCCGCCCAGGAAGAGCCCGCCGATCTTGTAGAATGGGCCTTCAGAGACTTAGGAACAGGTAAGGATGACGACACATAGGCCTGTTGGATAGTAAGCCTAAGCCAATGAGCAAAGGACTGCTTTGAAGCAGGACATCCCATTATCCGTGCATCATAGAGCACGAACAAGGAATCAGTCTTCCTGATCCAAGCCGTCCACTTGACATAGATCTTCAAGGCTCGCACAGCATCCAATGCCTCCAGAGGAGCAGAAGAGTCAGAACTTGACGGAACCACAATAGGTTGATTCAGGTGAAACGCAGAGACGACCTTCAGCAGGAACTGCTGGCTAGTCCTGAGCTCCGCTCTGTCCTCGTAAAAGACCAAGTATGGACTTTTACACGATAAGACCCCCAATTCTAAGACACGTCTAGCAGAAGCCAGGGCCAGTAACATCACCGTCTTCCACGTGAGGTACAGTACTTGTCTTCTACCATCATCAGAGGTTCAAACCAGGATGACTGTAGAAATTCCAACACCACATTCAAATCCCAGGGTGCCGTAAGCGGCACAAAAGGAGGGTGTATGTGGAGTACCCCTTGCAAGAAGGTCTGAACTTCTGGCAACAGTGCGAATTTCTTCTGAAAGAAAATGTAAAGAGCTGAAATCTGGACCTTAATGGAACCCAGACGTAAGCCCTTATCCACACCAGCATGCAGGAAACGTAAGAAACGTTCCAAGTGGAACTCTGCAGGTGGATACATGCGTTCTTTGCATCAGTAGACATATCTTCTCCAGATATGATGATAGTGTTTTGACGTCACAGGTTTCCTGGCCTGAACCATGGTAGCAATAAACTTTTTGGAAAGGCCCTTGTGAGCTAGGATGTTCCGCTTAACCTCCATGCCATCAAACAAAGTCGCCGTAAGTCTGGGTAGACGAATGGTCCTTGTTGAAGAAGATCTCTTTTTAGTGGTAAAGGCCAAGGGTCTTCGACGGACATGTAAAGAAGATATGTGGACCACACCCTCCGAGGCCAATCCGTGGCCCCAAAGGGGAGAAACGTGGATTTCCCAGCAGTAACCTTGGAAATCCAGGCATCCAGCTCAACCCCAAAAAGCCATTCCCTAGAAAAGGGGAGGGACTGCACATTACATTTGGATTCTGCGTCTGCAATCCACTGATGCAACCACAAGGCCCTGCGTGCCGACACCGCCATGGCCGACGTCCGAGCATTGATGTTCCCCATCTCCTTGAGGGAATCACAGAGGACACGAGTAGTGTCCTGAAAGCGTTTCAGGAGGGTAACCATGGTAACTAAGGGCATATTCCCCGAGAGGCCCCCCTGAATATGCATGGCTCAAGAATTAATGGCATGGGTCATCCAGCAACCCGCAATGACCGGTCTTTGGGAATGTCCGGCTGCAGTGTATATAGATTTTAGGGTAGTTTCTATTTTTCTATCCCCAGGATCCTTCCTGGCAAAGGAGCCTGGGGCAGGCAGCACCGCCTTTTTAGACAGTGACATCCACCCCAGGGGGTTCCTCCCAAAATTTTCTACTTTGAGGAGTAAATGGGAAAGTGCGCAAAAACTTTTTGGACACTTGACATTTTTTGTCAAGATTCTTCCAGGCCTGTTTGAATAAGTCATCTAACTCTGGAGATTCAGGGAAAGTGACATTGGGCTTGTTTTTTACAAAGAAAAAGGACTGCTGTGAAGAAGCATCCTCTAGAGGGAGCTGCAAGACATCCCTTATAGCCAAAATGGGGGGTTCAATACCCTGAGTAGAATCGGTATCCCCACTAACGAAATCCGGGTCATCCCCATCATCCTGAACATCATCATCTGTATCAGAAAGCAGAGCAGGTAAACCACGCTTTTGTGGACCTGCATGAGAGACAGGGGCTGTGCATCTGCCCTAGCAGCTAAATCTGCAACAGCTTGTTGCAGTAGCTGAGTTTTCTGCACATTAGCAGTGAGCTGGGATGACAAATCTGACATCACAGTTTTAAGCGACCCTAACCAGTGGGGCTCTGTACCCTCACCCCCAACCTCTTCACTAATTTGTGAAGATTGACTACACTGCTCACAGGAAACCGAGTCATTAGACAATGGAGAGAATCTGGTGTGACAGATACTGCACAGCTTGTGCTTACCCATGTAAGTACAAACACATACGCTTACACACAGACAGTTATAATACAAGCCTGCTTTTCCTACTGTATGTGAGAGGAGATACACAGAGAGGGAGAAATACCAGCACACCCGGAGCTGCACAGCCCCATTGAGACTGTCAGCTCAGTATCACAATAACACTAATAAATGGAGTCCTGTATAGGCTCAGAATAGTGTATAACAGCGGCTCTCCCCCTTTAGCTACACCCTGTACCAGTTTCAAGCGTGTCTGTGAGGCAGGAAGTGCTGAATGTGTGCTGCTGATGGCTTCTGTAAGCAGAGGAAGGCGCCAAACGCCACTGGTCCCGCTCTGAGGAAGCTATACACAATATTTATACTGGCAAAGTCTCCCCTAAGCTGAAAACCTCACACAAGTGCTTGGTTAAGCTGGTCTGAGCCAGTGTAGTCACGGGGGATACTAGCGGCACTCTTGGGCGAGAGAGGAAGTATCTGATCCTGTCCTGAAGTTTCAAGAATTTCTCTGAAGACAGAAACAAACAGTCTTTGGCTGTGTGTCCCCAGCAGTGCCCGTAGGTGCACCATGCTCCGAGCAGGGACCAGCGAGGATTTCTTCCAGTTGACGAGCCACCCGTGGGCTTGTAGGAAGCGTACCATCAGGTGCAGATGACTGAGGGAGACATTGTGGGAGTTTGCCAGAATCAGCAAGTCATCTAGATACGGCAGGATCCTGACTCCCTGGCGATGGAGATGAGCCGTCATCACGGCCACAAACTTGGTGAATATCCAAGGGACTGTGGCCAGTCCAAACGGCAGAGCCTGGAATTGATAGTGAAGGTTGCCAATAGCAAACCGCAGATATAGCTAATGGGATATGGCAATAGGCATATGCAGGTAAGCATCTTGTATATCCAGGGATACCATATAGTCTTCGGGTTCCATGGCCAGTACAACTGAGCGCAGTGTTTCCATACGGAACTTGGACACTCTCACAAACTTGTTCTGTGATTTGAGGTTGAGAATAGGCCGGAAATACCCATTAGGTTTTGGAACTAGATGCAGTGTCTAGTATCCTCTGCCTCTCTGGGACAGAGGTACCGGCACTACCACTCTTGTATCCAGGAGGGAACGCACAACCATCTGTAGAGCTTGCGCCTTTAATGGATCCGAAGGGATAACTGTTGTGCAGAACTGGCGAGGGGGACGTCTCTTGAAAGAGACTGTGTACCTGTGAGAGACAACTTCTCGCATCCATGCTTCTGAAGTGGTCATTAACCAGACCTGGATGAATCGTAGAGTCAGCCCCCCCCCCCCCCCCCCCCCCCCCCCCCCCCCCCCTGGGATCCCCCAGGGGGAGGCCTGTTCTGTCACGCAGCAGGCTTGTCATGAGAAGCAGGCTGACGAGGATTGTTAAGCCTTGGGCTTGGTGGTTGCTGGGAGCACGAGACAATCTCGGGTATGCCTGACCTTCGCTTTCCCTTAAGGCCGACAGAAAAGTGGTGAGGGGACAGTGGTGAGAGGCAGAGTGGACGACACCTGATGGGTGACACATGAGTTCACTAGCAGTGAATTACCTACTTGTTATATAACTCTGCAGGGGGAGGATATCAAGCTAATGTCCATTGTAGACAGGGGGGATGTCTTCCCTGGATTAGACCAGGGGTCTTGTCTGATGTACACTTAATAGTCAAATTGTGGTAACAGAGTTTTATTTACCCTCTGATGTGTGAACATATCAGTTTGCTTAACCACAGTAGGGGAATCCACTTATCAGTGAATTGTAGGGGTTGCTTCCCAGTAACCACAAGGGCAGTGGTATCATTTAGCAATGGAAAATCCTTGTCTGAAACACCTAATATAGAGACTGACAGGACATCCTGATCCCCTCTTTTCAGATAAAATATCACAGAGATTATTGGATAGGGAGGAGGAAGAAGCCCGCGTAGATGACCCAGAGACACGAGAGTGACCTGGAATAGGGTTTTGCCTGACCAAGGAATGAGTCATACACTACAACCCGTGAGTCAAAATTTTCCCGCCCAAAGCGGAGTAACCATGGGGACATCAGTGACTTTAATGTTACAGGTGGTCCCATAGGGGGCATAAAGCGTTCAACTAGAGTACCCAGTAGGTTTGAGAACCCAGCCCAGGTTGGCCCCTGATTGATTACAGGAGCTGCAAACTGACTGGGAGATGTAAGAGACATAGCACACAGACCATCACACAAACTTCCCCCTCAGTTAAATCCGTTGCACATGCTCTGCAGGATGCAGGAGCGTCCCCAGATTTACTGCCCTACATGTTAAACATTATGCACAAATGCAACAGAGAGCGGTTAAGTACTATGACGCCAAACAGAGTACAATACCTGCGAATAAATCCGCTAGCATGTGACTGAGTACCCAGTACACAACACCTGCGAATGAATCCGGTATTATGTGACTGAGTACACAGTAGAATACACGTAATAGGTAAATACTGTGACGCAGTATTTATTGACCCAGACGTACCTAGTGCACTAGGGTTCAGTATACAGTGATAGATCTGGAATACACCGCAGTGAAATCACATAGCAGATACAGGCACATATAGTCACGTTTGCAATGCAGATAATTATTTTCATGACAATAAAATTGCACTGGATTATTATATGAACACATATAAAAGAAATAAGATTTTACTCACCGGTAAATCTATTTCTCGTAGTCCGTAGTGGATGCTGGGGACTCCGTAAGGACCATGGGGAATAGACGGCTCCGCAGGAGACTGGGCACATCTAAAGAAAGCTTTAGGACTATCTGGTGTGCACTGGCTCCTCCCCCTATGGCCCTCCTCCAAGCCTCAGTTAGGACACTGTGCCCGGAAGAGCTGACACAATAAGGAAGGATTTTGAATCCCGGGTAAGACTCATACCAGCCACACCAATCACACCGTATAACTCGTGATAGGAACCCCGGTTAACAGTATGATAACAATGGAACCTCTGAATAGATGGTTCGCAATAACAACCCGATTTGTGTAACAATAACTATTTACAAGTATTGCAGACAATCCGCACTTGGGATGGGCGCCCAGCATCCACTACGGACTACGAGAAATAGAATTATCGGTAAGTAAATTCTTATTTTCTCTGACGTCCTAGTGGATGCTGGGAACTCCGTAAGGACCATGGGGATTATACCAAAGCTCCCAAACGGGCGGGAGAGTGCGGATGACTCTGCAGCACCGAATGAGAGAACTCCAGGTCCTCCTCAGCCAGGGTATCAAATTTGTAGAATTTAGCAAACGTGTTTGCCCCTGACCAAGTAGCTGCTCGGCAAAGTTGTAAAGCCGAGACCCCTCGAGCAGCCTCCCAAGATGAGCCCACCTTCCTTGTGGAATGGGCTTTTACAGATTTTGGCTGTGGCAGGCCTGCCACAGAATGTGCAAGCTGAATTGTACTACAAATCCAACGAGCAATAGTCTGCGTAGAAGCAGGAGCACCCAGCTTGTTGGGTGCATACAGGATAAACAGCGAGTCAGATTGTCTGACTCTAGCCGTCCTGGAAACATATATTTTCAGGGCCCTGACTACGTCCAGCAACTTGGAGTCCTCCAAGTCCCTAGTAGCCGCAGGTACCACAATAGGCTGGTTCAAGTGAAACGCTGAAACCACCTTAGGGAGAAATTGAGGACGAGTCCTCAATTCCGCCCTGTCTGAATGGAAGATCAGATAAGGGCTTTTACAGGATAAAGCATGGCCAATTCTGACACGCGCCTGGCCGAGGCCAGGGCCAACAACATGACCACTTTCCATGTGAGATATTTTAACTCCACAGATTCAAGTGGTTCAAACCAATGTGACTTTAGGAACCCCAAAACTACATTGAGATCCCAAGGTGCCACTGGAGGCACAAAAGGAGGCTGTATATGCAGTACCCCTTTTACAAACGTCTGAACTTCAGGAACTGAAGCTAGTTCTTTCTGGAAGAAAATTGACAGGGCCGAAATTTGAACCTTAATGGACCCCAATTTTAGGCCCATAGACACTCCTGTTTACAGGAAATGCAGGAATCGACCTAGTTGAAAATTCCTCCATCGGGGCCTTACTGGCCTCGCACCCCGCAACATATTTTCGCCAAATGCGGTGATAATGCTTTGCGGTTACATCCTTCCTGGCTTGATCAGGGTAGGGATAACTTCATCCGGAATGCCTTTTTCCTTCAGGATCCGGCGTTCAACCGCCCTGCCGTCAAACGCAGCCGCGGTAAGTCTTGGAATAGACAGGGTCCTTGCTGGAGCAGGTCCCTTCTTAGAGGTAGAGGCCACGGGTCCTCCGTGAGCATCTCTTGAAGTTCCGGGTACCAAGTCCTTCTTGGCCAATCCGGAGCCACGAGTATAGTTCTTACTCCCCTCCGTCTTATAATTCTCAGTACTTTTGGTATGAGAGGAAGAGGAGGGAACACATACACTGACTGGTACACCCACGGTGTTACCAGAGCGTCCACAGCTATTGCCTGAGGGTCCCTTGACCTGGCGCAATACCTGTCCAATTTTTTTTTTGTTTAGGCGGGACGCCATCATGTCCACCTTTGGTTTTTCCCAATGGTTTACAATCATGTGGAAGACTTCTGGGTGAAGTCCCCACTCTCCCGGGTGGAGGTCGTGCCTGCTGAGGAAGTCTGCTTCCCAGTTGTCCACTCCCGGAATGAACACTGCTGACAGTGCTATCACATGATTTTCCGCCCAGCGAAAAATCCTTGCAGCTTCTGCCATTGCCCTCCTGCTTCTTGTGCCGCCCTGTCTGTTTACGTGGGCGACTGCCGTGATGTTGTCCGACTGGATCAGTACCGGCTGACCTTGAAGCAGAGGTCTTGGTTTGCTTAGGGCATTGTAAATGGCCCTTAGCTCCAAAATATTTATGTGAAGTGATGTCTCCAGGCTTGACCACAAGCCCTGGAAATTTCTTCCCTGTGTGACTGCTCTCCAGCCTCGCAGGCTGGCATCCGTGGTCACCAGGACCCAGTCCTGAATGCCGAATCTGCGGCCCTCTAGAAGATGAGCACTCTGCAACCACCACAGGAGAGACACCCTTGTCTTTGGTGACAGGGTTATCCGCTGATGCATCTGAAGATGCGATCCGGACCATTTGTCCAGCAGGTCCCACTGGAAAGTTCTTGCGTGGAATCTGCCAAATGGAATTGCTTCGTAGGAAGCCACCATTTTTCCCAGGACCCTTGTGCACTGATGCACTGACACTTGGCCTGGATTTAGGAGGTTTCTGACTAATTCGGATAACTCCCTGGCTTTCTCCTCCGGGAGAAAACACCTTTTTCTGGACTGTGTCCAGGATCATCCCTAGGAATAGAAGGCGTGTCGTTCAGGATCAGCTGCGATTTTGGAATATTGAGAATCCAACCGTGCTACCGCAGCACTATCTGAGATAGTGCTACCCCGACTTCCAACTGTTCCCTGGATCTTGCCCTTATCAGGAGATCGTCCAAGTAAGGGATAACTAAAAACTCCCTTCTTTCGAAGGAGTATCATCATTTCGGCCATTACCTTGGTAAAGACCCGTGGTGCCGTGGACAATCCAAACGGCAGCGTCTGAAACTGATAGTGACAGTTCTGTACCACAAACCTGAGGTACCCTTGGAGAAGGGTAAATTGGGACATGTAGGTAAGCATCTTTGATGTCCAGAGAGACCATATAGTCCCCTTCTTCCAGGTTTGCAATCACTGCTCTGAGTGACTCCATCTTGAATTTGAACCTTTGTATGTAAGTGTTCAAGGATTTTAGATTTAAAATTGGTCTCACCGAGCCGTCCGGCTTCGGTACCACCAATAGTGTGGAATAGTACCCCTTTCCCTGTTGCAGGAGGGGTACCTTGATTATCACCTGCTGGGAATACAGCCTGTGAATGGCTTGCAATACTGTCTCCCTGTCTGAGGGAGACGTCGGTAAAGCAGACTTTATGAAACGGCGAGGGGAAGACGTCTCGAATTTCTTGAGACGGGCCCCCACCGTGCCTGAGACCGCTTGTAAAGCCCCAGCGTCATGCTGAGGACTTTGCGGAGGCGGGAGAGGGCTTTTGTGGGAATTGGCTGTTTGCTGCAGCCTTTTTCCTCTCCCTCTGCCACGGGGCAGAAATGAGGCGCCTTTTGCCCGCTTTATGGGGCCGAAAGGACTGCGCCTGATAATACGGTGTCTTCTTAGGTTGAGAAGCTACCTGGGGTAAAAAATAAGAATTTACTTACCGATAATTCTATTTCTCGTAGTCCGTAGTGGATGCTGGGGACTCCGTCAGGACCATGGGGATTAGCGGGCTCCGCAGGAGACAGGGCACATCTAAAAAGCTTTTTAGGTCACATGGTGTGTACTGGCTCCTCCCCCTATGACCCTCCTCCAAGCCTCAGTTAGGTACTGTGCCCGGACGAGCGTACACAATAAGGAAGGATCTTGAATCCCGGGTAAGACTCATACCAGCCACACCAATCACACCGTACAACTTGTGATCTGAACCCAGTTAACAGTATGATAACAAAACGAAGTAGCCTCTGAAAAAATGGCTCACAACAATAGTAATAACCCGATTTTTGTAACAATAACTATGTACAAGCATTGCAGACAATCCGCACTTGGGATGGGCGCCCAGCATCCACTACGGACTACGAGAAATAGAATTATCGGTAAGTAAATTCTTATTTTCTCTAACGTCCTAGTGGATGCTGGGGACTCCGTCAGGACCATGGGGATTATACCAAAGCTCCCAAACGGGCGGGAGAGTGCGGATGACTCTGCAGCACCGAATGAGAGAACTCCAGGTCCTCTTTAGCCAGAGTATCAAATTTGTAAAATTTTACAAACGTGTTCTCCCCTGACCACGTAGCTGCTCGGCAAAGTTATAATGCCGAGACTCCTCGGGCAGCCGCCCAGGATGAGGCCACCTTCCTTGTGGAATGGGCATCTACATATTTCGGCTGTGGCAGGCCTGCCACAGAATGTGCAAGCTGAATTGTACTACAAATCTAGCGTGCAATAGACTGCTTAGAAGCAGGAGCACCCAGCTTGTTGGGTGCATACAATATAAACAGCAAGTCAGACTTTCTGACTCCAGCCGTCCTAACTATATATATATATATATATATATATATATATATATTTTTAGGGCCCTGACAACGTCTAGTAACTTGGAGTCCTCCAAGTCCCCAGTAGCCGCAGGCACCACAATAGGTTGTTTCAGGTGACAACGCTGACACCCCTTTAGGAAGAAACTGGAGACGAGTCCCAGTTCTGCCCTGTTCAAATGGAAAATTCTAATATGGGCTTTTGTAAAACAAAACCGCCCATTCTTTTTGACAATCGCCTGGCCGAGGCCAGGACTAACAACATGGTCACTTTCCATGTGAGATATTGGTCAACAGCATGGTCACTTTCCATGTGAGATATTTCAAATCCACAGATTTGAGCGGTTCAAACCAATATGATTTTAAGGAATCCCAACACTATGTTGAGATCTCACGGTGCCCCTAGAGGCACAAAAGAACTGTATATGGAATACACCCTTTACAATCTGGACTTCAGGAACTGAAGTCAATTTTTTCTGGAAGAAAATCTACAGGGCCGAAATTTAAATCTTAATGAACCCCAATTTGAGGCTCAAAACACTCCTGTTTTCAGGAAGTGCAGAATCGACCTAGTTGAATTTCCTTCGTGGAGCCTTCCTGGCCTTACCCACGCAACATATTTTCACCACATGTGGTGATGACGTTGTGCGGTCACCTCCTTCCTGGCTTTGACCAAGGTAGGTATGACCTCTTATGGAATGCCTTTTTCCCTTCAGAATCCGGTATTCAACCGCCATGCCGTCAAACGCAGCCGCGGTAATTCTTGGAAAAGACATGGTACTTGCTGAAGCAAGTCCCTTCTTAGCTCCCCAGGCCCTTAGTCCTCTGTGAGCATCTCTTGAAGCTCCGGGTACCAAGTCCCTCTTGGCCCATCCGGAGCCACTAGTATAGTTCATACTCCTCTATGTCTTATAATTCTCAATACCTTGGTTATGAGAAACAGAGGAGGGAACCCATACACTGACTGGTACACCCACGGTGTTACCAGAACATCCACAGCTATCGCCTGAAGGTCTCATGACCTGGCGGAATACCTGTCCCGTTTTTCGGGCGGGACGCTATCATGTCCACCTTTGGTCTTTGCCAACGGTCCACAATCATGCTGAAAAACTTCCCTATGAAGTTTCCACTCTCCCGGGTGGAGGTCATGCCTGCTGAGGAAGTCTGCTTCCCAGTCGTCCACTCCCGGAAAGAACACTGCTGACAGTGCTATCACATGATTTTCCGCCTAGCGAAAAATCCTTGCAGTTTTGTCACTGCCCTCCTGCTTCTTGTGCCGCCCTTTCTGTTTACGTGGGCGACTGCCGTGATGTTATCCCACTGGATCAATACCGGCTGACCTTGAAGCAGAGGTCTTGCTAAGTTTAGAGCCTTATAAATTTGCTCTAAGCTTATTTATGCAGAGAGAATTCTCCAGACTTAATCACACTTCCCTGGAAATTTTTTCCCTGTGTGACTGTTCTCCAGCCTCTCAGGCTGGCCTCCGTGGTCACCGGCATCCAATCCTGAATGCCAAATCTGCGGCCCTCTAGAAGATGAGCACTCTGTAATCACCACAGGAGAGACACCCTTGTCCTTGGATATAGGGTTATCCGCTGATGCATCTGAGGATGCGATCCGGACCATTTGTCCAGCAGATCCCACCGAAGAGTTCTTGCGGGAAATCTGCCGAATGGAATTGCTTCGTAATAAGCCACCATTTTTACCAGGACTCTTGTGCAATGATGCACTGACACTTTTCCTGGTTTTAGGAGGATCCCGATTAGCTCGGATAACTCCCTGGCTTTCTCCACTGGGAGAAACACGTTTTTCTGGACTGTGTCCAGAATCATCCCTATGAACAGTAGACGTGTCATCGGAAAAAGCTGCGATTTTGGAATATTTAGAATCCACTCGTGCTGACGTAGAACTACTTAAGATAGTGCTACTCCGACCTCCAACTGTTCTCTGGACCTTGCCCTTATCAGGAAAGCGTCCATGTTTCCTTTTAAGAAAAATCATCATTCCGGCCATTACCTTGGTAAAGACCCGGGGCGCCGTGGACAACCCAAACGGCAGCGTCTGAACTGATAGTGACAGTTCTGTACCAGGAACCTGAAGTACCCTTGGTGAGAAGGGCAAATTTGGACCTGTAGGTAAGCGTCCCTGATATCCAGTGACACCATATCGTCCCCTTCTTCCTGGTTCGCTATCACTGCTCTGAGTGACTCCATCTTGATTTGAACGCTTGTATGTAAGTGTTCAAATATTTCAGATCTCACCGAGCCGGTTGGCTTCAGTACCACAATATAGTGTGGAATACTACCCCCTTCCATGTTGTAAGAGGGGTACTTTGATTATCACCTGCTGGGAATACAGCCTGTGAATTGTGTGAGGGGGAGATGTCTCGAATTTCCAATGTACACCTGGGATACTACATGTAGGATCCCGGAGTTCCCTTGCGAGTGAGCCCCCTGCGTACTGAAACTCTTGAGATGACCCCCTACCGCACCTGAGTCCGCTTGTACGGCCCCAGCGTTATGCTGCGGACTTGGCAGAAGCTGTGAGGGGCTTCTGTTCCTGGGAATGGGCTGCTTGCTGCAGTCTTCTTCCCTTTCCTCTACCCCTGGGCAGATATGACTGGCCTTTGCCCGCCTGCCCCTATGGGGACGAAAGGACTGAGACTGAAAAGACTGTGTCCTTTTTTGCCGATATGTGATTCGGGGTAACAAAAAATGGATTTTTCAGCTGTTGCCATGGCCACCAGGTCCGATGGACCGCCCCTTTATACGGCAATACTTCCACATGCCGTCTGGAATCTGCCTCACCTGACCACTGTCGTGTCTTCGTCTGGCAGATATGTAAATCACATTTACTCTTGATGCCAGAATGCAAATATCCCTCTGCGCATCACGCATATATAGAAATGCATCCTTAAAATGCTCTATAGTCAATAAAATCTTGTCCCTGTCAAGGGTATCAAAATTTTCAGTCAGGAAATCCGACCAAGCCCCCTCAGCGCTGCACATCCAGGCTGAGGCGATTGCTGGTCGTAGTATAACACCAGTATGTGTGTATATACTGTCATGATATTTTTCAGCTTCCTATCAGCTGGCTTCTTGAGGGCGGCCGTATCTAGAGACGGTAACGCCATGTTTTTATAAGCTTGTGAGCGCCTTATCCACCCTAAGGTGTGTTTCCCAACTCGCCCTTACTTCTGGCGGGAAAGGGTATACCGCCCATAACTTTCTATCGGAGGAACCCCACGTATCATCACACACTTCATTTAATTTATCTGATTCAGGCAAAACTACAAGTAGTTTATTCACACCCTACAAAATACCCTTATTTGTGGTACTTGTAGTATCAGAAATATGTAACAGCTCCTTCATTGCCCTTAACATGTAACTCGTGGCCCTAAAGGAAAATTACGTATGTTTCTTCACCGTCGACACTGGGGTCAGTGTCCATGTCTGTGTCTGTCGACCGACTGAGGTAAATGGGCGTTTTTACAAGCCCCTGACGGTGTCTGAGACGCCTGGACCGGTACTAATTTGTCCGCCGGCCATCTCATGTCGTCAACCGTCTTGCAGCGTGTTGACATTATCACGTAATTCCATAAGTAGACCATCCATTCCGGTGTCGACTCCCTAGAGAGTGACATCAACATTACAGGCAATTTGCTCCGCCTCCTCACCAACATTTTCCTCATACATGTCGACACACACGTACCGACATACAGCACACACACAGGGAATGCTCTGATAGAGGACAGGACCCACTAGCCCTTTGGGGAGACAGAGGGAGAGTTTGCCAGCACACACCAAAAGCGCTATAATGTATATAACAACCCTAGAAGGTGTTGTTTCTATATATGCGCTCTTAATATATATTATATCGCCAATTTATGCCCCCCTTCTCTTTTAACCCTGTTTCTGTAGTGCAGTGCAGGGGAGAGTGGGAGCCTTCCTCACCAGCGGAGCTGATCAGGAAAATGGCGCTGAGTGCTGAGGAGAATAAGCTCCGCCCCCTTTTCGACGGGCTTTTCCTCCCGGTTTTTTAATAACTGGCCTGGGTTAAAATACATACATATAGCCTTAATGGCTATATGTGATGTATTTATTTGCCAAATAGGTATTTATATTGCTGCCCAGGGCGCCCCCAGCAGCGCCCTGCACCCTCCGTGACCGTGTCAGTGAGCCGTGTGACAACAATGGCGCACAGCTGCAGTGCTGTGCGCTACCTCTCTGAAGACTGTGAAGTCTTCTGCCGCCTGTTTCCGGACCTCCGTTCCGCCGTCTTTCTTCAGCGTCTGTAAGGGGGATCGGCGGCGCGGCTCCGGGACGAACCCCAGGCTGACCTGTGTTCCGACTCCCTCTGGAGCTCAGTGTCCAGTAGCCTAAGACTTCAATCCTCCTGCACGCAGGTGAGTTGCCAGTCTCTCCCCTAAGTCCCTCGTTGCAGTGATCCTGTCGCCAGCAGGAATCACTGATTAGAAACCTAAAAAAAAACTTTACTAAATAGCTCCTTAAGAGAGCCATCCAGTTTGCACCCTTCTCGGACGGGCACAAAAACCTAACTGAGGCTTGGAGGAGGGTCATAGGGGGAGGAGCCAGTACACACCATGTGACCTAAAAAGCTTTTTAGATGTGCCCTGTCTCCTGCGGAGCCCGCTAATCCCCATGGTCCTGACGGAGTCCCCAGCATCCACTAGGACGTTAGAGAAAATAAGATTTTACTTACCGATAAATCTATTTCTCGGAGTCCGTAGTGGATGCTGGGGTTCCTGAAAGGACCATGGGGAATAGCGGCTCCGCAGGAGACAGGGCACAAAAAGTAAAGCTTTTTCCGATCAGGTGGTGTGCACTGGCTCCTCCCCCTATGACCCTCCTCCAGACTCCAGTTAGGTACTGTGCCCGGACGAGCGTACACAATAAGGGAGGATTTTGAATCCCGGGTAAGACTCATACCAGCCACACCAATCACACCGTACAACTTGTGATCTAAACCCAGTTAACAGTATGATAACAGCGGAGCCTCTGAAAGATGGCTTCCTACAACAATAACCCGAATAAGTTAACAATAACTATGTACAATTTATGCAGATAATCCGCACTTGGGATGGGCGCCCAGCATCCACTACGGACTCCGAGAAATAGATTTATCGGTAAGTAAAATCTTATTTTCTCTATCGTCCTAGTGGATGCTGGGGTTCCTGAAAGGACCATGGGGATTATACCAAAGCTCCCAAACGGGCGGGAGAGTGCGGATGACTCTGCAGCACCGAATGAGAGAACTCCAGGTCCTCCTTAGCCAGAGTATCAAATTTGTAAAATTTTACAAACGTGTTCTCCCCTGACCACGTAGCTGCTCGGCAAAGTTGTAATGCCGAGACCCCTCGGGCAGCCGCCCAAGATGAGCCCACCTTCCTTGTGGAGTGGGCCTTTACAGATTTAGGCTGTGGCAGGCCTGCCACAGAATGTGCCAGTTGGATTGTGCTACAGATCCAACGAGCAATCGTCTGCTTAGACGCAGGAGCACCCATCTTGTTGGGTGCATACAATATAAACAACGAGTCAGATTTTCTGACTCCAGCTGTTCTTGCAATATATATTTTTAATGCTCTGACAACGTCCAGTAACTTGGAGTCCTCCAAGTCACTTGTAGCCGCAGGCACTACAATAGGCTGGTTCAGATGAAATGCTGACACCACCTTAGGGAGAAAATGCGGACGAGTCCGCAGTTCTGCCCTGTCCGAATGGAAAATCAGATATGGGCTTTTGTAAGATAAAGCTGCCAATTCTGACACTCTCCTGGCAGAAGCCAGGGCTAGAAGCATGGTCACTTTCCAAGTGAGATATTTCAAATCCACCTTATTTAGTGGTTCAAACCAATGAGATTTTAGAAAATCCAAAACTACATTGAGATCCCACGGTGCCACTGGAGGCACCACAGGAGGCTGTATATGCAGCACTCCCTTCACAAAGGTCTGGACTTCAGGGACTGAAGCCAATTCTTTTTGAAAGAAAATCGACAGGGCCGAAATTTGAACCTTAATAGATCCCAATTTGAGACCCATAGACAATCCTGATTGCAGGAAATGTAGGAATCGACCCAGTTGAAATTCCTCCGTCGGAGCACTCCGATCTTCGCACCACGCAACATATTTTCGCCAAATTCGGTGATAATGTTGCACGGTTACTTCTTTCCTTGCTTTAATCAAAGTAGGAATGACTTCTTCCGGCATGCCTTTTTCCATTAGGATCCGGCGTTCAACCGCCATGCCGTCAAACGCAGCCGCGGTAAGTCTTGAAACAGACAGGGACCCTGCTGAAGCAAGTCCCTCCTTAGAGGTAGAGGCCACGGATCTTCCGTGATCATCTCTTGAAGTTCCGGGTACCAAGTCCTTCTTGGCCAATCCGGAACCACTAGTATCGTTCTTACGCCTCTTTGCCGTATAATTCTCAATACTTTTGGTATGAGAGGCAGAGGAGGAAACACATACACCGACTGGTACACCCAAGGCGTTACCAGCGCGTCCACAGCTATTGCCTGCGGATCTCTTGACCTGGCGCAATACCTGTCCAGTTTTTTGTTGAGGCGAGACGCCATCATGTCCACCATTGGTCTTTCCCAACGGGTTACCAGCATGTGGAAGACTTCTGGATGAAGTCCCCACTCTCCTGGGTGAAGATCGTGTCTGCTGAGGAAGTCTGCTTCCCAGTTGTCCACTCCCGGGATGAACACTGCTGATAGCGCTATCACATGATTCTCTGCCCAGCGAAGAATCCTTGCAGCTTCTGCCATTGCACTCCTGCTTCTTGTGCCGCCCTGTCTGTTCACATGGGCGACTGCCGTGATGTTGTCCGACTGGATCAACACCGGTTTTCCCTGAAGCAGAGGTTCTGCCTGGCTTAGAGCATTGTATATTGCTCTTAGTTCCAGAATGTTTATGTGAAGAGACGTTTCCAGGCTCGTCCATACTCCCTGGAAGTTTCTTCCTTGTGTGACTGCTCCCCAGCCTCTCAGGCTGGCGTCCGTGGTCACCAGGATCCAATCCTGTATGCCGAATCTGCGGCCCTCCAATAGATGAGGACTCTGCAACCACCACAGAAGAGACACCCTTGTCCTTGGAGACAGGGTTATCCGTAGGTGCATCTGAAGATGCGACCCTGACCATTTGTCCAACAGATCCCTTTGGAAAATTCTTGCGTGGAATCTGCCGAATGGAATTGCTTCGTAAGAAGCTACCATTTTTCCCAGGACTCTTGTGCATTGATGTACAGACACCTTTCCTGGTTTTAGGAGGTTCCTGACAAGCTCGGATAACTCCTTGGCTTTTTCCTCCGGGAGAAAAACCTTTTTCTGAACCGTGTCCAGAATCATCCCTAGGAACAGCAGACGAGTTGTCGGCATTAACTGGGATTTTGGAATATTCAGAATCCACCCGTGCTGTTTTAGCACTTCTTGAGACAGTGCTAATCCCATCTCTAGCTGTTCTCTGGACCTCGCCCTTATTAGGAGATCGTCCAAGTATGGGATAATTAATACGCCTTTTCTTCGAAGAAGAATCATCATCTCGGCCATTACCTTTGTAAAGATCCGAGGTGCCGTGGACAATCCGAACGGCAGCGTCTGAAACTGATAGTGACAGTTTTGTACAACGAACCTGAGGTACCCCTGGTGTGAGGGGTAAATTGGAACGTGGAGATACGCATCCTTGATGTCCAAGGATACCATAAAGTCCCCCTCTTCCAGGTTCGCTATCACTGCTCTGAGTGACTCCATTTTGAACTTGAACTTCTTTATGTACAGGTTCAAGGACTTCAGATTTAGAATAGGCCTTACCGATCCATCCGGCTTCGGTACCACAAAAAGAGTGGAATAATACCCCTTCCCTTGTTGTAGAAGAGGTACCTTGACTATCACCTGCTGAGAGTACAGCTTGTGAATGGCTTCCAAAACCGTCTCCCTTTCGGAGGGGGACGTTGGTAAAGCAGACTTCAGGAAACGGCGAGGTGGATCCGTCTCTAATTCCAACCTGTACCCTTGAGATATTATCTGCAGGATCCAGGGATCTACCTGCGAGTGAGCCCACTGCGCGCTGTAATTTTTGAGACGACCGCCCACCATCCCCGAGTCCGCTTGAGGAGCCCCAGCGTCATGCTGAGGCTTTTGTAGAAGCCGGGGAGGGCTTCTGTTCCTGGGAAGGAGCTGCGTGTTGCTGTCTCTTCCCTCGACCTTTGCCTCGTGGCAGATATGAATAGCCCTTTGCTCTCTTATTTTTAAAGGAACGAAAGGGCTGCGGTTGAAAAGTCGGTGCCTTTTTCTGTGGGGGAGTGACTTGAGGTAGAAAGGTGGATTTCCCGGCTGTAGCCGTGGCCACCAAATCTGATAGACCGACTCCAAATAACTCCTCCCCTTTATACGGCAAAACTTCCATATGCCGTTTTGAATCCGCATCACCTGACCACTGTCGCGTCCATAAAGCTCTTCTGGCCGAAATGGACATAGCACTTACCCGTGATGCCAGTGTGCAGATATCCCTCTGTGCATCACGCATATAAAGAAATGCATCCTTTATTTGTTCTAACGACAGTAAAATATTGTCCCTGTCCAGGGTATCAATATTTTCAATCAGGGACTCTGACCAAACTACCCCAGCACTGCCCATCCAGGCAGTCGCTACAGCTGGTCGTAGTATAACACCTGCATGTGTGTATATACTTTTTTGGATATTTTCCATCCTCCTATCTGATGGATCTTTAAGTGCGGCCGTCTCAGGAGAGGGTAACGCCACTTGTTTAGATAAGCGTGTTAGCGCCTTGTCCACCCTAGGAGGTGTTTCCCAGCGCTCCCTAACCTCTGGCGGGAAAGGGTATAATGCCAATAATTTCTTTGAAATTATCAGTTTTTTATCAGGGGCAACCCACGCTTCATTACACACGTCATTTAATTCTTCTGATTCAGGAAAAACTATAGGTAGTTTTTTCATACCCCACATAATACCCTGTTTAGTGGTACCTGTAGTATCAGCTAAATGTAACGCCTCCTTCATTGCCAAAATCATATAACGTGTGGCCCTACTGGAAAATACGGTTGATTCGTCACCGTCACCACTGGAGTCATCGCCTGTGTCTGGGTCTGTGTCGACCGACTGAGGCAAAGGGCGTTTCACAGCCCCTGACGGTGTTTGAGTCGCCTGGACAGGCACTAATTGATTGTCCGGCCGCCTCATGTCGTCAAACGACTGCTTTAGCGTGTTGACACTATCCCGTAGTTCCATAAATAAAGGCATCCATTCCGGTGTCGACTCCCTAGGGGGTGACATCCTCATATTTGGCAATTGCTCCGCCTCCACACCAATATCGTCCTCATACATGTCGACACACACGTACCGACACACAGCAGACACACAGGGAATGCTCCTAACGAAGACAGGACCCACTAGCCCTTTGGGGAGACAGAGGGAGAGTTTGCCAGCACACACCAAAAGCGCTATATATATATCAGGGATAGCCTTATAATAAGTGCTCCCTTATAGCTGCTTTGTTATATCAAATTATCGCCATAAATGTGCCCCCCCCTCTCTGTTTTACCCTGTTTCTGTAGTGCAGTGCAGGGGAGAGACTTGGGAGCCGTCCTGACCAGCGGAACTGTGAGAGGAAATGGCGCCGTGTGCTGAGGAGATAGGCCCCGCCCCTTTTCTGGCGGGCTCGTCTCCCGCTATTTAGAGAAATTAGGCAGGGGTTAAATATCTCCATATAGCCTCTAGGGCTATATGTGAGGTATTTTTAGCCTTTATAGGTAATCATTTTGCCTCCCAGGGCGCCCCCCTCCCAGCGCCCTGCACCCTCAGTGACTGCCGTGTGAAGTGTGCTGAGAGGAAAATGGCGCACAGCTGCAGTGCTGTGCGCTACCTTTTGAAGACTGCAGGAGTCTTCAGCCGCCGATTCTGGACCTCTTCTGTCTTCAGCATCTGCAAGGGGGCCGGCGGCGTGGCTCCGGTGACCATCCAGGCTGTACCCGTGATCGTCCCTCTGGAGCTTGATGTCCAGTAGCCAAGAAGCCAATCCATCCTGCACGCAGGTGAGTTGACTCCTTCTCCCCTCAGTCCCTCGCTGCAGTGATCCTGTTGCCAGCAGGAATCACTGTAAAATAAAAAACCTAGCTAAACTTTTTCTAAGCAGCTCTTTAGGAGAGCCACCTAGATTGCACCCTTCTCGGCCGGGCACAAAAATCTAACTGGAGTCTGGAGGAGGGTCATAGGGGGAGGAGCCAGTGCACACCACCTGATCGGAAAAAGCTTTACTTTTTGTGCCCTGTCTCCTGCGGAGCCGCTATTCCCCATGGTCCTTTCAGGAACCCCAGCATCCACTAGGACGATAGAGAAATGTGGATTTTCCAGCCGTTGCCGTGGCCACCAGGTCTGTTAGACCTACCCCAAATAACTCTTCCCTTTTATAAGGCGATACTTCCATATGCCTTTTGGGACCAGCATCACCTGACCCCTGTCTTGTCCATAACCTTCTTCTGGCAGAAATGGACAGCGCACTTACTCTTGATGCCAGTCGGCAAATATCCCTCTGTGCATCACGCATATATAGAAATGCATCTTTTAAATGCTCTATAGTTAGTAATATACTGTCCCTATCTAGGGTATCAATATTGTCAGTCAGGGAATCCGACCAAGCCACCCCAGCACTGCACATCCAGGCTGAGGCGATTGCTGGTCGCAGTATCACACCCGTGTGAGTGTATATACATTTTATGATATTTTACTGCTTTCTGTCAGTAGGTTCCTTAAGGGCGGCCGTATCCGGGGACGGTAGTGCCACCTGTTTAGACAAGCGTGTGAGCGCTTTATTCACCCTAAAGGGTGTTTCCCAACGTGCCCTATCCTCTGGCGGGAAGGGGTATGATGCCAATAACTTTTATATCGGGGGAAACCCACGCATCATCACACACTTCATTTAATTCCTCAGATGCAGGAAAAACTACAGGCAGTTTTTTCTCACCCAACATAATACCCTTTTTAGTGGTACTGGTATTATCAGAAATGTGTACAAAAACATTTTCCATAGCCTCAATCATGTAATGTGTGGCCCTACTGGAAGTCACATTCGTCTCTTAATCGTCGACACTGGAGTCAGTATCCGTGTCGGCGTCTGTATCTGCCATCTGTGGTAACGGGCGTTTTAGAGCCCCAGATGGCTTTTGAGACACTTGGACAGGCACAGACTGAGTCGCCGGCCGTCTCATGTCATCAATCTTTTGTAAAGAGCTGACACTGTCACATAATTCCTTCCATAAGCTCATCCACTCAGGTGTCGACTCCCTAGGGGGTGACATCTCTGTTACAGGCAATTGCTCCGCCTCCATACCATTTTCCTCCTCATACATGTCGACACAACGTACCGACACACAGCACACACACAGGGAATGCTCTGATAGAGGACAGGACCCCACTAGCCCTTTGGGGAGACAGAGGGAAAGTATGCCAGCACACACCAGAGCGCTATATATATATATATACAGGGATAACCTTATATAAGAGTTTTTCCCCTTATAGCTGCTGTATTGTTAAACTGCGCCTAATTAGTGCCCCCCTCTCTTTTTTAACCCCTTTCTGTAGTGTAGTAACTGCAGGGGAGAGCCAGGGAGCTTCCCTCCAACGGAGCTGTGAGAGAAAATGGCGCCAGTGTGCAGATGAGATAGGCTCCGCCCCCTTCTCGGCGGCCTTTTCTCCCGTTTTTCTGTGGAATCTGGCAGGGGTTAAAATACACCCATATAGCCCTGGGGGTTATATGTGGTGTATTTATGCCAGCCAAGGTGTTTTACATTGCTGCTCAGGGCGCCCCCCCCTAGCGCCCTGCACCCTCAGTGACCGGAGTGTGAAGTGTGCCTGAGTAACAATGGCGCACAGCTGCAGTGCTGTGCGCTACCTTGTTGAAGACGGATGTCTTCTGCCGCCGATTTTTCCGGACCTTTTCTTGCTTCTGGCTCTGTAAGGGGGCCGGCGGCGCGGCTCCGGGACCGAGCTCCGAGGCTGGGCCTGTGTTCGGTCCCTCTGGAGCTAATGGTGTCCAGTAGCCTAAGAAGCCCAATCCACTCTGCACGCAGGTGAGTTCGCTTCTTCTCCCCTTAGTCCCTCGATGCAGTGAGCCTGTTGCCAGCAGGTCTCACTGAAAATAAAAAACCTAAAACTAAACTTTTCACTAAGTAGCTCAGGAGAGCCCCTAGTGTGCACCCTTCTCGGCCGGGCACAAAAATCTAACTGAGGCTTGGAGGAGGGTCATAGGGGGAGGAGCCAGTGCACACCAGGTAGTCCTAAAGCTTTTACTTTTGTGCCCAGTCTCCTGCGGAGCCGCTATTCCCCATGGTCCTTACGGAGTTCCCAGCATCCACTAGGACGTCAGAGAAAGGTTGGTACAAGTGAAAACCTGATACCACCTTCGGGAGAAAGTGAGGACGAGTCCTCAACTCTGCCCTATCCATATGGAAAGTCAGGTAAGGGCTTTTTTATGACAAAGCCGCCAATTCTGACACATGCCTGGCCGAAGCCAGAGCCAACACATGACCACTTTTCATGTGAGATATTTCAAATCCACGGTTTTAAGTGGCTCAAACCAATGTGATTCCAGGAACTCCAAAACCACATTGAGATCCCAAGGTGCTACTGGGGCACAAAGAAGGGGCTGAATATGCAGCACTCCCTTACAACGTCTGAACTTCAGGCTGACATCCTTCCTGGCTTTGATCAGGATAAGAATGACTTCCTCCGGAATGCCTTTTACACTCAGGATCCGGTGTTCAACCGCCATGCCGTCAATGCAGCCGCGGTAAGTCTTTGAACAGACAGGGCCCCTGCTGCAGCAGATCCTGTCTGAGTGACAGAGGCCATGGGTCCTCTGAGATCATCTCCTGAAGTTCCAGGTACCAAGTCCTTCTTGGCCAATCCGGAACAATGAGTATAGTTCTTACTCCTCTTTTTCTTATTATCCTCAGTACCTTGGGTATGAGAGGGAGAGGAGGGAACACACAAACCGACTGGTACACCCGCGGTGTCACTAGAGCGTCCACAGCGATCGCCTGAGGTTCTCTTGACCTGGCGCAATATCTTTTTTATTGAGGCGGGACGCCATCATGTCCACCTGTGGTCTTTCCCAACGGTTTACCAGCATTTGGAAGACTTCTGGATGAAGTCCCTATTCTCCCGGGTGGAGTCTGCTGCGGAAGTCTGCTTCCCAGTTGTCCACTCCCGGAATGAACACTGCTGCCAGTGCTACCACATGATTTTCCGCCCAACGGGGAATCCCTGTGGCTTCTGCCATCGCCCTCCTGCTTCTTGTGCCGCCCTGCCTGTTTACATGGGCGAGCGCCGTGATGTTGTCTGATTGGATCAGTACGGCTGGTGAAGCAGGGGCCTTGCTTTGCTTAGGGCCTTGTAAATGGCTCTTATCTCCAGAAAATTTATGTTAAGTGAAAAACTCCTGTTTGGACATAGTCCTTGGAATTTTATTCCCTGTGTGACTGCACCCCAGCCCCGAAGGCTGGCATCCGTGGTCACCAGGACCCAGTCCTGTATTCCGAATCTGCGGCCCTCTAGCAGATGAGCCCTCTGCAGCCACCACCGCAGCGACACCCTGGTTCTTGCCGACCGGGTTATCCGCTGCTGTATCTGGAGATGGGACCCGGACCATTTGTCCAACAGGTCCCAATGGAAAATCCTTGCGTGGAACTTTCCGAATGGAATTGCTTCGTACGAAGCTACCATTTTTCCCAGTGCATTGATGTACCGACACCTGTCCCGGTCTTAGGAGGTTTCTGACTAGAGATGACAACTCCTCGGCTTTTTCCATTGGAAGAAACACTTCCTTCTGGTCTGTTTCCAGAATCATTCCCAGGAACAGAAGACGTGTCGTCGGCACCAGCTGTGACTTTGGAATTGAGAATCCAGTCCTGCTGTTGCAGCACTTCCCGAGAAAGTGCTACCCCCTTACCAACTGTTCCTTGGACCTCGCCTTTATCAGGAGATCGTCCAAGTACGGGATAATTAAAACTCCCTTCTTGCGAAGGAGTATCATCATTTCGGTCATTACCCATGGTAAAGACCCTCGGTGCCGTGGATAATCCAAACGGCAGCGTCTGGAACTGATAGTGACAGTCCTGTACCACAATCTTGAGGTACTACTGGTGAGGAGGGTAAATGGGGACATGCAGGTAAGTATCCTTGATGTCCAGAGAGACCCTGTAATCCCCCTCGTCCAGGATCGCAATAATCGCCCTGAGCGATTCCATCTTGAACTTGAATCTTTTGTTATATGTGTTCAAGGATTTTAAAGTTAAGATGGGTCTCACTGAACCGTCCGGTTTCGGTACCACAAACATTGTGGAAAAGTAACCCTTTTGCTGTTGAAGGAGGGGTACCTTGATAATCACTTGCTGTGAATACAGTTTTTTGGATAGCCACCAACACTGCCTCCCTGGCAGAGGGAGTTGCCGGTAAGGCAGATTTTAGGAAACGGCGGGGGGGAGACGTCTCGAATTCCAGCCTGTACCTCTGAGATACTGTTTGAAGAACCCAGGGATCCACCTGTGAGAGAGCCCACTGTGCGCTGAAATTTCTGAGACG
Source organism: Pseudophryne corroboree (assembly GCF_028390025.1). Taxonomy (NCBI): domain Eukaryota; kingdom Metazoa; phylum Chordata; class Amphibia; order Anura; family Myobatrachidae; genus Pseudophryne; species Pseudophryne corroboree. Next base: position 645,981,447 of record NC_086447.1, on the reverse strand, counting down.
GGCCCCCACCGTACCCGGGTCCGCCTGAGCAGCCCCAGCGTCATGCTGTGGACTTACCGGACGCAGGGGAGGACTTCTGCTCCCGGGAACTAGCTGTGTGCTGCAGCTTTTTCCCTCTACCTTTTCCTCTTGGCAGAAAAGATGAGCCTCTAGTCCTCTACTTTTCTGGGGCCGAAGGGACTGTACCTGATAATACAGTGCTTACTTTTGCTGTGGGGTAGCTTGTGGCAAAAGTTTTGATTTCCCAGCCGTAGCTGTGGAAACGAGGTCTGAAAGACCATCCCCAAACAGTTCCACCCCCTTCTAGGGCAAACTTCCATGTGCCGTTTTAAACCGGCATCGCCCGACCATTGCCGAGTCCATAACTCCCGTCTGGCGGCAAAGGTTTTACATAGCGCTTATTAGTGATGCCAGTCGGCAAATATCCCTCTGTGCATCACGCATGTATAAGACAGCGTCTTTTATATGCTCTATTTTCAGCAAAATATTGTCCCTATCTATAGTATAAATATTATCCGACAGGGAATCTGACCACGCAGCTGCCGCACTGCACATCCATGCCGAGGCAATAGCAGGTCTCAATATAATGCCCGTGTGTGTGTATATAGCTTTAAGGGTAGTTTTCTGCTTTCTATCAGCAGGTCCTTCAGGGCGGCCGTATCCGTGAAGGTAGTGCCACCTTTTTTAATAAGCGTGTAACCGCTTTATCTACCCTAGGGGTTATTTCCCAACGTGACCTATCCTCTGGCGGAAAAGGGTACGCTGCTTAGAAATTATCAATTTCTTATCGGGGGAAGTCCACGCTTCCTCACACACCTCATATCAATTCCTCAGATGCAGGAAAACTACTGGTAGTTTTCTGTCACCAAACATAATACCCTTTTTTGTGGTATCTGGGGTATTATCAGAAATGTGTAATACATTTTTCATTGCCTCAATCATGTAATGGGTGGCCCTATTGGAAGGTACACTAGTCTCATCGTCGTCGACACTGGAGTCGGTATCCGTGTCAACATCTGTGTCTGCCATCTGAGGTAGCGGGCGTTTTAGAGCCCCTGATGACATGTGAGACGCTTGGACAGGCACAAGCTGAGCAGCCGGCTGTCCTATGTCGTCAAACCTTTTATGTAAGGAGTTGACACTGTCACGTAATTCCTTCCATAAGTCCATCCACACCGGTGTCGACCCCGCAGGGGGTGACATCCCATTCACAGGCATTTGCTCCGCCTCCACATCATTATCCTCATCATACATGTCGACACAGCAGTACCAACACACAGCACACACACAGGGAATGCTCTGACAGAGGACAGGACCCCACAAAGCCCTTTGGGGGAGACAGAGCGAGAGTATGCCAGCACACACCAGAGCGCTATATATCACGGGATATCACCTATAGAGAGTGTTTTCCCTTATAGCTGCATAATATATATATATACTGCGCCTAGTTTGTGCCCCCCCTCTCTTTTTAACCCTTTTCTGTAGTGCAGGACTGCAGGGGAGAGCCAGGGAGCGATCCCTCCAGCAGAGCTGTGAGGGAAAATGGCGCCAGTGTGCTGAGGGAGATGGCTCCGCCCCTTTTTCGGCGGGCTTTCTCCCGCTATTGTAAAAGTTCTGGCAGGGGTTAATAAACACCTATATAGCCCCTGGGGCTATATATGGTGTCAGTTCGCCAGCCAAGGTGTTAATATTGCTGCTCATGGCGCCCCCCCCCCAGCGCCCTGCACCCATCAGTGACCGCAGCATGTGGTGTGCATGAGGAGCAATGGCGCACAGCTGCAGTGCTGTGCGCTACCTTGGAGAAGACAGAAGTCTTCAGCCGCCGATTTTCCGGACCACCTTCTTGCTTCTGGCTCTGTAAGGGGGACGGCGGCGCGGCTCCGGGAACGGACGACGAGGTCGGGTCCTGTGTTCGATCCCTCTGGAGCTAATGGTGTCCAGTAGCCTAAGAAGCCCAAGCTACCACCACTTAGGTAGGTTCGCTTCTTCTCCCCCTTAGTCCCTCGGTGCAGTGAGCCTGTTGCCAGCAGGTCTCACTGAAAATAAAAAACCTAACATATACTTTCTTCCTAGGAGCTCAGGAGAGCCCCTAGTGTGCATCCAGCTCAGCCGGGCACAGAAATCTAACTGAGGCTTGGAGGAGGGTCATAGGGGGAGGAGCCAGTGCACACCAGATAGTCCTAAAGCTTTCTTTAGATGTGCCCAGTCTCCTGCGGAGCCGTCTATTCCCCATGGTCCTTACGGAGTCCCCAGCATCCACTAGGACGTCAGAGAAATATATATATGTAAATAACCATGCGCGGTCTGAGACCGGATGTATATATCAGAATACTCGTACAAAATATTCTGCCACAGGTACACTTGTTCTTAACTAATGCTGTCTTACAGTATTATCAACATGTAGTAGAATACTTAAAAAAACCACAGCGCTGATGTACAGGTTTACAAAGGAGACCTTGCCCTGCAGTCCCGGAGACCAGTCACATCTATTTTAGAAAATGCCGCCCAGTGTCTCAGTCAGGGAGTGAGGGAGAGTGTGAGGCAGCTCCAGGGCGGGAACACCAGCAGTAAATGGCACCCTGGGCCGGGGAGAGGCTACAGGTCAAGCGCCGGCTCTCCTATGCTGGACTTCACCACCTGGTACTATGGAGTCTTATTAAAATGGATATTAGTATATCCGACCTGTACTCCTATGCCCTGGTGGATATAATGGAGTCTCTGCTCGGTAACAGTGTCCACGCCAGCATCGCAGTCCATCTTCCTTGACTGTGATCGGAACTCGCATACTCCCGCTGGCTGTGATCAAAACGCGATATAATGGCGGGTTCCGCCTGGGGGACCCTCTTACCTCCTCCCTTCTGAAGCAGCCACGCAAACTAGGAGAGCATCTGCGACCGTGTGCCTAGAACTAGAGCGTCTCCGCCGCAAGTACCCGGGAACAGAGCCAGCGGGAGTATGCGATGCCGCTAGGGAGGTTATGGAGCCGCAGCACAGTATGTCACACTGACATATGGAGTGCTGCAGCGCTTGAAGTCTTCTAAAAAGCTTTTTCAGGGCTGCCTAGTGCAGCCTCCCTGTTAAGTGACCTGCTTCATGCAGGCACCAACTCTAAAATTGAGCTCACAGTGCCTGGAGGCGGGGTTATAGAGGAAGCCCCGCAATGCATCATGGAACAGTCTAAAGCTTTAGCCTGTTGGTGCCACTGGATCAAGATCCATCTCTACACCCCGATATATTCCCTGTGGAACACGGTGTACCCCGCTGCAGAAAATAAAAGATTGAAATTAAATTGAAGAGAACTCTCTGGAAGTGCAGAGAAGTGCATCCTCTCCTGAGGCCACTTTTTCTAAACTGCCTGTGGGAGGGGGCATAGAGGGGAGGAGCCAGCACACCCAGTGAAGAAATTTAAAGTGCACCGGCTCCTTTGGACACTGTCTATACCCCATCATACTAAGTCTCCCCAATATCCCTTATGGATGCTAGAGAAATATTGGTACCCAGATGTTCTAAATAGATTGATTCTTCGTGGAGGCTAATGAAATGGATGACTACTAAATATTGTCTGTGTAGTGTGGGCACATAGTGGGTGAATAGTGATTATAAAACTGATCACAGTTTGACTGTACAGTGCATGCACAGTGGATATATACTGTAGGTGCCTACATAGAGCCTGTTCACTGAATATAATGGTGGCTACGCTGGATGCACTTTGGCTAAAGCTGTAATATTTATAAAACGGAAGATGTAATAACTGTATAACAGATGCATAGGGGCAATACAGTGAATTCATAATAACTAAAGAGTACATATGATTACCTCTGTGGATGTTGTAGTGGGTGAATGATGTAAGTCAGGAGATGTAACAGTGGTTATATATGGGATATGGTAGTAGCAGTGGTATTGATGCTCCTGTATCTACACAGTGGATGATTAATGCCTCCAAAGAAAATGTGGACGCTACTACAGAACACAAGCACTAAACTGTGCCCAGAATGCCATCATAACAATACAGAGGATGTAAGGTGTATATACAGTGTGGGAAGTGGGTATTATATACATTAGGGATGAGCAGCAACAAGCATCCAACACAATAATAGTAAGAAATTTATTACAGCAAAGATATAGATTTTGCAATAAGTATTCGATTAACAGAAAACTCACACAAACAGATGGATAGAGAGCAGGAAGCAAGACAGAAGGAGTTAACATAGAAAAGATGACAGCAGAGGGGATAAGTCCTTAGGGAGGACAAAACAGTGTGATCCCAGCTTAACCCCACAAGAGCAGAGATGAAACCCGTCAGAGAAGCCCCCTAACCCAGGCATTTAGCATCAGCTAAAATTCTTTGCGCTGCAATTTCCTACCCTCCACCATAAGTTGTGTGAGTTGCTGTGAAGGCCAAGTGCAGATATGTGACTACTACCTTAGGCGGAGACGGAGCAATGCAGGGGTGTGGTTTCAAAACGGGGCGTGGCGGCACAGATGGGGCGTGAACGCGATGTCACACGCAGCCACTGCAATCAGAAAAATGGCAGCGGGACTCCTGCGGGCGCAGTCAGGCTGCGCCAGCAGGAGGCTATCCAATTTTTTGAGATCAAGCAGAAATTTGCGGTGCCTTGCCTTGCGATGGGCGGCCCCCAGCATGCGATTCCAAGGATTGCAAATTCTGCTACTTAGCGGAATTTGCAATCCTTATTGAATCAGGTCCTATGTGCGGTAGATGTACTAACTATATCCTAAATGCAGAAGTTTGGCTATTCAGGGGATGAATAGTGAACATAATGATGGATGACACTGTCTATCCTGCTAAATTTGTAAGTGGATGCATAATGACTTTACAATGAATAGGGAAGTGGCTATATAATGGTTTCACAAGCATGTGTAAAAAAAAAACATGGAGTCAATTCAGTGGATAGTATCAATGTACTGGATGTGTACTGGCTACGTACAGAGTGCATAGTTACTAGAGTAACATATACAGTGGCTGTACAGTAGACGTATACTAGCTAGACAAAGCATATGGTATAGTCTATGTAACAGACGCACTGTTTTCTATAAAACTCTGCAATTGAAACATCTTTTAGGGAACACATTTCTTATCAAATCTACGCAGTGATTACTGTATTTACTGTATCACGGCTGAATAAGCGGCAGAGTCAAGCCTACCAGTCATCAAGATGAGTACATTGCCTAAGGGGCACCTTGAGGTGAGAAATTTAAAACTGTATTCTTTCCCTACACTGACACTGTCTCCCACTAACACCACAGCCAACATACATAATCTTTGGACACCAGGTTTCATATTGGACATTCCATCCAAAACTGATTTTTCAATTAACCTTTAACATTACAGATAGGGTGGCATTATGGAGACAGTGACAGAGGACTGGAGCTGACATCATTAAATAGATAAAATACGTATTAGCGTCTAATGTTGAAAAGAGTGGTGGAACCAAGAAGAACAATACTGAACAATCTTAGTTACTATTATATTCTCAAAAGAACCAAAATGATTGGGGCCACCTTTAGCTTTCCCTTAAAGAGCTGCACTGCTGAGTTCTATAGTGACCACTGTGTCTATTATATAGACTATACCAGTGGTTCTCAAACTGTGTGTCGTGACACACTGGATTGCCTTAGGTTTGTGGTCCATGACCAATTCCAATTATTATATAGTCAATGTAATAGTTAAACCAGTGCTGGTGGCTGTCAATCATAAAATATGTGGACAAACAGAAGCAAATTTTGTCTCTCACCACATAACTAAAACTAAGGATGACATATAAACACAATTTACTTAATTAAATATTTCTTTCTAAATTTAAATAAGCAACTTTTGGCCTAGGGGTGCCTTAAAAAAAATTCTGATACTCTAGGGCGTTGTAAACAATCAGGGGTAAAGAAAACAGGGTCAAAAAAATCTACGAAAACCTCTATAGTTTTGGAACAATGTGCTTCAGTGATTCCACTACACTGTCAAAAAATAAAAGCCCCAAACAAACAATAGTCCAAAAAAACAGAATACGAGCTAATACACCTGCTTAGTGCTTCAATTTAAAGACTGGGATCATGACTTCTTAAATCACTTGCTTGGCGTGATTGCATCTGATGGGCTGGGCTTTCCCTGACATGGTGCAAAGTCAGAAATGACCACTGGGTGGCTGCTGGAAAATCTTCTACCACTTGGTCCCCCTGCTGGCCACAGTGATGAGGAAGCCTAGACACCCCCCCACTGGTGACTGCATGGCAGTCTTGACTTCAAAGGCAACAGAGATGAGGCGCTGTGTCCTGGTCACTGTGGCCAGCTCAACGACACCCCTTCCTTAATCTCTGTCCCCCTCTGGCCCCTGTCCCAGCCACCACTCTTACCGATCCCACCCCCTGCTCTGTCACAGCTCCATCACACCCCGCTATGTAAACTGTTTTATTTTTTATAAACTATAAAGCAGTTTTTTCAAAAATGTTCCCAAAACTGTAGATTTTTTTTTCTTTATCACATTATTTAAATAATACAGCTTGATTTTACATTTTTGTTCCAAAAATTATTCTGAATGGGGTTTAAATAGCTCTTTATTTACATAATTTGATAATATATTTTTTTGTGTACATTTTTGAAAAAATATTAGACAGTTAATTGGTTAAAAAGAGGATAAATGTACCTGCGTGACTAGATACATAATAAACTAACTTTCTAACTGGACAGACTGCATATGTCAATCAATAGAGTGCTCATAAGTGACTGCAGGAAACAAAGATAATTGATACACTGCTAAACCCTACATGTTAATTTTATTCTTTTTTTTTTCTTTTTAAATATATATGACTTACTGTACATGTTTGAATGGAACTGATATTTTCCACTGAGCTGTTATCCATTATTAGATTTATTGTAGGCTGACTAGGAAAGTCTATATAATTGCTTAGCATTTCAAGTTGTGAAAATATGTGTCTTATGGCATGGGTCTTCAACCTGCGGCCCTCCAGTTGCTGTGGAACTATACATCCCAGCATGCCCTCGCTCAGTTTTAGCATGCCTTAGTAGCAAAACGGTGGCATAGCAAGCTGAGATGTGTAGTTCCACAGCAGTTGGAGGGCCGCAGGTTGAAGACCCATGTCTTATGGGAACATTGAATACCTTTGACTGGCAGCTTAATACACAATTTTCTACATTATCTACAGGATACTTTTTAAAGTTAGTTATTTACGTCTTCTAACCAGATCCATAAATGATGTGTAAGTTTTAAAAGCAGAACAAAAACAAATGAATCCTGAAAAAAATTGAGTTTGAATGTTATAGGCAAAAGACAAAAGGAAGAGAAAAGAACCTGTATATCTTCATGAAGATCTCCTACCTCTTCTCTGGTGTCTATAGCTGAACCAGGTGTGGTAGCTGCTGTGCTTACTGTGGTACTAGGTGCAGTGCCGGATGAAGTCACTGAATCTATTTCCCCTGCAACGTCATTTATTTCCCGAGCAATGAGAGCCAAATCTTGGCTGATCCTGCAAAAGGTCATTTGACAATTGATGGCAAATAAGTGATTTGCTATAAGTTGTAAGATATCTCTACAATGTGCAGAATAAGAAAAGAAAAGCTTATCAAAGCAAGGAATCCCACAATCCAAAAATATACTGGTAGGTTAATTGTCTCCCAACAAAATTAACCCTAGTGTGAATGTGTGTGCATGTACATGTGATAGGGAATATCGCTTGTAAGCTCCACTGGGGCAGGGACTGAGGTGAATGGCCAAATATTCTCTTCGGAATATGTGTGCACTATATAAATAACTGGTAATAAATAATAATAAAATCTATGATTTAACTGGTACACAATGGAGATAGCCAAAATGTTAAAACAATGCAATTTAGAGCTTGTACACTTAATAACTGCTGGAGCCTCATTAAATACCCAAGTAACCACAAGCTAACAAGGTGTACATCCTGCCACACATCGCATTGATACTAATCGCATATGCACTAACATATGAGATTAGTATCGCAAAGGACAGCTCTATTGATGAGAGCTGTCCTTCGTGATGGGCTCCGATCCCTGTACTTCGGAGTTTATGACCTGGGAGTCCGTCTGTGCATGCGCAGAAGGATGCAGCAGCCGTGGAGCTTGTTGGGAGGGATCTGATCAGATCCCTCACAAAGCGCAATTCATAGGGTAATGCCAACTCTACCTCATTTTTGTAATTTCGAAAATTGGGATTGAAAAAATCTTGATCCTGGGATTCACTGTATTCTTATTCTGTCAGTTTTCTAAGGTCCTACTGAGTGACTGCACATTGATCCGCTGTTAGTCTCTGCCATCCATCTTCCTCTCCTGTCCTCTTCAGCCATCAATCTTTCCCTCCTGTCCTCTGGGGCATCCATCTTCCCCTCCTAAATTCTGTGGAACCCATCTTCCCTACCTGTCCTCTGTGGCATCCACTGTCTCCTCCTGTTCTCTCTGCCATCAATCTTTCCCTCCTGTCCTCTGGGGCATCCATCTTCCCCTCCTAAACTCAGTGGCACCCATCTTTCCCAACGGTCCTCTGTGGCATCCATTGTCTCCTCCTGTCCTCTCTGCCATCCATCCATTTCTCCCATCTTCTCTGCAAGTCTTCCCCCCAGTGTGCCACCTCCTCCACCTTGCTTTCCTTCTTCCTTGTTCCCTCTGACATCCCTCTCTCTCTTTCCCTTACACTTACCTTAGTCACACAGTGGTCAGAAAGCGTTTCTATTGTTGGCAGATAAGTTGCCGGTCCTCTCTCAGGCTCAGCCGCAGTAGAAGAGCTGGAGTCACTGACTGACTGGGAGTGCGCCGCATAGTGATGAAGTCACCGTGCAGTGCGCTCCCAGTCTATCAGTGATAGACAGGAACTGTATTATGGGACTGCCATCTTTTCTATGAGCTGCTGGGAGAGTCTGAGAGGATTGGAACCGAAAAGATAAGAATTATCCCACTGTCCCCGCACAATCCACTTCTGACTCCCGTAATACCCAGGTTTTAATGTTTATAATTCCAGGTAATTTTGGACCGTAAAAATAGCTAGGATCCTTGGATTGGCTTCCCTAGCTTGTACCCCCCTCCAGTGTTTGACCTACATGCATGATGCCTTTTCTGGCTATTTTCAGCTAAGGCCTTGTGAAGATGCAGACATTTGAAGGAAGTGCTTTAATATGTACACATATGCCAAAATAGATCAAATAAAGATTGCGATAATGGCCTTTCATTATTCAGCAGTATTTTAGACAGACTGTTATAGTTTGTCTTGTTGCTTTTAAAAACAAAACAAATTGCTTTCAGTATAAAAACACTAATTTCACAAAAAAGTTCAGACCTTCTCTTTTGTACAGATTTGTGACTACTCAGACTACTCCGTCTTGCAAGGTAAATTCCTGCTGCTCAGTAATGGAATCAAGACAGTGGTAGTGTTAGAAACTGTAGTAATGTGTATGCATTTTGGTGATATTTGATTATTTTGAAAAAAGTTCTGCTTGATGCACATTAAAAATATTATTCAGGTTTTGTGGTGTAGGCATTTATATAATATATACTGTATATTTATAATGGTTAAAAGCTTGATGGTTTTATTGAACATTTAAAATATAGGCCCTTACCGTGCTATTTCCTCACGATGTGCCGTCCAGTCACGGATATAATCTTCCTGTTCTTTTGCTTTATGTTTAAATGTTGAGACATTTAAAGCTGTTGATTGCGCTATAACGGGGCTATTTCCAGTACCTTGTGATCGCTGAACTTTAATGGTTGGAGAGGCACGTAGTCGAGTGGGTTTAGGAGAGTTAAGTTTAGATCCAAACTCATCTTCCGAAGTAGAAGCATACTCAGGAGGAATCCGTCTCCATCGGGTATTGGCTGTTTATTATTTGTTGTAATATGGAAATAAAATATATATATATTATTAAATATTGTCCAAGAAAAATCATCTAAGTCACACTAATAATAATTTTGAAAATCTCTCCTTATATAAATGCAAGGAAAATATTTATGGATATTCTAGTTGCAGAACTTTACCCAGCTATTATAAAAGAGTCACTAAGTTTATTTGCGAGGCTTACCATTAACTATAGTGCTACAGTTATTTTCTGTATCCCATGTATATGATTCTAAATCCATTCAGCAGATCATATTTATGACGAGATTTATGGTAAGAACTTACCGTTGTTAAATCTCTTTCTGCGAGGTACACTGGGCTCCACAAGGAATAACATCGGGGTGTAGAGTAGGATCTTGATCCGAGGCACCGACCGACTCAAAGCTTTGACTGTTCCCAAGATGCACAGCGCCGCCTCCTCTATAACCCCGCCTCCATGCACAGGAGCTCAGTTTTGTTAACCAGCCCAATGCAGTATCAAGTATCAGAGAAGACAATCGCTCGTAGCCAATTACACCACATACTCACCATAGGAGAGGGTGTCAGCGGCTATGCCACACCAACCCAAGGAAGCTAAGTGAGTCAGGGTGGGCATCTTGTGGAGCCCAGTGTACCTCGCAGAAAGAGATTTAACAACAACGGTAAGTTCTTACCATAAATCTCGTTTTCTGCTGCAGGGAACACTGGGCTCCACAAGGAATAACATCGGGGATGTCCTAAAGCAGTTCCTTATGGGAGGGAACACACTGTAGCCAGCACAAGAACCCCGCTTCCAAAGGAAGCATCCTGGGAGGCGGAAGTATAGAAGGCATAGAACCTTATGAACGTGTTCCCTGAGGACCACGTAGCCTCCTTGCACAATTGTTCAAGGGTCGCACCACGGTGGGCCGCCCAAGAAGATCCAACCGACCGAGTAGAATGCGCTTTGATGGTAGCAGGAGCTGGACGACCAGCCTGTACATAAGCATGTGCAATCACCATTCTAATCCATCTGGCCAGGATCTGCTTGGAAGCAGGCCAGCCACTTTTGTGAAAATCAAACAGTACAAAAAGAGAATCAGATTTCCTAATGGAGGAGGTTCTCTTCACATAGATACGGAGAGACCGTACCACATCCAAAGACCGCTCTTTGGAAGACAACTCAGGAGAATTAAAGGCTGGAACCACAATCTCCTGGTTAAGGTGGAAGGAAGACGCCACCTTCCGGTAAATAACCCGGTCGCGTTCTAAGAACCGCCCGGTCACGGTGAAAAATCAAATGGGGTGACTTACAGGATAAGGCACCCAAGTCCGAGACCCGTCTAGCTGAAGCGAAAGCCAGCAAAAACAAAACCTTAAGGGAGAGGCAATTATGGTCCGCAGACGCAAGAGGTTCAAACGGAGACTCTTGAAAGGCCTCCAGAACCACGGACAGATCCCAAGGGGCCACAGGCGGTACATAAGGAGGCTGAATTCGCAACACGCCCTGGGTGAATGTATGAACATCAGGAAGGGCAGCAATCTTTCTCTGAAACCAAACCGACAAGGCAGAAATGTGAACCTTGAGGGAGGCCAGACGAAGGCCTAAGTCTAGGCCCTGTTGCAGGAAGGCCAACAGTTTGGCCGTGCTAAACTTGAAAATGTCATGATTGTGAGACGCACACCAAGTAAAGTAAGCATTCCAGACCCTATAGTAACTCTGAGCACAAGCCAGCTTACGGGCCTTCAACATAGTTTGAACGACCGCCTCAGAAAAACCCCTGGCCCTCAAGATGGAAGCCTCAAGAGCCATGCCGTCAAAGCCAGACGGGCCAAGTTCTGGTAAACACAAGGGCCCTGAACAAGGAGATCTGGTCGTTGTGGAAGTAGAAGGGAACGATCTAGCAAGAGGCCCTGTAGATCGGAGAACCAGTGCCGTCTGGGCCACGCTGGAGCGATCAGAAGTAGGTTCCTCCTTCTTGCTTGAACTTCCGTATTACTCTGGGCAGTAGTGACACCGGAGGGAACACATACGGCAGCCGAAAGTTCCATGGGATTGACAGAGCATCCACGAACGCTGCTTGAGGATCCCTTGTCCTTGCTCTGAAGACCGGAACCTTGCGATTGTGTCGAGACGCCATCAGGTACACATCTGACACATGCGGACGAGATAGGAAGCATCGAATCCTGTCCTGAAGCTTCAGGACTTTCTCCTGAGACAACAACCACCGTTGGTTGTGAGTGTCCAATAACGCTCCCAGGTGTAACATGCTCCGAGCAGGAATCAGGGAGGATTTCTTCCAGTTGATTAGCCACCCGTGGGCAATCATGAACTGGACTGTCAGATCTAGATGACACAGGAGAAGTTCTGGGGAATTTGCCAGGATCAACAAATCGTCAAACTACGGTAGGATCCTGACCTCTTGACGGCGGAGTGTAGCCGTCATGACCGCCATTACTTTGGTGAAAACTCGGGGAGCCGTAGTCAAACCAAAGAGTAACGCCCGAAATTGGTAATGAAGGTTGCCCACCGCAAACCTCAGGTACTGCTGATGAGACACTGCAATAGGAATATGCAGGTAAGCATCCTGTATGTTCAGGGAGACCATATAGTCCCCAGGCTCCAAGGCCAGAACAATAGAGCGCAGAGTTTTCAAACGAAACTTGGAGACCCGCACATAGGACTTCAGATTGAGAATGGGTCGCGAGGACCCGTTCGGTTTTGGGACTAGAAACAGCGGCATCAGAGGCACCTGTACTACCACTCCTGTGGTGAGGAGGGAATGTACTACCGAATACAGAGTGTTTGCTTTTGCCGGGTCCAGACAAACATTTGTCTGGCAAAATCGATGAGGGGGACGATTCTTGAAGGTTACGGTGTAACCTCGAGTGACGACTTCCCTTACCCAGGCATCGGAATTGGTCTTCTACCATTCCTGGGCAAAACCTAGAAGTCGGACCCCCACCCTTGGTTTCCCCAGAGGGAGGCCCGCCCCGTCATGCGGCAGGCTTGTCAGTTTTGGAAGCTGGCTGACGGGCAGCCCAGGCTCGCTTCGGTCTGGGCTTTGCAGGTCTGGAAGCATGAGTTTGCTTTGGGTACGCCTGACCTTTTGCTTTACCTGGAGGACGAAAGGGCCGAGGGAAAGTACTTTTAGCCTTCTGTGCGGAAAGAGCCGTACTAGGTAGGCAAGCTGTTTTAGGCGTAGCCAGATCAGCCACAATCTTATTGAGGTCTTCTGCAAAGAGAATGTCTCCCTTGAAAGGAAGCACCTCCAGGGTTTTCTTGGAATCCATATCCACCAACTACGATCTCAACCAAAGGATACATCTAGCCAAAACGGAAGTAGTAGCAGCCTTGGTCGCCAGCACCCCGGCATCGGAGGCCATCTCCTTACGGTATAGAGAAGCCGTGGCAACATACGAGAGACATTGTCGAGCATGCTCAGATGCGTTAGAAGGCAGCTCCGCCTATAACTTCCGGGCCCACGCCTCAACAGCTTCAGCAGCCCATGTTGCTGCAATGGTTGGCCTATGCACAGCCCCCCTTAGGGTGTAAATTGCTTTCAAACAACCCTCCACGCGTCTATCCGTCGGTTTCTTCAGAGAGGTGACGGTAGTTACTGGCAGAGCAGAGGAAACTACCATGCGTGCCACATGAGAATCTACAGGCGGAGGAGTTTCACAATTTTTGCATAGCTCCGCAGAGAGAGGATAGCGAGCCAACAGTCTCTTATGTGGTGTGAATTTCGTTCCCGGATTTTCCCATGATTCCTGACGTTTGTGAGCCAGGTGTTGAGAATGAGGTAAAACTTGTTTAATACCCTTATTGCGTTTAAATCTGTCCGGATTTTTAGAGACAGCCGCAGGCTCAGGTCCATCAGAGACCTGAAGAATGAGCCTGATAGCCTCAATCAAATCAGGGACATCCACCATTGACTATCCCTTCCCCATCAGAAGCATCTGAGTCAGTGTCTGTGGGGTCGGTATATGCACCATCCTCCTCAGAGGATGTGTCCGGTATGGCAGTGGATTGTGAGGAGGTAATGGCCCGTTTAGAAGACGTCTTAGTCTTAGGTGGGCGAGAGTGAGACTTAGATTTAGTCAGTGACCGGTTCACAAGCTTTAACTGAGTGGAGATATGATCTGCCCATGGCGGATTTACTGCAGGGACCATAAACTGCTGCATTGGCACAGGTGGTCCCACAGGGGGTGTCAATTTAATTACATGCGTGTTTAACAGCGTGGAAATGGTAACCCAAGGTGGGTCATTTGTTGCCCCCAGTGCTACAGACCCACTGGGGGGTAAGGAACTCCCCAAACCTGAACTCTCTGCTGCCATAATTTCCTCCAAAATGTCTGCAGCATCACCACCACGCAATGTGGGAGAAGCCCCAGCTCCGTTTCCCCGTGTAGCTGACATAATAAGAAGCACAATATCAGGCAACCTGGTACAATTCTTAGCAGCAAAATACCTAGCAAGAACTCCCAGTGTAGTGTGACCTTTCTGTCAGCACAAACCGGTAATCCAGGAGATATACGGTGACTATAAATCACAAAGAAAAATACATAGCAAGTATATCTTGTGAAATACCTAGATCATTTAGAAAACCTGACACACTTAGCCTCTCAGGTTACAGAATATAGGAGTAGGACGATGAGTGAAATACCCGATATGGCAGCCACGCAGCAGCTACATGCACACACACATATATAGTCACAAGCGTACCATACAGAAATTATACACAGGGGTGTATCTTCCTATTGGCCAGGATGGCACTCGCCAGGGGCGCCAGCCGAGGAGGGGCGCCGTCCAGAGGTGCCACCCATGGGCAGTAGGTAGATTCACTTTTAGAGGCAGCAGCTATCCCCCCACCCTTGTGTAGTTCCTCACCAGCAGGGATGCCCAGTAATGATCACAGCATGCAGCAGCGGCTGCTGGGGGGTGTAGTTTATTTAGAGTTTCTTGTCTGTATTGTGGTGCAGTGCTGGACCCTGGTGCCAATTACAGTGGCTGCTGATGCATTCTTTGATCATTAATTGGCATCCCTGCTGTTAAGGAACTACAAGGGGGTGGGTTAATAGCTGCTGCCTCTAAAAGTGAATCTACCTAAAAGTGCTGCCTTTAATAGTAAAATTAACATGGGGCATATGTGTATCTGGCTCTGTGGGGGCATACGTGTATCTGCCAGTGCGGGGGCATACGTGTAACTGGCACTGTGGGGGCATACGTGTATCTGGCACTGTGAGGGCATATGAGTTTCTGGCACTGAGGGTTCATATGTGTATCTGGCACTGTGGGGGCATATGTGTATGTGGCACTATACTCAGAGGTATTATGTGTATCTGGCACTGCACTACTGGGGTCATTATGTGTAACTGGCACTTTACTGGGGGACATTATGTGCATCTGACACTATTCTGGGGACATTATGTGTAAGGAGGACTACTGTGGGTATCGTGTGTAAGGCTGTTAATTGTGTGTGATTATATATTTGTAGTTTGATATAATAATATAAAATTGTGAGGCCATGCCCACTTTCCCAGAAGCATGCACGCCTTTCTATATACATATATATATATATATATATATATATATATATATATATATATATATATATATATAGGAACTCGGCGGCGCGGCACTCGGCTTCACAACAGATGAATGAACACGGACACCTTTTCTTATGTCATAAGAAAAGGTGTCCGTGTTCATTCATCTGTTGTGAAGCCGAGTGCCGCGCCGCCGAGTTCCTGCATCTTTCCCCTTGTGAGGGCACCGGTGATGTTGTATGTCTAAAACTATGGAGTGCCGGACCCCCGAGCAGATATATATATATATATATATATATATATATATATATAGGCACTACTGTATGGCATAATGTGTATAAGGGGTACTACTGTGTAGCATAACGTGAATAATGTACATTACTGTGCTGTGTAATGTGAGTAAGGCACACTACTGTGGTGTCATTTGAATTGGGGTACTATTGAGTGGCCACACCCTTTTTTTGGCACACGTGCCTTCCCTATTTCAAACATGAGGGGGCACCAGTCCTTTACTTTGCCAGGGGCGCTCGGACCCCTAAATACACCCCTGATTATACACCATAAAACTGCACCGGACTAGCAATACAAAGTAATACTCAGTATAGCTATATACGTACACAGTAGATATACCAATACACAGTAGATACTGGATGTATATCACAGGGTGTTTGTATCACACAACCTTGCATGTATGCACTCTTTCTTAACTAACACTGTCCCTTGGCAGGTAGAATACGTAAGTGAGCGCTGCCGAGCAGGCGGCTTTACAGAGGAGGATTTGCCCCAGCAGTCACAGGAACAGCGCAGCTCCGTGTGATGGCGGCTGACAGGGAGTGAGGGAGAGATATGCAGCTCCAGGGCGGGAACATTCACTGAAATGGGGCCCTGGGTCTGGGGAAGGGGCTACAGGATAGGCCTTATCCCCCTGCTGGTTTCTCCACCAGGCGCTGCGGACTTTGATTAAAACTGGGTTTTTATGAGAGACAAACACCCACCTGTGCCCTGTGTCCCGGTGACTAGTGGAGTGGCTGCCCTTTACAGTGTCCACGCCAGCGCGCGCGGCCCGCTTCCACAGCCGCAGTGGATCGCAGTTAACAGCGGGCCAAAGAGACCCCTTACCTCCCCATGTACCTGCGGCCAAACGATTCTTGAGGGCAGCGGCGGGTGTGTGTGACTAACAGAAGGACACCGGAGCCTCCGCTGTAGTTACCCGGCAACCAGGGCGCGGGAGTATACAGCGCCGCTGGGGGAGTGATGGAGCTGCAGCAAAGGATGTCTTATGTGACATGCATAAAAGCTGCAGGCCTTGAAGTCTTCAAAAGTTCTTCTTTTCTTCGGATTGAGCTATAATATGGGCTGCAATGGCAGCCCCCCTGTTGATTGCCTGCATACTGCATGGCACCAACTTACAAACTGAGCTCCTGCGCACGGAGGCGGGGTTATAGAGGAGGTGGCGCTGTGCATCTTGGGATCAGTCAAAGCTTTGAGCCTGTTGGTGCCTTGAATCAAGATCCTACTCTACACCCCGATGTTATTCCTTATGGAGCCCAGTGTACCCCGCAGCAGAAATTTATTTTTCTGAATATCCTATAGAGGTGGTCGTGGAACAGGTGGGAGGGTTATGTGTGTGGGGGTGTATCTGATGTCAAGTTTAACTGTGGAATGAAGTCAGCAGTGATGTGGCAAGATCAAGAGGTTACAAAAAATAGGATTTTAGTACCTACCAGTAAATCCTTTTCTCCTAGTCCGTAGAGGATGCTGGGGACTCCAAAAGGACCATGTGGTATAGACGGGATCCGCAGGAGCTTGGGCACACTGAAAAGACTGACTGGGTGTGAGCTGGCTCCTCCCTCTATGCCCCTCCTCCAGACCTCAGTTATAGGAACTATGCCCAGGAGAGACGGACATTTCGAGGAAAGGATTTTTGTTTAAACCAAGGGCGAGAAAACCTAGCAGCCCACACCACAACATACCATACAACCGGAGTATCAGGAAACCAGATAACAGTATGAATTAACAACAGCAACAAGCTGAATACAACTAATACACAACCCGCATGTAAACAAATTTAACCAGCAATAATACACTGCAAGTAACAGTCCGCACTGGGAAGGGTGCCCAGCATCCTCTACGGACTAGGAGAAAAGGATTTACCTGTAGGTACTAAAATCCTATTTTCTCTTACGTCCTAGAGGATGCTGGGGACTCCAAAAGGACCATGGGGTCTATACCAAAGCTCCAGAATGGGCGGGAGAGTGCGGATGACTCTGCAGCACCGATTGAGCAAACATGAGGTCCTCATCAGCCAGGGTATCAAACTTGTAAAACTTAGCAAAGGTGTTTGAACCCGACCAAGTAGCAGCTCGGCAAAGCTGAAGTGCTGAGACCCCTCGGGCAGCCGCCCAAGACGAGCCCACTTTTCTGGTAGAATGGGCCTTTACTGACTTCGGCAACGGTAGCCCAGCCGAAGAATGAGCTTGCTGAATCGTACTACAAATCCAGCGTGCAATAGTCTGCTTAGAAGCAGGATTTCCAATCTTGTTGGAAGCATACTGGACAAAGAGAGCCTCAGTTTTCCTGGCAAGAGCCGTTCTGGCGACGTAAATCTTCAAAGCTCTTACAACATCAAGAGACTTTGGAACTGCCACAGCATCCATAGCCACAGGTACCACAATCGGTTGGTTAATGGCCCTCATTCCGAGTTGTTCGCTCGCAAGCTGCTTTTAGCAGTATTGCACACGCTAAGCCGCCGCCTACTGGGAGTGAATCTTAGCATATTAAAATTGCGAACGAAAGATTAGCAAAATTGCGAATAGACACTTCTTAGCAGTTTCTGAGTAGCTCCACACTTACTCGGCATCTGAGATCAGTTCAGTGCTTGTCGTTCCTGGTTTGACGTCACAAACACACCCAGCGTTCGCCCAGACACTCCCCCGTTTCTCCAGCCACTCCCGCGTTTTTCCCAGAAACGGTAGCGTTTTTTCGCACACACCCATAAAACGGCCTATTTCCGCCCAGAAACACCCACTTCCTGTCAATCACATTACGATCACCAGAACGATGAAAAAACCTCGTAATGCCGTGAGTAAATTACCTAAGTGCATAGCAAATTTACTTGGCGCAGTCGCACTGCGGACATTGCGCATGCGCATTAGCGACTAATCGCTCCGTTGCGAGAAAAAATACCGAGCGAACAACTCGGAATGACCCCCAATGTGAAAGGAAGAAACCACCTTCGGCAGAAATTGTTGACGAGTCCTCAATTCTGCTCTATCCGAATGGAAGATCAAATATGGACTTTTGTGAGATAAGGCCGCCAACTCTAACACTCGCCTGGCAGACGCCAGAGCCAAAAGCATGACTACCTTCCAAGTGAGAAACTTTAACTCAACCTTACGCAAAGGTTCAAACCAGGGAGACATAAGAAACTGCAAGACCACTTCAAGAACCCACGGCGCCACAGGCGGTACAAATGGAGGATGGACATGCAGCACTCCCTTCACAAAAGTCTGAACCTCTGGAAGGACGGACAATTCCTTTTGAAAGAAAATAGATAAAGCCGAAATCTGCACTTTGATGGAACCCAATTTCAGGCCTGCATCGACGCCTGCCTGCAAAAAATGGAGAAACCGACCCAAGTGAAATTCCTCCGCAGGAGCAGTTTTGGTCTCACACCACAAAACATACTTTCTCCAAATACGGTGATAATGTTTCGCCGTAACTTCTTTCCTCGCCTTAAGGAGAGTGGGGGTGACCTCCCCAGGAATACCTTTTCGAGCTAAAATTTGGCGCTCAACTTCCATGCCGTCAAACGCAGCCGCGGTAAGTCCGGAAATACGCATGGACCCTGCAATAACAGGTCCTCTCTTAGAGGGAGCAGCCAAGGAACTTCCACCAATAATTTCTGAAGATCCAGATACCAGGCCCTGCGCGGACAATCTGGAACTACGAGAATCGCCTCTACCTTTGCTCGTCGTATGATTCCCAGCACCTTTGGAATGAGAGGAAGTGGAGGCAACACATATACCGACTGAAACACCCACAGAGTCACCAGGGCGTCCACTGCACTGGCTTGAGGGTCCCTTGACCTGGAACAATACCTTGGAAGCTTCTTGTTGAGGCGAGACGCCATCATGTCTATCAGAAGAATTCCCCAACGCTCCGTCACTTCTGCAAATACCTCTTGGTGAAGAGCCCACTCTCCCGGATGTCCACTCCCGGGAGGAAGACTGCTGACAGAGCGCTCACGTGCTGTTCCGCCCAGCGAAGGATTCTTGTGGCCTCCACCATAGCCGCCCTGCTTCTTGTTCCGCCTTGACGGTTTACATGCGCCACCGCTGTTATGTTGTCCGACTGGATCAGGACAGGTCGACCCTGAAGAAGGCTCTTTGCTTGTATCAGGCCGTTGTAAATGGCTCTTAACTCGAGGACATTTATGTGGAGACAAGATTCTTGGTTTGACCATTTCCCCTGAAAATTTCTTCCTTGGGTGACTGCGCCCCAGCCTCGGAGACTTGCATCTGTTGTCAGTGGGACCCAGTCCTGGATTCCGAAACGGCGCCCTCCTAGAAGGTGAGAGCTTTGTAGCCACCACAGGAGAGAAATCCTGGCCCTGGTAGATAGACTTATTTTCCGGTACATGTGCAGGTGAGACCCGGACCATTAGCTCAGCAGATCCCACTGAAACACCCGGGCATGAAACCTGCCAAACGGAATGGCTTCGTACGCCGCAACCATTTTCCCCGGAACCCGAGTACACTGATGAATCGACACACTTGTCGGCCTCAGAAGCTCCCTGACCATTGTCTGTAGTTCCAGAGCTTTGTCTTCCGGAAGAAACACTCTCTGTAACTCCGTATCTAGAATCATGCCCAGAAAGGGCAGCCGAGTGGTCGGAATCAACTGAGACTTTGGTAAATTAAGAACCCAAACGTGTTGTCGCAGAACAGACAGAGACAATTCTACATTTCTTAACAATTTTTTCTTGGACCTCGCCTTCATCAGGAGATCGTCTAAGTACGGGATAATTGTAACCCCTTGCTTGCGAAGGAGAACCATCATTTCCGCCATGACTTTGGTGAAAATCCTCGGGGCAGTGGAAAGCCCAAACGGCAACATCTGAAATTGGTAATGACAATCCTGCAGCGCAAACCTGAGAAAAGCTTGATTCGGAGGATATATCGGGACGTGTAAGTAGGCATCCTTTATATCGACTGACGCCATAAAATCCCCCCCTTCTAGGCTGGAAATCACAGCTCGAAGAGATTCCATCTTGAACTTGAAAACTTTCAAGTAAGGCTTGAGGGATTTTAGGTTCGGAATAGGTCTGACCGAACCGTCCGGCTTCGGTATAACAAAGAGGATCGAGTAGAACCCCTCCCCCCATTGGGACGGGGGAACGGGAACAATGACCCTCTGTTGACACAACTTTTGTATTGCTGCCTTCATGACCTCCCTGTCCGGAAGAGACATTGGCAAGGTCGAAATGAAAAAGCGCTGAGGGGGCATCTCCTGAAACTCCAGCCTGTATCCCTGAGACACTATTTCTAGGACCCAAGGATCCAGGCCTGATTGAACCCAGACCTGACTGAAGATAAGCAGATGGCCCCCCACCGGTGCGGACTCCCCCAGGGGTGCCCCAGCGTCATGCGGTGGACTTGGTAGAGGCGGGGGAGGACTTTTGGTCCTGCGCGCCTGATACTGCAGGCGACTTTCTTCCCCATCCTCTACCCTTTGAAGCGAGGAAGGACGAGCCTTTTCCTCGCTTGTATTTATTTGGACGAAAGGACTGCATCTGCTGATGGGGTGCCTTTTTCTGCTGTGTGGGAACATAAGGAAGAGAAGATGACATACCCGCAGTCGCGGTAGACACCATGTCAGTCAAGCCGTCAACAAACAAGACACTACCTTTGAAGGGGAGAGCTTCCATAGCTTTCTTGGAGTCGGCATCAGCATTCCATTGATTAATCCACAGCGCCCTCCTGGCCGAGATCGCCATGGCATTGGCTCTTGATCCCAAGAGACCAACATCCCTCGCAGCATCCTTCAGGTAATCTGCAGCGTCCTTGATATAACCAAGAGTCAAAAGAACATCTTTATCAAGGGTATCCATATCAGAAGCTAAATTATCAGCCCATTTAGCAATAGCACTACTCACCCACACCGACGCTACAGCAGGTCTGAGCAATGCACCCGTATTAGCGAAAATGGCCTTCAGAGACGTCTCCAGCTTGCGATCCGCCGGATCCTTGAGAGCTGCCGTGTCAGGGGACGGAAGCGCCACCTTCTTAGACAAACGGGATAGAGCCTTGTCGACATTCGGAGACGACTCCCATTTTTCCCTGTCATCAGAGGGGAAAGGATATGCCATGAAAATTCTCTTGGGAATCTGCCACCTCTTGTCCGGCGACTCCCAAGGCTTTTCACAAAGAGTATTCATTTCATGAGAGGAAGGAAACTTCACCTCAGGTTTTTTCCCTTTAAACAAACAAATCCTTGTTTCCTGCACCGCAGGTTCGTCAGAGATACGTAAAACATCTTTAATAGCCACAATCATGTACTGAATACTCTTAACTAGCCTTGGGTGTAAAGTAGCCTCAGTGAAGTCGACATCGGAATCAGAAACTAACGCTTTTGCGACCCTGACGGGTCCTGCACCTGAGACAAAGCATCCTCCATGGATTTCCTCCACACTTGTGTCTGAGACTCCGATTTACCAATCTCTTAGACCATGAGGCCACATTTGTATTAAGTGCACTTAACATCGTAAGCAAATCAGGTGTCGGCTGTGCCGACAGAGCCATCTCCAGACCCGTATCTGCGCCCCCCAGCAATCTCCTCCGGGGAGTAACACTCAGCTTCAGACATGCCGACACGTAGTACCGACACACACACACTGCCTCAGCTAGGGGACAGACCCACAAGAAAGCCCGGATAGAGAAAACACAGAGGGGTTATGCCAGCTCACACCCCAGCACCCATATATCCCACCAAACAATATATGTGGAAAAGCGCTGTTGTTAATTACAATATATGCACCAAATATCTGTGCCCCCCCCCCCAATTTGCTCCCTCTTACTTGAATGGAGCTTGGAGGTCCCGGGCCAGCGTCTCATGCAGCGGCTGTGGATGAGAGAAAATGGCGCTGGTGAGCTCTGCGGCTAAGCCCCGCCCCTTCCCGGCGCGCTTCAGTCCCGCAAAAATTTAAACTTGAAATGCTGGCGGGGGCACCGAAACGCCTTCTGCCAGCCCTTAAAAGGCCAGTAACATGCTGCCCAGGGCGCCCCCCCCCCCCCCAGCACCCGCAAGTGCCGTTGGTGAAGTGTGTGGCAGCATGGAGCGCTGCGCTGCTACCTCGTTACTGAAGTCTTCTGCCGTCTGATGTCTTCAGATCTTCACATACTCACCCGGCTTCTTTCTTCTGGCTTCTGTGAGGGGGGTGACGGCGCGACTCCGGGAACAAGCAGCTAGGCGAACCAAGTGATCGAACCCTCTGGAGCTAATGGTGTCCAGTAGCCTAAGAAACAGAGCCCTTAACTAAGTAGAAGTAGGTCTGACCTCTCCCCTCAGTCCCTCGATGCAGGGAGCCTGTAGCCAGCACCTTAAGTAAATAACCTGGGCGAGTTCTAAGAACTGCCCGGTAACGATTAAATATTAGGAAGGGTGGACGACAGGACAATGTGCCCAAGTCTGACACCCTTTATTCAGAGGCAATAGCCAGTAAAAACAAGACTTTGGCCGTGAGCCATTTAAGGTCCAACGTCTCAAGAGGTTCAAATGGAGACTCATGCAGGGCATTCAGAACAGGCAGATCCCATGGAATCACAGGAATGACATAGAGAGGCTGAATCAGTAAGACACCCTGAGTGAATATATGAACATCAGGTATAGATGCAATTGTTCTCTGAAACCATACCGACAAGGCAGATATGTGAACCTTGAAGGAGGCCAGCCGAAGGCCTAACTCCAGGCCTCTCTGCAGAAAAGGCAGAATTCTGGAAGTTCTGAATCTGTATGCATCCTAATTCTTATCTGTACACCAGGTGAAGTAAGAATTCCAGACCCTGTAATAAATCCAAGCAGATGCCGGTTTGCGGGCTTTTAACATCGTTTGATAGTAGTAGGATGTAGGATCATAGTAGGATGACCGCCTCAGAGAATCCTTTGGCTCTCAGGAGTGATGCATCAAGAGCCACGCCGTCAAAGCCAGCCTGGCTATGTCCGGATAAAGACAAGGGCCCTGTACAAGGTGATCTGGGGGCTGAGGAAGTAGAAGAGGACGCTCTGTTGATAGACCCTGCAGATCTGAGAACCACTGCTGTCTGGACCACGCTGGAGCGACTAGAAGTAGAAATCTTCCTTCTTGTTTGAACTTCCACAGGACCCTGGGCAGGAGTGACACTGGAGGGAACTCATAGGGCAGCCGAAAGTTCCATGGAATTGCCAGTGCGTCCACGAATGCTGGTTTAGGATCCCTGGTCCGTAATCCGAAGACCGGAACCTTGTGATTGTGCTGAGACGCCATTAGGTCTACGTCTGGTAGGCTCCACTTGTCCACTAGGAGTTGAAAGACTTCTGGATGAAGACCGCACTCTCCGGAATGCACATCTTGGCGACTGAGGAAGTCCGCTTCCCAGTTTAGGACGCCCGGAATGAACACTGCTGAAATTGCTGGCAGATGGCGTTCCGTCCAGTGAAGGATTTTTGACACTTCCATCATAGCCATGTGCCTTCGAGTGCCGCCTTGATGGTTTATGTATGCCACCGTGGTGGCACTGTCTGACTGTACTTGAACCGGCCTGTTCTGTACTAGAGGCAGGGCGAGAGTCAATGCATTGAAGACGGCCCCTAACTCCAGAATGTTTATTGGGAGAAGTGACTCCTCCTTGGTCCATCGACCCTGAAAAGAGTGTTGATCCAACACCGCACCCCATCCCCTCAGACTGGCGTCCGTTGTCAGCTGGACCCAGAAGGGATGGCCCCTGCTCAATTACTGGTCCTGTAGCCACCAGGTCAGCGACATATGAACCTCTGTAGTGAAAGTGATCATGTGAGATCTTATCCGATGAGGTAGGCTGTCCCACTTGGAAAGGATTAACTTCTGCAGAGGGCGAGAATAAAATTGAGCGTACTCTACCATGCCGAATGCCGACACCATCAGGCCAAGTACTTGCATCGCAGAGTGTATCGACACTCTGGGGCGATAAAGGAAGCATCTTATCCTGTCTTGAAGGCTCAGGACTCTTTCTGGAGACAGACTCTGTGTGTCCAGGAGTGCCCCCAGGTGCACCATGCTCTGAGCTGGGACCAGCGAGGATTTCTTCCTATTGATGAGCCACCCGTGGGCTTGTAAGAAGCTTACCCTCAGGTGCAGATGACTGAGGAGGACATTGTGGGAGTTTGCCAGAATCAGCTAGTCGTCCAGATACAGTAGGATCCGGACTCCCTGGCGACGGAGATGGGCAGTCATTACAGCCATGACCTTGGTGAAGTTCTGAGGAGCCGCAGCCAGTCCAAATGGCAGAGCCTGGAACTGATAGTGACGGTTGCCAATAGCAAACCGCAGATACTGCTGATGCAACATGGCAATAGGTATATGCAGGTGCGCATCCTGTATATCCAGGGATACCATATAGTCTCCGGGTTCCATAGCCAGTATAATTGAGCGCAGTGTTTCCATACGAAACTTGGACACTCTCACAAACTTGTTCAGAGATTTGAGGTTGAGTATAGGCCGGAAAGACCCATTGGGATGCGGAACTAGAAACAGAGTCGAGTAGTAACCTCTGTCTCTCTGGGCCAGAGGAACCGGCACTACCACTCCTGTATTCAGGAGAGAACTCACAACCTTTTGCAAAGCTTGCGCCTTTAACGGATCCGAAGGGATAACCGTGGTGCAAAACTGGCGGGTGGGACGTCTCTTGAAGGAGACAGCGTACCCGTGAGAGACAACTTCTCGCACCCATGTGTCTGAAGTGGTTATTAACCAGACCTGGGTGAACTGCAGAAGTCGGCCTCCCACCCTGGGAATGAAAAGTGGTACCTTTAGCCTTCTATGCAGAAGGATTAGTATTTGGGAGAAAGGCAGTCTTAGCAGCTGCTAATTCAGACACAATTTTATTTCGGTCTTCCCCAAACAAAATGTCCCCCTTAAAGGGGAGTACCTCCAAGGTCCTGTCCGTTTCCTTTCTATAGAGGATAGTCCCCAGTCTGGACCCCTCACGGAAAACGGTTACGTCCAGAAAATTAATGGACTCCTTGCTGGAATGTCCAGTGAATCGTACAGTTAATTCTAAAGAATTCAGTTCATTCAACATTAAACAAAATTCCCCCTCAGTGCCATTCCATAACATAAAAATGACATCGATATACCTCTTATATTAGGTGATCATCGCACCGTATATCGGAATGATATTATTCGGCTCATAATCGTGCATAAAAATGCCAGCATAAGCCGGAGCCACATTAGAGCCCATGGCGGTCCCCGAACGTTGAATGTAATAATCATCTGATACATAAAATAATTTGTTCAATAAGATCAATTCAAGCAGCTCAAGGATACATTCACTTGGGGGCTACGCCTACCTGACTGTCTCCAACGCTTCCTAACTGCATTGATAACCGTTGTATGAGGTATAATTGTATACAATGAGGAAACATCTAATTTCATGAGAAGTATATCACCCGATACCTCCCCCAAATCCATGATCTTAGACAAAAAAAAATCACTTGTGTCCTTTAAGTAACTGGGAATCAAGGGAATCAGATCCTGCAGGAAACTATCTACAAATAAAGCCAAAGGTTGCAACAAGGAACCCCTGGCAGAGATAATAGGTCAGCCAGGGGGGTCCACCAAAGACTTGTGGACCTTAGGCAGAGTATAAATCAGCGGGCAGACTGGATTATCAACTTTTAAGAACAGCGCTACCTGTTCTGTCAGCCAACCACTGCCCACAGCTGAATCAATCACATAATCCACTTTATTTTTAATCTCCAACATGGGATTCACCAGACACTTGCTATAAGTTGTAAAACCCGCCAATTGGCGTAGAATCTCCTTGTCATAATCAACCACGTTTTGTATGACAATTGCCCCGCCTTTACCCGCGGGGCGGATTACTATCTTGTCATTTTCACGCAAAGATTTAAGTGCCTGTCTCTGGTCTGATGTCAAATTACCATAAGAGCATTTCCTACCGACAGGCATACAATCCTGTTCTGTCATCCGCAGAAATGTGCGTATACTTGCATTCTTAGTCTGCGGATCAAATATTCCTGGTTTAACAAATACAGAGGGTCTATCTTGATCAAATGTCTCACCTTTATTTTTGTCCATATTGTCTAGGATAGATTGTCATTCTCCAATGTCACTCCGGCTCCAAATACCCTAATTACATTGATGAGGTTATACTCAAGTATATGTTTATTAAAGTACTGCTTGATATACTATTAGGATCTACCATCGGGTGTATGTATCAGGGATTGTCATTTGTTGCCTGATCTCTATTTTGTTAGTAAACTCTAGTTCTGCTGTTACTACACGGAACGTCACTTTCGGTCACGGAGGATGCGTTCCAAACTGCACGGAAGTAACGAATGCATTCCACGGAACGCGGAAGTCACGATGTGATCGGTAACTGTTTGTTATGGTACGGTGCAGTAAGTGGCCATGCGGCAGCACTGACACCCTGTGCGCTCTCCCCGTGGCAGGCGAGTATACTAAATAGTTGTGGATTATGTTTGGAAGTTATCCTGTGAATGTTGACTTTATGATGATGTGTTTATTTGTAAACATATGTAACATAGAAACATAGAATTTGTCGGCAGATAAGAACCACTTGGCCCATCTAGTCTGCCCCTTATTTTTTTTATTTTTTATTTTATATTATTTTTTTATCACTAACCTTATTTGATCCTTATTTCTTTGTAAGGATATCCTTATGTCTATCCCATGCATGTTTAAATTGCTCTACTGTCTTAGCATCTACCACCTCTGATGGGAGGCTATTCCACTTGTCCACTACCCTTTCTGTGAAATAATTTTTCCGCAAATTTCCCCTGAACCTCCCCCCCTCCAGTCTCAGTGCATGTCCTCGTGTCCTATTGCTTCTCTTCATTTGGAGAATGTTTCCCTCCTGGACTTTGTTAAAACCCTTCATATATTTGAAAGTTTCTATCATGTCCCCCCTTTCCCTTCTCTGCTCCAAACTATACATATTGAGATTTCTTAGTCTTTCTGGGTATGTTTTTTGATGTAGGCCATGCACCATTTTAGTTGCCCTCCTTTGTACAGTTTCTAATGTATTAATATCCTTTTGAAGATATGGCCTCCAGAACTGAATACAGTATTCTAGATGAGGCCGTACTAATGACCTATACAGTGGCATTATTACTTCTTTCTTTCTGCTGCTGATTCCTCTCCCAATGCAGCCAAGCATCTGACTAGCCTTCCTCATTGCCTTGTTACATTGCTTACCTGCTTTTAAGTCATCTGAAATAGTGACTCCTAGATCCCTTTCCTCCTCAGTAGTTTCCAGTATAGTGCCATTAATACTGTATTTAGCTTTAGGATTTTTGAGACCCAAGTGCATGATTTTGCATTTTTTGGCATTAAACTGTAATTGCCAGACTCTTGACCATTCCTCTAGTCTACCTAGATCCTCAATCATTTGTTTTACCCCACCTGGTGTGTCTACCCTGTTGCATACCTTTGTGTCATCTGCAAAAAGGCATACTTTCCCTTTAATGCCATTTGCAATGTCACCAATAAAGATATTAAAAAGCACTGGTCCAAGTACAGATCCCTGGGGTACTCCACTGGTAACATTTCCCTCCTGTGAATGCACTCCATTTACCACAACTCTCTGTTTTCTATCCTTCAACCAAGATCTTATCCATTCAATAATCCTAATATCCAATCCCAAACTTTCAAGTTTATTTAGCAGTCTGCGATGTGGAACTGTGTCAAAAGCCTTACTAAAGTCTAGATAAGCTATATCCATGGCTCCACCTTTATCCATCACTTTAGTCACACAATCAAAAAAGTCAATAAGATTTGTTTGACATGATCTCCCCCCAGTGAATCCATGCTGTTTGGGATCCAGTAAATTGCCGGATTTGAGATAATCTACAACTCTTTCTTTTAAGAGTGTTTCCATCAATTTCCCTACTACTGATGTAAGACTCACTGGTCTGTAGTTGTTTGCCTCTTCCTTGCTTCCACTTTTGTGCAGTGGGACTACGTTTGCTCTTTTCCAGTCCCCTGGAATTTCTCATGTAGCTAATGACTGGTTGAATAATTCTGTCAATGGTGCTACCAGCACCTCTTTAAGTTCTTTTAATATCCTTGGATGTATCCCATCTGGCCCCATAGATTTGTCCACTTTCAGCTTTGAGAGTTCTGTTAGGACCTTCTCCTCTGTAAATGTACTTGTTTCATTTTCCTGAATATCCCTGCAACTTAACTGTGGCCCCTTCCCCTCTCTTTCAGTAGTAAATACTGAGCAAAAATAATCATTAAGATGATCTGCTATTAAATTGTCTCCTTCAACAAGACTCCCAGTGTCCGTCTTTAGTTTTATAATTCCGCCTTTTGTTTTTCTCTTTTCGCTTATATACCTAAAAAAAGTTTTGCCTCCTTTACCCACTGACTGGGCCATTTTCTCCTCAGCTTGTGCCTTTGCACATCTGATTACCTTCTTTGTCTCCTTCTGTCTAACAAGATATATCTTTTTGTCTTCATTATTTTGTGTCTGCTTATATTTCCTAAAAGCCATCTTTTTTGCTCTCACAATATTTGCTACTTCTTTTGCAAACCACACTGGCTTCCTTTTCCTTGTGTTTTTCCTAACAGTTTTGATACAAAGGTCTGTTGCCTTCAATATTGCACATTTGAATGTTTCCCACCTCTCCTGCACTGTTTCCAAGTTCCTCCACTCTGCCAAAGAATCGCTTACACATTTTCCCATCCCTACAAAATCAGCCTTCCTAAAATCCAACACCTTTGTTTTTGTATGGGACGAGTCAGTCTCTGTCTTAATGCTGAACCATACTGCTTGATGATCACTGGATCCCTGTGACATCATTATGACGTGAATGGTGTCATGTTTTGGCACCTTCTTTGAGCTTTTTTTGGGGGTTATATAAGGAGCCTGGGAGGCATTGGCCAGTTATACTGCTTGACCTTGGGAATTGGGATGAGATAGCTGCAGCTTATATATATTTCTCCTGATGACGGTCAGTTTATGACCGAAAAGGTTTGAGCAATGGATTCCTCTAAGCTGAACTTAAGCTGAGTATATGTTATCTGAACAATACATTTTCTATGAATTAATTCTGGTGAGTGCTCCATTTTCTGGCTCTAAATTTGGATGCTCGTTTGAGTCTCTTTGGTGACACCCCAGAAGATGGACATGATTTATGACAGTGCGGCCTTAGTATATATATTATATATATATATATATAAATAACACAGCACAGTCCTAGATCAGAGGTATATATCAGAATACTCGTACAATATATTCTGCAATAGGTACACTTTTTCTTAACTAACGCTGTCTGTATAAACACATGTAGAATACTCAAGTGTTTGTAAAGTCACAGTGCTGCATACAGGCGGCGTTATGAGGGAGACCTTGCCCTGTAGTCCCAGAGACTAGCCGCAACTATGCTTATAAGATAGCACCCAGCGTCTCAGTCAGGGAGTGAGGGAGAGTGTGAAGCAGCTCCAGGGCGGGAAAATCTGCAGTAGATGTCGCCCTGGGCCGGGGAGAGGCTACAGGTCAAGCACCAGCTCCCTTATGCAGAACTTCCACCCCAAATACTAGCGAGCCTTATTAAATGGGGAGTTAGTACACCCGACCTGTGCTCTAGTACTCTGGTGGTCTAGTGGGGTCCCTGCTCGGTGACAGTGTCCACGGCAGCACCGCGACCCGTCTCCCTAGGTCGTGGCTGGAACGCGATTGAATGACAGGTCCCGCCTGGGGGACCCTCTTACCTCCTCCCCGTAGCAGCCACGCGAACTAGGACCTAAAGACGGAGCGTCTCCGCCGCAAGTACCCGGCAACAGGCCGTGGGAGTATGCGACACCGCTTGGGAGGTGATGGAACTGAAGCTGAATTGTCACCATGACATACAGCGCTGACAGCCCAGTTTTGAATACATTTTCTGTAGGCAAAAGACTTTTTCAGGGCTGCCCAGTGCAGCCCACCTGTTAAGTGACCTGCTGCTGCAGACAACAACTGAAACTGAGCTCACATTGCCTGGAGGTGGGGTTATAGAGGAGGCCCCAATTCATCCTGGGACAGCCTAAAGCTTTAGCCTGTTGGTGCCTCTGGATCAAGATCCACTCTACATCCCAATGTTTCCCTGTGGAAACCAATGTAACCTGCTGCAGAAAAGTCGATTTTGGTCGATGTTTGATCAATTTTGTGTTTAAGGGTCTAAATCACACATTTACCAACAGATGATTTTTGACATAGTTTTAAAAAAACATGTCAAAAATCAACTGTTAGTAAATGTGTGATTAAGACCCGGAAACACAAAAATGGATAAAAAAAATAATAATCGACCCAACATCGTCCAAAAGTCAATCATCACTACATATATCCCCTAGTGCCTATACTGCCACTGAGATGCTCGTGTAGCTCGCTGTATTTTCCTTTAAAATGTGTCTTATTCACATTGCTGATGCTTCGAAACACTACTCACAGACATATTCAATTAGTGTCAGATCCTCTCAGACACTTCACTTTTCAATTTGCGGGCATTTCAAGACAGGTTTCTGCCCGTTTCCGACAATGCTAATCCGACTTTCTTTTAAGTCGAATTGGCATTGTTGAAAGCGGGCTATAAACCTGTTAGAAATGCCCGCAAATCCGACAAAATACGTGGATCGATGGCTAATCCGAAGAACCATGTGGTTTACGACAAGTTGGAAAAACGGCAACAGACTTGAATAGGTTGAATCTAAAAGTCGCAAAATGCAGTTTTTCCGACTTGTCGGAATAAGTGAATACACCCCTCAGTGTACAAGAGATGCTGAGCTGCGACTTTAACCGCATCAAACAAAGTTGGAGATGAAGCACAATGGAATTTGGCGTGAGAAAAGCCTGCGGCTGCTGCATAATACAGATTCATTCACACACAGATGTGCAAATGTTGAACATGAAATTGATCAGTGCCTGGAGTTTGCCAAAATGCACCTGAAGGACTTTCAGACCATGAGAAACAAAATTCTCTGGTCTGATGAGACAAAAACTGAATTGTTTGGTGTGAATGCCAGGCGTCATTGTTTGGAGGAAACCAGGCACCGCTCAACACCAGGCCAATACCATCCCTACAATGAAGCATGGTGGTGGCAGCATCATGCTGTGGGAATGTTTTTAAGCGGCAGGAACTGGGAGACTAGTCAGGATAGAGGGAAAAATGAATGCAGCAATGTACAGAGACATCCTGGATGAAAACCGGCTCCAGAGCGCTCTTGGCCTCAGACTGGGGTGACGGTTCATCTTTCAGAAGGACAACGACTCTAAGCACACAGTCAAGGTATCAAAGGAGTGGCTTCAGGACAACTCTGTGAATGTCCGTGAGTGGCCCAGCCAGAGCCCAGACTTGAATCCAATTGAACATCTCTGGGGAGATCTGAAAATGGCTGTGCACCGATGCTTCCCATCCAACCTGATGGCGCTTGAGGTGCTGCAAAGAGGAATGGGGAAAACTGCCCAAAGATAAGTGTGCCAAGCTTGTGACATCATATTCAAAAAGACTTGAGGCTGTAATTGCTGCCAAAGGTGCATCAACAAAGTATTGAGCAAAGGCTGTGAATACTTATGTACATGTAATTTCTTGTTTTTTATTTTTAATAAATTTGCACAAAAAAACTTTTTTCATGTGGTCATTATAGGGTATTTTGTGTAGAATTTTGAGGAAAAAATGAATTTGTTACATTTTGGAATAAGGCTATAACATAACAAAATGTGGAAAACGGTGAAGCGCTGTGAATACTTTCCGGATGCACTGTATTTATACACAATATTGTTGAAATGTTACTATTAACAATCTGTGTCATACTCATTTAAAATTTCAAGACAAATACAATCTAGCTATAGTTTAATATCCTTATGTAAGTTAGTAGGTCATACAGTCTTCTCTTTTGCCACTTAAACACCACTGGGCTGATGTAGACCTGCATACACCTGACAATTAAGAGTCTCTACTACTGGAGATGTAATATGGCAGAGGGAAGGGGTGGTTTAGCATAGTACAGTAAGGGCGTGATTATGCGTGATTGGCTCATACATACCAGCAGAAAGGAAGTATATCTTTTGCATCTGCTACAGGTGATATGTGGTCATAAACTAAACACATCTGTTAATGATGCAGAGAAAGAAGCATTTTGTGATGAGATCGGCTCTGCGTATGGGTGGAATTATTTTGGTTTTCCCTGCTCTATTATTATTTCTTTTTTTACAGTAATTTACAGGCATTTTCCTGACAACTCTGCATCAGCCTCTGATGCAGCAGAGTCCATACTATCAGCTAGCTCTTTGCAGTCAGGCAAGAGAAACAAATCTTGACTCCCAGAGGGAATTAGGTAGCTACACAAGTTCCTGATCCAGAGGTACTCAGAGACTTAAAATAACAGAAATCAGATTTCCACACGACTGTCAGTAAAAGAAACCACTGACAGCAGCTGAAAGGGGAATAACCTTTACTTTGGATAATCTGACTAAAAAAATGTCAGAATTATTGGGTAATAATAAAAGAGATTAAAGCATTTCCAGTCAATTAAAACGGATATGAAGGCATATACAAAGGAAATGCTTTATAGTACGAGTGTAATAAATTGTATTGGCGACTAGAGACCACTGAGAGCGACAAAGATAAAAATTATCCTTCACTATAGTGCAGTTTAGAACATACCATATGACCAGTAAAGTGACATAGGGCTTAATTCAGACTGGATCGCTGCAGAGGCGGTCATGGGGCGGGCCAGACCGTGTTGTCTGCGGTCCAGACAACGCAGGCATGTCCGGACCGTTGCAGGCGCGGGATGGGGTGGCTGCGTGACGTCACATGCAGCCGCTGAAACCCGGGACGCGGCGGGTAGCGCCTGCCAGAACAGCTAGGCTGCGCGATGCTTTTGCACCTTTGCCAGAGGGTGGGGGGCAGAACCAGACATGCGGGGCGGACTAGCCCTGTGCTGGGCGTACTCCCCGAATGTCTGAGAAACTGAACGTAGATGTGCTAACTTTAGGACATCTACGATCAGATCTAAATTACCCCCTAGATAAAAAATATAATACATGAGTACTTGTCTTGTATAAACAGCTGTGAAATTTTGTCACACTCTGACATCAAAATTTATCGTACATAATCATAAGAATTTACTCACCGGTAATTCTATTTCTCGTAGTCCGTAGTGGATGCCGTAAGGACCATGGGGAATAGCGGGCTCCGAAGGAGACTGGGCACATCTAAGAAAGAATTAGGACTACCTGGTGTGCACTGGCTCCTCCCTCTATGCCCCTCCTCCAGACCTCAGTTAGGAAACTGTGCCCGGAAGAGCTGACACAATAAGGAAAGGATTTGGAATCCCGGGTAAGACTCATACCAGCCACACCAATCACACCGTACAACTCGTGATACTATACCCAGTTAACAGTATGAATAACAACTGAGCCTCTCAACAGATGGCTCCAAACAATAACCCTTTAGTTAAGCAATAACTATATACTAGCATTGCAGACAATCTGCACTTGGGATGGGCGCCCAGCATCCACTACGGACTACGAGAAATAGAATTACCGGTGAGTAAATTCTTATTTTCTCTGACGTCCTAGTGGATGCTGGGAACTCCGTAAGGACCATGGGGATTATACCAAAGCTCCCAAACGGGCGGGAGAGCGCGGATGACTCTGCAGCATCGAATGAGCAAACTCAAGGTCCTCCTCAGCCAGGGTATCAAACTTGTAAAATTTTGCAAATGTGTTTGAACCCGACCAAGTAGCAGCTCGGCAAAGTTACAAAGCCGAGACCCCTCGGGCAGCCGCCCAAGAAGAGCCCACCTTCCTCGTGGAATGGGTTTTTACAGATTTAGGATGCGACAGTCCAGCCGCAGAATGTGCAAGTTGAATTGTGCTACAGATCCAGCGAGCAATGGTCTGCTTTTAAGCAGGAACACCCAGCTTGTTGGGTGCATACAGGATAAATAGCGAGTCAGTCTTCCTGACTCAAGCCGTCCTGGAAACATAGATTTTCAGGGCCCTGACTACATCTAGCAACTTGGAATCCTCCAAGTCCCGAGTAGCCGCAGGCACCACAATAGGTTGGTTCAAATGAAACGCTGATACCACCTTAGGAAGAAATTGGGGACGAGTCCTCAATTCCGCCCTATCCATATGGAAAATCAGATAAGGGCTTTTACAAGACAAAGCCGCCAATTCTGACACACGCCTGGCCGAAGCCAAGGCCAACAGCATGACCACTTTCCACGTGAGATATTTTAACTCCATGGTTTTAAGTGGCTCAAACCAATGCGACTTTAGGAAATCCAACACCACGTTGAGATCCCAAGGTGCCACTGGAGGCACAAAAGGGGGCTGAATATGCAACCCCTGACTGTAGGAAGTGCAGAAAGCGACCCAGCTGAAATTCCTCCGTTGGGGCCTTCCTGGCCTCACAACAAGCAGCATATTTCCGCCATATGCTGTGATAATGTTTTGCGGTCACATCTTTCCTAGCTTTAATCAGCGTAGGAATGACTTCCTCCGGAATGCCCTTTTCTTTTAGGATCCGGCGTTCAACCGCCATGCCGTCAAACGCAGCCGCGGTAAGTCTTGGAACAGACATGGCCCCTGCTGGAGCAGGTCCTGACTGAGCGGCAGAGGCCATGGGTCCTCTGAGATCATTTCTTGAAGTTCTGGGTACCAAGCTCTTCTTGGCCAATCCGGAACCACGAGTATAGTTCTTACTCCTCTCCTTCTTATTATTCTCAGTACCTTGGGTATGAGAGGCAGAGGAGGGAACACATAAACCGACTGGTACACCCACGGTGTCACCAGAGCGTCCACAGCTATCGCCTGAGGGTCCCTTGACCTGGCGCAATATCTTTTTAGCTTTTTGTTGAGGCGGGACGCCATCATGTCCACCTGTGGCCTTTCCCAACGGTGTACAATCATTTGGAAGACTTCTGGACGAAGTCCCCACTCTCCCGGGTGGAGGTCGTGTCTGCTGAGGAAGTCTGCTTCCCAGTTGTCCACACCCGGAATGAACACTGCTGACAGTGCTAACACATGATTTTCTGCCCATCGGAGAATCCTTGTGGCTTCTGCCATCGCCATCCTGCTTCTTGTGCTGCCCTGTCGGTTTACATGGGCGACCGCCGTGATGTTGTCTGACTGGATCAGCACCGGCTGGTGTTGAAGCAGGGGTCTTGCCTGACTTAGGACATTGTAGTTCCAGAATATTTATGTGCAGGGAAGTCTACTGACTCGACCATAGTCCTTGGAAGGTTCTTCCCTGTGTGACTGCCCCCCAGCCTCGAAGGCTGGCATCCGTGGTCACCAGGACCCAGTCCTGTATGCCGAATCTGCGGCCCTCTAGAAGATGAGCACTCTGCAGCCACCACAACAGCGACACCCTGGCCCTTGGACACAGGGTTATCAGCCGAAGCATCTGAAGATGCGATCCGGACCACTTGTCCAACAGATCCCACTGAAAATCCTTGCATGGAACCTGCCGAATGGAATTTCTTCGTAAGAAGCTACCATCTTTTCCAGGACTCGCGTGCAGTGATGCACCGACACCTGTTTTGGTTTTAGGAGGTCAACTCCTTGGCCTTCTCCTCCGGGAGATACACTTTTTTCTGTTCTGTGTCCAGAACCATACCCAGGAACAGTAGACGCGTCGTAGGAACCAGCTGCGACTTTGGAATATTCAGAATCCAGCCGTGCTGTTGTAGCACTTCCGACCAACAACTGCTCCCTGGACCTCGCCTTTATAAGGAGATCGTCCAAGTACGGGATAATTATAACTCCCTTTCTTCGAAGGAGTATCATCATTTCGGCCATTACCTTGGTAAATACCCTCGGTGCCGTGGACAGACCAAACGGCAACGTCTGGTATTGGTAATGACAGCCCTGTACCACAAATCTGAGGTACTCCTGGTGAGGAGGGTAAATGGGGACATGCAGGTAAGCATCCTTGATGTCCAGTCATACCATGTAATCCCCTTCGCCCAGGCTTGCAATAACCGCCCTGAGCGATTCCATTTTGAACTAGAACTTTCTGATATAAGTGTTCAAGGATTTCAAATTTAAAATGGGTCTCACCGAACCGTCCGGTTTCGGTACCACAAACATTGTGGAATAGTAACCCTGGCCTTGTTGAAAGAGGGGTACCTTGATTATCACCTGCTGGAAGTACAGCTTGTGAATCGCCTCCAGCACTACCTCCCTGTCTGGGGGAGTCGTTGGTAAGGCTGATTTGAGGAAACGGTGAGGGGGAGTCGCCTCGAACTCCAGCTTGCACCCCTGAGATACCACTTGTAGGATCCAGGGATCCACCTGTGAGCGAGCCCACTGGTCGCTGAAGTTCCAGAGACGCGCCCCCACCACACCTGGCTCCGGCTGTGGAGTCCCAGCATCATGCGGTGGACTTAGAGGAAGCGGGGGAAGATTTTGATCCTGGAAACTGGCTGTCTGGTGCAGCTTTTTTCCCTCTTCCCTTGTCTCTGTGCAGAAAGGAAGCGCCTTTGACCCGCTTGCTTTTCTGAGGCCGAAAGGACTGTACCTGATAATACTGTACTTTCTTAGGCTGTGAGGGAACCTGAGGTAAAAAATGTTTACTTCCCAGCTGTTGCTGTGGATACGAGGTCCGAGAGACCATCCCCAAACAATTCCTCACCCTTATAAGGCAGAATCTCCCTGTGCCTTTTAGAATCAGCATCCCCTGTCCACTGCCGGGTCCCTAATACCCTCCTGGCAGAAATGGACATTGCATTAATTCTGGATGCCAGCCGGCAAATATCCCTCTGTGCATCCCTCATATATAAGACAACGTCTTTAATATGCTCTATGGTTAGCAAAATAGTATCCCTGTCGAGGGTAACAATATTATCTGACAGGGTATCAGACCACGCTGCAGCAGCACTACACCTGAGGCAATTGCAGGGCTCAGTACAGTACCTGAGTGTGTATATACAGACTTCAGGATAGCCTCCTGCTTTTTATCAGCAGGCTCCTTCAAGGTGGCCGTATCCTGAGACGGCAGTGCCACCTTTTTTGACAAACGTGTGAGCGCCTTATCCACCCTAGGGGATGACTCCCAACGTAACCTGTCCTCTGGCGGGAAAGGGTACGCCATCAGTAACTTTTTAGAATTACCAGTTTCTTATCGGGGGAAACCCACGCTTATTCACACACTTCATTCAACTCATCTGATGGGGGAACAAAACACTGGCTGCTTTTTCTCCCCAAACATAAACCCCCTTTTTAGTGGTACTTGGGTTAATGTCAGAAATGTGTAACACATTTTTCATTGCCGAAATCATGCAACGGATGCCTCTAGTGGATTATGTATATATATATATATATATCTATCTCAACATCGTCGACACTGGAGTCAGACTCCGTGTCGACATCTGTGTCTGCCATCTGAGGTAGCGGGCATTTTTGAGCCCCTGATGGCCTTTGAGACGCCTGGGCAGGCGCGGGCTGAGAAGCCGGCTGTCCCACGGCTGTTACGTCATCCAGCCTTTTATGTAAGGAGTTGACACTGTTGGTTAATACCTTCCACATATCCACCCACTCTGGTGTCGACCCCGCAGGGGGTGACATCTCATTTATCGGCACCTGCTCCGCCTCCACATAAGCCTCCTCATCAAACAAGTCGACACAGCCGTACCGACACACCGCATACACACAGGGAATGCTCTGACTGAGGACAGGACCCCACAAAGTCCTTTGGGGAGACAGAGAGAGAGTATGCCAGCACACACCACAGCGCTATTTAATCAGGGATTTACACTAACTGAACGTGATTTATCCCTATAGCTGCTTTATATACATTTTGCGCCTAAATTTAGTGCCCCCCCTCTCTTTTTAACCCTTTGAGCCTGGAAACTACAGGGGAGAGCCTGGGGAGCTGTCTTCCAGCTGCACTGTGAAGAGAAAATGGCGCCAGTGTGCTGAGGGAGATAGCCCCGCCCCTTTTTCGGCTGACTTCTCCCGCTTTTTTATGGATATTTTGGCAGGGGATTTTACACATATATAGTCTTGCTGACTATATTATGTGTTTTTTTGCCAATTTAAGGTACTCTTATTGCAGCCCAGGGCGCCCCCCCCCAGCGCCCTGCACCCATCAGTGACCGGAGTGTGTGGTGTGCATGGGGAGCAATGGCGCACAGCTGCAGTGCTGTGCGCTACCTTAATGAAGACCGGAGTCTTCAGCCGCCGA
This sequence comes from Pseudophryne corroboree, assembly GCF_028390025.1. Taxonomy (NCBI): domain Eukaryota; kingdom Metazoa; phylum Chordata; class Amphibia; order Anura; family Myobatrachidae; genus Pseudophryne; species Pseudophryne corroboree. Next base: position 645,942,604 of record NC_086447.1, on the reverse strand, counting down.
TTTCCTGGTGGTTCTTCTTGCTTCTGGCTCTGCAAGGGGGACGGCGGCGCGGCTCCGGGACCGGACGACCGAGGTTGGGCCTGTGTTCGATCCCTCTGGAGCTAATGGTGTCCAGTAGCCTAGAAGCCCAAGCTAGCTGCAAGCAGGTAGGTTCGCTTCTCTCCCCTAAGTCCCTCGTAGCAGTGAGTCTGTTGCCAGCAGATCTCACTGAAAATAAAAAACCAAAATATATACTTTCTTTTCTAAGAGCTCAGGAGAGCCCCTAGTGTGCAACCAGCTCGGCCGGGCACAAAATTCTAACTGAGGTCTGGAGGAGGGGCATAGAGGGAGGAGCCAGTGCACACCAGGTAGTCCTAATTCTTTCTTAGATGTGCCCAGTCTCCTTCGGAGCCCGCTATTCCCCATGGTTCTTACGGAGTTCCCAGCATCCACTAGGACGTCAGAGAAATATACGTTATGGTAAGAACTTACCATTGATAACGGTATTTCTCCTATGTCCACAGGTTTCCACAGGATAATATTGGGATATGCTTGAGCGTCAGCAGATTGGCACCAAATCGATCACGAGCTTTGTGGCCTCCCAGTATGCACCGGGCTCGTCCATATAATCCCGCCCACCGACTCAGGCAAATCAGTTGTTTCCAAAGCAATTAGGCAGAAGCATTATGTTGAACCTTATTCAGGCGATAAGAACACACATGCACACCCTTCCATACAAGGGGGAAGAGATTAGTGAGTATAAAGATTCTCAAATCAGGTGCGTCAGGGTGGGATCCCTGTGGAAACCTGTGGACATAGGAGAAATACCGTTATCAACGGTAAGTTCTTACCATAACGTATAATTCTCCGGCTGGGTCCACAGGTTATCCACAGGATAACATTGGGATTTCCCAAAGCAATTTTTAGTGGTGGGGACGCTCCTGATTGGAAAGGAGAACCTTTCGCCCCCAAATTCAGCGTCATGAGAGGCAAAGGTATCCAAGGCATAATGTCTAATGAATGTGTTAATGGAAGACCATGTGGCTGCCTTACATATCTGTTCTGCTGAAGCACCATGTTGTGCTGCCCATGAAGGACCTACCTTACGTGTAGAGTGAGCAGAGACATTAGCCGGAACAGGGAGATCAGCACGAGAGTATGCTTCTGAAATCGTAATTCGAAGCCATCTTGCTAGCGTCTGTTTAGTAGCAGGCCATCCCCTCTTATGAAATCCGTAGAGAATGAAGAGAGAATCTGTCTTTCTGACGGCACTGGTACGATCTACGTAGATTCTTAATGCATGGACTACGTCCAACGATGCTTCTCCCGCTGACAGTCCCGCTACCTGAAAAGCCGGGACCACAATTTCTTCATTAAGGTGAAACTTAGAGACCACCTTTGGAAGATAACCAGACTTAGTTCTGAGAACTGCTTTATCTGGATAAAAAAAATCAGAAAATGGGACTCACACGACAGCGCTCCTAAATCTGATACTCTTCTAGCTGATGCCATAGTCAGAAGAAAGAGTACTTTAGCTGTCAACCATTTAAGATCCACTTTCTTAAATGGTTCAAACAGAGCCCCCTGAAGGGCTTTGAGAACCAGACTTAAATCCCAAGGTACTGCAGGAGGAACAAAAGGTGGTTGAATGCGCAGCATTCCCTGGAAAAAAGTACGCACATCCTGTAAAGTAGCAATTTTCTTTTGAAACCATACTACAGTTAATGCTGAAACTTGAACTCTCAAGGAAGCCACATTCAAACCCTTATCCATTCCTGCTTGAAGGAAATCTAAGATTCTGGATACTCTGAAAGATTTTGGATCCATATTTCTTTCACTGCACCAATGAATATATGCTTGCCATATTCGGTGATAAATGCGAGCAGAGGAAGGTTTCCTTGCTCTAAGCATTGTTTGAATTACCTGCTGTGAAAAACCTCTTGATCTTAGTTAGGATAGAGGTTTCAACAGCCATGACGTCAAAGACAGCCGATCCAGATGCTTTTGACAACAGGGACCCTGCATTAGTAGATCTGGACGTTGAGGGAGCAGAATTGGTGCATCCAATGACATCCTCTGCAGATCTATGTACCAATGCCTCCTTGGCCAAGCCGGAGCTATTAGAATCACGGCACCCTTTGCTTGCTTTATTTTCCTCACCATCCTGGGTAGCAGGGAGATTGGAGGAAACAGATATGCCAGATGAAATTCCCATTTCACTGACAGTGCGTCCACCAGGGTCGTTTTGGGGTCTTTTGTTCTTAACCCGTATACCGGAACTTTGTGATTAAGACGGGACGCCATGAGATCTATCTCCGGCAACCCCCACTTGTCTACTAGAGTCTGAAAGACCTGCGGGTGTAGAGCCCATTCGGTTTCCTGAATGGTGTGCCGACTGAGAAAGTCCGCTTCCCAGTTTAGGACTCCTGGAACGAACACTGCGGACAATGCTGGAAGATGGAGTTCTGCCCACTTTAGTATGTGACTTACCTCCTCCATTGCTCTTTGGCTGCGAGTTCCTCCCTGATGGTTGAGGTACGCTACTGCCGTTGCATTGTCCGAGCGGATCTGGACTGGTTTTCCTTGCAGAATGTCCATTGCCTGAATCAGTGCCATGTATATAGCTCGTAGTTCCAACAAATGTATTGGCAGGCAACTTTCTTTTTTGGTCCATTGTCCCTGGAACCAAAATTATCCGAACACTGCTCCCCAGCCCTGAAGACTGGCATCCGTTGTCAGGATCACCCAATCGAATATACAAAAGGGTCTTCCCTTGTCTAGATGGGATGTCTGTAGCCACCAGGCTAACTACCTTTTTACCTTTACCGGAAGTACCATAATTTGTTTCTTTATTGTCTGATGTACTCCATTCCATCTGGTTAGGATCAGATGTTGCAAAGATCTTGAGTGGAATTGTGCATATTCCACCATGTCGAATGTCGACACCATCAACCCCATCACTCGCATAGCCATGTGAACTGATATTGTTTGACTGTGCAACAATTCCTGAGTCATCAACTGCACCTTGGATATTTTCCCCCAGGTAGAATTATCCTCTGCAGGGGTGTAGTACGGGTGACCGGCGGTCTCCTGACCGCCGGTCAGCTTACCGACGCCGGGATCCCGGCAGCATACCAACGACGGGATCCCGGCGGGGAAGGGCGAGTGCAACAAGCCCCTTGCGGGCTCGCTGCGCTCGCCACGCTGCGCTCGCCACGCTGCGGTCGCCACGGGTTCTATTCCCACTCTATGGGTGTCGTGGACACCCACGAGTGGAAATAGTCCCTGTTGGTCGGCATGCCGACCATCGGGACCGTGAGCCGTCGGGCTCACGGAGGAGGTCATGTGACTGTCGGTCAGCCGACCGGCGGTCACATGACTACCACCCCTCTGCAGACCTGAATCCAATACAGCCTCTAAGTGAATCATCCGTTGTGACGGAATTAGAGACGACTTTGCCCAATTTATGAGCCATCCATGTTTTTGTAGACAAGTTATTGTCTGTTGGAGATGGCTCAAGAGCAATTCCTGGGACTGTGCCAGGATTAAAAGATCGTCGAGGTATGGAAAAATTCTTATCCCCTGTTTGCGGAGATAAACTGCCATAACCACCATAATCTTGGTGAAGACTCTGGGGGCTGTAGCCAACCCAAAGGGCAAGGCTTGGAACTGAAAATGTTGCTGGAGGATAGCGAACCTGAGATAACACTGATGGGACAATGCTATTGGCACATGCAGGTAAGCATCTTGTATATCCAGAGATAACATATAATCCCCTGGTTCCATGGCCAAAATTATGGAATGGAATGTTTCCATATGGAACCTCGGTACCCAAATGTATTTGTTCAACATTTTGAGATTGAGAATGGGTCGAAACGACCCATTTGATTTCTGGACCAAGAATTAGTTGGAGTAAAACCCCTTCCCCCGTTGTTCCGGAGGTACTGGGACGATTACTCCTGACTGAAGCAATTTGTGAACTGCTTTTTGCAGTGCCCTGGCCCTCGTCTCTATGTGAGATGGGCTGGTACAAAAAAACCTTTGAGGAGGCTGTTTTTTGAATGGGAAAACATAACCCCGAGATACCACTTCTTGCACCCAAGTGTCTGTTGTCGACCGCTGCCATATGTGTGCAAACTGAAGAAGACAGCCACCTACCTTGGAGTCCCCCAAGTGGAGGCCTGCACCCTAAGGCTGATGATTTCTGTTCTGGTTTGGAAGCTGGCCCTCTAGTGGCCCACTGCTTCCTCGTTTTACCAGACTTATTGTACTGGGTTTGCTTAGGTTCATTCTTACCTTTGGTTTTACCATGCCACCGAAATGGCCTAAAACCTGAACCCCTAGGTTTAGGAGTATAACTGGCAGGGAATGTAACCTTCTTGGATTCAGCTTCTGACTCCAGAATCTCTGTCAATTCCTTACCAAAAAGAATGTGTCACGGTCCGGCGGGAGACTGTGCAGAGGAGCCGGCTCTTACCTGTCCGGTCTCTTTGGAGAGGTCCAGCTGGCGGAGGTGCGGGCTGCTGGAGTCGGGCAGGGTGTGCTGGGAGGACAGGCAGGGGCACTGGTTGGCAGCTCAGCAGACTGGCAGCATGTTCCTCCAGCAGGGGTCAGCAGTGCTGCTGTGGAGCCAGGGCTTCTGTGAACAGGCTGGGCTGTGTTCCCGGTGGCAATCTTGGATGTGGGCAAAAAGCCTGTCTTGCCCACACTTTACCAATTTATCACTTCCCTGTGGGCAATTAGCTCTGAGCAGCTGCTATAAGACAGGAAGGCCTGGAGGAGGGAATTTGCCAGTGCAACGTCTTTCACAGTATCTGTGAAGCTAGTTCTCTGTGCTCCCGCAGCATCTCCAGTGTCAGGTTCTTCTTACAACAAATTACCCAAGCCTCCTGATATAGCCTTACGCAGACTGCCGACTCTGTTCCCGTGTCCTACCCAGCTACCTTTTCTGGACGCCGCAGTAACCAGCCCTTCGGAATTTCTCCTTAAAAGTACTAAAGTACTATACTTTATACTGTATACAGTATAGTACTGTAAGTACTATACTGGGTCACGGTTCCGGTATCTTCAGCCACCCGCTAACCTACAGCAGTAACTCTATTCAACTCTCTTTGGCGAACTCTGTTAAATTATTCCAAGTAATAAATGCGCAAGACCTTCATCCGTCCCGCTCGTTTGTTTTCAGAGATCCAAGTGCACCAGAATCATCTTCCCCAAATCCGGATCCACAAGAATCCTCAGACGTGACAGAATGTTCCCAACAAAAGGCAAAGCTTCCAGAACCTTTTTGGATTCAGAATCAGCTTTCCATGTACGTAGCCAAATTGCTCTGCGAGCGGCTACCGTTAAGGCTGAAGCTTTGGAAGCAATCGTACCCATATCCATTGCTGCTTCTTCTAGAAATAGTGCAGCCTGTTTCATATGGGCTATATGAGACTCCTGCTTCCTAGTGGGTGCTAAAAGCCCATTCTCTAATTCTTCAGCCCATTCAACTACCGCTTTTGCCATCCAGGCCGAGGGCATAGCCGGCCTTATGACTGCCCGACAGGGAAAAAATGTTTTAAAAAAACCATCCACTCTCCTGTCTTTGACATCATTTAATGATGTTGAAGGCAAGGGTAAAACGGATTTTTGCACCAGTCGAATGACGTGCGTATCTACTTTAGGAGGCACTTCTCTTTTTAAACAGTCCCCAGTTGGAAAAGGGTAGTACGAATCCCATTTCCTTGGGATTTTATATTTCTTATTGGGCGTAGCCCAAGTTTCCTCCATAATTTCCGTCAGTTCCTCTGACCCTGGAAATTCTACCCTCACTGTTCTGGGACGTTTAAACACAGGTGCTTTAGTTTTTACTACTGGCTCAACTGAATCTTCAAGAGACAGAATAGCCTTCATTGCTCCAATTAACTCAGCTATATCTTCTGAGCTGAAGCCCTCTAATTGTTCTTCATAAGGTGACATACAGTATATGGAGTCATCATCTATTGTATCCTCCTGTGTAGCTTGCGAATTGGATGATATATTTACCTTTGGTTTATTAGCTTGTTGACTTGTAGAAGCTGTAGGGTCTGTACCATAAGATGGGAGCTGCATGTAAGGGTTAATCGTGTAACCTATTCCTGCGATAGGAGCTGCAGTGGCCAACCTGTCAGCTATACTGGATAGAGTCTGTGCAAATATGGCCCAAGGTGGATCTATCTGTTGTTGAACAGAGATCTGCCTAGTAGTCTGCTGAAATGAAAAGCAATTTGCACACAACCCATTATTTCCCAAGGATTGAGTTATTAACCCAACCTTGCAAGATAAACATGTTTTAAGTGCTGGTGTTACAGCATATTATCAACTACAAACACATTTCAAGTATGTAGGCGTACATTTACCGTTTTCTGTATTATACAGTACTGTATTTTAATGTATTCAGACGCAATTGCGGAGAAAACTACAGCATTGTACAAAAACTCATATGCAATAGGCACTGAACTTAACGATTCATACTAACATAGTAGATAGAATTTTAGTGCTGTATAACCCTTACACTGTAGAGTGGGATACAGGGAGACTCACCCCACTTCCAGGATCGATCAATACGTTAGCAAGTCGCTGAGTGGATCCAGACGCTATTAGTGTACACAGCCAATCCAGTATTTTTATTGGACACAGACGCTCAGTGAACGGTAGTGCATGCAGACGCTCTGTCTGCGACCCAGTCTCTTAGCGGTCAAACTTTAGTGTATACAGACGCAGCGCCATGCTGAGACCGAGTTCCCTCGCGGTAGCGTCTGAGACGGAAGTGATGCAATCAGTTCATGGCGGGAGACACTCGGAAACTGGTCATGAACTGGGGGGAGAGCGTCTGACTCCCCACTGCTGGCATCAACCCTAGGGAACGCAGCCTCAAACTATTCCTGGCGCCTTCTGATCCGTAAAGCATAGTGCTAGAGCACCCGTGGTGGTGGCGCGCCAGCTACTGTTTGGTAGTCTCCGCCCAAATCAGTGCGGCTGTGTCCGTATTCCCCCTCTAAGCGGAAACGATGCCTTACCTTCTCCCCGTGCTCAGACCACAGCCTGGTAACGTCTGCTGGACCTGCTAGCAACATCCGACACAGACGCCCGTCGAGACAGCACTTGTACCGTGAGGGTAAGCGTTGTTGCGACCCGGCGGAGAGTTGTTGGAGCGACTCTTTCCAATATGCGTGTAAGACGCTGTTAGGAACGTTCACTCAAAAAAAGGTGCGACTATAAAAATAAAGGCTCTTAGGGCTGCCAAACACAGCAGCCCTGTGACCATGGTCCGACTCCTGCCGCACCAAACAAAAAACTGATTTGACCGAGTCGGTGGGAAGGATTATATGGACGAGCCCGGTGCATCCTGGGAGGCCACAAAGCTCGTGATCGATTTGGTGCCAATCCGCTGACGCTCAAGCATATCCCAATGTTATCCTGTGGACCCAGCCGGAGAAATTATTATTATTAAAAAAGAAAAATGAAAAACTCAACCTCTACCGTGTAAAATAAAGATAAAAGTAGTAATATGCTCCATATAACATCTGCTTTACTATTATGGAATGGGTTCAGTATGAATGACCAGCGGCCGGTATGCCGGCCGTCAGTATACTGACAGCGGCATCCCAGCCACCAGTATGCGGCAGCGTGGTGAGTGCTCACCACAGGTTATATTCTCCCTCTATGGGTGTCGTGGACACTCAGAGGAAGAATCACCTAACTCGCCAGTATTCTGGCAGCGGCATTTCACTGCTAGTCGGAATTCCGCCAGCGACATTGTGCCGCCAGGATCCCGACTAGAGGTATTTTATGGAACTCCTCTGCAATTTGTAACATCCTTAATTTTAAAACAGGTCAGCTTCTCACATGTATCAGTTATCTATGAATAGATTAAGATATATACAAAAATCTTGTAAATTGAATTCATCTAACCAGTTTATATGTTACTTTAAATTAAATTTAACATTTGCCACTACCAATGTATTTGTGGATTATTTCTGTGCTTATGGGTACAATACATATTGTGGAGAGGGGGCACAGTACATAATAAAGTTTGATTGCAAAAACTAAAAAAATTTAACAGTTAAAACCTTACCTGATGGAGAACTGTGACTCGGTGGAGCAGTCTTTGTTTTGGCATCTGATAAGCGAGATATGCTGTTAGCTCTGGCTCTTGGAGAACTTTTTCCATCAGTAGTTGCAGATTTAAGACCACTCCTACTGGCATATTCTGCAGTTCGAGAAGATCCAGAACCTTTTGAAATTGTTGCTTCAGAGTCACTGCGTGCTGATAAAGAACCAAGTCTTGTTCTTCGTGGCTGTGCAAGCAAATCAATTCTTGAAAAAGGTTTCTTACCAGTAGGTTGTTTTGATGTTGAACTTGTTGTAGAAACTTCAGAGGCAACAGATGCTCTATCAGTATCCCCAATTTCTGTATCTGAAGTCTCTCCTAAGCGTGATCGGCGCAATAGTGAAGTTCTAGTTGGACGAGGCCTTGGAAGAGTGATTGACTTGTTAGCTGCGGTTGCTTTTGATGTGGCACATTTGTCATCTGCAGAAGCAAACTGAGCTTTGGTAAGTGGTTTTCTAGAATAGGTTTCTTGGTCAGATGATAAAATATCGGAGACAGCTGAACAAGGTAAACTAGAAGTCTGATCATCATCCGTCAAGTCGAGAGAAGGTGGCCTATTTCTTGCACTTGTTCGCAGTACCTTACGGATTTCAGTTCTCGTTGCAACCTCTTTGACATGGGGTTTACTTTTTCTTTCATTCCTCTCTCGGTTCATGGCAGCTGATGAATTAGGAGGGTCTTTAGAAGGAGAAGAAGTTGAGGATTTCTCTTTATGTAGACTGCTGAGGCTTTTTCGCTTTTGTGGACATTTTTTTTCTAAATCACCAGCGACAAAACTAATTGTGCTTGCTGTATCAACATCTGACTCAGGGGATATAGAATTATCTTGTGTATAGCTAGGTGTTTTTGGATCCTCATCAGGTTTGCTTTCATCCCGGAGCTTTGCCTCAAGGAAAGCCATGACTGCTTCTGTATCTTTCAAAAGGAAAGTAGTATCCATGCTAGAATCAGTGTCTACAGAGTCACTCCTCTCTCTAATATTGTTCACAGATGTAAAAGGAAAGCTTGGTGAGAAAACAGACTGTTTATTAATGTGTGGAATGAGTTCTATTGGGACGTTTGAGCTTGGCTTGTCTATAGTGAAACTACCTTGTCTCACTAGTGGCTTTATGTGCTCTTTTTTCTCAGTTTCTGTATTTTTAACATGATTATTGCAGGAAACATCATTTTTTTTAGTAATTTCATGGGGCATTTCTACAGATTTCTGTAGTTTGTACAAATGTTGTGCTAAAGAATCACCTTTACATAGCTGGGCAGCGGGCGGCTTGCTGGATAATTTTGCAGAGGTTGGCTGCTCTTTAGTCTGTTCACGTTGAGCTTTGCATATTACTTGTTTTTTTACAGCATTTGCAGGGAGAAAGCCATCTTTCCTGGAAGCCTCACTACTTAATCTTGAATAGTCTGCAAGGTTTCCTGTCTTTTCCAATGAACTATCTAAAAGTTTACCTGGCTTATCCATACTTCGCCCATATGAAACATACAGGTTGTCTTTTTTGTTAATAAGGCTAGGTACTTCTTTCTCCTGTAACTCTGTATCTTGCTTTTCTCCAATATCGGCTCTATGCTTAAATTTACTAACAGAAGCAAGTGAGTCACATTCTTCTTTTGGAAGCTTTGGTAAAGTTCTCCTTTTACAATCATTTTGACTTGTCACAGAAGTGGCAGATTCACCTTTATGTGATGCTCCAGATTCACTCATATCTCCATCTAAAATAAGTAGAATATCCAATCAGATCCTTATACATGTGAAACATTGCAGAACTGTACGGAACATTACAGCATTGTACAAATATATAATGTACCTCTCCGTTTTAATTTTTTCCTTTCTATCTGTCGCTTTGACACAGAGCCTAGCTATGCCCCACTACGTAGGCAACGAAGCCCTGTCCCCACCTCTGATTGTTGGCCCACTGAGTAATAGAGAAGGGATGATCATCAGTGGGCGAAAACCATTGTTCACTCTAAAATGCCATGTTACTTTCCAATTCAATGCACCTAGGTAAAATTCTATACACGAATGTGCAGATCAGTTGCATAGCATGTCCACAACTGGTTTTGCACAGCATAAAGCAGTTTTGGTGCTTCATATATAATCTCATTTGTGTGGAACTTTTTTTTTTTTTTTTTACTTTGAGCCAGAGCTATTTAGTAATAGTCTCTCACTTTTCACTACACTACAAACAATAAGTAGTAAGGGCTCTATGTACATTAGTAGCCCTGTATGCTTTCTTTGGAGCAGAGTGGCACCCCATAAAATACTGAGTTATGACATGTAACACCGCTCTGCTCAAAAATATTGACACAGGATGGAGCTGAGGAAACAATACAATATGTGCACTCTCTCTACGCCCCAAGACTCCCACTGTGGAGGAGGCAAATACTGAGTTGGTAAATATGGAGGAAAGATTAGAAATATGCCGATCTGCCTCTACATTTACCTCAAATTACAGAACATTGTTGTTTTCCTAATCAACCATTTTGTGAGCGCTGCTGCATGTGATGTGACAGCAGCAAGCTTGGCTCTCCCTGATGCAGCTGAATGCCATGGAATCATGACGCAACGCTCAATATTATAGAGGAAGTCCCTTCTGCACATGTGCAGAATGGATTTCCTCCTTCTTACCCAGCCCACTGGCAGTGTTGCAATCTCTGACCACAGACATCACTGCTAATATTTGCCACAGAATGTAGGATCAAAAGTGTAAACATGGGAACTTCAGTTACAATGGGGGCATATGGACATTGGTGGGGTGCTAGACATACACTAGGAATAGTCTTGAAATTAAAATATTTAAATACATTTTTTTTAAAGAAGTTTTTGACTACATAAAATAATCCATGACATTTAATTTTTTTTGTCATTTTGGGGGGAAAAAGTGGCTTCCGTTAAGTGGTTAAAGTGGAACTAAACTAAAGTTACCGTATTTTTCGGACCATAAGACGCACCTGACCATAAGACGCACCTAGTTTTTAGAGGCGGAAAACAGGAAAAAAAATATTCTGAACCAAATAGTGTAATAAGCTTACAATCTATACTGTAGACACAGACATCAGCTTTACAGGCCATTTACATAGAATACGGTACACAGATTTTTCTGGGACAGTGTGTGACAGAGGCAGCCACACAAGCACAGCCATAGTCACAGTACAGAGCAGACGAGAACCTTTTTACCTCACAACATACAGATGACGGCGAGGCAGCAGCAGCAATACTTTGGAGGAGGCAAGGGGAGGAAGCGGGGGAGTCACGTGATGCCGCCTCTCAGATGACGGCGAGGCAGCAGCAGCAGTACTTTGGAGGAGGCAAGGGGAGGAAGCGGGGGAGTCACGTGATGCCGCCTCTCAGATGACGGCGAGGCAGCAGCAGCAGTACTTTGGAGGAGGCGAGGGGAGGGAGCCACGTGATGCCGCCTCTCGGATGACGGCAAAGCAGCAGCAGCAGCAGACAGGACCCGCCGCTACCCGCACTCGTAACTGCTGCCTCTCCCACCCAGTGCGCTCCCACCCAGCGCATTGGGAGCGCTCCATAAGGTTTTTACTCCTGCTCTGTTATTCGGACCATAAGACGCATATTCGGACCATAAGACGCATGTACTTTTCACCCCACATTTTTGGGGAGAAAAAGTGCGTCTTATGGTCCGAAAAATACGGTAATTAAAAAGCAATATGCTAGTACATACAGTATGTGTCCTCATACATCATTGCTGCAGTCATACCAAATATCCCCTCTTGGTGCGCAAGGTCCTGTGAGAATCTGCTAGCATTGGTAGTCTTTTATGGCGAAATGCATGTTAGTCGCAACGTGATGCAGCTAAGATGCACCAGTAGACTTTGCTGATTAAATTGATATAAGACACTTGTATATCTGTGTGCAAATGAGTCTCTGAATCTGTATACACAGTGCTACAAAGTAGCAGCCACAGCTTTTTTCAAATAAAAGTTCCATTTCCCCCTTTATAGACTCAGTAACACCCAATATACAAGTGTCATATATCAAACTGACCAGCACAGTCTTTTTGGTGCATCCCAGTTGCATCACATTCTGACTAAGATATATTTTTGGCAAAAAAAAAAAAAAAAAAAGATGCCCGATGCTAGCACGGGAAATCGAGTCTCACTCGTGCCAGGCATCTATGCTACATGGTGTATTGAGGCTAGATCTATGAGGACACATCTGTAGACCTCGAGAAAGGCATTTTACTGCTGAAACGTGTTGATGACGAATGCCGCAGCAGTGTATGCAACAAGCACTCCATACACCTAAATTCTGCAAAAAATCCATCCAATCAGCAGAGGGAAACCACTGGCTATTCTCAGGTAGGAGAGCTCCCATCCCAGCACTGCATCGTGGGAGGACTCACGGGATTGCTGACCAGGAAGGAGGTCCCATGCCAGCTGAGATCAGCAGCAGCTAAAGACTGGGGCATTACAGTGAAACCTAAGGTATAGGATTAACCCGGAAAGCCAAAAAAGGGGTCTCATCACTACCAGGAACTGTAAGCATACTGGCCAAACACAGTCAAACATGTCTGCAGCTTCAGTCTCAGGGGACCATAGGCTGAAAATCAACACAGTGTGGGAACACGAGAGACACTTATTGGTACGTGGAAGTGCAAGTGGGACGCCACTACAGACACTGCACTATTACTGGACTGACACCTCCATCCGAGTCAGTGCAATCATTCAGAGGGAACATAAACTTTGGGATTAGAAGTAAAAAGGTGTTTCTAAAGAATAACCTTATACCCACTCTAGAGGGATCCCTCTGTGGTGTCACTGCACTGACTGCGATTGACCATACAATCCAAGAGACTCATTATAAAGGAGAGCACTGTGACTTCCCCAATTAACTTTTGTATTTTCAATAAATGACATTTTATGTTAACCAATAATTAATTCAGTCATTTTTTTTTTATACGTAAACATCTGCTACATTTACACTACCAACACTTTCTCCCACCTATCCCCCCACCACACCTAACCTTAATGTTGCACAGAATCAATCATTTCCTACTTGTAACACGAAGAATGGACACTGGATTTAGCAGTGCCTTCACCCTTTGTAGTCCAATTAGTGAGCGCAGTGTTATGCATTATCATCTGTAGTAATAACTTTCAGAAATCACTTACTGTATATTCTGTCACATGTTAATACTGTTCTGTTATTGGGAAATTTCTATATTTATCACAGTCCAGTTTACATCTGTGTCTTTCTGAGTAGCTCACGTTATTGGTTCTTCAGAGTGTCATATTCTTTGGGGTATACGCTTCCCAAACCCCTCTGGCTGTTTATAATGTGACCAATCACATCATGCTGTTCAAGAGCCGAAAATCATCAACTAGCACAGTGGTTGGTGTCCACCAACTGCCATGCGCCAGCACAATGCTTGTAATCACCAACTGCCATGCGCCAGCACAGTGCCTGTATTCAATAGCTATTCAATAGCCATCATGCGCAAGCACAGTGCAAGTAATAATAAGATTTTACTTACCGATAAATCTATTTCTCGGAGTCCGTAGTGGATGCTGGGGTTCCTGAAAGGACCATGGGGAATAGCGGCTCCGCAGGAGACAGGGCACAAAAAGTAAAGCTTTTCCGATCAGGTGGTGTGCACTGGCTCCTCCCCCTATGACCCTCCTCCAGACTCCAGTTAGGTACTGTGCCCGGACGAGCGTACACAATAAGGGAGGATTTTGAATCCCGGGTAAGACTCATACCAGCCACACCAATCACACCGTACAACTTGTGATCTAAACCCAGTTAACAGTATGATAACAGCGGAGCCTCTGAAAGATGGCTTCCTTTAACAATAACCCGAATTAGTTAACAATAACTATGTACAACTTATGCAGATAATCCGCACTTGGGATGGGCGCCCAGCATCCACTACGGACTCCGAGAAATAGATTTATCGGTAAGTAAAATCTTATTTTCTCTATCGTCCTAGTGGATGCTGGGGTTCCTGAAAGGACCATGGGGATTATACCAAAGCTCCCAAACGGGCGGGAGAGTGCGGATGACTCTGCAGCACCGAATGAGAGAACTCCAGGTCCTCCTTAGCCAGAGTATCAAATTTGTAAAATTTTACAAACGTGTTCTCCCCTGACCACGTAGCTGCTCGGCAAAGTTGTAATGCCGAGACCCCTCGGGCAGCCGCCCAAGATGAGCCCACCTTCCTTGTGGAGTGGGCCTTTACAGATTTAGGCTGTGGCAAGCCTGCCACAGAATGTGCAAGTTGGATTGTGCTACAGATCCAACGAGCAATCGTCTGCTTAGACGCAGGAGCACCCATCTTGTTGGGTGCATACAATATAAACAACGAGTCAGATTTTCTGACTCCAGCTGTCCTTGCAATATATATTTTTAATGCTCTGACAACGTCCAGTAACTTGGAGTCCTCCAAGTCACTTGTAGCCGCAGGCACTACAATAGGCTGGTTCAGATGAAATGCTGACACCACCTTAGGGAGAAAATGCGGACGAGTTCGCAGTTCTGCCCTGTCCGAATGGAAAATCAGATATGGGCTTTTGTAAGATAAAGCTGCCAATTCTGACACTCTCCTGGCAGAAGCCAGGGCTAGAAGCATGGTCACTTTCCATGTGAGATATTTCAAATCCACCTTTTTTAGTGGTTCAAACCAATGAGATTTTAGGAAGTCCAAAACCACATTTAGATCCCACGGTGCCACTGGAGGCACCACAGGAGGCTGTATATGCAGCACTCCCTTAACAAAGGTCTGGACTTCAGGGACTGAAGCCAATTCTTTTTGAAAGAAAATCGACAGGGCCGAAATTTGAACCTTAATAGATCCCAATTTGAGACCCATTGACAATCCTGATTGCAGGAAATGTAGGAATCGACCCAGTTGAAATTCCTCCGTCGGAGCACTCCGATCTTCGCACCACGCAACATATTTTCGCCAAATTCGGTGATAATGTTGCACGGTTACTTCCTTCCTTGCTTTAATCAAAGTAGGAATGACTTCTTCCGGCATGCCTCTTTCCTTTAGGATCCGGCGTTCAACCGCCATGCCGTCAAACGCAGCCGCGGTAAGTCTTGAAACAGACAGGGACCCTGCTGAAGTAAGTCCCTCCTTAGAGGTAGAGGCCACGGATCTTCCGTGATCATCTCTTGAAGTTCCGGGTACCAAGTCCTCCTTGGCCAATCCGGAACCACTAGTATCGTTCTTACGCCTCTTTGCCGTATAATTCTCAATACTTTTGGTATGAGAGGCAGAGGAGGAAACACATACACCGACTGGTACACCCAAGGCGTTACCAGCGCGTCCACAGCTATTGCCTGCGGATCTCTTGACCTGGCGCAATACCTGTCCAGTTTTTTGTTGAGGCGAGACGCCATCATGTCCACCATTGGTCTTTCCCAACGGGTTACCAGCATGTGGAAGACTTCTGGATGAAGTCCCCACTCTCCCGGGTGAAGATCGTGTCTGCTGAGGAAGTCTGCTTCCCAGTTGTCCACTCCCGGGATGAACACTGCTGACAGTGCTATCACATGATTCTCTGCCCAGCGAAGAATCCTTGCAGCTTCTGCCATTGCCCTCCTGCTTCTTGTGCCGCCCTGTCTGTTCACATGGGCGACTGCCGTGATGTTGTCCGACTGGATCAATACCGGTTTTCCCTGAAGCAGAGGTTCTGCCTGGTTTAGAGCATTGTATATTGCTCTTAGTTCCAGAATGTTTATGTGAAGAGACGTTTCCAGGCTCGTCCATACTCCCTGGAAGTTTCTTCCTTGTGTGACTGCTCCCCAGCCTCTCAGGCTGGCGTCCGTGGTCACCAGGATCCAATCCTGTATGCCGAATCTGCGGCCCTCCAATAGATGAGCACTCTGCAACCACCACAGAAGAGACACCCTTGTCCTTGGAGACAGGGTTATCCGTAGGTGCATCTGAAGATGCGACCCTGACCATTTGTCCAACAGATCCCTTTGGAAAATTCTTGCGTGGAATCTGCCGAATGGAATCGCTTCGTAAGAAGCCACCATTTTTCCCAGGACTCTTGTGCATTGATGTACAGACACCTTTCCTGGTTTTAGGAGGTTCCTGACAAGCTCGGATAACTCCTTGGCTTTTTCCTCCGGGAGAAAAACCTTTTTCTGAACCGTGTCCAGAATCATCCCTAGGAACAGCAGACGAGTTGTCGGCATTAACTGGGATTTTGGAATATTCAGAATCCACCCGTGCTGTTTTAGCACTTCTTGAGACAGTGCTAATCCCATCTCTAGCTGTTCTCTGGACCTCGCCCTTATTAGGAGATCGTCCAAGTATGGGATAATTAATACGCCTTTTCTTCGAAGAAGAATCATCATCTCGGCCATTACCTTTGTAAAGATCCGAGGTGCCGTGGACAATCCGAACGGCAGCGTCTGAAACTGATAGTGACAGTTTTGTACAACGAACCTGAGGTACCCCTGGTGTGAGGGGTAAATTGGAACGTGGAGATACGCATCCTTGATGTCCAAGGATACCATAAAGTTCCCCTCTTCCAGGTTCGCTATCACTGCTCTGAGTGACTCCATTTTGAACTTGAACTTCTTTATGTACAGGTTCAAGGACTTCAGATTTAGAATAGGCCTTACCGAGCCATCCGGCTTCGGTACCACAAAAAGAGTGGAATAATACCCCTTCCCTTGTTGCAGAAGAGGTACCTTGACTATCACCTGCTGAGAGTACAGCTTGTGAATGGCTTCCAACACCGTCTCCCTTTCGGAGGGGGACGTTGGTAAAGCAGACCTCAGGAAACGGCGAGGTGGATCTGTCTCTAATTCCAACCTGTATCCCTGAGATATTATCTGCAGGATCCAGGGATCTACTTGCGAGTGAGCCCACTGCGCGCTGTAATTTTTGAGACGACCGCCCACCGTCCCCGAGTCCGCTTGAGAAGCCCCAGCGTCATGCTGAGGCTTTTGTAGAAGCCGGGGAGGGCTTCTGATCCTGGGAAGGAGCTGCGTGTTGCTGTCTCTTCCCTCGACCTTTGCCTCGTGGCAAATATGAATAGCCCTTTGCTCTCTTATTTTTAAAGGAACGAAAGGGCTGCGGTTGAAAAGTCGGTGCCTTTTTCTGTTGGGGAGTGACTTGAGGTAGAAAGGTGGATTTCCCGGCTGTAGCCGTGGCCACCAAATCTGATAGACCGACTCCAAATAACTCCTCCCCCTTATACGGCAAAACTTCCATATGCCGTTTTGAATCCGCATCGCCTGTCCACTGTCGCGTCCATAAAGCTCTTCTGGCCGAAATGGACATAGCACTTACCCGTGATGCCAGTGTGCATATATCCCTCTGTGCATCACGCATATAAAGAAATGCATCCTTTATTTGTTCTAACGACAGTAGAATATTGTCCCTGTCCAGGGTATCAATATTTTCAATCAGGGATTCTGACCAAACTACCCCCGCACTGCCCATCCAGGCAGTTGCTACAGCTGGTCGTAGTATAACACCTGCATGTGTGTATATACTTTTTTGGATATTTTCCATCCTCCTATCTGATGGATCTTTAAGTGCGGCCGTCTCAGGAGAGGGTAACGCCACTTGTTTAGATAAGCGTGTTAGCGCCTTGTCCACCCTAGGAGGTGTTTCCCAGCGCTCCCTAACCTCTGGCGGGAAAGGGTATAATGCCAATAATTTCTTTGAAATTATCAGCTTTTTATCAGGGGCAACCCACGCTTCATTACACACGTCATTTAGTTCTTCTGATTCAGGAAAAACTATAGGTAGTTTTTTCATACCCCACATAATACCCTGTTTAGTGGTACCTGTAGTATCAGCTAAATGTAACGCCTCCTTCATTGCCAAAATCATATAACGTGTGGCCCTACTGGAAAATACGGTTGATTCGTCACCGTCACCACTGGAGTCATCGCCTGTGTCTGGGTCTGTGTCGACCGACTGAGGCAAAGGGCGTTTCACAGCCCCTGACGGTGTTTGAGTCGCCTGGACAGGCACTAATTGATTGTCCGGCCGTCTCATGTCGTCAAACGACTGCTTTAGCGTGTTGACACTATCCCGTAGTTCCATAAATAAAGGCATCCATTCTGGTGTCGACCCCCTAGGAGGTGACATCCCCATATTTGGCAATTGCTCCGCCTCCACACCAATATCGTCCTCATACATGTCGACACACACGTACCGACACACAGCAGACACACAGGGAATGCTCCTAATGAAGACAGGACCCACTAGCCCTTTGGGGAGACAGAGGGAGAGTTTGCCAGCACACACCAAAAGCGCTATATATATATCAGGGATAGCCTTATAATAAGTGCTCCCCTATAGCTGCTTTGTTATATAAAAATATCGCCATAAATTTGCCCCCCCTCTCTGTTTTACCCTGTTTCTGTAGTGCAGTGCAGGGGAGAGACCTGGGAG
Organism: Pseudophryne corroboree; assembly: GCF_028390025.1. Classification (NCBI taxonomy): domain Eukaryota; kingdom Metazoa; phylum Chordata; class Amphibia; order Anura; family Myobatrachidae; genus Pseudophryne; species Pseudophryne corroboree. The sequence goes on along the minus strand of NC_086447.1, from coordinate 645,924,106 downwards.
CCGTCCTGACCAGCGGAGCTGTGAGAGGAAATGGCGCCGTGTGCTGAGGAGATAGGCCCCGCCCCTTTTCCGGCGGGCTCGTCTCCCGCTATTTTGAGAAATCAGGCAGGGGTTAAATATCTCCATATAGCCTCTAGGGCTATATGTGAGGTATTTTTAGCCTTTATAGGTACTCATTTTGCCTCCCAGGGCGCCCCCCTCCCAGCGCCCTGCACCCTCAGTGACTGCCGTGTGAAGTGTGCTGAGAGGAAAATGGCGCACAGCTGCAGTGCTGTGCGCTACCTTTAGAAGACTGCAGGAGTCTTCAGCCGCCGATTCTGGACCTCTTCTGTCTTCAGCATCTGCAAGGGGGCCGGCGGCGCGGCTCCGGTGACCATCCAGGCTGTACCTGTGATCGTCCCTCTGGAGCTTGATGTCCAGTAGCCAAGAAGCCAATCCATCCTGCACGCAGGTGAGTTGACTCCTTCTCCCCTCAGTCCCTCGCTGCAGTGATCCTGTTGCCAGCAGGAATCACTGTAACATAAAAAACCTAGCTAAACTTTCTCTAAGCAGCTCTTTAGGAGAGCCACCTAGATTGCACCCTTCTCGGCCGGGCACAAAAATCTAACTGGAGTCTGGAGGAGGGTCATAGGGGGAGGAGCCAGTGCACACCACCTGATCGGAAAAGCTTTACTTTTTGTGCCCTGTCTCCTGCGGAGCCGCTATTCCCCATGGTCCTTTCAGGAACCCCAGCATCCACTAGGACGATAGAGAAAACCAGATGCCCATAGTTAGGAACTAGCATAGTACCTGTATTCACTAGCTGCCATGTGCCAGCCCAGTGCCTGTATTCACCAGTTGCCATGCACCAGCACAGTGCATGTAATCACCAGCTGCCATGCATCAGCACAGTGCATGAAATCCCCAGCTGCCATGCGCCAGCACAGTGCATGAAACCACCAGCTTCCCAGAGCCAGGAACTAGCATAGTACCTGTAATCACCAGCTGCCATGTGCCAGCACTGTGCCTGTATTCATCAGCTGCCATGCGCCAGTATAGTGCATGTAAAAACCAGCTGCCCAGAGCCAGGAACTAGCATAGTACTTGTTTTCACCACCTGCCATGCGAAAGTACAGTGCCTGTATTCATCAGCTGCCATGCGCCAGCACAGTGCATGTAATCACCCGCTGCCCAGAGCCAGGATCTAGCAAAGTACTTGTATTCACCAGCTGCCCCGAGCCAGGAACTAGCATAGTACCTGTATTCACCAGCTGCCATGCTCCAGTACGGTGCCTGTACTCACCAGCTGCCATGCGCCAGCACAGTGCATGTAATCACCCGCTGCCCAGAGCCAGGATCTAGCAAAGTACTTGTATTCACCAGCTGCAATGCGCCAGCACTGTGCCTGTATTCACCAGCTGCCATGCACCAGCACAGTACCTGTGTTTACCAGCTGCCCAGAGCCAGAAACTAGCATAGTGCCTGTATTAACCAGCTGCTATGTACCAGCACAGTGCCTGTATTCACTAACGGCCATGTACCAGCACAGTGCATGTAATCGCCAGCTGCCATGCGCCAGGAGCTAGCATAGAACCTACAGTCCGGTCCATAAATATTGGGACATCTACACAATTCTCATATTTTGGGCTCTATACACCACCACAGTGGATTTGAAATGAAACAAACAAGATGTGCATTAACTGCAGACTTTCCGCTTTCATTTGAGGGTATTTACATCCAAATCAGGTGAACGGTGTAGGAATTACCACGGTTTCATTATGTGCTCACACTTTTTAAGGGACCAAAAGTAATGGGATAAACTAAAACAATCCTAAATCAAACTTTCACTTTTTAATACTTTGTTGCAAATCATTTGCAGTCACTTACAGCCTGAAGTCTGGAACGCATAGACATCACCAGACGCTGGGTTTCATCCCTGGTGATGCTCTGCCAGGCCTCTACTGCTAATGTCTTCAGTTCCTGCTTGTTCTTGGGGTATTTACCCTTTTGGGCTGAGATCTGGCGTTCAACCTCCATGTCGTCAAACGTAGCCGCAGTAAGTCTTGATAGGCAAACGGCCCCTGCTGCAGCAGATCCTCCCGAAGAGGAAGAGGCCTTGGCTCTTCTTGCAGTAGATCCAGAAGATACGCGTACCAAGCCCTTCTTGGCCAGTCTGGAGAAATTAGGATCGCTTGAACCCTTGTTCTCCTCATGAGCTTTAGAACTCTCGAGATGAGTGGAAGTGGAGGAAACACGTACACCGACTGGAACACCCACGGAGTCAATAGAGCGTCCACCGCCGCTGCTTGCGGGTCCCTTGACCTGGAACAATACCGCCGAAGCTTCTTGTTGAGACGAGAGGCCATCATGTCGATCTGCGGTACACCCCAAAGATCTGTTACCTCCTTGAACACCTCTGGATGGAGACCCCACTCCCCTGGATGGAGATCGTGTCTGCTGAGGAAGTCCGCTTCCCAGTTGTCTACTCCCGGAATGAAGATTGCTGACAGCACCAATGCGTGCTTTTCAGCCCAGAGGATGATTCTTGTTACCTGCCATTGCAGCTCTACTCATCGTTCCACCCTGTCGGTTTATGTAAGCCACTGTTGTCACATTGTCCAACTGCACTTGAATGGCCCGATTTCTCAGAAGATGGGCCGCTTGGAGGAGACTGTTGTAGACGGCTCTTAGTTCCAGAATGTTTATCGGCAGGCAGGCTTCCAGGCTTGACCACCTTCCTTGGAAGGTTTCCTCTTGAGTGACTGCGCCCCAGCCTCGGAGACTTGCATCCGTGGTTAGAAGGATCCAGTCCTGAATCCCGAACCTGCGGCCCTCCAGAAGGCGATATAATTGCAGCCACCAGAGGAGTGAAATCCTGGCCTTTGGCAACAGACGAATTCTATGGTGCATGTGTAGATGGGATCCCGACCACTTGTCTAGGAGATCCAGTTGGAAGGACTGAGCTTGAAACCTCCCGTACTGCAGAGCCTCGTACGAGGCCACCATCTTCCCCAGATGGCGAATGCACTGATGAATTGACACTCGGGCTGGCTTCAAGACATCACGGACCATCGTTTGAATCACCAACGCCTTTTCCGCTGGGAGAAACACCCACTGCACTTCCGTGTCGAGGATCATTTCCAGGAAGGACAATCTTCTGGTTGGTACCAAATGTGAATTTGGAAGATTCAGGATCCAACCATGTTTTCTGAGAAGCTGAGTCGTGAGTGTTATGGACCGTAACAGCTTCTCCTTGGACGATGCCTTTATCAGCAGATCGTCCAGATACAGAACTATGTTCACCCCCTGTCTGCTGAGGAGAATCATCATTTCTACTATCACCTTGGTGAACACCCTCGGTGCTGTGGAGAGACCAAATGGGAGGGCCCGGAACTGAAAGTGACAGTACAACAGTGAAAATCGCAGATAAGCCTGATGCGGCATCCAAATCGGAATGTGGAGGTACGCATCCTTGATATCCAGGGATACTAGGAATTCCCCCTCCTCCAGACCTGATATCACCGCCCTTAGGAACTCCATTTTGAACTTGAACTCCCTCAGAAAGGGGTTTAGTGATTTTAAGTTCAGATTGGGCCTGACCGAACCATCCGGTTTCGGTACCACGAAAAGGTTCGAATAGTAACCGTTGTTCTGCATGTGGGGTGGTACTGGCACAATGACCTGTGCCTCCACCAACTTCTGGACTGTTTCTTGCAGGACAGTCCTGTCTACCATGTCAAAGTCGAAAAATATTGTAGTACACACATCACGTACTAACAACACACACATGCCCGCTGCGCGGGCACTTGTTTCGCCGTGCGTGCACATATCCGCAATTTGCGCATGGTCGCTCCCGCGGTCCTGCGCGTGGTGTGGGTATTTACGGTGGAGTTTGTGAACGCATGGAGGGCTATCAAAACATTACATATTTAATCCAAATAGTGCACATTGTACACATAGTTCCCCTGCACCACATCAGCAAGTATCAACAGTTTAAATGATTCCAGGACTAAGGGATTCGCCTTTGTATGATAGGAAGGGACAGACTAAGGTTATAAGGTGGTGTCTGGTATCCAGCTGTAGGGTATTTTAAGGGTAACATTCCGGTGTTGGTTAGAGGAAGATCGCATGTTCCTGCGTATAGTTATGTGCAGAAGTAGAATATAGATATAAACTGTATTTACTGTATATTATGTATGCGGCGGGAATCCAAAGTAGACCACCCACAAGAGCAGTTGAGAAAGATATCGCCCACCTTTTCAAATCAACCTATGACCTCTCCTGTAATGTAAAGATGCATCCCTGTGTCCAATGGACAAAGGGATTACAGTATCCATTGTATTGCTTTTGGAAGTAGTGTATAAAAAGCCTGTTGCTGCCTGGCCGGTCAGAAGACTCTTAACGCTATCTACCTGATTAGCGGAGGACTGGAGCAGGAAGCGCATGCGAATATTCTCACGTATGTACATTGACTGTAGCCATTTACTCTGTTGTATTGTAGTGTATAAATTGTATTGTTAACCCCCTTCCAGATAAATACTCTGTGGTGTCGGAACCCAGTGTTTAACAACAAATCGGTGTTGTGTCCTCTTTTCCCTGCTAGGGTTTAAAGTGTATTACATTACCTAACTGTATAAGGTTTAAAAGTGTATTGATAAGGTGTGTACGCGCTGCGGGTACTTTGTACCATCAGCGCTGTATAAGGTTTAAGGTGTAACATCATTGCAGTGCTTTGCTGCATAAGGTTTAAAGTGTAATAGCATTATTGCATTGCATAGCTGCATAAGGTTTAAGGTGTAATATCATTGCATTGCATTACTACTAAGGTTTAAAGTATAACTCTGGGTGTGCGCGCGCTGTGTGTACTTTGTACCCCCAGAACGGCGTTTGTACGCTAAGTCCGTACAAGGTACGGGACTCTGTACGCAAATAGCGTACAAAGTACGTAGAGTGCATATTAAGTCTAGCGGCCGCAGCGGCTCCATGGTAAAAGTGTGTTTAAAGGTATAGCTTTATGGTTTAATATAATATTGACATTATCAACCAGCAGAGCTTGCAAGCCAGATCTGAAAAATCAGTGAGGGAGATTTTGAAATTCCAGCCTGTACCCCTGGGACACAATATCTTGCACCCAGAGGTCCAGGCCAGAGGATACCCAGACATGACTGAAATGTCTGAGTCTCACTCCCACCGGCCCCACCTCCAGGGTGTGCAGTCCACCGTCATGCGGAGGACTTTTGTGTACCTGAAGCAGGTTTCTGTTCCTGGGACAAGGGAAAATGGTAAAATATCCCATGCGTGGGAGCCACAGGGGAAAAATGAGAAACAATTACCGGAGTGTCCGAGAACCCACAAAAAGTTCTCAGACAAGTTCTTTAAAGTCCAGAAGCCGCCCGGGTCGCAAACCGGAATAATCCCCGATCTCTGTATCGCAAGATACCCTCTGGATATCCAGCCTTGAGAAAGACTCCAGGAAGGAGTTGAAACGCGTTGGAGGCACTCAGTCGTGGACAGCATCCAGAGGGTATCTTGCAATACAGAGATTGGGGATTATTCCGGTTTGCGGCCCGGGCGGCTTCTGGACTTTAAAGAACTTGTCTGAGAACTTTTTGTGGGTTCTCGGACACCCCGGTAATTGTTTCGCATTTTTCCCCTGTGGTTCCCACGCATGGGATATTTTACCATTTTCCCTTTTCCCCTTTTATGTCATTTGTGATTGATGTCCCATTTTATGTGTGTATATGTAATTAAATAATACTGTACGACACATGTGGTTTCCTTCTCCCCTCTGTTGCATATGCCGTGTTGTGTGACACACACTACGAGGAGGAGTTGTGGATTTTGAAAATTGGACATTTCACATCAGACAAGGGGTTGTATATATTTTATTTATATTACCAGTGGAGCATTTTTAGACACCATTATACACAATTTATTTGGTGTAGGCGCCCGGCAGCACTTGTGGCCATAATTGTCCTTTGTTCAGATTTATCTTTGTGGTGTTTTGGGGAGACATCACCTTTTTGGTCACGGGAGCTATAAGGCAGCCTTGTGAAGTATTCTGCGTTCAGGTTTCTTGAACTTGGGCCGACCTCCCCGAAAGAAGGTGTTGGACGGCTTTGCCTTTCTAGGCTTGTTAGACCATTAAGGACTGTGGCGTAACTGAAGAAAAGGGTTTCTTCGGAGAAGGTGTTAGCTGAGGGAAGGAAGGGTGACTTACCAGCCGTAGCCGTGGAGATCCACACATCTAACGCTTCCCCAAAGAGAGCCTGACCTGTGTAGGGTATGGTCTCCACACTTTTCCTGGATTCCTCGTCGGCAGACCAATGGCGCAACCACAGCCCACGACGAGCTGATACTGACATGGAGGAAATCCCCACAGCCATGGAACCCAGGTCCTTCATGGATTCTACCAGAAATCCTGCCGAATCCTGAATGTTACGTAAAAACAATTCAACATCACATTTCTCCATAGTATCCAAATCCTCAAGTAACGTGCCTGACCACTTTACTATCGCTTTGGCAATCCAAGCACTGGCAATAGTGGGACGTAGTATTGCCCCAGAAACCGTGTACATGGATTTGAGCGTATTATCAATTTTACGATCAGCCGGCTCTTTCAAGGCAGTAGATCCTGGAACAGGTAAAACTACCTTTTTTGACAGTCTGGATACTGACGCGTCAACAATAGGCGGGTTATCCCATTTTTTCATATCCTCTACCGGGAGAGGAAACGCTACCAGAACCCTTTTAGGTATCTGGAATTTATTATACGGGTTTTCCCAAGCCTTTTCACATATAGCATTTAATTCCTTTGATGCAGGGAAGGTTAGCGAGGCTTTCTTATTTTCAGTGAAGTAAGCCTCCTCAACCTGCCCGGGTGTTATATCAGCAATATTTAACACATCCCTAATAGCATCTATCATCAACTGCACCCCTTTTGCAAGAGATGCAGCCCCCCGCAACACATCACCGTCACCGTCTGCAGTATCAGAATCGGTATCATCCTGCATGATCTGAGCAAGAGCACGTTTACGGGAATATACAACAGGGAGCCCTGATGTACTAGAACTGGACCATACTGCCATAGAGTTCTGTAAAGCCTGAGTTGCAGATTCATTTTGTGCAACCCTATTAGAAATCTGAGATTTGATGGAGGATAACCACTCAGGCTCCCTTGCCGGAATCTGCGCTAAACCAGTGCAATCCTGATTACAAGGAATGGGATCATCCTGAGAGGACATATCCTCTGCAGCATATGACACAGAGTCCCTGGACATTGCTTAATGGAGACCACAGACACTCCACACACACACACACACACACACACACACACACACACACACACACACACACACAGGGGAGGGCAGACAGTTTCATCCCCAAGAAAGGCAAGAAAGACACAGAGATTGGAGCCAACCCACACACAGCACTTTTAATACAAAGGGAGACGAGACCCCCTATAAACGCTGACTGTGCACCTTAATAGGTTACACAGTCGTTTTGCAGCCTCCCCCCCTTCTACAACCCCCTGGTACCGTGATAGATAGCTGGAGTTGCTGTGGAGGGACTTGTTCTTCACTGTCAGTGCTGTGCAGGCAGGAAAATTGCGCTGAAACGCTGCTGGGTCCGCTCTGAGGAGAAGCTCTGCCCCCAAAATGGAGCGGTTTTCCCGCTGTTCACAGGATTATACCGGCCTGAGGATTAACGCTGGCTGAGATCCGGGGACCCCAACAGGCTGTGGGACCAGTGTTGGGTATAGGCGCTGGCTCTGGGCACCCCTCACAGCGCCGCACTATGTACCGCTGAGCCTCTGGAGCGCAGTTAATACTGCTCTCTTACCCTGATGCCGCCATCTTCACACCGGCCCCCCGCTTGCTAGGGGGGGTCGGTGACTCACTCGCCACAATCTTCAGCTTTGCAAGGGGGTGGCGGGATGCTGCTGGGGTGAGCGATCCCCCGAGGCGGGGAACGATCTATCCCCTCTGGAGCTCACTGTCCAGTCAGCGGAGACAGTGGCTCAGACCCCGCAGGGCGGACACTGCTCCCCCCCCCTCAGTCCCTCGATGCAGGGAGGCTGCTGCCAGCAGCCTCCCTGTAAAATAATAAACTCTAAAACTAAACTTTACTAAGGAAACTCTGGAGAGCTCTCCTAGCTGTGACCGGCTCCTCCGGGCAGATTTTCTAAACTGAGTCTGGTAGCAGGGGCAAAGAGGGAGGAACCAGCCCACACTCTCAAACTCTTAAAGTGTAAATGGCTCCTGGTGGACCAGTCTATACCCCATGGTACTAATGTGGACCCCAGCATCTTCTAGGACAGGCCTGGCCAACCTGTGGCTCTCCAGATGTTGTGAAACTACACATCCCAGCATGCCCTGCCACAGTTTTAGCCTTCCCTAATAGCAAAACTGTGGCAAAGCATGATGGGACTTGTAGTTTTACAACAGCTGGAGAGCCACAGGTTGGCCAGGCCTGTTCTAGGACGTAAGAGAAAACGAGATTTATGTTAAGAACTTACCGTTGTTAAATCTCTTTCTGCGAGGTACACTAAGCTCCACAAGGATTCACATCGGGGTGTAGAGTAGGATCTTGATCCGAGGCACCAACAGGCTCAAAGCTTTAGACTGTTCCCAAGATGCTCAGCGCCACCTCCTCTATAACCACGCCTCCATGTACAGGGAGCTCAGTTTCGTTAACCAGCCCAATGCAGTAGCAGGTATCCGAGACGACAACCGCTCGTAGCCAAGTACACCACACACTCACCACAGGAGAGGGTGTCAGCGGCTAATGCCAATACCAACCCAAAGAAGCTAAGTGCGTCAGGGTGGGAGCCTTGTGGAGCCCAGTGTACCTCGCAGAAAGAGATTTAACAACGGTAAGTTCTTACCACAAATCTAGTTTTCTGCTGCGGGGTACACTGGGCTCCACAAGGATTCCCATCAGGGATGTCCTAAAGCAGTTCCTTACGGTAGGGGACGCACTGTAGCGGGCACAAGAAGCCGGCGTCCAAAGGAAGCATCCTGGGAAGCGGTGGTATCAAAGGAATAGAACCTAAAGAACGTGTTCCCTGAAGACCACGGTGCCGCCTTGCACAATTGTTCAAGGGTCGCACCACAGTGGGCCGCCCAAGAAGGTCCAACCGACCAAGTAGAATGGGCCTTAATGGTAACAGGAGCTGGACGCCCAGCCTGTACATAAGCATGTGCAATCACCATTCTAATCAATCTGGCCAGGGTCTGCTTGGAAGCAGGCCAGCCACGTTTGTGAAAGCCAAACAATACAAAAAGAGGATCAGATTTTGTAACGGAGGAAGTTCTCTTCACATAGATACGGAGAGCCCGTACCACATCCAAAGACCGCTCTTTGGAACACAACTCAGGAGAATTAAATGTCGGAACCACAATCTCCTCGTCAAGGTGGAAGGAAGACACCACCTTAAGTAAATAACCTGGCCGCGATCTAAGAACCGCACGGTCACAGTGAAAAATCAAATAGGGAGACTTACAGGATAAGGCACCCAAGTCCGAGACCCTTCTGGCTGAAGCAATCGCCAGCAAGAATAGGACCTTAAGGGAAAGCCACTTAAGGTCAGCCGAGGCAAGAGGCTCATACGGAGACTCTTGTAAGGCCTCCAAAACCCCCGACAAGTCCCAAGGGGCCACAGGTGGCACATAAGGAGGCTGAATCCGCAACACATCCTGAGTGAATGTATGGACATCAGGTAAGGTAGAAATTTTTCTCAGAAACCAAACCGACAAGGCAGAGATGTGAACCTTGAGGGAGGCCAGACGCAGGCATGTTGTAGAAAGGCCAATAGCTTGGCCGTACTAAACTTGAAAACGTCATGATTGTGAGATGCACACCAAGTAAAGTAAGCATTCCAGACCCTATGGTAGATCCGAGCAGAAGCCGGCTTACGGGCCTTCAGCATAGTTTGAACGACCGCCTCAGAAAAACCCTTGGCCCTCAGGACGGAAGCTTCAAGAGCCATGCCGTCAAAGCCAGACAGGCAGGATCCCACTAGAGACTCAGTAGATCCGAGAACCAGTGCCGTCTGGGCCACGCTGGAGCGACCAGAAGCAAGTTTCCTCCTTCTTACTTGAACTTCCGTATTACTCTGGGCAGGAGTGACACTGGAGGGAACACCTATGGTAGCTGAAAGTTCCATGGAATTGCCAGAGCGTCCACAAACGCAGCTCGAGGATACCTTGTCCTTGCTCCGAAGACCGGAACCTTGTGATTGTGTCAAGATGCCATCAGATTCACATCTGGAAGGCCCCACGTGTCCACGAGAAGTTGAAACACTTCCGGATGGAGGCTCCACTCTCCTGCATGTACGTCCTGACGACTGAGATAGTCCGCTTCCCAGTTCAGGACGCCCGGAATGAACACTGCGGATACGGCTGGCAGATGGCGCTCCGCCCATTGAAGAATCCGTGACAGTTCCCTCATTGCCATGCGGCTTCGGGTGCCGCCTTGATGATTTATGTACGCCACCGTGATGTCGTTGTCCGACTGTACTTGAACAGGACTGTTCTGTATTAGATGCTGGGCCATTGTCAACGTGTTGAACACTGCCCGCAGTTCCACAATATTGAACGGGAGCAGAGACTACTCCTTGGTCCACCGACCATGAAGAGAGTATTGTTCCAACACCGCGGCCCAACCTCTCAGATTGGCATCCGTTGTTAGAAGGACCCAGTCGGATATCCAGAAGTGAGATCTGATCCGGTGAGACCGGCCGTCCCACTTGGTCAGAATTAACTTCTGCAGAGGGCGAGTGTGGAATTGAGCATACTCCACCATGTCGAAAGTGGACACCATGAGACCCAGCACTTGCATTGCCGAATGTATCGCCACATGCAGACGAGATAGGAAGCACTGAATCCTGTCCTGAAGCTTCAGGACTTTCTCCTGAGACAGGAACAACCGTTGGCTGTGAGTGTCCAATAACGCTCCCAGATGTACAATGCTCCGAGCAGGAACCAGGGAGGATTTCTTCCTGTTGATCAGCCACCCGTGGGCTTTCATGCACTGGACCGCCAGATCTAGATGGCACAGGAGAAGTTCTGGGGAATATGCCAGGATCAACAAATCGTCCAAATACGGTAGGATCCTGAACCCTTGACGACGGAGTGTAGCCGTCATGACCGCCATAACTTTGGTGAAAACTCGCGGAGCTGTTGCCAAATCAAAGGGTAACGCCCGAAATTGGTAAATGAAGGTTGCCCACCGCAAACAGCAGGTACTGCTGATGAGATACCGCAATAGGAATATGTAGGTAGGCATCCTGTATGTCCAGGGAGACCATATAGTCCCCAGGCTCCATGGCCAGAACAATAGAGCGCAGCGTTTCCATACGAAACTTGGAGATCCGCACATGCTTGTTCAAGGACTTAAGATTGAGAATTGGCCGCGAGGACCCGTTCGGTTTCGGGACTAGAAACAGCGGTAAATACTACCCCTTGCCTCTCCGCGCCAGAGGCACCTGTACTGCCACTCCTGTGGTCAGGAGGGAATGTACCACCGACTGCAACGTGTTTGCTTTTGCTGGATCCAGAGGCACATCTGTCAGGCAAAATCGCTGCGGGGGACGATTCTTGAATGGTATAGCGTAACTTCGAGCGACGACTTTCCTCGACCAGGTATCTGAAGTGGTCTTCAACCATTCCTGGGCAAAACCTAGAAGTTGGCCCCCCACCCTGGGATTCCCCAGAGGGAGGACCGCCCCGTCATGTGGCAGGCTTGTCAGTTTTAGAAGCTGGCTGACGGGCGGACCAGGCACGCTTCGGTCTGAGCTTGGCAGGTCTGGAAGCACAAGCTTGCATTGGGTATGCCTGACCTTTTGCTTTTCCTGGAGGAGGAAAGGGCCGAGAGAAAGTACTTTTAGCCTTCTGTGTGGAAGGAGCCGTACTAGATAGGCAAGCTGTTTTAGCAGTAGCCAGATCAGTCACAATCTTATTGAGGTCTTCTCCAAAGAGAATGTCTCCCTTGAAAGGAAGCACCTCCAGGGTTTTCTTGGAATCCATATCCACCAACCAGGATCTCAACCAAAGGATACGTCTGGCCAAGACGGACGTGGTAGCAGCCTTGGCCGCGAGCACCCCGACATCGGTGGCCGCCTCCTTAAGGTACAGAGAAGCCGTGTTAATATACGAAAGACATTGTCGAGCATGCTCAGATGCGTTGGAAATCAGTTCCGCCTCAAGCTCCTGAGCCCACGTCTCAACAGCTTCAGCAGCCCAAGTTACTGCAATAGTTGGCCAATGCACAGCCCCCGTTAGGGTATAAATTGCTTCTAAACAGCCCTCCACACGTCTATCCGTCGGTTCCTTCAGAGGTGACGGTAGTTACTGGCATAGCAGAGGAAACAACCATACGCGCCACATGAGAATCTACAGGCGGAGGGGTTTCCCAATTTTTATAGACCTCCGCAGAGAGAGGATAGCGAGCCAACAGTCTCTTATTCGGTGTGAATTTTGTCCCTGGATTTTCCCAGGATTCCTGACGTATGTCAACCAGGTGTTCAGAATGAGATAAAACTTGTTTAACCACCTTCTTATGTTTAAACCTATCCAGTTTCTTGCAGACAGTCTCAGGCTCCGGATCATCTGACATCTGAAGAATGAGCCTGATTGCCTCAATCAAATCCGGGACATCCACCAATGACTTCCCTTACCCATCAGAAACATCTGTGTCAGTGTCTGTGGGGTCAGTATATGCAACGTCCTCGTCAGAGGAAGTGTCTGGAATAGCAGTGGACTGGGAAGAGGTAATGACCCGTTTAGAAGAAGACTTAGTCTTAGGCGGGTGAAAGTGACACTTAGATTTAGTCATAGATCGGTTCAAATGCTGTAACTGAGTGGAAAGCTGATCCGCCCATGGCGGGTTAACAGCAGGGACCATAAACTGTTGCAGTGGCACAGGTGGTCCCACAGGGGGCGTCAATTTAGTTACAAGCGTGTTTAACAATGTGGAAAATGTAGCCCAAGGTGGGTCTTGTGATGCCCAAGGTGCTACCGACCCACTGGGGGGTAGAGAACCCCCTGATCCTGAACTCTCAGCTGACATATTATCCTCCGTTACGTCCGCGGCCTCACTACCACGCAGTGTGGGAGAAGCCCCAGTGTCGTTGCCACGTGTAGCAGACATAACTATGTGCACAATATTGGGCAACATGGTACAAAGTGTAGCAGCACTATACCTATCAAGAACTCTCAGTAAAGTGTGCCTATGATAGCACAGACCGGGAGTTCAAGAGATATAGACTATACAAGGACTATAAATCACAAGTAAAAATACACCGTCACTATATCTTGTGATACAATCCTATACGAAACAGAAAGAAAACCTGAAACACTTGGCCCACTCAGGAATAGCAATATAGGAATAGCCCACTGAGTGAAATACCCTTCAATAAGGCAACCACGTAGCAGCTACATGCACACACACAGATATAGTCACAAGCGTACGATGCAGAAATTATGTACCATAATACTGCACTGGACTAGCAATACAAAGTAATACTCAGTATGGCTATATGTGTTAAAAATAGATATATCAAAGCACAGTAAACACTGGATGTATATCACAGGGTGTTTGTACCACCCAACCCTGTATGTATGTACTCTTTCTTAACTAACACTGTTCCAGTGACAGGTAGAATACTTAAGTGTCCTGTAAGAAGCACAGCACTGGCAATCAGGCGGTTCTACAGAGGAGGATTTGCCCCAGCAGTCCTAGAAACAGCTCAGAAATCAAAGTCCACGAAAGCACGTGCGCGGCCCACCTCCTACGGCCGCGCTGGATCGCGGTAAAGTGCGGGCACAGAAGCCCCTTACGTCCCCCTGGTCTGCGGCCCCACAATCCGGCGTGTGTGTGACTGACCTTTAGGAAGAAAAACGGAGCCTACGCTGCAGTGACCCGGCAACCAGGGCGCGGGAGTATACAGCGCCGCTGGGGGTGACGGAGCTGCATGCAGGGAAGTCTATGAGACTTGGTAGTATTCTGTACAAGAATCTTCTACTGTCTTAAAAAGGAAGCTCTGAATAGGCTGCCTGAGGCAGCCCCCTGTTAAGTGCCTGCTTACTGCATGGCACCAACTTAAAAACTGAGCTCCCTGTGCATGGAGACGAGTTTATAGAGGAGGCGGCGCTGAGCATCTTGGGAACAGTCAAAAGCTTTGAGCCTTTTGGTGCCTCGGATCAAGATCCTACTCTACACCCCGATGTGAAAACTTGTGTCGCCCAGTGTACCCCGCAGCAGAAATGTTTGTATCCATGAATATGCATTTTAACAAACAGCTATAGATGTTATTTTGCTACATTTTGTATCAAAACGTAACCTACACCCCTTAAATTATAAGCTCACTTGGGCAGGGCCATATTTATCTACTTATATGTTGATGTACAGTATGTCATTGTTTACACAATGTGATGACACTGCAAATGTACAGTGATGTTGTTACTTTATAAATAAAAAAATAGGATTTGAATACCTACCAGTAAATCCTTTTCTCCTAGTCCGTAGAGGATGCTGGGGTCCACTTCAGTACCATGGGGTATAGACTGTTCCGCAGGAGTCATGGGCACTTTAAGACTTTTCAAGGGTGTGAACTGGCTCCTTCCTCTATGCCCCTCCTCCAGACCTCAGTATAGGTACTGTGCCCAGGGAGACGGACATTTCGGGGAAAGGATTTACTTTTAAACTAAAGGTGAGATTCATACCAGCTCACACCTCAACCATGCCGCACAACATGGCATTCAACTTTACACACGCCAACGGGCATGAACAATTGCAGCAACATGCTGAAAATAATCGTAACACAACACTCGTGTAACAACAACTAAAAACTGCAGGTAAAGTACGCACTGGGTCGGGTGCCCAGCATCCTCTACGGACTAGGAGAAAAGGATTTACCGGTACGTATTAAAATCCTATTTTCTCATACGTCCTAGAGGATGCTGGGGTCCACATCAGTACCATGGGTTATACCAAAGCTCCTGTACGGGCGGGAGAGTGCGGATGACCCTGCAGCACCGATTGACCAAACTTGAGGTCCTCATCGACCAAGGTGTCAAATTTGTAAAACTTTGCAAACGTGTTTGCCCCTGACCAAGTAGCAGCTCGGCAAAGTTGTAGCGCCGAGACCCCCCGGGCAGCTGCCCAGGATGAGCCCACCTTTCTAGTAGAATGGACATTTACCGAATTCGGTATCGGCAATCTTGCCGTGGAATGAGCGTGCTGAATCGTCCCTCTGATCCAGCGCGCAATAGTCTGCTTAGAAGCAGGACCCCCAATCTTGTTGGGAGCATACAGGACAAACAGAGCTTCTGTTTTCCTTATCCGAGCTGTTCTTGCGACATAAATTTTCATAGCTCTAACCACATCAAGAGACTTTGACGCAGTGAAGGTGTCAGTAGCCACTGGCACCACAATAGGTTGGTTTATATGGAAAGACGAAACCACCTTCGGAAGAAATTGTTGTCGAGTTCTCAACTCTGCCCTATCTTCATGGAAGATCAGGTTAGGGCTCTTGTGAGACAAGGCCCCTAACACCCGCCTTGCTAAAAGCATCTCCACTTTCCAAGTGAGAAACTTCAATTCTATCTCCTGTAGAGGTTCAAACCAATTCGATTAAAGGAACTGCAACACCACATTAAGGTCCCATGGTGCCACCGGGGGCACAAATGGAGGTGGGACGTGCCGCACCCCTTTCACGAATGTCTGAACTTCTGGAAGTGAGGCCAATTGTTTCTGAAAGAAAACTGATAAGGCCGAAATCTGGACCTTGATTGAACCCAATCTTAGGTCCGCATCCACACCTGCCTGTAGAACAGGGATGGGGAACCTTCGGCCCTCCAGCTGTTGTTGAACTACACATCCCAGCATGCCCTGCAACAGTTTTAGCATGGCCAAATAGCAAAACTGTAGCAAGGCATACTGGTATGTGTAGTTCAGCAACAGCTGGAGGGCCGAAGGTTCCCCATCCCTGCTGTAGAAAATGGAGAAAACGTCCCAACTTAAACTCTTCCATAGGAGCCTTCTTGGATTCACACCAAGACACATATTTCCTCCAAATACGGTGGTAATGTTTAGACGTTACTCCTTTTCTGGCTTGAATAAGAGTGGGGATGACTTCTTTGGGAATACCCTTTCGGGCTAGGATCCGGCGCTCAACAGACATTTAAGTCTTGATACACGCACGGCCCCTGCTGCAGAAGGTCCTCGCGAAGAGGAAGAGGCCGAGGATCTTCTATTCGCAACTCCTGAAGATCTGGATACCAAGCCCTCCTTGGCCAGTCTGGGACAATGAGGATCGCTCAAACCCTTGTTCTTCTGATGATCTTGAGAACTTTTGGTATTAGTGGAAGTGGAGGGAAGACATACACCGACTGAAACACCCACTGGGTCACTAGAGCATCCACTGCTATTGCTTGAGGGTCTCTCGACCTGGAACAATATCTCTGAAGCTTCCTGTTGAGACGAGATGCCATCATGTCTACTTGAGGAACTCCCCAAAGACTTGTCACCTCTGCGAAGACTTCTTGGTAGAGGCCCCACGCTCTTGGATGGAGATCGTGTCTGCTGAGGAAGTCTGCTTCCCAGTTGTCCACTCCCGGAATGAAAATTGCTAACAGAGCTCTTGCATGTCTTTCTGCCCAGAGGAGGATCTTTGTCACCTCTGCCATTGCCGCTCTGCTTTTCGTTCCGCCCTGACGGTTTATATACGCGTCTGCTGTTACATTGTCCGACAGGATCTGTACGGGTTGATCTTGAAGAAGATGTCCCGCTTGTAGAAGGCCGTTGTGAATGGCTCTCAATTTCAGAACGTTTATGTGAAGACAGGTTTCCTGACTTGACCATTTTCCTTGGAAGCTTTTTCCCTGCGTGACTGCTCTCCAGCCTCGGAGAGTTGCATCCGTGGTTACTAGGATCCAGTCCTGAATCCCGAACCTGCGTCCCTCTAGGAGGTGAGAACGGTGTAGCCACCACAGGAGCAAAATTCTGGCTTTGGAGGACAGGATTATCGTCTGGCGCATGTGTAGGTGGGATCCGGACCATTTGTCCAACAGGTCCCACTGGAATACTCTGGTATGGAATCGGCCAAACTGTATGGCCTCGTAGGCCGCTACCTTCTTTCCCAACAACCGAATGCATCGATGTTTCGACACTCTTGTTGGTTTCAAAATTTGTTTGACCATTCTCTCAGAATTTCCAGAGCCTTTTCCACTGGAAAAAATACCCTCTGTACTTCTGTATTCAGTATCATCCCCAGAAAAGACAATCTTGTCGTCGGTTCCAACTGCGACTTTGGAAAATGTACGATCCAACCGTGTTTTTGGAGTATTGACAGGGAGAGTGCAATGTTCTGCACCAACTTTTCCCTGGATCTCGCTTTTATCAGGAGATCGTCCAAGTAAGGAATTATATTGACTCCTTGCTGTCGAAGGAGGACCATCATTTCTGCCATCACCTTGGTGAATACCCTCGGTGCCGTGGAGAGTCCGAACGGCAACGCCTGGAACTGGTAATGGCAATCCTGTACTGCGAATCTCAGATAAGCTTGGTGAGGAGGATAAATGGGAACATGCAAGTAAGCATCTTTTATGTCTACCGACACCATGACGCCCCCTTCCTCCAGACTGGAAATCACTGCTCTCAGATTCCATCTTGAACTTTAACCTTTTCAGGTAGAGATTTAGATTCTTCAGGTTTAAAATTGGTCTGACCGAGCCGTCCGGCTTCGGAACTATGAAGAGGCTTGAATAAAACCCTTCTCCTTGCTGTGACAAGGGTACCAGGACGATGACTTGATCCTGACATAATTTTTGAATGCAGCTGTTACTAGTTCTCTTTCTGGAAGAGAAGCTGGCAAGGGTGATTTGAAAAATCGGCATGGGGAAACATCTTGAAACTCCAGTTTGTATCCCAGGGACACTATTTGTAAGACCCATGGGTCAAGACCAGATTGAAGCCAGATCTGACTGAAAAGTTTCAGATGCGCTCCCACCCGAGGAAACTCCTGCGAGGGAGCCCCAGCGTCATGCTGCAGATTTGGCAGAAGCAGAGGTTGATTTCTGCTCCTGCGATCCTAGAGACACTGCGGATTTCTTTCCTCTTCCCCTTCCTGCAAAGAAAGGAAAGCCTTTGTCCTTTTTGTATTTGTTGGGCCGAAAGGACTGCATCTGAGAGTGATGTGTGTTTTTCGCCGGTGCAGGAGCATAAGGCAAGAATGTCGACTTACCTGCGGTAGCCGCAGAGTCCAACGTATCTAGCCCATCTCCAAACAAGGCCTCACCTTTGTACGGGAGAGCCTCCATATTTCTTTTGGAATCTGCGTCAGCATTCCACTGGCGAATCCACAACGCCCTCCGAGCCGAGACTGCCATGGTAGCGGCTTTTGAACCCAAGAGTCCAATATCTTTCATGGCTTCTAGCATGTATGTAGCAGCGTCTTTTATATGACCTAACGTTAGGAGTATCTCGTCTCTATCTAACGTGTCAATTTCAGATGACAAGTTATCTGACCATTTTTCGATAGCGCTACTCACCCACACGCAAGCAATGGTGGGCCTGAGCAGCGTACCATTGACCACATAAATAGATTTTAACATAGTCTCCATCTTGCGGTCCGCCGGCTCTTTTAGTGAAGCCGTCCCAGGTGCAGGGAGAATCACCTTTTTAGTTAACCGTGACAGGGCACTGTCCAAAACGGGGGGGGGGGGGGGGGGGGGGGGGGGGACTCCCATCTTTTCCTGTCCTGCCGGGAAAGGATAAGCAACCTGAATCTTTTTGGGAATCTGAAATTTCTTTTCAGGGTTTGTCCAAACTCCCTCAAATATAGTATTTAGCTTGTCAGAAGGGGGGAAAGTCACATTCATTTTCTTTTCCTTATAAAAATAAGCCTTCTCCTGAGGTACAGTAGGGGCTTCCTTAACTTCCAAGACCTCCTTTATAGCAACAATCATGTATTGAATGCTTTTCGCCAATTTAGGATCTACTCCCCTGGAATCACTATCGTCGACACAGGGATCTGAGTCCGTGTCGGTATCAGTTTGTACAATTTGAGCAAAAGGTCTTTTGTGTGACCCAGAGGGGTCGCCCGTGGATGACAAGGCAGAACTATGAAAAATCACATCCTCTACTGATTTTCTCCAGCTTTCTGCATGAGACTCAGACTTATCTAATCTCTTACTGATATGATTCACACTATTACGTAATTCTTTCACCCATTCAGGCTCGTGGTGTGCCGGCAGCGCCACCACATTGCAACTCTGTGTCCCTAAAATGGCTCCCTCAGGGGAAGAGCTCCCTGCCTCAGACATGTCACACACGTGCACAACCACACCACATACACTCCGGGACTTATAGGGGACAGACCCACAGTAAAATCTGTCAGAAGGACACAGATAGGACTTTGCCAGTTCACAACCCAGCGCCAGTAATAAAAAAATGTCTGAACACAAAATGCCCACAGACCTGCAGCGCTTTTATAATGATATTATCACACAATATATAGCACCAAAATTCACTGTGCCCCCCTGTTTTTCACCCTGATACTTGGTTCAGCAGTGGAGGACTAGTGTTCTTCTTTGCAGCCTGGAGGGAGAGAAAATGGCGCTGAGCAGTGTGCTGGCTGACTGAGGAGGAAGCCCCGCCCCCGTAATGGCGTGTTTCCCCCCAGATTCTTAGATACTGATATTTATACTGGCAGGGGTACGGCTGTGCCTCAGCATCTTATGCCCTTTATTAGTGCCAGTTTAGTAGGTTTCATGCTGCCCCCCCCCCCCCCCCCCGCGCCCTGCAGTGCCTGTGTGTGTGGGTAGCATGGCGCGCAGCGTTCCTGCCCGCTGCGCGGTACCTTTTAGCCGTCACGATGACTGAAGATTCTTTTCTTCTCACACTCACCTGTCTTCTGACTTCTGGCTCTGTAAGGGGGGTGACGGCGGGCTGTGGGAGTGAGCACATAGCCGCAGCTAGCGTTCAGTAACCCTTCAGGAGCTAATGGTGTCCTGTCAGCCAGAAGCAGAGCCATGAAACTATTCAGGAAGTTGGTTCCTACTTCTGCCCCCTAAGTCCCACGAAGCAGGGAGACTGTTACCAGCAGTCCTCCCTGAAAATAAAAAACCTAACATAAGTCTTTCAGAGAAACTCAGTAGAGCTCCCCTGGAGTGCATCCTGTCTGCCTGGGCACATTTTCTAAACTGAGGTCTGGAGGAGGGGCACAGAGGGAGGAGCCAGTTCACACCCTTGAAAAGTCTTAAAGTGCCCATGGCTCCTGCGGAACAGTCTATACCCCATGGTACTGAAGTGGACCCCAGCATCCTCTAGGACGTATGAGAAATAATAATATTGTATTACTATTGGTGATGTGTATTGTGTGTGCACTAAATTAGTTTTGAACAATCCAAAATCAAAGTCTTGGGTACACAGAAAATCACATCAAATACATGAATACAACCAAGAAATATAATACTTAAAAAAAAAAAAAAAAAAAACAACAACATTTATTTTTCCCAGACAAGGGAGAAAAAAATTACTAATTACACGTAAAGGCACCAAAGCACCTCAACTTAGTGGATCGGAGCAGATGCACTGCAACCACAAAACCATTTAATCAGAGGAGAGGCAGAAGTGGAATAAGCACAACCCAAAGGCTCAAATTCGAAATATTTATGGGACTTTGCCTTGATCCCTGGGATCCAGGGAGCCACATTTGCGTATAGGGAATGGAAATGTAACATATGTAATAAATATGTAAGATGTGTATATAAATAATAAAAACACAGTATGGCACTATGAATATTACATAAAAAGGTATATAAAGAGGCACTCTGGATTAAAAAGGAATCTTAATTAACAATCAATACTCTGCCTTGAGTATTTGTTTTCCAGCTTCATTCTGCACCGATAGAGATATGTAGTGCTACATGTAGTGCTTTGTTATAAAGTACTGTAAGATAATAAGAATTTACTCACCGGTAATTCTATTTCTCGTAGTCCGTAGTGGATGCTGGGGACTCCGTAAGGACCATGGGGGATAGACGGGCTCCGCAGGAGACTGGGCACTCTAAAAGAAAGATTAGGTACTATCTGGTGTGCACTGGCTCCTCCCTCTATGCCCCTCCTCCAGACCTCAGTTAGGGAAACTGTGCCCGGAAGAGCTGACACTACAAGGAAAGGATTTGGAATCCAGGGTAAGACTCATACCAGCCACACCAATCACACCGTACAACTTGTGATAACCATACCCAGTTAACAGTATGAACAACAACTGAGCCTCATTCAACGGATGGCTCATAACAATTACCCTTTAGTAAGCAATAACTATATACACGTATTGCAGAAGAAGTCCGCACTTGGGACGGGCGCCCAGCATCCACTACGGACTACGAGAAATAGAATTACCGGTGAGTAAATTCTTATTTTCTCTGACGTCCTAGTGGATGCTGGGAACTCCGTAAGGACCATGGGGATTATACCAAAGCTCCCAAACAGGCGGGAGAGTGCGGATGACTCTGCAGCACCGAATGAGCAAACACAAGGTCCTCCTCAGCCAGGGTATCAAACTTGTAGAACTTTGCAAAGGTGTTTGAACCCGACCAAGTAGCCGCTCGGCAAAGCTGTAAAGCCGAGACCCCTCGGGCAGCAACCCAAGAAGAGCCCACCTTCCTTGTGGAATGGGCTTTTACTGATTTTGGATGCGGCAATCCAGCCGCAGAATGAGCCAGCTGAATCGTGCTACAGATCCAGCGAGCAATAGTTTGCTTTGAAGCAGGAGCACCCAGCTTGTTGGGTGCATGCAGGATTAACAGCGAGTCAGTCTTCTTGACTCCAGCCGTTCTGGAAACATATATTTTCAAAGCCCTGACTACGTCCAGCAACTTGGAGTCCTCCAAGTCCCATGTAGGCGCAGGCACCACAATAGGTTGGTTCAAATGAAACGATGATACCACCTTTGGGAGAAATTGGGGACGAATCCGCAATTCTGCCCTGTCCATATGGAAGATCAGATAGGGGCATTTACATGACAAAGCCGCCAATTCTGACACACGCCTAGCCGATGCTAAGGCCAACAGCATGACCACTTTCCACGTGAGATATTTTATCTCCACGGTCTTAAGTGGTTCAAACCAGTGGGATTTCAGGAAATCCAACACAACGTTAAGATCTTAAGGTGCCACTGGTGGCACAAAAGGAGGCTGAATATGCAGCACTCCCTTTTCAAATGTCTGAACCTCAGGCAGTGAAGCCAGTTCTTTTTGAAAGAAAATGGATAGGGCCGAGATCTGGACCTTTATGGACCCTAATTTGAGGCCCATAGTCACACCTGACTGTAGGAAGTACAGAAATCGACCCAACTGGAATTCCTCTGTAGGGGCCTTCCTGGCCTCACACCAAGCAACATATTTTCGCCATATGCGGTGATAATGCTTTGCTGTCACATCCTTCCTAGCTCTTATCAGCGTAGGAATTACTTCCTCCGGAATACCCTTTTCCGCTAGGATCTGGCGTTCAACCGCCATGCCGTCAAACGCAGTCGCGGTAAGTCTTGGAACAGACAGGGCCCCTGTTGCAACAGGTCCTGTCTGAGAGGCAGAGGCCATGGGTCCTCTGTGATCATCTCTTGTAGCTCTGGGTACCAAGTCCGTCTTGGCCAATTCGGAACGATGAGAATTGTTCTCACTCCTCTTTTTCTTACTATTCTCAGCAACTTGGGTATGAGAGGAAGAGGAGGAAACACATAGACCGACTGGAACACCCACGGTGTTACCAGTGCGTCCACAGCTATCGCCTGAGGGTCCCTCGACCTGGCGCAATATCTATTTAGCTTTTTGTTTAAGCGGGACGCCATCATGTCCACCTGTGGCCGTTCCCACCGATTTGCAATCTGCTCGAAGACTTCTTGATGAAGTCCCCACTCTCCCGGGTGGAGGTCGTGCCTGCTGAGGAAGTCTGCTTCCCAGTTGTCCACTCCCGGAATGAACACTGCTGAGTGTTTGCACGTGATTCTCCGCCCAACGAAGAATCCTTGTGGCTTCCGCCATTGCCACCCTGCTTCTTGTGCCGCCCTGGCGGTTTACATGGGCGACTGCCGTGATGTTGTCTGACTGAATCAGCACTGGTTGGTCTCGAAGCAGGGGCTCCGCTTGACTCAGGGCGTTGTATATGGCCTTTAATTCCAGTATGTTTATGTGCAGACAAGTCTCCTGACTTGACCACAGGCCTTGGAAGTTTCTTCCCTGAGTGACTGCCCCCCATCCGCGGAGGCTTGCATCCGTGGTCACCAGGACCCAGTCCTGTATGCCGAACCTGCGGCCCTGGAGAAGATGAGCACTCTGCAGCCACCACAGAAGAGACACCCTGGTCCTTGGGGACAGGGTGATCAGCCGATGCATCTGAAGATGCGATCCGGACCACTTGTCCAACAGATCCCACTGAAAGATCCTGGCATGGAACCTGCCGAAAGGAATGGCTTCGTAAGACGCTACCATCTTTCCCAGGATTCGCGTGCAGTGATGCACCGACACCCGTTTTGGTTTCAGGAGGTCCCTGACCAGAATCACCAACTCCTGAGCCTTCTCCTCCGGGAGAAACACCTTCTTCTGTTCTGTGTCCAGAATCATACCCAGGAAGGGCAGACGCGTCGTAGGAATCAGCTGCGACTTTGGAATATTCAGAATCCAGCCGTGCCGTAGCAACACTTCCTGAGAGTGTGCTACGCTGATCAACAACTGCTCCCTGGACCTCGCCTTTATGAGGAGATCGTCCAAGTACGGGATAACTGTAACTCCTTGCTTCCGCAGGAGTACCATCATTTCGGCCATTACCTTGGTAAATACTCTCGGTGCCGTGGACAGACCAAACGGCAACGTCTGGAATTGATAATGACAGTCCTGTACCACAAACCTGAGGTACTCCTGGTGAGGTGGATAAATGGGGACATGCAAGTACGCATCCTTGATGTCCAGAGATACCATAAAATCCCCCTCTTCCAGGCTTGCAATGACCGCTCTGAGCGATTCCATTTTGAACTTGAACTTATTCATGTAGATGTTAAAGGATTTTAAATTTAGAATGGGTCTTACCGAACCGTCCGGTTTCGGTACCACAAACAGTGTGGAATAGTAACCCTTTCCCTGCTGAAGGGGGGGTACCATTATTATCACTTGCTGAAGGTACAGCTTGTGGATTGCCGCCAGGACTACCTCCCTCTCCGTGGGAGAAGCCGGTAAGGCAGATTTTAGGTAACGGTGAGGGGGGGGTCACTTCGAACTCCAGCTTGTATCCCTGCGATACAATCTGTATAGCCCAAGGATCCACCTGTGAGCGAACCCACTGATTGCTGAAGTTTCGGAGACGCGTCCCCACCGCTCCTGGCTCCGCCTGTGGAGCCCCAGCGTCATGCGGTGGACTTAGTGGAAGCCGGGGAGGACTTTTGTTCCTGGGAACTAGCTGCATGGTGCAGCTTCTTTCCTCTACCCCTGCCTCTGGCAAGAAAGGATGCACCTCTGACTTTCTTGCTTCTTTGAGAACGAAAGGACTGCATTTGGTAATACGGTGCTTTCTTAGGCTGTGAGGAAACCTGTGGCAAGAAAGTCGACTTTCCAGCTGTCGCTGTGGAAACGAGGTCCGATAGACCGTCCCCAAACAACTCCTCACCCTTATAAGGCAAAACCTCCATGTGTTTTTTAGAGTCGGCATCCCCTGTCCATTGCCGAGTCCATAAGACCCTCCTGGCAGAAATGGACATTGCATTTATTCTAGAGCCCAGCAGGCAAATGTCCCTCTGGGCATCCCGCATATACAAGACGACATCTTTAATATGGCCAAGGGTCAGCATTACGGTATCCCTGTCCAGGGTATCTAACTCCTCTGACAGAGTATCTGTCCATGCTGCTACAGCACTGCACATCCAGGCTGAAGCAATAGCCGGTCTCAGTAGAGTACCAGAGTGTGTATACACTGACTTCAAGATACCTTCCTGCTTTCTATCCGCAGGCTCCTTTAGAGCGGCCGTATCCTGAGACGGCAAGGCCACCCTCTTAGATAAGCGCGTCAGCGCCTTGTCAACCCTAGGGGAGGATTCCCAGCGTAACCTATCCGTTGGCGGGAAAGGGTACCCCATTATTATTCTCTTGGGAATCACCACTTTCTTATCAGGGGATGACCACGCTTCTTCACATAACTCATTTAATTCATGTGATGGGGGAAAAGTCACTGGCTGCTTTTTCTCCCCAAACATATTTACCCTCTTGTCAGGGACAGGGTCAACCTCTGAAATGTGTAATACATTTTTCATTGCAATAATCATGTATCGGATGGCCTTGGTCATTTTAGGCTGTAATTGTGCCTCATCATCGTCGACACTGGAGTCGGACTCCGTGTCGACATCCGTGTCAACCAACTGAGATAGTGGGCGTTTTTGAGACTCTGACGGCCTCTGAGGCGCCTAGGCAGGCCCGGGTTGAGGGCCCGGCTGTCCCCCGGCTGCAACATCATCAAACCTTTTGTGTAATGAGTTTACATTGTCATTTAAGACCTTCCACATATCCATCCAATCCGGTGTCGGCACCGACACCACATTTATCTGCACTTGCTCCGCCTCCACGTAACCCTCCTCATCAAACATGTCGACACAGCCGTACCGACTCACAGCACACACACAGGGAATGCTCTGACTGAGGACAGGACCCCACAAGGTCTTTGGGGAGACAGAGAAAGAGTATGCCAGCACACACCACAGCGTTATATAGCTCGGGATACACACTACACAAGTGATTTCCCAATAGCTGCTTAATATACACCTTTTGTGCCTAAATTTATGTGCCCCCCCTCTCTTTTTACCTATACCTTGAGAAAGCTGTTGTTACAGTGAAACGCGTTGGTCAGGAGAAGTTGGACATACAGACTCCAATTGCTAACACCTGGAACAAGCCTAGAAGTCCATCCACTTGCCTAAATGGGGAATTGACAGATATCCACTACAACTAAAGGAGACCAAGCTACAAATAGGACTGAGTTGCTGCTCGGAACAAAGCAAAGGTCGGTCCCTAAAGAAATCTGTGGACTTATATCTGCCAGCATTGTAAATTGCCCCCAGGACTGTGGCACAAGTTCCTAGGAGTATATGCACCAATTGATCTCTCAAACTTCTCACATGGTAATATACCAAACCATTTTGCTGTGCTGTGCTTGCCTAATAATTTTATACAAATATTATAATATTATTTTATAATTGATGTACATCTATGAATTAATTTTTAACTAATTGTTGCAACATATTTTATTTAATAAAACTCAATTGTTCTTTCCATATCCAGTTTTTTCAAGCGCTGTAGTGCCAGGAGACTGCAGGGGAGAGCCTGGGGAGCGTCCTTCCAGCGGAGCTGTGAAGAAAAAATGGCGCTGGTGTGCTGAAGAAGGCCCCGCCCCCTCAGCGGCGGGCTTCTGTCCCGCTGTCTGTGACTGAAAAATGGCGGGGGAGTTTACACATATGCAGTACCTGACTGTATTATGTGTATATTATGCCAAAGGTACTCTAATTGCTGCCCAGGGCGCCCCCCCCCAGCGCCCTGCACCCGACAGTGACCGGAGTGTGTGGTGTGCAGTGGGAGCAATGGCGCACAGCTGCGGTGCTGTGCGCTACCTTCAATGAAGACAGGAGTCTTCAGCCGCCGATTTCACCTTCTTCCAGCTTCTGATCTTCTGGCTCTGCGAGGGGGACGGCGGCGCGGCTCCAGGAACGGACGATCGAGGACAGCTGCCTGTGTTCGAACCCTCTGGAGCTAATGGTGTTCAGTAGCCTAAGAAGCGCATCCTAGCTGTGAACAGGTACGTTTGCTTCTCTCCCCTCGGTCCCACGTAGCAGTGAGTCTGTTGCCAGCAGAAGCTCACTGAAAATAAAAAACCTAACAAATACTTTCTTTAACTAGCAGGCTCAGGAGAGCCCACTAGGAGCACCCAGCTCTGGCCGGGCACAGATTCTAACTGAGGTCTGGAGGAGGGGCATAGAGGGAGGAGCCAGTGCACACCAGATAGTACCTAATCTTTCTTTTAGAGTGCCCAGTCTCCTGCGGAGCCCGTCTATTCCCCATGGTCCTTACGGAGTCCCCAGCATCCACTAGGACGTCAGAGAAAATAAAACACATAGGGAATGCTACAAACAAATTAAATTTTTAGTTGACAAAGTGTTAGTTCAATAGCTTTCATTCCATCAGTATGTAAGATTATCACCTATAAAAACCTAAATGGATTCACAATGAAATGTAACATTTCTTTCTCATACGTCCTAGAGGATGCTGGGGACGACATCAAGACCATGGGGTATAGACGGGATCCGCAGGACACATGGACACTCAAGACTTTTCATTGGGTGTGAACTGGCTCCTCCCTCTATGCCCCTCCTCCAGACCTCAGTTTTAGAAATGTGCCCAGGCTGACTGGATGCATTCTGAGGAGCTCTACTGAGTTTCTCTGAAAAGACTTATGTTAGGTTTTTTATTTTCAGGGAGATCTGCTGGCATCAGACTCCCTGCTTCGTGGAACTGAGGGTGCAGAAGCAGAGCCAACTTCCTCAGAGTTTCATGGCTCTGCTTCTGGCTGACAGGACACCATTAGCTCCTGAAGGGTACTGAACGCTAGCCGTGTCTAGATACTCACTCCCACAGCACGCCGTCACCCCCCTCACAGAGCCAGAAGTCAGAAGACTGGTGAGTATAAGAAGAATGATCTTCTATCAAGTAAGTGACGGCTGAGGTGCGGCGCGCCTGGCGGGAGCGCAGCGCGCCATTGCTGCCCACACACACAGGCACGGCAGGGTGCAGGGCGCGGGGGGCGCCCTGGGCAGCAAGAAAAATACC
Source organism: Pseudophryne corroboree (assembly GCF_028390025.1). Taxonomy (NCBI): domain Eukaryota; kingdom Metazoa; phylum Chordata; class Amphibia; order Anura; family Myobatrachidae; genus Pseudophryne; species Pseudophryne corroboree. The sequence goes on along the minus strand of NC_086447.1, from coordinate 645,896,261 downwards.
TCAAACTGGCTAAAAGGGAGCATAAGTTGCCGCTGGCACAGCCCTACCCCAGCCAGTATAAATATTACAGTGATTTTATGAGTGTAAGGACGCGCCATTGCGGGGGCGGAGCTTCTTCCTCAGGCAGCCAGCACACTACTCAGCGCCATTATCTCTCTCCCCTCAGGCTGCAGAGAACACGCTGGTCCTCTCCTCCACTTCTGACAAGTACAGGGTGCTATTCAGGGGGGGCACAAAGCGATTGTGGTGCATTTGATAGTGTATATTACTATTTAAAAGCGCTGTTGGGCTGTGGACATACTGTGGTCACAGGAAATACTGGCGCTGGGATTGTGAACTGGCTGCTCCTATCCTGTGTCCCTCTGACCGATTTTACTGTGGGTCTGTCCCCAAAATAAGTCCCAGTGTGTCTGTTGGTGTGCTGTACACGTGTGAGGCATGTCTGAGGCAGGGAGTTCCTCCCCGGAGGAAGCCATTTTAGGGACACAGAGTTGTAATGTGGTGGCGCTACCGGCACACCAAGAGCCTGCATGGGTGAAAGAGCTACGTGACAGTATGCATCTGATTAACCGTAGATTGGATAAGTCTGAATCTAAGGCTGCATGCTGGAGAAAATCTATGGAAGATGTGATTTTTCAGGATGCTGTTATTCCTTATGCGGGCGGCCCCTCTGGGTCACATAAGAGACCATTTGCAAATGTTGTAAACACTGATACCGACACAGATTCTAATTCTTGTGTCGACGATAGTGAATCCAAAGAGATAGATCATAAATTGGCAAAAAGTATACAATATATGATTGTGGCTATAAGGGACGTGTTGGAGGTTACAGAAAGCACTCCTGTACCTCAGGAGAAGGTGTATTTATGTAAGGAAAAGAAGTCCAAAGTCACGTTCCCTCCTTCACACAAACTAAATGCTCTGTTTGAAGGGATGTGGGTGAATCCTGATAAAAGATTTCGTATTCCCAAAATGATTCACATAGCTTACCCTTTCCCGGCTGAGGACAGGAAAAAATGGGAGTCACCCCCTGTGTTAGACAGTGCACTTTCCAGGTTGACAAAGAAGGTAATTCTCCCTGCTCCTAGCACGGCTTCTCTTAAAGAGCCGGCAGACCGCAAAATGGAAACGACATTGAAATCCATTTATGTTACCAATGGTACACTGATCAGGCCCACTATTGCCTGCGCATGGGTGAGTCGCTCTATTTAAAAATGGTCAGAAAGCGTGTCATCAGAAATTGACACGACTGATAAAGATGAGATACTCCTTAAGTTAGGGAATATCAAGGACGCTGCCGCCTACATGCTGGAAGCAATGAAAGATATTGGACTCTTGAGTTCACAAGCCGCTACCATGGCAGTATCGGCTAGGCGGGCGTTGTGGATTCGCCAGTGGAACGCGGATGCAGATTCCAAAAGAAACATGGAGGCCCTCCCACATAAAGGTGAGGCCTTATTTGGCGATGGCCTGGATGCGTTAGTCTCGGCGGCTACCGCAGGTAAGTCGACATTTTTGCCCTCTGCGCCTGCCCCAGCAAAAAAGACCTATCACCCGCAAATGCAGTCCTTTCGGCCCAATAAATACAAAAAGATGAGAGGTTCCCCCTTCTTTGCAGGTAGGGGAAGGGGAAGGGGAAAGAAGCCTACTTCTGCCAAATGCCCAGCATGACGCTGGAGCTCCCTTGCGGGAAGCCACTCGGGTGGGGGCACGTCTCAAACTCTTCAGCCAGGATTGGATTCTGTCTGGCCTGGATCCCTGGGTGTTGGAAATAGTATCCCAGGGATACAAACTGGAGTTTCAAGACGTTCCTCCATGCTGATTTTTCAAATTGACCTTGCCAGTCTCTCTATCAGAAAGAGAAGCAGTAACAGCGGCAATCCAAAAATTAACAAGGGAGGGGTTTTTATTCAAGCCTCTTTGTGGTTCCGAAGCCGGACGGCTCGGTCAGACCGATCCTAAATCTAAAAGATCTGAATTGTTACCTAAAAAGGTTCAAGTTCAAGATGGAATCACTTCGGGCAGTGATTGCCAGTCTGGAGGAGGGCGACTAAGTGTCGGTGGACATAAATGATGCTTACCTGCATGTTCCCATTTATCCTCCTCACCAGGCTTATCTGAAATTCGCGGTTCAGGATTGCCATTATCAATTCGAGACGTTACCTTTCATCTCTCTACGGCGCCGAGGGTATTCACCAAGGTGATGGCGGAGATGATGGTCCTCCTTCGTCAGAAAGGAGTCAATATAATTCATTATCTGGACGACCTCCTGATAAAGGCGAGATCCAGGGAGCAGTTGTTACAAAACATATCACTCTCTCTGTTAATACTCCAACAACACGGGTGGATCATAAATTACCCAAAGTCACAGTTGGAACCGACAACAAGGTTGTCTTTCCTCGGGATGATTCTGGACACAGAAGTTCAGAGAGTATTTCTTCCGCTGGTAAAGGCTCTGGAAATCCAGAAAATGGTAAAACAGATATTGAAACTATCAAGTGTGTCGATCCATCCGTGCATCGGTTGTTGGGGAAGATGGTGGCGGCCTTCGAGGCCATACAGTTTGGCAGGTTTCATGCCAGAGTATTCCAGTGGGACCTGTTGGACAAGTCGTCGGGGTCACACCTACACATGCACAGAAAGATAATCCTGTCGTCAAAAACCAGGATTTCGCTCCTGTGGTGGTTGCACAGTTCTCACCTGCTAGAGGGACGCAGGTTCGGGATTCAGGACTGGGTCCTGGTAACCACGGATGCAAGTCTCCGAGGCTGGGGAGCAGTCTCTCAGGGAGAAAACTTCCAGGGACGTTGGTCACAACAGGAAGCCTGACTTCACATAAACGTTCTGGAGCTAAGAGCCATTTAAAACGGCCTTCAACAAGCGGTACATCTTCTGCAAGACCATCCCATGCAGATCCAGGCAGACAATGTAAAAGCAGTAGCATACATAAACAGGCAGGGCGTAACGAAAAGCAGAGCGGCAATGGTAGAGGCGACAAAAATCCTCCGCTGGGCAGAAAAACATCTACAAGCTCTGTTGGCAATATTCATTCCGGGAGTGGACAACTGGGAAGCAGACTTCCTCAGCAGACATGATCTCCATCCAGGAGAATGGGGCCTCCACCAAGAAGTCTTCGCAGAGGTGACAAGTCTTTGGGGAGTTTCTCAAATAGACATGATGACGTCTCGTCTCAACAAGAAGCTTTAGAGATACTGTTCCAGGTCGAGAAACCCTCAAGCAGTAGCAGTGGATGCACTGGTGACCCAGTGGGTTTTTCCGTCAGTGTATGTCTTCCCTCCAATTCCGCTGATCCCAAAAGTACTCAGGATCATAAGAAAAACAAGGGTTCGAGCAATCTTCATAGCCCCAGACTGGCCAAGGAGGGCTTGGTACCCAGATCTTCAGCAGTTGCTCATAGAAGAGCCTCGGCCTCTTACTCCTCGAGAGGACCTGCTGCAGCAGGGGCTGTGCATGAACCAAGACTTGCCGCGGCTACGTTTGATGGCATGGCTGTTGAGCGCCGTATCCTAGCCAGGAAGGGTATTCTCGAGGAGGTCATCCCCACCCTTATTCAGGCCAGAAAGGGAGTAACGTCTAAACATTACCACCGTATTTGGAGAAAATATGTATCTTTGTGTGAATCCAAGAAAGCTCCTTCGGAAGAGTTTCACTTAGGACGTTTTCTCCATTTTTTGCAGGATGGTGTGGAGGCGGGCCTCCGGTTGGGATCAATCAAGGTCCAGATTTCGGCCTTGTCAGTGTTCTTCCAAAAACAATTGGCCTCTCTTCCAGAGGTTCAGACCTTTGTGAAAGGGTAATTAAACATATACCAAATAAGCCAATTAGGAAAATTCAGTACAGGCGCTATAGATATATAATAACCACACTAATATATTTAACTTATTTTTGCAGCTCTCACACAGTGATCTGAAACAACTGAAAAGATAAATAAAATGAATATATAGACTTGACTATATAAGAGAGCGCGAAAATAATATAATATAAAAACAATTTATTATGATTAAAAAGTCCAACTGGTAAATAGATCAAAATTTGCTATAATAATAAAACCACATCACATCACTTGAACCATTATAAACCAGTAGACTTATGTCCATGACCAGTCCCAATTTAAACGTATTTATAGATGTCCAAAGATTCTTACATGGACAAAGATGTAAATAAATGTCCCGGACCAATGAATGGCTCCCTGTATTGAAGAATAAATGTGGATGTATACCTTATCAAGGGTACTGGCCTTTTAGATATAGTGGAGATATGTGCCGAAGTAGAGCTTGACACTCTGCTGGATATGATTTAATGATCCTCCTCATCCATGTAGTGCAGTCACAGCCCCCGTGATTGGTACATAAAATATCTCACCGCTAGCATTTTTGTGCCTCCCGTCCTTTGAACTCCAAACGGTGCACTTGTAGACGTGGAATGCAGGGAGACGCTGCCAGACCCTATAGCACAAGGGCTGAGGCAGCGATGTAGAAGACGGTGAATCCCGGACTGGGGCAGCGCAGCTGCAAGCAGCGCAGGCAGTCTGCAGATGATTCGTCCCTGACTGGGACAGAGCGGCCGGCAACAAAAAAGGTGATCTGCAAGGAGGTGGATCCCAAAGCTGGGATGTAGCAGCTTTCCGCGGCACAGGTAATCACCACAGTGGCAATTCCGGTATTGAAAGCTGGTAACAAGGTGGGTGAAGTGGCTATCACTTTTACGCGTTTTTCCGACGTAGCTGGCTGTCGGTTTCCTCAGAAGGTAATTTTGTGAAAGGGGTTCTGCACATCCAGTCTCCATTCGTGCCTCCAGCGGCACCATGGGACCTTAACGTGGTATTGCAGTTCCTTCAATCGGATTGGTTTGAGCCTCTACAAAAGATAGAGTTGAAGTTTCTCACTTGGAAAGTGGAGATGCTTTTGGCTTTGGCATCCGCAAGGCGGGTGTCTGAATTGGGGGCCTTGTCTCACAAGAGCCCTTACCTGATCTTCCATGAAGATAGGGCAGAGTTGAGGACTCAACATTTTCTTCCGAAGGTGGTTTCATCTTTCCACATAAACCAACCTATTGTAGTGCCAGTAGTTACTGACACATTCACTGCCTCAAAATCTCTAGATTTGGTTAGAGCTTTGAAAATCTATATTGCTAGAACGGCTCGTATACGGAAAACAGAGGCTCTGTTTGTCCTGTATGCTCACAACAAGATTGGCTGTCCTGCTTCCAAGCAGACTATTGCACGTTGGATTAGAAATACGATTCAGCAAGCTCATACTACGGCTGGATTGCCGTTACCAACGTCGGTAAAGGCCCACTCCACTAGGAAGGTGGGCTCATCCTGGGCGGCTGCCCGGTGGGTCTCGGCATTACAACTTTGCCGAGCAGCTACTTGGTCAGGGTCAAACACATTTGCTAAGTTCTACAAGTTTGACACCTTGGCCGATGAGGACCTCAAGTTTGGTTAATCGGTGCTGCAGGGTCATCCGCACTCTCCCGCCCGTACTGGAGCTTTGGTATAGACCCCATGGTCTTGATGTCGTCCCCAGCATCCTCTAGGACGTATGAGAAAATAGGATTTTGATACCTACCGGTAAATCCTTTTCTCCTAGTCCGTAGAGGATGCTGGGCACCCGTCCCAGTGCGTATTTTACCTGCAGTTTAGTTATTAGTTACACAAGTTGTGTTATCTTAGTTTCAGCATGTTGCTGCAATTGGTTCATGCCTGTTGGCGTGTGTTATGTTGAATACCATGTGTGCGGCATGGTTGAGGGTGTGAGTTGGTAGATATCTCACACTAGTTAAGTAATTATTTTCCTCGAAATGTCAGTCTCCCTGGGCACAGTTCCTACAACTGAGGTCTGGAGGCGGAGCATAGTGGGAGGAGCCAGTTCACATCAATGAAAAGTCTTTAGAGTGCCCATGTCTCCTGCAGATCCCGTCTATACCCCATGGTCTTGATGTCGTCCCCAGCATCCTCTACGGACTAGGAGAAAAGGATTTACCGGTAGGTATCAAAATCCTATTTTCTTGTGATATGGTATAAAATACAATTGCATCCGTTCGTTGTATTTTTCATAAATTTCAACTGGAAATGATTTCAAAATGTATGAAAAATATTTTGCTAAAAATAGGATTTTAATTACCTACCGGTAATCCTTTTCTCGTAGTCCGTAGAGGATGCTGGGGTCCACTTTAGTACCATGGGGTATAGACGGGTCCACCAGGAGCTATTGGCACTTTAAGAGTTTGAGTGTGTGGGCTTCCTCCCTCCATGCCCCTCCTACCAGACTAAGTCTAGACACTGTGCCTGAGGAGACGGACATCTTCGAGAGAAGGATTATACACAGATAGTGGCGAGATTCATTCCAGCTCACATACAAGGCAAACCAAGCTAACTAGCCTGAAACTCAGCAACCACTGAAACATTACTTACCAAGTAACAATGCAGTACTTAACCAAGAACAAACTTGTACTGCCCCAGATAACCCCTGCAGGAAAACGAAGCGCTGGGCGGGCGCCCAGAATCCTCTACGGACTACGAGAAAAGGATTTACCGGTAGGTAATTAAAATCCTATTTTCTCTTACGTCCTAGAGGATACTGGGGTCCACTTTAGAACCATGGGGATGTACCAAAGCTCCCAGAACGGGAGGGAGAGCACAGAGGCTCCTGCAGAACTGCTTGACCAAACTGTAGGTACGCAGAGGCCAAAGTATCAAACTTGTAAAACTTTGCAAACGTGTTCGACTCAGACCAAGTAGCCGTTCGGCAAAGCTGCAATGTCGAGACACCCCGGGCAGCCGCCCAGGAAGGGCCCACCTTACGAGTAGAGTGGTCCTTAACAAAATTCGGACACGGCAATCCTGCCATAGAATTTGCATGCTGGATAGTGAACCTGATCCAGCGAGAAATTGTCTGCTTAGAAGCAGGACATCCTATTTTCTTGGGGTCATACAGGACAAACAGAGAGCCCGATTTTCTGTGATGAGCCATCTTCTTCACATAGATCTTCAAAGCCCTCACAACATCTAAGGATTTTGATGTAATTGAGGAGTCAATAGCCACTGGAACCACAATAGGTTGGTTGATGTGGAAAGCCGACACAACCTTTGGAAGGAACTGCTGACGTGTCCTGAGCTTAGCTTCATGGAAGATTAAGTAGGGGCTTTTACAGGACAAAGCCCCCAATTCCGACACACGTGAAGCCGAGGCTAAGGCCAACAAAGTGACAGCCTTCCATGTGAGAAACTTCACCTCAGCCTCCTGTAAAGGCTCAAACCAATCCGATTGCAGGAAATGCAACACCACGTTAAGATCCCAGGGTGCCGTCGGCACCACAAAGGGAGACTGGATGTGCAGAACCCCTTTCAAAAAGGTCTGAACCTCAGGGAGGGCAGCCAATTTTTCTGGAAGAAAATTGACAAAGTCATAATTTGGACCTTTATGGATCCCAAACGTAGGCCCATATCCACACCTGCATGCAGTAAGAGGAGAAAACATCCAAGTTGAAACTCCACTATAGGAAATTTCTTGGATTCACACCAAGACACATATTTTTTCCAAATGTGATGGTAATGTTTAGACGTCACTCCTTTCCTAGCCTGTATCAGGGTAGGAATAACCTTGCTTGGAATACTCTATCAGACTAAGATCTGGCGTTCAACCACCATGCCGTCAAATGTAGCCTTGGTAAGTCTTGATAAGCGAACGGCCCCTGTTGCAGAAGGTCCTCGCGAAGAGGAAGGGGCCTCGGATCCTTCAGCAGTAAGTCCAGAAGATCTGCGTACCAAGCTCACCTTGGCCAGTCCGGAGCAATGAGAATTGCCTGAAACCTTGTTCTCTTTATGAGTTTTAGAATTCTTGGAATGAGTGGAAGTGGGGCAGTACGGATGGTGTAATGGTTAGCATTACTGCCTCACAGCACTGAGGTCATGGGTTCGATTCCCACCATGGCCCTAACTGTGTGGAGTTTGTATATTCTCCCCGTACTTGCGTGGGTTTCCTCCGGGTACTCCGGTTTCCTCCCACAATCCAAAAATATACTGGTAGGTTAATTGGCTCCCAACAAAATTAACACTAGTATGAATGTGACTGCGTGTACATGTGATAGGGAATACAGAATGTAAGCCTCACTGGGGCAGGGACTGATGTGAATGGGCAAATATTCTCTGTACAGCGCTGCGGAATATGTGTGCGCTATATAAATAACTGGTAATAAATAAATAAATAAGTGGAGGGAACACATACACTGACTTGAATACCCACGGAGTTACCAGGGCATCCACCGCCACTGCTTGCGGGTCTCTCGACCTGGAACAGTACCTCCGAAGTTTCTTGTTGAGACATGAGGCACGCCCCAAAGACTGGTCACTTCTGTGAATACTTCCGGATGAAGGCCCCATTCTCCTGGATGGAGATCGTGTCTGCTGAGGAGGTCCGCTTCCCAGTTGTCCACTCCTGGAAGGAAGATCGCTGACAGCGCCAACGCGTGCCTTTCTGCCCAGAGGAGGATTCTTGTCACCTCTGACATTGCAACTCTGCTTTTTGTTCCTCCCTGTCGGTTAATGTAGGCCACCGCCATTGTCCGACTGTACTTGAATGGCCTGATCTTGTAGATGTGCCGCTTGGAGGATACTGTTGTATATGGCTCTCAGTTCCAGAATGTTTGTTGGAAGAATGGCTTCCAGGTTTGACCATCTTCCTTGGAAGGTTTCCCCCTGGGTGACTGCTCCGCAACCTCTGAGACTTGCATCCGTGGTTCGAAGGATCCAGTTCTGAATTCCGAACCTGCGGCCCTCCAGAAGGTGAGGCATGTGCAGCCACCAGAGGAGCAAAATCCTTGCCTTCGGTGAGAGACGTATCCTCTGGTGCATGTGCAGATGAGATCCCGACCATATGTCTAGGAGATCCAGTTGGAAGGGTCGAGCACGGAATCTTCCGTACGGTAGAGCCTCGTAGGAGGCAACCATCTTCCCCAGAAGCTTCAAGACATCCCGGACCATTAATTGTATCACCAACGCTTTCTTCACCGGTAGGAACACCCTCTGCACTTCCGTGTCGAGGACCATTCCCAGGAAAAATAATCTCCTTGTCGGTTACAAGCGTGGCTTTGGAAGGTTCAGGATACAACCATGATCCCTGAGCAGTCGAGTCTTGAGTGCAACGGACTGCAACAACTTCTCCCTGGACACTGCCTTTATCAGTAGATCGTCCAGGTATGGAATTATGTTCACTCCCTGCCTGCTGTGGAGAACCATCATCTCTGCCATCACTTTGGTGAACACCCTCGGTGCCGTGGATAGGCCGAATGGAAGTGCCTGGAATTGATAGTGACAGTCTAACAGTGCGAATCGGAGTTAAGCCTGATGCGGCGGCCAAATTGGAATGTGGAGGTACGCATCCTTGATATCCCGGGATACCAGGAACTCCCCCTCCTCCAGACCTGCGATCACCGCTTTCAAAGACTCCATTTTATATTTGAACTCGCTCAGATAGGGGTTCAACATTTTCAAAATCAAAATTGGCCTAACCGAACCATACGGTTTCGGAACCACGAAGAAGGTTTGAATAGTAACCCTTGTTTTGCATCTGAGGTGGAACTGGGGACAATGACCTTTGACTTCTCCAATATTTGGATGGCTTCCTGTAGGACAGCCCTGTCTGCCAGTAACGCTGGTAAGCCTGATTTTAGAAATCGGTGAGGGGGGAGGTCTTTGAACTCCAGCCTTTACTCCTGGGCCACAATATCCTGGACCCAGAGGACCAGGCCGGACGACAACCACACGTGGCTGAACTGTCTGACCCTCGCACTCACCGGCCCTTCCTCCAGGCCGTGCGGTCCACTGTCATGCTGAGGATTTTGATGTACCAGAAGCAGGCTTCTGGTCTTGGGAACCTGCAGTAGCAGGTTTTGGGGATTTTGCACGACCTCCTCTAAAGAAAGTGTTAGAAGGCTTGGCCTTTTTTGTTTTTGCTGTCCGAAAGGACTGTGATGGGAATGAAGAAAAAGGTTTCTTCATAGGAGGTGCAGCTGAGGGAAGAAAAGGTGACTTACCCGCAGTAGCCGTGGATATCCACGCATCCAACGCTTCCCCAAATAGAGCCTGACCTGTGTATGGCAGGTTCTCCACACCTCTCCTGGATTCCGCGTAGGCAGACCATCAGCACATCCCCCTCACAGTCTGCCATGTCAGAATCGGTATTAGTGTCATCTTGCATTATCTGGGCAAGAGCACGTTTTTGAGAGTGTATGCTAGGGGGCCCTGGAGGAACAGAATCAGACCATACAGCCATAGAGTTTGTAAAACCTGAGTTGCTGTTTCATTTAGCGCTACCCTAATAGAAATCTGAGAGATCATACCCTTAAGAGAGGATAACCACTCAGGCTTCTTAGCAGGAATCTGTGCTAAACCAGTGCAATCCTGATTACATGGAATGTGGTCATCCTCAGAGGACATATCCTCTGCAGCATATGACACAGAGTCCCTAGACATGGCCAGTTGGGGACAACATACATTCCACACACACACAGGGAAAAGGCAGACAGAGTTTCCCCCCAAGAATGCCAAGAGAGCCACACAGATTGGAGCCAACCCACACACAGCGCTTTTTAGATATAGGAAAACCACTATCCAGCGCTTACTGTGAACCCTAATAGGTTACACAGTATATACACCGCCTCCCCCTTCTACAACCCCCTGGTACCGAACAAGATAGCTGGAGTTGATGAGGAGAAACAGCTCTCCCTGTCAGCGTCTCTGCATGCAGGAAAAATGGCGCTGAACGCTGCTGGGTCCGCTCTGAGAGGCTCCGCCCCCTTCCATGGCACTGCTTCTCGATCTCTGGTTCTTTATACTGGCCGGAGGAATATCTTCTGGCAGGAATCTAGGGTCCCTAACAGGCTTCTGACCCGTGTAGGGTGTAGGCGCTGGCTCAGGGCGCCCCTCACAGCGCCGCACAATGTACCGCTGAGCCCCGGAGTGGTTAGTACTGCGCTCCCTACCCTGTTGCCGCCATCTTCACACCGGCTCCCTGCTTGCCAGGGGACCGGTGACTCACTCGCCACTGAAGTCTTCTGGCTCTGTAAGAGGGTAGCGGCATGTTGCGGGGGTGAGCGATCACCTGTGGCGGCGAATGTTCATTCCCCTCAGGAGCTCAGTGTCCTGTCAGCGGAGATAGTGGCTCAGACCCCTTAGGGCAGACACTACTCCCCCTCTTAGTCCCAAGAAGCAGGGAGGCTGTTGCCAGAAGCCTCCCTGTGCCTAAACGCTATTAAAATAAAAAAAACAGAGAAACTCTTATGGAGCTCCCCTAGCTGTGACTGGCTCCTCCGGGCACATTTTCTAAACTGAGTCTGGTAGGAGGGGCATAGAGGGAGGAGCCAGCCCACACACTCAAACTCTTAAAAGTGCCAATGGCTCCTGGTGGACCCGTCTATACCCCATGGTACTAAAGTGGATTGTAGCATCCTCTAGGACGTAAGAGAAAATGTATATCAATCAATTCACATGAAAATATCTTGATTAAACAGTGCTTAAATACTTTTGCTACATGTAAAGTAACACTAGAATAAATCTGCATATAAAAAGAAAAAACACAGCTAGAAGCAAAACCATGATGAAGAATTTACCATTTTCTGAAGCCAGCATACTGGATTCAGACTTCCCATTATCTTGGTCATGTCCCACGTGATTTGAAGCCAGACTTGCCCATTGCGAGACCCAAAGTTTTTTGCCAGATGCGGTGACAACATCCTGGAATCAGATAAGTTTACAAATACATTAACATTAAATTGAAATGACCACTATCACCAAAATAATACAAAAACCCTTAACGTAACTTCTATTAGTTAAAGAAATTATTTAAAGGACTTAATCGGTTGACACCAAATAAGGGTCAGAATATTATATTCAATAATCCAAGCACACTAGAGATGGAACCAGATAAATAAAGCTCAGCATGTAATACTCCACACCATACAGGGTCCAGTATATTTTACTTGCCATTAACCCTTAGTATATAGATGAGACCAGATATGGCTCAGCAAACCTATAATAAAAAAAAAAAATAGGATTTTGGTACCGGTAAATCCTTTTCTCATAGTCCGTAGAGGATTCTGGGGTCCACATTAGTACCGTGGGGTATAGATGGATCCACCAGGACCCATTGGCACTTTAAGAGTTTGAGAGTGGGCTGGTCCTCCCTCTATGCCCCTCCTACCAGACTCAGTCTAGAAACTGTGCCCGAGGAGACGGACATCTTCGAGAGAAGGATTATACACAGATAGTGGTGAGATTCGTACCAGCTCACACAAACAAGGCACGTCAAGCCAACGAAGCTTGAACACTCAGAAACTGCTGAAACATTACTTACCAAGTAACAATGCAGTACTCAACTAAATGAAGTTGTACTGAACCAAATAATATTTTGCAGGAAAACAAAACGCTGGGCGGGCGCCCAGCATCCTCTACGGACTACCGAGAAAAAGATTTACCGGTAGGTACCAAAATCCTATTTTCTCTTACGTCCTAGAGGATGCTGGGGTCCACATTAGTACCATGGAGATGTACCAAAGTTCTCAGAACGGGAGGGAGAGCGCGGAGGCTCCTGCAGAACTGATTGATGATCTGAAATTCAGTCAGAGGCCAAAGCATCGAACTTGTGAAACTTAGTAAATGTGTTCGACCCAGACCAAGTTGCAGCTTGACAAAGTTGTACTGCCGAGAAACCCCGGGCAGCCGCCCAGGAAGACCCCACCTTACGAGTAGAGTGGGCCTTACAGATTTTGAACACGGCAGTCGTGCCGTAGAATAAGCGTGCTGGATAGTGAATCCAGCAAGAAATAGTCTGCTCAGAAGCAGGACACCCAATTTTCTTGGGATCATATAGGACAAACAGAGAGTCCGACTTTCTGTGACGAGAAGTTCTCTTCACATATCTCTTCAGAGCCCTCACAACATCCAAAGACTTTAATGTAATTGAGGAGTCAGTAGCCACTGGCACCACAATAGGTTGGCTGATATGAAATGCCGACACAACCTTCGGAAGAAACTGCTGACGTGTCCTGAGCTCAGCTCCATCTTCGTGGAAGATCAAGTAAGGGTTTTTACAGGACAAAGTCCCCAATTTGGACACACGTCTAGCAGAAGCTAAGGCCAACAACGTTACCTCCTGTTGAGGCAGCCAATGGTTTCTGAAAGAAAATAGATAGGGCCGAAATCTGGACCTTCATAGATCCTAACCTCAGGCCCATATCCACTCTTGCTTGCAGGAAGAGGAGAAAACATCCGAGTTGAAACTCCACTGTAGGAAACTTCTTGGACTCACACCAAGAGACATCTCTCTTCCAAATACGATGGTAATGTTTAGACTTTTACCCCTTTCCTAGCCTGTATCAGGGTAGAAAAGACCTCTTCAGAATGCCCTTCCGAGCAAGTATCATGCGCTCAACTTCCATGCCGTCAAACCTAGCTACTTAAGTCTTGATAGGCGAACGGCCCCTGCTGCAGCAGGTCCTCCCGAAGAGGAAGAGGCCTCGGATCTTCTCGCAGTAGATTCAGATGATCCGCGTACCTAACCCTTCTTGGCCAGTCTGGGGCAATGAGGATCGCTTGAACCCTTGTTCTCCTTATGAGCTTTAGGATTCTTGGGATGAGTGGGAGTGGTGGAAACACATACACTGACTGGAACACCCATGGAGACACCAGGGCGTCCACTGCCACTGCCTGTGGGTCCCTCGACCTGGAACAATAATGCCGAAGCTTCTTGTTGAGAATAGAGGTCATCATGTCTATTTGGGGTAGTCCCCAAAGATCTTTCCTTGAACACCTCCGAATGGAGGACCCACTCTCGTGGATGGAGATAGTGTCCGCTGAGGAAGTCTGCTTCCCAGTTGTCTACTCCCGGAATGAAGATGGCTGACAGCGCTAACGCATGCCTTTCTGTCCAGAGGAGTATTCTTGTCACCTGACATTGCCGCTCTGCTCTACGTTCCGCCTTGTCGGTTTATGCAAGCCACTGTTGTTACTTTGTCTGACTGCACTTGAATGGCCTGATGTCTCAGAAGAGGGGCCGCCTGAAGAAGACCGTTGTAGACGGCTCTTAGTTCCAGGATGTTCATGGGCAGGCCGGGTTCCAGGCCTGACCACCGTCCTTAGAAGGTTACTCCTTGAGTGACTGCTCCCCAGCCCCGGAGGCTCGCATCCGTGGTTAGAAGGACCCAGTCCTGAATCCCGAACCTGCGGCCCTCGAGAAGGTGAGGCAATTGGAGCCACCAGAGGAGTGAAATCTTTGCCCTTGGCGACAGACGAATTCTCTGGTGCATGTGGAGGTGAGATCCCGACCACTTGTCCAGGAGATCCAGTTGGAAGGTCCGAGCATGGAACCTCCCGTACTGGAGAGCCTCGTAAGAGGCCACCATCATCCCAACAGGCGAATGCATTGATGAACCGACACCCGGGGCGGCTTCAGGACATCCCGGACCATAGCTTGTATCACCAACACCTTTTCCTGCAGAAGAAACACCCGCTGCACTTCCGTATCCAGGATCATTCCCAGAAATGACAACCTCTGGGTCGGTTCCTAATGTGACTTTGGAAGGTTCAGAATCCAACCGTGACTCTGGAGCTTCTCCTTGGAGAATGCCTTTATCAGCAGATCGTCCAGATATGGAATGATGTTCACCCCTTGCTTGCGGAGGAGAATCATCATTTCTGCCATCACCTTGGTAAACACCCTCGGTGCTGTGGAGAGGCCAAATGGCAGGGCCTGGAACTGGAAATGACAGTCCAGCAATGCGAAGCGGAGATAAGCCTGATGCGGCAGCAGGTTGGGATGTGAAGGTACGCATCCCTGATATCCAGTGATACCAGGAATTCTCCCTCTTCCAGACCTGATATCACCGCCCTGAGAGACTTCATCTTGAACTTGAACTCCCTTAGAAAGGGGTTCAATGATTTCAGGTTCAGAATGGGCCTGACCGAACCATCCGGTTTCGATACCACAAAAAGGTTCGAATAGTAACCATTGTTCTGCATGTGAGGTGGTACTGGCACGATAGACCTGTGCCTCCACCAGTTCTTGGACAGCGTCCTGTAGCACAGTGCTGTCTGCCACCAGAGTTGGTAAGCCTGATTTGAAAACCGATGAAGAAGACATTGAAATTCCAGCCTGTATCCCTGGGATACAATATCTATCACTCAGGGATCCAGGCCGGACGATACCCATACGTGACTGAAGTGTCTGAGTCTGGCTCCCACTGGCCCCATTTCCAGGCCGCGCATCCCACCATCATGCGGAGGACTTTGGCGTACCTGAAGCAGGCTTTTGCTCCAGGGAACCTACAGCTGCAGGTTACTTGGACTTAACTCGACCTCCCCTAAAGAAGGTATTGGACGCTCTGGCCTTTCCAGGCCTGTTAGGCCGAAA
Source organism: Pseudophryne corroboree (assembly GCF_028390025.1). NCBI lineage: Eukaryota > Metazoa > Chordata > Amphibia > Anura > Myobatrachidae > Pseudophryne > Pseudophryne corroboree. Next base: position 645,880,833 of record NC_086447.1, on the reverse strand, counting down.
GGACTGCGTTGCAGATGAAGAGTAGGACTTCTTCAGAGCAGGTGCTGCTGAGGGAAGAAACGGAGACTTACCCGCTGTAGCCGTGGATACCCACGCATCTAGAGCTTCCCCAAAGAGAGCCTGACCTGCATAGGGTAGGGCCTCCACACTTTTCCTGGATTCCGCGTTGGCCGACCACTGGCGCAGCCACAGTCCCCGACAAGCTGACATGGAAGATATTCCAGCAGCCATGGAACCCAGGTCTTTCATGGATTCTACCATAAAATCTGCTGAATCATGTATGTTGCGTAAATATAAAGCAACGTCATCCCTATCCATCGTATCCAAATCCTCAAGTAAGGTAGCCGGCCATTTTACTATAGCCTTTGCAATCCATGCAGTAGCAATAGTCGTACGTAATATGGCCCCTGAAGCAGTGTACATTGATTTAAGCGTGCTATCAATTTTTCTATCAGCCGGCTCCTTTAAGGCGGTAGATCCTGGAACAGGCAAAATCACCTTCTTTGAGAGTCTGGACACAAATGCGTCCGTAATCGGCGGGTTTTCCCATTTTTTCCTATCCTCAGGGAAACCCTTTTATGGACCTGTGGGTACATTTACTAAGATTCATAATTGTCAGGATTTGGAGGGAGATTAAACACGAATGACAACGGTAGTGTGAATTTGCAACTTTTAGTTTTTTTTACGCCTCATTTACTATGCTGTCGTATTCTACATTTTCGTATTTTCCGATGTCGATGTCATTCGTAATGTCAGGCAGTGTTTTACGGGAGTGATTAGTAAAACACTGCCTGACAAAACACAATGAATCCCGGCTCGATCTGTGAGATCCGTGCAGGGCTTCATTGTGTATATTAGGAGGTGAAGAAAGTTAAAAATCAGAAAAAAAATTGCGTGGGGTCCCCTCCTCCCACGCATAACCAGCCTTGGGCTCTTTGAGGCGGTCCTGGCTGTAAAATACGTGGAAAAAATTGACTGGGGTCCCCCCATATTTAAACAACCAGCACCGGGCTCTGGTGCAAAAAATACGGGGGACAAAAAACATAGGGGTCCCCGTATTTTTAGCACCAGCACTGGGCTCCACTAGTCAGAGAGATAATGCCACAGCCGGGGGACACTTTTAAACTGGTCCCTGCGGCTGTGGCATTAAATCCCCAACTAGTTACCCCTGGCCGGGGTACCCTGGAGGAGTGGGGACCCCTTAAATCAAGGGGTCCCCCCCCCTCCAGCCACCAATGGACCAGGGGTGAAGCCCGAGGCTGTCCCCCCCATCCGTGGGCGGTGGATGGGAGGCTGATAGCTTTTTGTGTAAAAAAAGAATATTGTTTTTTGTAGCAGAATTACAAGTCCCAGCAAGCCTCCACCGCAAGCTAGTACTTGGAGAACCACAAGTACCAGCATGCGGGGGGGGCGCTGGTACCTGTAGTTCTACTACAAAAACAATACCCAATGTTTAATGAACATACATGCACACTTACATACATACATACTTACCTATGTTGACACAAAGCACTCGGTCCTCTTGCCCAGTAGAATCCAGGGGTACCTGTAAATAAAATTATACTTACAAACAATCCAGTGTAGATTGGTCCTCTTCTTAAAAGGCGGTGGCGTGGCGCTCCCTGATTGGCTGAAGGGACCCTCTTTGACAGCAGTCACGGGGGGGGGGGGGGGTCCCGCCAGTCGGGGAAAGAGGTCCCATGTGTAAACATGGGACCCCTTTCAGTTCGTGGACCGGGTTTTTCGTTTTTTTATTTTAACAAGTACGTGGATTATAACTTTTAAGAAGAGGACCGATCTACACTGAATTGTTTGTAAGTATAATTTTATTTACAGGTACCCCTGGATTCTACTGGAGAAGAGGACTGAGTGCTTTGTGTCAACATAGGTAAGTATGTATGTATGTATGTATGTATGTAAGTGTGCATGTATGTTCATTAAACTATTACTCTCACAGTGTCTGCGTAGTTTTTATTTGGGTATTGTTTTTGTAGTAGAACTACAGGTATCAGCGGGCCCGTTTTCCCCCCACATGCTGGTACTTATGGTTCTCCAAGTACCAGCTTGCGGAGAGGCTTGCTGGGACTTGTTGTTCTGCTACAAAAAACAATATTCTTTTTTACACAAAAGGCTATCAGTCTCCCATCCACCGCCTACGGATGGGGGGGGGGGCCTCGGTCTTCACCCCTGGTCCTTGGATGGCTGGAGGGAGGGACCCCTTGATTTAAGGAGTCCAAACTCCTACAGGGTACCCGGGCCAGTGGTGACTAGATGGGGGATTTAATGCCACGGCCGCAGGGATAAGCCCGGTGCTGGTGTTAAAAATACGGGGGACCCCTACGTTTTTTGTCCCCCGTACTTTTTGCACCAGGACCAGGCGCAGGGCCCGGTGCTGGTTGTTTAAATATGGGGGAATCCCAGTCAATTCCCCCCCCCCCCGTATTTTTACAACCAGGACCGGCTCAAAGAGCCCGAGGCTGGTTATGCTTAGGAGGGGGGACCCCACGCAAAAAAAAAAAATCTGATTTTTAACTTTCACACCCCTTTCCAATGATAAACATGACGGACCTCACTGATCCGTGCATGCCTATCAGAATACGGTAAAAAAAAAAAGCAGGTCTATTTGAAAACTGCATTTTTTTTACGATTTGTACTTTTTCACGGCAGTGTTTGGCTATTGCCGGCAGTGACTGTGAATACGAAATTTTAGTAAATTACCGAGTTGTATAAAATAACAGGCGTGTTTGACCAATGGTGTATCCATTCGTATTTTTTTTTTCTCTGCCTTCAAAAAAAATATGAATGCCCTCATCACTGCCGAGATTTTAGTTTAGTAAATTCCAGAGATGACACTTTGAAGAAAAAACACAAAATTGGTCAAAATCGGGAGCTTAGTAAATATACCCCCTGGAATCTTTTGTCAGGGTTTACCCATGCCTTTTCAAATATAGCATTCAATTCCTTTGACGCAGGGAAGGTTAGCGAGGCATTTTTATTGTCAGTGAAAAAAGCCTCCTCAACCTGCTCAGGTGTGGTATCATTCACATTCAACACATCCCTGATAGCCTCTATCAATAATTGCACCCCTTTGCAAGAGATGCGTACCCCTGCAATACATCCCCATCACCGTCTGTGGTGTCAGAATCGGTATCCGTGTCGTCTTGTGTGACATGCACAAGTGCACGTTTGTGGGGGTACATAGCGGGCGTCTTGAGGTACCAGAAACCGGCCATACTGCCACAGAGATCTGTAATACCTGGGTTGCAGATTCATTACTTGCAACCCTGTCAGAAGTCTGAGAAATCCAAGATTTGATAGAGGAAAACCACTCTGGTTCCCTTGCTGGTATCTGTGCTAAACCAGTGCTATCCTGATTACATGGAATGGGATCATCCTGGGAGGATAAATCCTCTGCAGCATATGACACAGTGTCCCTGGACATAGCTAAAGGAGACCACCAAAACACACCACACACACAGGTGAGGGCAGACAGAGTTTCCCCCCCAAGAATGGCGAGACACAGAGATTGGAGCCAACACACACACAATGCTTTTAGCAAAGGGAGACCCCTTTGTCAGCGCTGACTGTGCCCCTTAATAGGACACACAGTGTTATTACAGCCTCCCCTCCCTTCTACAACCCCCTGGTACCGTGTACAGATAGCTGGAGTTGCTGTGGAGGGACCTGTTCTTCCTCTCAGCGCTGTGCAGGCAGGAAAATGGCGCTGGAACGCTGCTGGGTCCGCTCTGAGGAGAAGTTCCGCCCCCTTAATGGCGCTGTCTTCCCGCTCTCCAAGGATTATACTGGCCTGAGGAAAAATGTGCTGGCTGAGATCCGCAGACCCCGACAGACTTCTGGACCAGTGTGGGGGTAAACGCTGGCCCAGGGCGCCCCTCACAGCGCCGCACCATGTGCCTTTGAGCCTTCCCAGGAATGCAGTTAATACTGCGCTCCCTCCCCGTTTCCGCCATCTTCACACCGCCCCCCCGCTTGCTAGAGGGGTCGGTGTCTCACTCACCACATCTTCAGCTCTGTAAGGGGGTGGCGGCATGCTGCTGGGGCGAGCGGTCTCCTGTGGCGGAGAACGATCCGACCCCTCTGGAGCTCAGTGTCCAGTCAGCGGAGACAGTGGCTCAAACCCCGCAGGGCGGACACTGCTCCCCCATTAGTCCCTCGCTGCAGGGAGGCTGTTGCCAGCAGCCTCTCTGTAAAATAATAAACTCTAAAAATAAAGTTTTCTAGAAAAGCTCTGTAGAGCTCCCCTAGCTGTAACCGGCTCCTACGGGCACATTTTCTAAACTGAGTCTGGTAGGAGGAGCATAGAGGGAGGAGCCAGCCCACCCTCTCAAACTCTTAAAGTGCCAATGGCTCCTGGTAGACCCGTCTATACCCCATGGTACTAATGTGGACCCCAGCATCCTCTAGGACGTAAGAGAAAATAGGATGCTTTTACTCACCGTAAAATCTTTCTTGGAGTCCATCTGGTGGACGCTGCATCACTACCTTTGGGTTAGAGTCTGGTCTATTTCCATATTACCCCTCCCTCCTCCAGCAGCACCTCAGTCTACATTTAGCAAAGCCACATGGCGTAAAAACACACAATAAAAACCCGGAACAAAAAAGTACAACACAGAACAAAACAACAATGCTAATAAAGAAAACACTAATGGCAAGAAACCAGAGAAATGAGGGAGGGATTGCAGCGTCCCCCAGAGGGATCTTTCCTCCATCAACATATTTTGAGCCCATTGAGGTTCCACAGCATGATCAGGGGAAGGTCTAACATGGGCCCTGCTGAGCCTGATGCTTCAGCAGCCTGAGACTGAAGCAACTCGGCTATAGCGACTGCCATAGAACTGCAGCATCACAGACTCTTATGCTTAAGTCCCAGCCTGAGAATCAACAGGCACCAAGGCACAAGCTGAGCAGAGTGCACCTGGTTCCGTACAACTCTTTCGGTACAGTGAAATGGTGGGCGGTGTGGAAGATGGAACTAATGTGTGTGTGTGGGGAGGGGGGGGATTTGGATCCTGAATTAAATATCGCATATTTCATTTGGGTTCCCGATCCTCCTCTACACATACATTAGCGACATCTTCCACACCACCCGCCGTTTCTTTATCTAAGCATTTTGGATAGAACCTTAGGTGCTGGTTAAGAGGCTGCTTTTGCTCCCATTTGAAGCGCCACACGATTCTCCTTATCCCCCTTACTTCCTTTTGGTACAGTGTGCACAAGAAAACTAAACAGTAGATCCAATCTTGCTTTTGGAAGCTTTGTCTGAGAGCTATAAAAAAGGTGCCAGTACATACAGATCCCACAAGCAGAATTGTTTGGGGCGGGACTAAACAGTGCTGAAAGCCATGAGCAAGACAATGGCGCTAGTGGTGTAAGAAAATCCCCGCCCACAGAGTTGTGGGGGCGGATCTTAAGCGGTGCCAGGAGACCAAGATAATGGCACCAGAATCAAAGCCAATGCGTGGGCGGGACTAAGCAGCGCCAGTAACCGGAGATCAGTTACAGTGACCTGCCGCTACAGTCAGCCAAGTCTGTAAGCCACCCCCCACCCGCTGCAGACAGGGGCACCAAAGCACTCAGCACAGAAGTGAACCACGCGTTGCAGAGACGCGATAGTGGAAGTGTGCACAAAGGGGAGCAAGCATAAGAAGGGTCACAGCCCAGTGCTACCTAGGTAGGCCCTGACTCGTTTTCTGAATCAGTGAGAGGGGGAGTCCCGGGGACCTCAGTGGTGTAGTGACTTCCCAGAGGCAGTGCAGAGTGAGATCTAGAGCTCACAGAAGACTTCTAACCTAACAACTCTCCCTCTGCCTTTATTTGTCCCCATGTAAACAAGGACTAAACACAGCAAATAAAGAAAATATATCTAACTAAAACTAGGAGCAAAAGAATTGTGCCTTCAGTCCATGGCACAAAAACTACACAGTGGTGCTGTTGGAAGAGGGGGGTAGGGGAGAGATGAGGTAGTTTTTTAATGTCGTAGTGCCAAACTCCATAGCCCACACTCTAACTCAGAGGTGATGACGCAGAGTCCCCCAGATGGATGAAAGAGGGAAACAATATAAAAAAAATATGGGAATGCACTGATAAATAATATACTCAATTAGTAATAAAAATAAGAATTTACTCACCGGTAATTCTATTTCTCGTAGTCCGTAGTGGATGCTGGGAACTCCGTAAGGACCATGGGGAATAGACGGGCTCCGCAGGAGACTGGGCACTCTAAAGAAAAGATTAGGTACTATCTGGTGTGCACTGGCTCCTCCCTCTATGCCCCTCCTCCAGACCTCAGTTAGGGAAACTGTGCCCGGAAGAGCTGACATTACAAGTAAAGGATTTGGAATCCAGGGTAAGACTCATACCAGCCACACCAATCACACCGTACAACTTGTGATAACCTTACCCAGTTAACAGTATGAACAACTGAGCCTCACTTAACGGATGGCTCATAACAATAACCCTTATTTAAGCAATAACTATATACACGTATTGCAGAAAGTCCGCACTTGGGACGGGCGCCCAGCATCCACTACGGACTACGAGAAATAGAATTACCGGTGAGTAAATTCTTATTTTCTCTGACGTCCTAGTGGATGCTGGGAACTCCGTAAGGACCATGGGGATTATACCAAAGCTCCCAAACGGGCGGGAGAGTGCGGATGACTCTGCAGCACCGAATGAGCAAACACAAGGTCCTCCTCAGCCAGGGTATCAAACTTGTAGAACTTTGCAAAGGTGTTTGAACCTGACCAAGTAGCCGCTCTGCAAAGCTGTAAAGCCGAGACCCCTCGGGCAGCCGCCCAAGAAGAGCCCACCTTCCTTGTGGAATGGGCTTTCACTGATTTTGGATGCGGCAATCCAGCCGCAGAATGAGCCAGCTGAATCGTGCTACAGATCCAGCGAGCAATAGTTTGCTTTGAAGCAGGAGCACCCAGCTTGTTGGGTGCATGCAGGATAAACAGCGAGTCAGTCTTCCTGACTCCAGCCGTTCTGGAAACATATATTTTCAAAGCCCTGACTACGTCCAGCAACTTGGAGTCCTCCAAGTCCCATGTAGGCGCAGGCACCACAATAGGTTGGTTCAAATGAAACGATGACACCACCTTTGGGAGAAATTGGGGACGAGTCCTCAATTCTGCCCTGTCCATATGGAAGATCAGATATGGGCTTTTACATGACAAAGCCGCCAATTCCGACACACGCCTAGCCGATGCTAAGGCCAACAGCATGACCACTTTCCACGTGAGATACTTTAGTTCCACGGTCTTAAGTGGCTCAAACCAGTGGGATTTCAGGAAATCCAACACAACGTTAAGATCCCAGGGTGCCACTGGTGGCACAAAAGGGGGCTGAATATGCAGCACTCCCTTAAAAAACGTCTGAACCTCAGGCAGTGAAGCCATTTCTTTTTGAAAGAAAATGGATAGGGCCGAAATCTGGACCTTTATGGACCCCAATTTTAGGCCCATAGTCACCCCTGACTGTAGGAAGTGCAGGAATCGACCCAGCTGGAATTCCTCTGTAGGGGCCTTTCTGGCCTCACACCAAGCAACATATTTTCGCCATATACGGTGATAATGCTTTGCTGTCACGTCCTTCCTAGCCTTGATCAGCGTAGGAATAACTTCATCCGGAATGCCTTTTTCCGCTAGGATCCGGCGTTCAACCGCCATGCCGTCAAACGCAGCCGCGGTAAGTCTTGGAACAGACAGGGCCCTTGTTGCAGCAGGTCCTGTCTGAGAGGCAGAGGCCATGGGTCCTCTGTGCGCATTTCTTGCAGTTCCGGGTACCAAGTCCTTTTTGGCCAATCCGGAACAATGAGTATTGTTCTTATTCCACTCTTTCTTACTATTCTCACTACCTTGGGTATGAGAGGAAGAGAAGGAAACACATATACCGACTGGTACACCCACGGTGTTACTAGGGCGTCCACAGCTATCGCCTGAGGGTCCCTTGACCTGGCGCAATATCTTTTTAGCTTTTTGTTGAGGCGGGACGCCATCATGTCCACCTGTGGCAGTTCCCATCGCTTTGCAATCTGTGTGAAAACTTCTTGATGAAGTCCCCACTCTCCCGGGTGGAGGTCGTGTCTGCTGAGGAAGTCTGCTTCCCAGTTGTCCACTCCCGGAATGAACACTGCTGACAGTGCTTGCACGTGATTCTCCGCCCACCGAAGAATCTTTGTGGCTTCCGCCATTGCCATCCTGCTTCTTGTGCCGCCCTGGCGGTTTACATGGGCGACCGCCGTGATGTTGTCTGACTGAATCAGCACTGGCTGGTTTCGAAGCAGGGGCTCTGCTTGACTCAGGGCGTTGTAAATGGCCCTTAGTTCCAGTATATTTATGTGTAGAGAAATCTCCAGACTTGACCACAGCCCTTGGAAGTTTCTTCCCTGAGTGACTGCCCCCAATCCTCGGAGGCTTGCATCCGTGGTCACCAGGACCCAGTCCTGTATGCCGAACCTGCGGCCCTCGAGAAGGTGAGCACTCTGAAGCCACCACAGAAGAGACACCCTGGCCCTTGGGGACAGGGTGATCAGCCGATGCATCTGAAGATGCGATCCGGACCACTTATCCAACAGATCCCACTGAAAGATCCTTGCATGGAACCTGCCGAAGGGAATGGCTTCGTATGAAGCCACCATCTTTCCCAGGACTCGCGTGCAGTGATGCACCGATACCTGTTTTGGTTTCAGGAGGTCCCTGACCAGAGATGCTAATTCCTGGGCCTTCTCCACCGGGAGAAACACCTTCTTCTGTTCTGTGTCCAGAATCATGCCCAGGAAAAGCAGACGCGTCGTAGGAATCAGCTGCGACTTTGGAACATTCAGAATCCAGCCGTGCTGTTGCAACACTTCCTGAGAGAGTGCTACGCTGATCAACAACTGCTCTTTGGACCTCGCCTTTTTGAGGAGATCGTCCAAGTACGGGATAACTATAACTCCCTTCTTCCGAAGGAGTATCATCATTTCGGCCATAACCTTGGTAAATATCCTCGGTGCCGTGGACAGGCCAAACGGCAACGTCTGGAACTGGTAATGACAGTCCTGTACCACAAACCTGAGGTACCCCTGGTGAAGTGGGTAAATGGGGACATGCAAGTAAGCATCCTTGATGTCCAGCGACACCATAAAATCCCCCTCTTCCAGGCTTGCAATAACCGCTCTGAGCGATTCCATTTTGAACTTGAATTTCTTTATATAAGTGTTCAAGGATTATAAATACAGAATGGGTCTCACCGAACCATCCTGTTTCGGTACCAAAAACAGTGTGGAATAGTAACCCCTTCCCCTGTTGAAGGAGGGGGACCCTGACAATCACTTGCTGGAGGTACAGCTTGTGAATTGCCGCCAGTACTACCTCCCTTTCCATGGGGGAAGCTGGCAAGGCTGATTTGAGGTAACGGCGGGGGGGAGTCGCTTCGAATTCCAGCTTGTATCCCTGAGATACAATTTGTACAGCCCAGAGATCCACCTGTGAGCGAACCCACTGGTTGCTTAAGTTTCGGAGACGCGCCCCCACCGCACCTGGCTCCGCCTGTGGAGCCCCAATGTCATGCGGTGGACTTAGTGGAAGAAGGGGAGGACTTTTGTTCCTGGGAACTGGCTGCATGGTGCAGCTTCTTACCTCTACCCCAGCCTCTGGCAAGAAAGGATGCGCCCCTGACCCTCTTGCCTTTCTGAGAACGAAAGGACTGCATTTGATAATACGGTGCTTTCTTAGGCTGTGAGGAAACCTGAGGCAAGAAAGTCGACTTTCCAGCTGTCGCTGTGGAAACGAGGTCCGATAGACCGTCCCAAACAATTCCTCACCCTTATAAGGCAAAACCTCCATGTGTTTTTTAGAATCAGCATCTCTTCTAGAGCCCAGCAGGCAAATGTCCATCTGAGCATCCCGCATATATAAGACGACGTCTTTTATATGGCCCAGGGTTAGCAAAACAGTATCCCTGTCGAGGGAATCTATGTCGTCTGACAGAGTATCTGTCCATGCTGCTAGAGCACTACACATCCAGGCTGAAGCAAAAGCAGGTCTCAGTAGAGTACCAGAGTGTGTGTACACTGACTTCAGGATAGCTTCCTGCTTTCTATCCGCAGGCTCCTTTAGGGCGGCCGTATCCTGAGACGGCAGGGCCACCTTTTTAGATAAGCGTGTCAGCGCCTTGTCCACCCTAGGGGATGTTTCCCAACGTAACCTGTCCGTTGGCGGGAAAGGGTACGCCATCAGTAACCTCTTAGAAATCACTAGTTTCTTATCAGGGGAACTCCACGCTTCTTCACATAATTCATCAGATGGGGGAAAAGTCACTGGCTGCTTTTTCTCCCCAAACATATAAACCCTCTTGGTATTAACAGGGTTAATCTCAGAAATGTGTAATACATCTTTCATTGCAATAATCATGTATCGGATGGCCATGGTCATTTTAGACTGTAAATGTGCCTCATCATCGTCGACACTGGAGTCGGACTCCGTGTCGACATCTGTGTCAACCATCTGAGATAGAGGGCGTTTATGAGCCCCTGACGGTTTCTGAGTCGCCTGGGCAGGCGCGGGCTGAGACCCCGGCTGTCCCAAGGCTGCAGCGTCATCAAACCTTTTATGTAAGGAGTTGACATTGTCTTTTAAGACCTTCCACATATCCATCCAATCAGGTGTCGGCCCCGACGGGGGCGACACCACACTTATCTGCCCTTGCTCCGCCTCCACGTAACCCTCCTCATCAAACATGTCGACACATCCGTACCGACACACCGCACACACACACAGGGAATGCTCAGACTGAGGACAGAACCCCACAAAGTCCTTTGGGGAGACAGAGAGAGAGTATGCCAGCACACACCACAGCGCTATATAACACAGGGATTTTCACTTATAATAAGTGATTACCCAATAGCTGCCTTATATGTTTTATTTGCGCCTAAATTTATGTGCCCCCCCTGTCTTTTTTACCCTTCTTGTACCTGGATACTGCAGGGGAGAGCCTGGGGAGCGTCCTTCCAGTGGAGCTGTGAAGAAAAAATGGCGCTGGTGTGCTGAGGAAGAAGGCCCCGCCCCCTCAGTGGCGGGCTTCTGTCCCGCTTTCTGTGTAAAAAAATGGCGGGGGTTTTTACATATATACAGTGCCAGACTGTATATATGTATTTTTATTGCCAAAAGGTACTTCAATTGCTGCCCAGGGCGCCCCCCCCCCCCCCCCCCAGTGCCCTGCACCCTACAGTGACCGGAGTGTGTAAGTGTGCTGGGAGCAATGGCGCACAGCTGCGGTGCTGTGCGCTACCTTAAATGAAGACAGGAGTCTTCTGCCGCCGATTTCGTCGTCTTCAAGCTTCTGTTCTTCTGGCTCTGCAAGGGGGACGGCGGCGCGGCTCCGGGAACGGACGATCGAGGACAGGTGCCTGTGTTCGAACCCTCTGGAGCTAATGGTGTCCAGTAGCCTAAGAAGCACAAGCTAGCTGCAAGCAGGTAGGTTTGCTTCTCTCCCCTTAGTCCCACGTAGCAGTGAGTCTGTTGCCAGCAGAAGCTCACTGAAAATAAAAAACCTAATAAATACTTTCTTTACTAGTAAGCTCAGGAGAGCCCACTAGGAGCACCCAGCTCTGGCCGGGCACAGATTCTAACTGAGGTCTGGAGGAGGGGCATAAAGGGAGGAGCCAGTGCACACCAGATAGTACCTAATCTTTTCTTTAGAGTGCCCAGTCTCCTGCGGAGCCCGTCTATTCCCCATGGTCCTTACGGAGTTCCCAGCATCCACTAGGACGTCAGAGAAATATAAGTGGAGTGCAATAACATTAATTACATTTATTAACTAATGATACTATTATACAATTGCATAAACCTAATTTATGTTATACAGTACACTTATTATTTGCTCAGAATATTAAAAACACAATATAAAATCTATTGTTCAACTTCTATCTCAAAGTGCAACAATGTTCATACATTTGTATCAAAGCTCCTGCGGGTCTTTTAAGTCAATAAACTTTGTATCCAGGTGATCTCCATACAGAAACTCTTCATGTATATCCACTGCAGCTGGCAGTTCCCTTGTGTAAACTGGCTGCTTATACCAAATACTGGATATTAATTGCTGTTGATTATAGAAAGTGGACATACATATGTCAACTGTGCATGTGTGTTTTGACATCATGATCAGTATAATACTGGTTAACAGACAGTCACTTTGTAAACCTTTGCTATTTGGAGATCACTAGACACCATCAGCTGGATATAAAGTATATTGACTTATAGACCCACAGGTTTGATAAAAATAAATGAACATTTTTGCACTTTATGAGACAGAAGTTGAACAAATGATTTTATACAGAGGTTTTTTATACGCTAAGTAAATGATTGTATAACATACTGTATGTTTATGCAATTTTATAATACTAGATTTTAGTTAATAGTCCAGTTATATTTTATTACCAATTAAGTATATGTATTTATTAGTGCATTACCAATTTGTGGTTTACAAATGTTTCCCTATTTTGGGTAATGCTGTAGATTAATATATTTATATTTACAATTTAACTTCATTTATTTGTGTGATTAGCGCTAGGTATATTTTTCAATTTGTGGTTCCGCATACTGCAAAAGCAACAAGACAGTGAGGTGATATCAAGCATCTGATTCAGTGTCAAATGCACCTCTATATGAACGAGGTTATTACAGCTACCTTATTTACCTTATCTGTTTACCACATAATGCTATGTGATCAGCATCAATTTCACAAACACATTTTTCCGACCACATTTTACTGAAGCATTTCTGTATCAGATGCCATCATCCGAAATCCTATGGAAGTATAAATTGTGCTACTGTCCAACACTGTTGAACAAAAGTTTTACTTTTAACATCTAGTTGTCATTCCCAGTTTTTATATTTGCACTACCTTTGCTTCTGGTGGGCTAACCTCCTCTTTGGCGTTTGTGTTGTCATCAAGCTGACTATCAATATAATCTTTTTCCACAGGCGACAAATCAGCGTTGTGAGGAGTAACGCGTTTATTTGTTGGCCGATGTCCAAGACTTCCTGAACTTCTCAATAAAACATTTTGTGAAAATAATAAAGATGTACAAGGTTCTTCAGATTTCTGTTTCAGCAGCAATTTTGCATGCTGTGTGCTATGAATTACCCTGTGAGATGACGACCCAGACTGCAGACCTAATAATAAACCTTTTGGATCAGCGGATGCAGCTTTTACTTTCTCTATTCTTGACTGTGGAATAGGATATGGTGCTTCTGGGCCTGTAGCGCTGGCGTTTAGAGAGAAAGAATATGAACGTCTCTTTCTTGGATGATCATCATCCAAAAACTCGATTAGGAATGCAGTTTGACTCGCAGTATCTTGCTGCTTTCTCCCAGTCTGAATTTTCTGATCCAACTTTCTCTGCTCTAAATTTCTCTGTCTCGCATGATCTTGTAAATTGGTGATTTTGTTTATGCGCTTAAGAGATGCACCATTTTCATAGTCACTCTGAGTCCCATCTTCATGTTTGTTGCCTAAAGAGACAATTAAAATATGCAAAATTAATATTAAGAGATGTGCCCTTAATGTAGACATTCACTTTAATGGGTCTGTACATATTTGATGAAAAACAGATTTCTTAAATTCTAATTTCAAAAACCTTAACACAATAAAATATACACGTGTCCTCTTACATCTAGCCTCAATACTCCATGCAGCAGCAGATGCATGTCACGAGTCAGCTGACAGATCTCATGCAACTCTGGTAGCGGCAGGCATCTTTTTGCCAAAAATGCATATTGGATGCAACGCAATGTGACTAGGACGCACAAGGAGACTGTGCTGATTAATTACATATGTAATACTTATATCTGTGTGTGACTGTATATGAAGCACAACATAGCAGCATAGCAATTTGTATGCAGATTCATAGACTGCCGCACACAGATTTACAAATGTAGCATATAAAATGAATCAACAAAGACACCTGGGGGTAAATTAACTAAGGTGGGAGATTTTTAGAACTGGTGATGTTGCCCATGGCAACCAATCAGATTCTACTTACCATTTATCTAGCTGCTTCTAGCAGATAATAGATATAATCTGATTGGTTGCTATGGGCAACATCACTAGTTCTAAAAATCTCCCACCTTAGTAAATTTCCCCCCTGGTGTGTCCAAGCTGCATTGCGTTGCGTCTAAGACACATTTTTATAAAAAAAAAAAATAAGAATTTACTTACCGATAATTCTATTTCTCGGAGTCCGTAGTGGATGCTGGGGTTCCTGAAAGGACCATGGGGAATAGCGGCTCCGCAGGAGACAGGGCACAAAAGTAAAGCTTTCCGATCAGGTGGTGTGCACTGGCTCCTCCCCCTATGACCCTCCTCCAAGCCAGTTAGGTACTGTGCCCGGACGAGCGTACACAATAAGGGAGGAATTTTGAATCCCGGGTAAGACTCATACCAGCCACACCAATCACACCGTACAACTTGTGATCTAAACCCAGTTAACAGTATGATAACAGCGGAGCCTCTGAAAAGATGGCTCACAACAATAATAACCCGATTTTTGTAACTATGTACAAGTATTGCAGATAATCCGCACTTGGGATGGGCGCCCAGCATCCACTACGGACTCCGAGAAATAGAATTATCGGTAAGTAAATTCTTATTTTCTCTATCGTCCTAGTGGATGCTGGGGTTCCTGAAAGGACCATGGGGATTATACCAAAGCTCCCAAACGGGCGGGAGAGTGCGGATGACTCTGCAGCACCGAATGAGAGAACTCCAGGTCCTCCTTAGCCAGGGTATCAAATTTGTAGGATTTTACAAACGTGTTTGCCCCTGACTAAATAACCGCTCGGCAAAGTTGTAAAGCCGAGACCCCTCGGGCAGCCGCCCAAGATGAGCCCACCTTCCTTGTGGAATGGGCATTTACATATTTTGGCTGTGGCAGGCCTGCCACAGAATGTGCAAGCTGAATTGTATTACACATCCAACTAGCAATAGTCTGCTTAAAAGCAAGAGCACCCAGTTTGTTGGGTGCATACAGGATAACAGCAAGTCAGTTTTCCTGACTCCAGCCGTCCTGGAACCTATATTTTCAGGGCCCTGACAACATCTAGCAACTTGGAGTCCTCCAAGTCCCTAGTAGGTGCAAGGCACCACAATAAGCTGGTTCAGGTGAAACACTGACACCACCTTAGGGAGAGAACTGGGGACGAGTCCGCAGCTCTGCCCTGTCCGAATGGACAAACAAATATGGGCTTTTTTGAGAAAAAAACCACCAATTTGACACTCGCCTGGTCCAGGCCAGGGCCAAGAACATGGTCACTTTTCATGTGAGATGCTTCAAATCCACAGATTTGACTGGTTTTAAACCAATGTGATTTGAAGAATCCCAGAACTACGTTGAGATCCCACAGTGCCACTGGAGGCACAAAAGAGGGTTGTATATGCAATACTCCCTTGACAAAGTTCTGGACTTCAGGAACTGAAGCCAATTCTTTCTGGAAGAAAATTGACAGGGCCGAAATTTGAACCTTAATGGACCCCAATTTGAGGCCCATAGACACTCCTGTTTGCAGGAAATGCAGGAATCGACCGAGTTGAAATTTCTTTGTGGGGCCTTCCTGGCCTCACACCACGCAACATATTTTCGCCACATGTGGTGATAATGTTGTGCGGTCACCTCCTTTCTGGCTTTGACCAGGGTAGGAATGACCTCTTCCGGAATGCCTTTTTCCCTTAGGATCCGGCGTTCCACCGCCATGCCAACAAACGCAGCTGCGGTAAGTCTTGGAACAGACATGGTACTTGCTGAAGCAAGTCCCTTCTTAGCGGCAGAGGCCATAAGACCTCTGTAAACATCTCTTGAAGTTCCGGGTACCAAGTCCTTCTTGGCCAATCCGGAGCCATGAGTATAGTTCTTACTCCTCTACGTCTTATAATTCTCAGCACCTTAGGTATGAGAAGCAGAGGAGGGAACACATACACCGACTGGTACACCCACGGTGTTACCAGAACGTCCACAGCTATTGCCTGAGGGTCTCTTGACCTGGCGCAATACCTGTCCCGTTTTTTTTTTTTTTTTTGTTCAGACGGGACGCCATCATGTCCACCTTTGGTATTTCCCAACGGTTTACAATCATGTGGAAAAAACTTCCCGATGAAGTTTCCACTCTCCCGGGTGGAGGTCGTGCCTGCTGAGGAAGTCTGCTTCCCAGTTTCCATTCCCGGGATGAAACACTGCTGACAGTGCTATCACATGATTTTCCGCCCAGCGAAAAGTCCTTGCAGTTTTTGCCATTGCCCTCCTGCTTCTTGTGTCGCCCTGTCTGTTTACGTGGGCGACTGCCGTGATGTTTTTCCCACTGGATCAATACCGGCTGACCTTGAAGCAGAGGTCTTGCTAAGCTTAGAGCATTATAAATTTACCCTTAGCTCCAGTATATTTATGTGGAGAAAAGTCTCCAGACTTGATCACACTCCCTGGAAATTTTTTCCTTGTGTGACTGCCCCCCAGCCTCTCGGGCTGGGCTCCGTGGTCACCAGCATCCAATCCTGAATGCCGAATCTGCGGCCCTCTAGAAGATGAGCACTCTATAACCACCACAGGAGAGACACCCTTGTCCTTGGATATAGGGTTATCCGCTGACGCATCTGAAGATGCGATCCGGACCATTTGTCCAGCAGATCCCACTGAAAAGTTCTTGCGTGAAATCTGCCGAATGGAATTGCTTCGTAGGAAGCCACCATTTTCTACCAGGACCCTTGTGCAATGATGCACTGTTTTTAGGAGGTTCCTGACTAGCTCGGATAACTCCCTGGCTTTCTCTTTCGGGAGAAACACCTTTTTCTGGACTGTGTCCAGAATCATCCCTAGGCACAGCAGACGTGTCGTCGGGATCAGCTGCGATTTTGGAATATTTAGAATCCACCCGTGCTGTTGTAGCAGTATCAGAGATAGTGCTACTCCTACCTCCAACTGTTCCCTGGACTATGCCCTTATCAGGAGATCGTCCAAGTAAGGGATAATTAAGACGCCTTTTCTTCGAAGAAGAATCATCATTTCGGCCATTACCTTAGTAAAGACCCGGGGTGCCGTGGACAATCCAAACGGCAGCGTCTGAAACTGATAGTGACAGTTCTGCACCACGAACCTGAGGTACCCTTAGTGAGAAGGGCAAATTTTGGGACATAGAGGTAAGCATCCCTGATGTCCCGGGACACTATATAGTCCCCTTCTTCCTGTTCGTTATCACTGCTCTGAGTGACTCCATCTTGATTTGAACCTTTGTAAGTGTTCAAAAATTTTTTAGATTTAGAATAAGTCTCACCTAGCCTTCTGGCTTCAGTACCACAATATAGTGTGGAATAATACCCCTTTTCTTGTAGTAGGAGGGGTAATTTAATTATCACCTGCTGGGAATACAGCTTGTGAATTTTTTCCCATACTGCCTCCTTGTCGGAGGGAGACCTTGGTAAAGCAGACTTCAGGAGCCTGCGAAGGGGAAACGTCTCGACATTCCAATCTGTACCCCTGGGATACTACTTGTAGGATCCAGGGGTCCTGTACGGTCTCAGCGCCATGCTGAGAACTTGTCAGAAGCGGTGGAACGCTTCTGTTCCTGGGAATGGGCTGCCTGCTGCAGTCTTCTTCCCTTTCCTCTATCCCTGGGCAGATATGATCTTATAGGGACGAAAGGACTGAGGCTGAAAAGACGGTGTCTTTTTCTGCAGAGATGTGACTTAGGGTAAAAACGGTGGATTTTCCAGCAGTTGCCGTGGCCACCAGGTCCGATGGACCGACCCCAAATAACTCCTCTTCCTTTATACGGCAATACACCTTTGTGCCGTTTGGAATCTGCATCACCTGACCACTGTCGTGTCCATAACATCTTCTGGCAGTTATGGACATCGCATTTACTCTTGATGCCAGAGTGCAAATATCCCTCTGTGCATCTCGCATATATAGAAATGCATCCTTTAAATGCTCTATAGTCAATAAAATACTGTCCCTGTCAAGGGTATCAATATTTTTAGTCAGGGAATCCGACCAAGCCACCCCAGCTCTGCACATCCAGGCTGAGGCGATCGCTGGTCGCAGTATAACACCAGTATGTGTGTATATACTTTTTATGATATTTTCCAGCCTCCTGTCAGCTGGTCCTTGAGGACGGCCCTATCTATAGATGGTACCGCCACTTGTTTTGATAAGCGTGTGAGCGCCTTATCCACCCTAAGGGGTGTTTCCCAACGCGCCCTAACTTCTGGCGGGAAAGGGTATACCGCCCATAATTTTCTATCGGGGGGAACCCACGCATCATCACACACTTTATTTAATTTATCTGATTCAGGAAAAACTATGGTAGTTTTTTCACATCCCACATAATACCCTCTTTTGTGGTACTTGTAGTATCAGAAATATGTAACACCTCCTTCATTGCCTTTAACGTGTGGCCCTAATAAGGAATACGTTTGTTTATTCACCGTCGACACTGGATTCAGTGTCCCTGTCTGTGTCTGTGTCGACCGACTAAAGTAAACGGGCGTTTTAAAACCCCTGACGGTGTTTTTGAGACGTCTGGACCGGTACTAATTGTTTGTCGGCCGTCTCATGTCGTCAACCGACCTTGCAGCGTGTTGACATTATCACGTAATTCCCTAAATAAGCCATCCATTCCGGTGTCGACTCCCTAGAGAGTGACATCACCATTACAGGCAATTGCTCCGCCTCCTCACCAACATCGTCCTCCTACATGTCGACACACACGTACCGACACACAGCACACACACAGGGAATGCTCTGATAGAGGACAGGACCCACTAGCCCTTTGGAGAGACAGAGGGAGAGTTTGCCAGCACACACCAAAAACGCTATAATTATATAGGGACAACCTTATATAAGTGTTTTCCCTTATAGCATCTTTTTTTTATATATTTCTAACGCCAAATTAGTGCCCCCCCTCTCTGTTTTAACCCTGTTTCTGTAGTGCAGTGCAGGGGAGAGCCTGGGAGCCTTCCCTCCAGCCTTTCTGTGAGGGAAAATGGCGCTGTGTGCTGAGGAGATAGGCCCCGCCCCTTTTTCGGCGGCCTCGTCTCCCGCTCTTAACGGATTCTGGCAGGGGTTAAATATCTCCATATAGCCTCCGGAGGCTATATGTGAGGTATTTTTAGCCAAAATAGGTTTTCATTTGCCTCCCAGGGCGCCCCCCTCCCAGCGCCCTGCACCCTCAGTGACTGCCGTGTGAAGTGTGCTGAGAGGAAAATGGCGCACAGCTGCAGTGCTGTGCGCTACCTTTAGAAGACTGAGGAGTCTTCTGCCGCCGATTCTGGACCTCTTCTTATTTCAGCATCTGCAAGGGGGCCGGCGGCAAGGCTCCGGTGACCATCCAGGCTGTACCTGTGATCGTCCCTCTGGAGCTGATGTCCAGTAGCCAAGAAGCCAATCCATCCTGCACGCAGGTGAGTTCACTTCTTCTCCCCTAAGTCCCTCGTTGCAGTGATCCTGTTGCCAGCAGGACTCACTGTAAAATAAAAAACCTAAGCTAAACTTTTCTAAGCAGCTCTTTAGGAGAGCCACCTAGATTGCACCCTTCTCGGCCGGGCACAAAAATCTAACTGGCTTGGAGGAGGGTCATAGGGGGAGGAGCCAGTGCACACCACCTGATCGGAAAGCTTTACTTTTGTGCCCTGTCTCCTGCGGAGCCGCTATTCCCCATGGTCCTTTCAGGAACCCCAGCATCCACTAGGACGATAGAGAAATTAGATTTTACTCACCGGTAAATCTATTTCTCGTAGTCCGTAGTGGATGCTGGGGACTCCGTAAGGACCATGAGGAATAGACAAGCTCCGCAGGAGACTGGGCACTCTAAAGAAAGATTTAGTACTACCTGGTGTGCACTGGCTCCTCCCTCTATGCCCCTCCTCCAGACCTCAGTTAAGGAAACTGTGCCCGGAAGAGCTGACATTATAAGGAAAGGATTTGGAATCCCGGGTAAGACTCATACCAGCCACACCAATCACACCGTATAACTTGTGATACACTTATCCAGTCAACAGTATGAACAACAACAGGGCATCAAACAATGGATGCCAACATAACATAACCCTTTATTAAGCAATAACTATATACACGTATTGCAGAAAGTCCGCACTTGGGACGGGCGCCCAGCATCCACTACGGACTACGAGAAATAGATTTACCGGTGAGTAAAATCTTATTTTCTCTAACGTCCTAGTGGATGAAGGGGACTCCGTAAGGACCATGGGGATTATACCAAAGCTCCCAAACGGGCGGGAGAGTGCGGATGACTCTGCAGCACCAAATAGGCAAACACAAGGTCCTCCTCAGCCAGGGTATCAAACTTGTAGAATTTTGCAAATGTGTTTGAACCCGACCAAGTAGCAGCTCGGCAAAGCTGTAATGCCGAGACCCCTCGGGCAGCCGCCCAAGAAGAGCCCGCCTTCCTTGTGGAATGGGCTTTTACTGATTTTGGATGCGGCAATCCAGCCGCAGAATGAGCCTGCTTAATCGTGTTACAGATCCAGCGGGCAATGGTTTGCTTTGAAGCAGGAGCACCCAACTTGTTGGGGGCATACAGGATAAACAGCGAGTCAGTTTTTCTGACTCCAGCCGTCCTGGCTACATAAATCTTCAAAGCCCTGACTACATCAAGGAACTTGGAATCCTCCAAGTCACAAATAGCCGCAGGCACCACTATAGGTTGGTTCAAATGAAAAGATGACACCACCTTTGGCAGAAATTGAGGACGAGTCCGTAATTCTGCCCTGTCCATATGGAAAACCAGATAGGGGCTTTTACATGACAAAGCCGACAATTCTGACACACGCCTAGCCGAGGCTAAGGCCAATAGCATGACCACTTTCCACGTGAGATACTTCAGCTCCACGGTCTTAAGTGGCTCAAACCAGTGGGATTTCAGGAAACCCAACACCACGTTGAGATCCCAAGGTGCCACTGGTGGCACAAAAGGGGGCTGAATATGCACCACTCCCTTAACAAACGTCTGAACTTCAGGAAGAGAAGCCAGTTCCTTTTGAAAGAAAATGGATAGGGCCGAAATCTGGACCTTTATGGATCCCAACTTCAAGCCCATAGTCACTCCAGACTGTAGAAAGTGCAGAAACCTGCCCAGCTGGAATTCCTCTGTAGGGGCCTTCCTGGCCTCACACCAAGCAACATATTTTCGCCATATGCGGTGATAATGCTTTGCTGTCACGTCCTTCCTAGCTTTTATCAGCGTAGGAATAACTTCCTCCGGAATGCCTTTTTCCGCTAGGATCCGGCGTTCAACCGCCATGCCGTCAAACGCAGCCACGGTATGTCTTGGAACAGACAGGGTCCCTGTTGCAACAGGTCCTGTCTGAGAGATAGAGGCCACGGGTCCTCTGTGAGCATTTCTTGCAGTTCCAGTTCCGGGTACCAAGTCCTTCTTGGCCAATCTGGAACAATTAGTATCGTCTTACGATTCTCAGTACCTTGGGTATGAGAGGAAGAGGAGGAAACACATAAACCGACTGGAATACCCACGGTGTTACCAGTGCGTCCACAGCTATCGCCTGAGGGTCTCTTGACCTGGCGCTATATCTTTGTAGTTTTTTGTTGAGGCGGGATGCCATCATGTCTACCTGTGGCAGTTCCCACCGACCTACAATCTGCGCGAAGACTTCTTGATGAAGTCCCCACTCTCCCGGGTGGAGGTCGTGCCTGCTGAGGAAGTCTGCTTCCCAGTTGTCGACCCCCGGAATGAACACTGCTGACAGTGCTTGCACGTGATTCTACGCCCACCGGAGAATCCTGGTGGCTTCCGCCATCGCGACTCTGCTTCTTGTGCCGCCCTGGCGGTTTACATGAGCCACCGCGGTGATGTTGTCTGACTGAATCAGCACTGGTTGGTTGCAAAGCAGGGGCTCCGCTTGACTCAGGGCGTTGTATATGGCCCTTAGTTCCAGGATATTTATGTGCAGACAAGCCTCCTGACTTGACCACAACCCTTGGAAGTTTCTTCCCCGAGTGACTGCCCCCCAACCTCGGAGGCTCGCATCCGTGGTCACCAGGACCCAGTCCTGTATGCCGAACCTGCGGCCCTCGAGAAGGTGAGCACTCTGTAGCCACCACAGAAGAGACACCCTGGCCCTGGGGGACAGGGTGATCAGCCGATGCATCTGAAGATGCGATCCGGACCATTTGTCCAACAGATCCCATTGAAAGATCCTCGCATGGAACCTGCCGAAGTGAATGGCTTCGTACGATGCCATCATCTTTCCCAGGACTCGCGTGTAGTGATGCACCGACACCTGTTTCGGTTTTCAGAGGTCTCTGACTAGGGTCACTAGCTCTTGAGCCTTCTCCGCTGGGAGAAACACCTTCTTCTGGTCTGTGTCCAGAATCATGCCTAAAAAGGGGTATTCAGAATCCAGCCATGCTGTTGCAACACTTCCTGAGAGTGCGCTACGCTGATCTGCAACTGCTCTCTGGACCTCGCCTTTATGAGGAGATCGTCCAAGTATGGGATAACTGTGACTCCTTGCTTTCTCAGGATCACCATCATTTCTGCCATTACCTTGGTAAATATTCTCGGTGCCGTGGAGAGCCCAAACGGCAACGTCTGGAATTGGTAATGACAGTCCTGTACCACAAATCTGAGGTACTCCTGATGAGGCGGATAAATGGGGACATGCAAGTAAGCATCCTTGATGTCCAGAGACACCATAAAATCCCCCTTTTCCAGGCTTGCAATGACCGCTCTGAGCGATTCCATTTTGAACTTGAATCTTTTCAGATAAATGTTCAGGTACTTTAAATTTAATATGGGTCTGACCGAACCGTCCGGTTTCGGTAGCACAAACATTGTGGAATAGTATCCCTTTCCCTGTTGAAGAAGGGGAACCTTTACCACCACCTGCTGGAGGAATATCTTGTGAATTGCCGCTACCACTACTTCCCTTTCTATGGGGGAAGCTGGCAGGGCCGATTTGAGGTAACGGTGAGGGGCATCACTTCGAATTCCAGCTTGTATCCCTGAGGCACAATCTGTATAGCCCAGGGATCCACTTGTGAGCGAACCCACTGGTGGCTGAAATGTCGGAGACGCGCCCCCACCGCTCCTGGCTCCACCCGTGGAGCCCCAGCGTCATGCGGTGGATTTAGTGGAAGCCGGGGAGGACTTCTGTTCCTGGGAACTAGCTGTAAGGTGCAGCTTTTTTCCTCTACCCCTGCCTCTGGTAAGAAAGGAAGCACCTCTGACCTTTTTGCTTCTTTGCGAGTGAAAGGACTGCATTTGGTAATACGGTGCTTTCTTAGGTTGTGAGGGAATATATGGCAAAAAGTTTGACTTCCCAGCAGTAGCTGTGGAAACCAGGTCCGAGAGACCGTCCCCAAACAATTCCTCACCCTTGTAAGGTAACACCTCCATGTGTTTTTTGGAGTCGGTATCACCTGTCCACTGCCGAGTACACAGGACCCTCCTGGCAGAGATTGACATTGCATTAATTCTAGAGCCCAGTAGGCAAATGTCCCTCTGGGCATCCCTCATATATAGGACAGTGTCTTTTATATGCCCCAAGGTCAGCATAATGGTATCCCTGTCTAAGGTATCCATTTCCTCAGACAGATTATCTGTCCACACTGCTACAGAACTACACATCCAAGCCGACGCAATTGCCGGCCTCAGTAGAGTCCCTGAATGTGTATAAACCGATTTCAGGATACTTTCCTGCTTCCTATCTGCAGGATCCTTTAGGGCGGCCGTATCCTGTGACGGCAGGGCCACCTTCTTAGATAAGCGTGTGAGAGCTTTATCTACCCTAGGGGAGGATTCCCAGCGCACCCTGTCAGCTGGCGGGAAAGGGTACGCCATAAGTAACCTTTTGGAAATCAGCACTTTCTTATCAGGGGAATCCCACGCTCTTTCACATAACTCATTCAACTCATGTGAAGGGGGAAAAGTCACCTCTTGCTTTTTCTCCCCATACATATAAACCCTCTTGTCAGGGACAGGGTTTACCTCTGATATGTGCAAAACATCCTTCATCGCTATAATCATGTAGCGGATGGCCTTAGTCATTTTAGGTTGCAATTTTGCATCATCGTCGTCGACACTGGAGTCAGAATCCGTGTCGACATCTGTGTCAACCATTTTGGATAGTGGGCGCTTTTGAGACCCTGAGGGCCTCTGCGCTGTAGGATCAGGCATGGGTTGAGACCCTGACTGGCCCAAGGTATCAGCTTTATCCAACCTTTTATGCAAGGAGTTTACATTATCATTTAACACCTTCCACATATCCATCCAATCAGGTGTCGGCACCGTCGGTGGCGACACGTCATTCATCTGCACTTGCTCTGCCTCCACATAGCCCTCTTCGTCAAACATGTCGACACACGCGTACCGACACACCACACACACAGGGGAAGCTCTAAATGAGGAAAGGACCCCCACAAGGCCTTTTGGAGAGACAGAGAGAAAGTATGCCAGCACACACCCCAGCGCTATATGACCCAGGAATCACACAGTAACTTAGTGTTTACCCAGTAGCTGCTGTATTATGATTAATGCGCCTAAATTTATGTGCCCCCCTCTCTTTTTTACCCTTCTACCGTGAATCTGCAGGGGAGAGCCTGGGGAGCTACCTCTCAGCGGAGCTGTGGAGAGAAAATGGCGCTGGTGAGTGCTGAGGAAGAAGGCCCCGCCCCCTCAGCGGCGGGCTTCTGTCCCGCGATTTGTATAAAAATAATGTCGGGGCTCATGCATATAACAGTGTCCAACCGTATATATGCTGCTTTTGCCAGGAGGTATCAATTGCTGCCCAGGGCGCCCCCCCCTGCGCCCTGCACCCTACAGTGACCGGAGTGTGTGGGTTAGTGTGGGCACAATGGCGCACAGCTGCAGTGCTGTGCGCTACCTCATGTGAAGACAGGAGTCTTCTGCCGCCGATTTCGATGTCTTCTTGCTTCTGCCGGCTTCTGTCTTCTGGCTCTGCGAGGGGGACGGCGCCGCGGCTCCGGGAACGGACGACAAGGTCAGGTCCTGTGTTCGAACCCTCTGGAGCTAATGGTGTCCAGTAGCCTAAGAAGCGCAACCTAGCCGCAGTTAGTAGGTTTGCTTCTCTCCCCTTAGTCCCACGTAGCAGAGAGTCTGTTGCCAGCAGAAGCTCTCTGAAAATAAAAAACCTAACTAAAATACTTTCTTATTAGCAAGCTCAGGAGAGCTCACTAAAAGCACCCAGCTCTGTCCGGACACAGATTCTAACTGAGGTCTGGAGGAGGGGCAAAGAGGGAGGAGCCAGTGCACACCAGGTAGTACTAAAGCTTTCTTTAGAGTGCCCAGTCTCCTGCGGAGCCCGTCTATTCCCCATGGTCCTTACGGAGTCCCCAGCATCCACTAGGACATTAGAGAAAATGACACATAAGAGATGTTGGACGCTAACAGAGTCTCATGGGACCTGGTGTGCCAAGAGGGCACGACTGCAGCAAAGATGTATGAGGACACATCTGTGTCTACCCTAAAGAGATGAGTGATTTATTAATAATGATGATAAACACCAATCTAAATCGCTTCACACAGCTCCAAGTTGAAAGATGCATTTAAACTATTTCTAGGCCAGCTCTAATACTACACGTATGGGGAAATATAATTCTTCTCAATGTCCACTGCTGCACACACATCGACCAGTTACAGTAGTGCAGACAACTGTATTGCAAGGGAGCGAAAACTTACAATGCTAGCGTACAAAACGTGCTATTCCGGAACAGCACATTGTGTTGATTCAGAGGACTAAAGTTCCCCCATATAGACTCCTGTCTGTACACACTGCCAGCCATCTCTGTCTACTAGGTTGTTCACAAGGGAGTAATAAGGCAAATTTGTGATGGACCGTCTACATGCCATCAGAATGTCATACCCATCATGTCTGCTCCACCCCAGTGATCAACCAACAGAGTAGAATCTTAATTGCATAATTAGCAAAAAAATAAGAATTTACTCACCGGTAATTCTATTTCTCGTAGTCCGTAGTGGATGCTGGGAACTCCGTAAGGACCATGGGGAATAGCGGGCTCCGAAGGAGACTGGGCACTCTAAGAAAGAATTAGGACTACCTGGTGTGCACTGGCTCCTCCCTCTATGCCCCTCCTCCAGACCTCAGTTAGGGAAACTGTGCCCGGAAGAGCTGACACAATAAGGAAAGGATTTGGAATCCCGGGTAAGACTCATACCAGCCACACCAATCACACCGTACAACTGGTGATACTATACCCAGTTAACAGTATGAACAACAACTGAGCCTCTCGAATAGATGGCTCAAAACAATTAGCCTTTAGTTAGGCAATAACTATATACAAGTATTGCAGACAATCCGCACTTGGGATGGGCGCCCAGCATCCACTACGGACTACGAGAAATAGAATTACCGGTGAGTAAATTCTTATTTTCTCTGACGTCCTAGTGGATGCGGGGAACTCCGTAAGGACCATGGGGATTATACCAAAGCTCCCAAACGGGCGGGAGAGTGCGGATGACTCTGCAGCACCGAATGAGCAAACTCAAGGTCCTCCTCAGCCAGGGTATCAAACTTGAAGAATTTTGCAAACGTGTTTGAACCCGACCAAGTAGCAGCTCGGCAAAGTTGTAAAGCCGAGACCCCTCGGGCAGCCGCCCAAGAAGAGCCCACCTTCCTCGTGGAATGGGCTTTTACAGATTTAGGATGCGGCAGTCCAGCCGCCGAATGTGCAAGTTGAATCGTGCTACAGATCCAGTGAGCAATAGTCTGCTTTGAAGCAGGAGCACCCAACTTGTTGGGTGCATACAGGATAAATAGCGAGTCAGTTTTTCTGACTCTAGCCGTCCTGGAAACATAGATTTTCAGGGCCCTGACTACGTCTAGCAACTTGGAATCCTCCAAGTCCCGAGTAGCCGCAGGCACCACAATAGGTTGGTTCACATGAAAAGCTGATACCACCTTAGGAAGGAATTGGGAACGAGTCCTCAATTCCGCCCTATCCATATGAAAAATCAGATAAGGGCTTTTACATGACAAAGCCGCCAATTCTGATACACGCCTGGCCGACGCCAAGGCCAACAGCATGACCACCTTCCACGTGAGGTACTTTATCTCCACGGTTTTAAGTGGCTCAAACCAATGCGACTTTAGGAAATCCAACACCACGTTGAGATCCCAAGGTGCCACTGGTGGCACAAAAGGGGGCTGAATATGCAGCACTCCCTTTACAAAAGTCTGAACTTCAGGAAGTGAAGCCAGTTCTTTTTGGAAGAAAATCGACAGAGCCGAAATCTGGACCTTAATGGAACCCAATTTTAGGCCCATAGTCACCCCTGACTGTAGGAAGTGCAGAAATCGACCTAGCTGAAATTCCTCCGTTGGGGCCTTCCTGGCCTCACACCAAGCAACATATTTCCGCCATATGCGGTGATAATGTTTTGCGGTCACATCTTTCCTAGCTTTAATCAGTGTAGGAATGACTTCCGCCGGAATGCCCTTTTCTTTTAGGATCCGGTGTTCAACCGCCATGCCGTCAAACCCAGCCGCGGTAAGTCTTGGAACAGACAGGGCCCCTGCTGCAGCAGGTCCTGTCTGAGCGGCAGAGGCCATGGGTCCTCTGAGATCATTTCTTGAAGTTCTGGGTACCAAGCTCTTCTTGGCCAATCCGGAACCACAAGTATAGTTCTTACTCCTCTCCTTCTTATTATTCTCAGTACCTTGGGTATGAGAGGCAGAGGAGGGAACACATAAACCGACTGGTACACCCACGGTGTCACTAGAGCGTCCACAGCTATCGCCTGAGGGTCCCTTGACCTGGCGCAATATCTTTTTAGTTTTTTGTTGAGGCGGGACGCCATCATGTCCACCTGTGGCCTTTCCCAACGGTTTACAATCATTTTGAAAACTTCTGGATGAAGTCCCCACTCTCCCGGTTGGAGGTCGTGTCTGCTGAGGAAGTCTGCTTCCCAGTTGTCCACTCCCGGAATGAACACTGCTGACAGTGCTATCACGTAATTTTCCGCCCATCGGAGAATCCTTGTGGCTTCTGCCATCGCCAACCTGCTTCTTGTGCCGCCCTGTCGGTTTACATGGGCTACCGCCGTGATGTTGTCTGACTGGATCAGCACCGGCTGGTGTTGATGCAGGGGTCTTGCCTGACTTAGGGCATTCGAAATGGCCCTTAGTTCCAGAATATTTATGTGTAGGGAAGTCTCCTGGCTTGACAATAGTCCTTGGAAGTTTCTTCCCTGTGTGACTGCCCCCCAGCCTCGAAGGCTGGCATCCGTGGTCACCAGGACCCAGTCCTGTATGCCAAATCTGCGGCCCTCTAGAAGATGAGCACTCTGCAGCCACCACAGCAGAGACACCCTGGTCCTTGGAGACAGGGTTATCAGCCGATGCATCTGAAGATGCGATCCGGACCACTTGTCCAACAGATCCCACTGAAAGATCCTTGCATGGAACCTGCCAAATGGAATTGCTTCGTAGGAAGCTACCATCTTTCCCAGGACTCGCGTGCAGTGATGCACCAACACCTGTTTTGGTTTCAGGAGGTCTCTGACTAGAGATGACAACTCCTTGGCTTTCTCCTCCGGGAGAAACACTTTTTTCTGGTCTGTGTCCAGAACCATCCCCAGGAACAGTAGACGCGTTGTAGGAACCAGCTGCGACTTTGGAATATTCAGAATCCAGCCGTGCTGTTGTAGCACTTCCCGAGATAGTGCTATGCCGACCAACAACTGCTCCCTGGACCTCGCCTTTATGAGGAGATCGTCCAAGTACGGGATAATTAAAGCTCCCTTTTTCCGAAGGAGTATCATCATTTCGGCCATTACCTTGGTAAATACCCTCGGTGCCGTGGACAGACCAAACGGCAACGTCTGGAATTGGTAATGACAGTCCTGTACCACAAATCTGAGGTACTCCTGGTGAGGAGGGTAAATGGGGACATGCAGGTAAGCATCCTTGATGTCCAGTGATACCATGTAATCCCCTTCGTCCAGGCTTGCAATAACCGCCCTGAGCGATTCCATTTTGAACTTGAACCTTCTTATATAAGAGTTCAAGGATTTCAAATTTAAAATGGGTCTCACCGAACCGTCCGGTTTCGGTACCACAAACATTGTGGAATAGTAACCCCGTCCTTGTTGAAGGAGGGGTACCTTGATTATCACCTGCTGAGAATACAGCTTGTGAATCGCCTCCAGCACTGCCTCCCTGTCTGGGGGAGCTGTTGGCAAGGCTGATTTGAGGAAACGGCGAGGGGGAGACGTTTCGAATTCCAGCTTGTACCCCTGAGATACCACTTGTAGAATCCAGGGATCCACCCGTGAGCGAGCCCACTGGTCGCTGAAGTTCCGGAGACGGGCCCCCACCGCACCTGGCTCCGCCTGTGGAGCCCCAGCGTCATGCGGTGGACTTAGAGGAAGCGGGAGAGGACTTTTGTTCTTGGGAAGTGGCTGTATGGTGCAGCTTTTTCCCTCTACCTCTGCCTCTGGGCAGAAAGGACGCGCCTTTAACACGCTTGCCCCTATTGGGCCGAAAGGACTGTACCTGATAATACGGTGCTTTCTTTGGCTGTGAGGGAACATGGGGTAAAAATGTCGACTTCCCAGCTGTTGCTGTGGAAACGAGGTCCGAGAGACCGTCCCCAAACAATTCCTCACCTTTGTTAGGCAAAACCTCCATGTGCCTTTTAGAATCTGCATCACCTGTCCACTGCCGAGTCCACAATCCTCTCCTGGCAGAAAAGGACATTGCATTAATTCTAGATGCCAGCCGGCAAATATCCCTCTGTGCATCTCTCATGTATAAAACTGCGTCTTTAATATGCTCTATGGATAGCAATATAGTGTCCCTGTCGAGGGTATCAATGTTATCAGACAGGGAATCTGACCACGCAGCTGCAGCACTGCACATCCATGCTGAAGCAATAGCCGGTCTCAGTATAATACCTGAGTGTGTATATACAGACTTCAGGATAGCCTCCTGCTTTCTATCCGCAGGCTCCTTTAAGGCGGCTGTATCCTGAGACGGTAGTGCCACCTTCTTTGACAAGCGTGTGAGCGCTTTATCCACCCTAGGGGATGTCTCCCAACGTATCCTGTCCTCTGGGGGGAAAGGGTACGCCATTAGCAACTTTTTAGAAATCACTAATTTCTTATCGGGGGAAGCCCACGCTTCTTCACACACTTCATTCAACTCATCAGATGGGGGAAAAACCATTGGTTGCTTTTTCTCCCCAAACATAATACCCTTTTTTGTGGTACCTGGGTTAATAAAAAACAGGTGGGTGTACTTAACACCCAAATCCCAGGCGCAGATTTCTATAGATAATTTGTTAATTCACTTGTGTTAGGTAGACACTAGCTGCACAAACTCAGGCTTTGCAAATGCCTGAAGATAATTTAGAATATAAGAAAAAAATATATGAAAAGCGCACTGAAGCGCATAGACATATTTTTTTCTTGTACCTGGGTTAATGTCAGAAATGTGCAACACATTTTTTATTGCCGTAATCATGCAACGGGTGGCTCTGTTGGAATGTACACTAGTCTCATCGTCGTCGACACTGGAGTCAGTATCCGTGTCGACATCTGTGTCAGCCATCTGAGGTAGCGGGCGTTTTTGAGCCCCTGATGGCTTTTGAGACGCCTGGGCAGGCACGGGCTGAGAAGCCGGCTGTCCCACATCTGCTATGTCGTCAAACCTTTTATGTAAGGAGTTGACACTGTCGCGTAATTCCTTCCACATATCCATCCACTCAGGTGTCGACCCCGCAGGGGGTGACATCACATTTATCGGCACCTGCTCCGCCTCCACATAAGCCTCCTCATCAAACATGTCGACACAGCCGTACCGACACACCGCACACACACAGGGAATGCTCTGACTGAGGACAGGACCCCACAAAGTCCTTTGGGGAGACAGAGAGAGAGTATGCCAGCACACACCACAGTGCTATATAATGCAGGGAGTTACACTACACAAGTGATTTACCCTATAGCCGCTATATATATAGTATTTGCGCCTAAATTTAGTGCCCCCCCCTCTCTTTTTTACCCTATTGAGCCTGGAAACTGCAGGGGAGAGCCTGGGGAGCGTCCTTCCAGCGGAGCTGTGAGAGGAAATGGCGCCAGTGTGCTGAGGGAGATAGCCCCGCCCCTTTTTCGGCTGACTTCTCCCGCTCTTATAATAATAATGTGGCAGGGGTATTTTACACATATATAGCTTCTTAGGCTATATTATGTGTGATAAGCCACTTTAAGGTACTCTAATTGCTGCCCAGGGCGCCCCCCCCCCCCCCCAGCGCCCTGCACCCATCAGTGACCGGAGTATGTGGTGTGCACAGGGAGCAATGGCGCACAGCTGCAGTGCTGTGCGCTACCTTAATGAAGACCGGAGTCTTCAGCCGCCGATTTCCGTGAAGATCTTCATGCTTCTGGCTCTGCAAGGGGGACGGCGGCGCGGCTCCGGGACCGGACGACCGAGGCTGGGCCTGTGTTCGATCCCTCTGGAGCTAATGGTGTCCAGTAGCCTAGAAGCCCAAGCTAGCTGCAAGCAGGTAGGTTCGCTTCTCTCCCCTAAGTCCCTCGTTGCAGTGAGTCTGTTGCCAGCAGATCTCACTGAAAATAAAAAACCTAATAAATACTTTCTTTACTAGAAGCTCAGGAGAGCCCCTAGTGTGCAACCAGCTCGAGCCAGGCACAGATTCTAACTGAGGTCTGGAGGAGGGGCATAGAGGGAGGAGCCAGTGCACACCAGGTAGTCCTAATTCTTTCTTAGAGTGCCCAGTCTCCTTCGGAGCCCGCTATTCCCCATGGTCCTTACGGAGTTCCCAGCATCCACTAGGACGTCAGAGAAACTAAATTTATACATGCACAGCTATAATATTTGCCAAACACATTTCCACTCAAGAATATTTAGCAATCCTTTAAAAAAAAATATAGTCAGGCTATAGTCTGTGTTTTTCTATACTTTAACAGTACCATAGACGTGCATATTAAAAAATGTAGTGGGAAGAAACTTTTACGTTCCCTTGCCGAATTGTTCACTTAACCGTACTTCACTAACACCAGTTTTACATTAGGATCAGTAGTCAAAGTGTAGCAGAAATTATTTTACTAAATTGCTTCGCCTTCAAATGTATTATCATTCTTTTGTAAATAAGGCCCTAATAACACAAAATAATCTGATAAAAGGAATTAAGAAAAAATAAACAATCAATCCACATTACAAACAAGTAAACAACCAATTCAAGGAAATATTTTTTCTTTTATGT
Source organism: Pseudophryne corroboree (assembly GCF_028390025.1). Taxonomy (NCBI): domain Eukaryota; kingdom Metazoa; phylum Chordata; class Amphibia; order Anura; family Myobatrachidae; genus Pseudophryne; species Pseudophryne corroboree. The sequence goes on along the minus strand of NC_086447.1, from coordinate 645,848,543 downwards.
TAATGAATTCTAAAAAGTGCAATATGGAGTTTAAGTGTACTACCTTGTAACCTCTTCAAGTATACTGGTACATCACTCTTAATACTTTTAGCATCATCTTCAGCAGCTTCTTTCAACAAACGAGGCGGATTATTTTGCGCCAGCCAGTCCGCTACCTTACTCTCAGCAGCAATCATCTCCGCGTTTAACCCAGCAAGCTCCTTATCGCCAGATAGCACCTTCTTTCCTTTTTGACGGTGGTCCATAAATTTCGTTACATGATCTTTAATGGTTACTTTTCCAGGAGAACTATCGTCAAATTCAATTGTAAATGAGGCATGTCCTGCACCTGACACTTGAGAACATTGTGGGTCCTGTGTTGGGACTTCATAAACTGTATTTTCTTCTGCTTCAGACTTTTGCTGGAGATCTTTGCTGGGGATCTCAAAATAACTAGGCTCTCTGCCTAACACACTCATTGCTTCTTCCTTCAAAGCTTTAATTTGCTCACCAAATTTCTTGCCATATTTGCAGAAGCCTGGAAAGGAAAGCAATAGTTTAATCAATTTCTAGGATTTCCATGCCCATGCTCCTATTTTTTTTTGCAAATTAACAACAAACTAGCAATAATTTGGTGCTCATATTTAAATTTTGTCTACACATTTCTAATTTTCAATTACATTGTTTAATTAGTAAACAAGATATGTTTTTAAAAGAAAATCTCTGAGAGCACCTTATTGTACAAGTTGAGAATAGCTGGAGACAAAGGGTAGCCTGCGAGCTGCACGCTCTTCGGAAATTCCGTTGAGTCTGCCGGTATTATTAAAGCAGCAATAATTTATAAGGCAAACCAACCTGGTTTTGCCTTTTAAATGATTGCAGCTTTAAAAAATGGTCCGACTCACCGGAATTTTCACATAGCGTGCAGCTTGCAGGCTATTACATAAGCCCCAAAGCAAGGCCAGAAACTGGGTAACATTTTGTGGCTCCATTCCTCAGAAAGAAAATAGTGGTAGGACCTTCAACTGGGCAGACATATCTGCTAGAAAACTATACTAATTTTTTTTTTTTTAAGAGATGCAGATAGCCAAATGTGGTAATAATAAGATTTTAAGCCTACCGGTAATTTTTTTCTCCTAGTCCATAGAGGATGCTGGGGACTCCGTAAGGACCATGGGGTATAGACGGGCTCCGCAGGAGACATGGGCACTATAAAGAACTTTAGAATGGGTGTGCACTGGCTCCTCCCTCTATACCCCTCCTCCAGACCTCAGTCAGAGAAACTGTGCCCAGAGGAGACGGACAATACAAGGAAAGGATTTTGTTAATCTAAGGGCAAGATTCATACCAGCCCACACCATCCACACCGTACAACCTGGAAAATACGCAACCAGTTAACAGTATGAACAAAACATTATCAGCTAAAGACTGATCTCAATTGTAACATAACCCTCATGTAAGCAACAACTATATACAAGCCTTGCAGATTTTGTCCGCACTGGGACGGGCGCCCAGCATCCTCTACGGACTAGGAGAAAAAGATTTACTGGTAGGTTTAAAATCTTATTTTCTCTTACGTCCTAGAGGATGCTGGGGACTCCGTAAGGACCATGGGGTTTATACCAAAGCTCCAGGCCGGGCGGGAGAGTGCGGACGACTCTGCAGCACCGACTGAGCAAACGTAAGGTCCTCATCAGCCAGGGTATCAAACTTATAGAACTTTGCAAAAGTGTTTGAACCTGACCAGGTAGCCGCTCGGCAAAGTTGTAAAGCAGAGACGCCTCGGGCAGCCGCCCAAGAAGAGGCCACCTTCCTAGTGGAATGGGCCTTTACCGAATTTGTTAACGGCAATCCAGCCGTAGAATGAGCCTGCTGAATCGTGTTACAGATCCAGCGAGCAATAGTCTGCTTCGAAGCAGAAGCGCCAACTTTGTTGGCTGCATACAGGACAAACAGTGCTTCTGTTTTCCTAACCCGAGCCATCCTGGCTACATAGATTTTTAAGGCCCTGACTACATCCAGGGACTTGGAATCCTCCAAGTCACCAGTAGCCACAGGCACCACAATAGTTTGGTTCATATGAAATGAAGAAACCACCTTAGGCAAAAACTGAGGACGAGTCCTCAACTCTGCTCTATCCACATGGAAGGTCAAATAGGGGCTCTTGTAAGACAAGGCCGCCAATTCGGACACCCGCCTTGCAGATGCCAAGGCCAACAACATGACCACCTTCCAAGTGAGAAATTTCAATTCAACCGTTTGAAGAGGTTCAAACCAGTGAGACTTCAGGAACCGTAACACCACGTTAAGGTCCCAAGGTGCCACTGGGGGCACAAAAGGAGGCTGGATGTGCAGCACTCCCTTTAACAAAAGTTTGGACTTCTGGGAGAGAAGCCAATTCCTTCTGAAAGAAAATAGACAGGGTCGAAATCTGTACCTTAATGGAGCCTAATTTTAGGTCCTGTCTGTAGAAAGTGGAGAAAACGGCCCAGATGGAAATCTTCCGTAGGAGCATTCTTGGCTTCACACCAAGAAACATATTTCCTCCAGAAACGGTGATAATGTTTTGCTGTCACCTCCTTCCTAGCCTTTATCAGAGTAGGGATGACTTCCTCAGGAATACCTTTCCCAGCTAGGATTCGGTGTTCAACCGCCATGCCGTCAAACGTAACCGAGGTAAGTCTTGGAACACGCAGGGCCCTTGTTGTAACAGGCCCTCCCTGAGAGGAAGAGGCCATGGATCTTCTGTGAGCATCTCCTGAAGATCTGAATACCAGACCCTTCGAGGCCAATCTGGAACAATGAGGATTGTTTTCACTATTTTTTGTCTTATGATTCTCAATATTTTTGAGATGAGAGGAAGAGGGGGGAACACATAGACCGACGGAAACACCCACCGTGTTACCAGGGCGTCCACCGCTACTGCCTGAGGGTCCCTTGACCTGGCACAATACCTCCGAAGCTTCTTGTTGAGGCGTGACGCCATCATGTCTATGTGAGGAATTCCCCAAAGAATTGTTATTTCTGTAAAACCGTCCTGATGAAGTCCCCACTCTCCTGGATGGAGATCGTGTCTGCTGAGGAAGTCTGCTTCCCAGTTGTCCACTCCCGGAATGAAGACCGCTGACAAAACGCTTACGTGATTTTCCGCCCAGCGAAGAATCCTGGTGGCTTCTGTCATCGCCACTCTGCTCCTTGTTCCGCCTTGGCGGTTTACATGAGCCACGGCTGTGACGTTGTCTGATTGAATCAGAACCGGTAGGTCGCGAAGAAGATTCTCAGCTTGTCGTAGGCCGTTGTATATGGCCCTCAATTCCATTACGTTGATGTGTAGACAAGCCTTCTGGCTTGACCATAGCCCCTGAAAATTTCTTCCTTGTGTGACTGCTCCCCATCCTCGAAGGCTCGCGTCCGTGGTCACCAGAATCCAGTTTTGAATGCCGAACTTGCGACCCTCTAGAAAGTGAGCACTTTGCAGCCACCACAGGAGAGACACCCTGGCCCGGGGGGACAGGCTTATCTTCTGATGTATTAGTAAATGGGACCCGGACCACTTGTCCAGGAGGTCCCACTGAAACGTCCTTGCATGAAACCTGCCGAAGGGGATGGCCTCGTAGGCTGCCACCATTTTTCCCAGACCTCGAGTACATTGATGAACAGACACTCTTTTTGGTGTTAGCAAGTCTCTGACCATGATCTGGAGGTCCTGGGCTTTTTCCATCGGGAGAAAGACCCTCTTCTGTTCCGTGTCCAGAATCATGCCTAGGAATGATAGTCGAGTCGTTGGAATCAATTGTGACTTTGGCAGATTGAGAATCCAACCGTGTTGTTGTAGCATTCTCAGGGAGAGCAACACGCTCTTCTGCAATTGATCTCTCGATCTTGCTTTTATCAGGAGATCGTCCAAGTATGGGATAATTGTGACTCCCTGACAGCACAGGAGCACCATAATCTCCGCCATCACCTTGTTGAAAATCCTCGGGGCCGTGGAAAGCCCAAACGGCAACGTCTGAAACTGGTAATGACAGTCCCATACAGCGAATCTCAGGTACGCCTGATGAGGAGGATATATGGGGACATGAAGGTATGCATCCTTTATGTCCAGTGACACCATAAAATCACCCCCTTCCAGACTGGAGATCACCGGCCGGAGCGATTCCATCTTGAATGTAAACTTTTTCAAGCACAGGTTTAGGGATTTTAGATTTAAAATGGGTCTGACCGAACCATCCGGCTTCGGGACCACGAACAGGGTCGAATAGTACCCTTTCCCCTGTTGGACTAGGGGAACCTTGACAATCACCTGCTGTTGACACAGCTTTTGAATTGCAGCTAACACTTGAAAAATCGGCGAGGGGGCACCTCCTCGAATTCCAGTTTGTAGCCTTGGGATACGATATCCATCGCCCAAAGATCCACGTCTGACAGAACCCAGACCTGGCCGAAGAGTCGAAGACGTGCCCCCACCGGTGCGGACTCCCTCAGTGGAGCCCCAGCGTCATGCGGTGGATTTAGTAGAAGCCGGGGAGGACTTCTGCTCCTGGGAACTAGACGGAGCAGGTGCTCTATTCCCTCTACCCTTACCTCTGGCGAGGAAAGATGAGCCCCGACCTCTTCTGGACTTATGCGACCGAAAGGACTGCATCTGATATTGTGGAGTTTTCTTTTGCTGTGGGGGAACAAAAGGCAAAAAGGTAGATTTACCCGCGGTAGCTGTGGCAACCAGGTCCGCGAGACCTTCCCCAAATAATACTTCACCTTTGTATGGCAAAACCTCCATATGCTTCTTTGAGTCGGCATCACCCGTCCGTTGGCGGGTCCACAGGGCTCGCCTAGCAGAAATCGCCATGGCGTAGCAGCCCAACGTCTCTTTGAGCGTCCCTCGTATATAAAACTGCGTCTTTAATGTGACCTAAGGTCAATAAAATGGTATCCCTGTCTAGGGTATCAAGGTCAGCTGACAAGGTATCTGTCCAAGCTGCAACTGCGCTACACACCCATGCCGATGCAATTGCCGGTCTGAGTAAAGCACCCGTACGCGCATAAATAGATTTTAAAGTAGTTTCCCGTCTGCGATCAGCAGGATACTTGAGGGCTGCCGTGTCCGGAGACGGTAGCGCCACCTTCTTGGACAGGCGCGTTAAAGCCTTGTCCACCCTGGGAGAGGATTCCCAACGTACCCTGTCCTGTGCAGGGAAAGGATATGCCATAAGAATCCTCTTGGGAATCTGCAGTTTTTTGTCTGGAGTTCCCCAAGCTTTTTCAAATAACTCGTTCAGCTCATGAGATGGGGGAAAGGTTACCTCAGGTTTCTTTTCCTTAAACATGCGCACCCTCGTGTCGGGGACAGAGGGATCATCTGTGATATGCAAAACTTCTTTTATTGCAACAATCATATAATGAATACTTTTTGCCACCCTTGGGTGTAACCTCACTTCATCGTAGTCGACACTGGAGTCAGAGTCCGTGTCGGTATCAGTGTCTTCTATTTGGGATAGGGGACGTTTTAGAGACCCAGAAGGGTCCGGTGACCCAGCCCAAGCCGTGGATTGACTCCCTGCTTTTTCCCTGGACTCTGCTTTGTCCAATCTGTTATGTAATAAGGTCACATTTGCATTTAAAATATTCCACATGTCCATCCAATCATGAGTCGGCGTTGCCAACGGTGACACCACAATCATCTGCTCCACCTCCTCCTTAGCTGAGCATTCCGCATCAGACATGCTGACACACTCGTACCGACACCCCCACACACACACAGGGATATAGTTATAAGGAGACAGTTCCCCAATAATGCCCTTTGGAGAGACAGAGAGAGAGTATGCCAGCACACACCCAGCGCCAACTGACACTGGAAAATAATGTCCCAGATAATAGTGCTTTTATATTATATTACTGTGTAATACACTCACTGCGCCTTACAAGTGCCCCCCCTCCTCTTTTCAGCCCTGTGTCACCGTGTTCAGCAGGGGAGAGACCGGGGAGCCAGCTTCTCTGCAGATCTCTGTGGAGAAAATGGCGCTGGTTAGTGCTGAGGGACCAAGCTCCGCCCCCTCCGGCGGCTGGCTTCGGTCCTGCTTAAAATATCTCAAACTGGCGGGGGTTTAAAGAATTACTGCCTCCGCAGTGTCTATGCCAGAAACAGAGGTTTTATTGCTGCCCAGGGCGCCCCCCCTGCGCCCTGCACCCCATCAGTGCCCGCTAGTGTGTGTAGTGTGTGTGGGAGCTGCGCGCTTACCTCAGTGAAGATCCGAAGTCTTCTGCCGCCTTGAAGTCTTCTTTTCTTCTTCTACTCACCCGGCTTCTATCTTCCGGCTCTGCGAGGAGGACGGCGGCGCGGCTCTGGGACGAACGGCGGGGGGAGACCCGCGTTCCGACTCCCTCTGGAGCTAATGGTGTCCAGTAGCCATAAAAAGCAGAGCCTATCACTGAAGTAGGTCTGCTTCTCTATCCTCAGTCCCACGATGCAGGGAACCTGTTGCCAGCAGTGCTCCCTGAAAATAAAATTATTTTTCAGAGAAACTCAGGAGAGCTCCCCTGTAGTGCACCCTATCTCCTCTGGGCACAGGATCTAACTGAGGTCTGGAGGAGGGGCATAGAGGGAGGAGCCAGTGCACACCCATTCTAAAGTTCTTTATAGTGCCCATGTCTCCTGCGGAGCCCGTCTATATCCCATGGTCCTTACGGAGTCCCCAGCATCCTCTAGGACGTAAGAGAAATACCAAATGTCCACCCATAGCACCTGGTACAGTAATTATGCCAACAAAATAAAGAACAAAAGACTGGTTCAGGGTGTCAGTACTACAGTACATGTAGCATCTGTTGCAGCTTCTATTTTCCTAATGTTTATCTCTCCACCAATAGTCAATGGCTGCATGTAGGTTTTTGTGAAACTTTTTGTATTTAAACTTGCGCTCAGATTGCCAGACAAAGCACCTGAAGGTGTGGAACATCATTGTAGATAAATGAGAGTGCTCCTTGGATTTTCTTCTTTAATCATGCCTTATTACCATAAACCTTTTTTTGCTGTTTTGGCCAGTATGGCTGGTGTAATGGTTAGCATTACTGCCTCACAGCACTGAGGTTGTGGATTCAATTCCCACCACGGCCCTGTGTGAGGTTCGTATATAGGCCCTCATTCCGAGTTGATCGGTCGGTATTTTTCATCGCATCGCAATGAAAATCCGCTTAGTACGCATGCGCAATATTCGCACTGCGACTGCGCCAAGTAATTTAACAATGAAGATAGTATTTTTACTCACGGCTTTTTCATCGCTCCGGCGATCGTAATGTGATTGACAGGAAATGGGTGTTACTGGGTGGAAACACGGCGTTTTAGGGGCGTGTGGATGAAAACGCTACCGTTTCCGTAAAAAACGCAGGAGTGGCTGGAGAAACGGAGGAGTGTCTGGGCGAACGCTGGGTGTGTTTGTGACGTCAAACCAGGAACGACAAGCACTGAACTGATCGCACAGGCAGAGTAAGTCTGAAGCTACTCTGAAACTGCTAAGTAGTTTGTAATCGCAATATTGCGAATACATCGGTCGCAATTTTAAGAAGCTAAGATACACTCCCAGTAGGCGTAGGCTTAGCGTGTGTAACTCTGCTAAATTCGCCTTGCGACCGATCAACTCGGAATGAGGGCCATTCTATCCATGCTTGTGCGGGTTTTCCCCAGTTACTCCTGTTTCCACATTCCACAAATACTATGGTAGGTTAATTGGCTTCCAACAAAAAGTAACCCTAGCATGTGTACAGTACATGGGCAGATTAGATGTGCCAAGTGGTTCTTATCTGCCTTTAAATTATGTGTGTCTATGTTGCTAAATTAAATTATGTGTGTTCCCAATGTTTAGGACAGTGGTCCCCAAACTTTTTTGAATCGCGGTGCCCAAGAGTATCAGAATTTTTTTCACTGCACCCCATGGACATAGGTTTCTTATTGGGAAATTTAGAAAAAAAAATATTAGATTGAGTAAATTGCGTTTATATGTCATCCTTAGGTTATGTTATGTGTTGAGAGACATGATTCCCCTCTGTTTGTCCACATATTTTATGACTGTCAGCCACCAGCACTCGCACACAGTTTGGGAAACAATAGTTTAGGAGTCAGTGGTGATACTACAAGACAAAAGAACCTCATGTAGCTACACAGATTGTGAGCAACTATACTGAACAAACTCAAGCAACAGTTTTAAACAGTGGCCCCTTCATGTAAATTAAAAGGTAAAAGAGGAAGCAATTTCATTTTGTACAGGGTGAAATACTCCACGAAAAGAGACATACAGTAATGCATAGGCCTTAGCAATAGCTAGAAAAGTAAAAACGAAGGTGAAGACTTATTTAAGATTATGGAGACGAAGATGAAAAGAGCCAAGTTATATGAAATTAGTGACCATCACAAAGGTGTTGCAGAGGGTGAAGAACATATATCCACAATCAGGATCAAGTGCGAGGACAAAAGATTTTTCTCAGTTGACCCTGAGCACAGAGGGGCAGATATAACGGGGGTGTAAGGCCATTTCTTTGGTGCAAATTGTGCACAAAAAGTTCTTACATGTCTTTGCCTCTGTAAATTCAGAAGCTTATGCATTCTCGCACTTAGGCCCTCATTCCGAGTTGTTCGCTCGTTCTTTTTCATCGCATTGCAGCGATTTTCCGCTAATTGCGCATGCGCAATGTTCGCACTGCGACTGCGCCAAGTAAATTTGCTAAGAAGTTAGGTATTTTACTCACAGCATTACGAGGTTTTTTCTTCGTTCTGGTGATCATAGTGTGATTGACAGGAAGTGGGTGTTTCTGGGCGGAAACTGGCCGTTTTATGGGTGTGTGTGAAAAAATGCTACCGTTTCTGGGAAAAACGCGGGAGTGTCTGGCCGAACGCTGGCTGTGTTTGTGACGTCAAACCAGGAACGAAACTAACTGAACTGATCGCAGTGGCAGAGTAAGTGTCGAGCTACTCAGAAACTGCTAAGAAATTTCTATTCGCAATTTTGAGAATCTTTCGTTCGCAATTTTGCTAAGCTAAGATTCACTCCCAGTAGGCGGCGGCTTAGCGTGCAACTCGGAATGAGGGCCTTAGGGTGGTGGAAGAGACAAGCATACATCCCACATCTGCATTTGATGCAGGCCTTAGGACAGACACATATGAACCTGTCAGTAGACATATCAATTGTGTATGGTCAATCCCTGGAGGAAATCAGGATTTTGGTACTTACCGATAAATCCCTTTCTCCGATTCCACAGGGGCCACTGGAGCGTAGTTACAATGGGGAAATAGTAGGCAGTAATTGGGAGCTGGCACTTTAAAAAACTCTAACCCTGTGGCTAGCTCCTCCCCTACTATCTCCCCTCCAAGCCAGTCTACGAAAAACTGTGCCCAAGGAGAGCTGTAATAAAGAAAACCTTAAGGTAGAGGAGGTTAATGACGTCCAGTCAACCAGGATAACCCAAACTAAACCTGGAAGAGAACCTAACAACAAACAGGCTAACCTGAACTCAACAAGCGGTCATTTATTGAACCGCAAACCGTTAAGCAAAAAACAAGGAGGAACAGCGCTGGGCGGGCGTCCAGTGGCCCCTGTGGAATCGGAGAAAGGGATTTATCGGTAAGTACCAAAATCCTGATTTCTCCTTCATCCACTAGGGGCCACTGGAGCGTAGTTACAATGGGGACGTCCCAGAGCACCCAGAATGGGTGGGAGAGCGCTGAGAGTCCTGTAAAACCGCTCGGCCAAACTGAGATGCAGAGGCCGCAAAAGTGTCAAACTTGTAGAATTTGACAAACGTATGACGGCCGGACCAAGTAGCCGCCCGACATAAAGTAGTCATAGAGACCCCCCGGGCAGCCGCCCACGAAGGTCCCACAGAGCGTGTGGAGTGTGCTGAAATGGAAGATGGAGGTTCCCGAGAAGCTGCCAAATAAGCTTGTCTGATGGTCAGTCGAATCCATCGAGACAAGGTTTGCTTAGAGGCCGGCCAACCACGGCGGGCAGCGTCGTACAGAACAAATAAGGAATCTGACTTCCGAATAGCTGAAGTCCTATCCACATAGATCTTGAGCGCTCTTACAACGTCCAATGATCTCGCATCCGGAGAGTCCCCCGAGAGGGCCGGGACGACAAGCGGCTGATTGATGTGAAAATCCGACACCACCTTAGGTAGAAAGGACATACGAGTACGAAGCTCGGCCCTATCCGCATGAAACACCAGGTAAGGAGACCTGCAAGAGAGAGCCCCCAGTTCCGACACCCGTCTAGCTGAAGCCAGCGCCAGGAGAAGAACCACCTTCCAGGTGAGATATTTTATCTCTACTGATTCCAGGGGCTCAAACAATGAAGACTGCAGAAAAGACAGGACCAGACTGAGGTCCCATGGCGCTGTCGGAGGACGGAAGGGAGGCTGTATTCGAAGAACCCCTTGAAAGAAGATCTGAACCTCAGGCAGCAAGGCTAACCTTTTCTGGAAGAAAACCGAAAGAGCAGAGACCTGCACTTTTAGCGAGCCCAGTCTTAGGCCTGCTGAAAAACCCGCCTGCAAAAAACGGAGAAGACGGGCTAAGCTATACACGGAAGGAGAAAATTCTCGACGTTCACACCATGCTACATAAGCCTTCCAAATGCGGTAGTAGTGAGAAGATGTAACTGACTTTCTAGCCCGAAGCATAGTAGGTATAACTGTACGAGGAATCCCCTTCCTTGTCAAGATGGCTTTCTCAACAGCCACGCCGTCAAACGTAGCCTGCGTAAGTCTGGATAAAGAAAAGGACCCTGTTGTAGAAGGTCGTCTCGTAGTGGCAGGGTCCAAGGCTCGGCCACCGACAACAGATGTAGAGTGGAGTACCAAACCCTGCGTGGCCAATCCGGAGCCACTAGGAGAACCAGAGCGTCTTCCCTCTTGATGCGTTGCAGAACCTTCGGCAACAGCGGGAAAGGAGGAAAGAGGTAAACGAACCGGAAATTCCAAAGAGCCGTGAGGGCATCCACGGCCGCCGCCGCCGGGTCCCTTGTCCGAGAGTAATAAAGAGGCAACTGATGGTTCAGGCGGGATGCCATGAGGTCGATCTGTGGTTTTCCCCACCGACGTACCAGTTGCCAAAACACCTGAGGATGTAGCGACCACTCTCCCGGGTGCATGTCCTGTCGGCTTAGATAGTCGGCTTCCCAATTGTCCACTCCCGGAATGAATATTGCCGAGAAGGACAGAGCATACTTCTCCGCCCAGAGAAGGATGTTGGTGACCTCCCTCATCGCCGCGCGGCTGCGAGTGCCGCCCTGACGGTTGATGTACGCTACCGCCGTGGCGTTGTCGGACTGAACTCTGACCGCTCGACTGCGCAGGAGGTGATGTGCCTGAAGCAGGGCGTTGTACACCGCCCTTAGTTCGAGAATGTTTATGGGGAGAGCGGATTCGTGGATTGACCAGCGCCCCTGAAACTGATGTCCCAGGGTCACTGCCCCCCAGCCTCGCAGACTGGCGTCCGTGGTGAGGAGAGTCCAATCCCATATGCCGAACCGTCTTCCTTCCAACAGATGGGTCGACTGGAGCCACCAGAGCAGCAACGACCGTGCCTTTGGAGATAGCGTCACCCGCTGATGAAGGAACAGATGAGATCCTGACCACTGATTTAGAAGACACAGCTGAAACGGTCGAGAGTGGAAGCGACCGTACGGAAGAGCTTCGAACGCTGCTACCATCTTTCCTAGCAGGCGAATGCACAGATACACTGACACCCGACGGTGTTGAAGGACCAATCTTACCAGTGTCTGCAGAGACAGTATCTTGTCCTGCGGAAGGAAAACCCTCTGATGGACTGTGTCGAGAATCATTCCCAGAAACAATAGCCGTTGTGAGGGGCATAAGTGAGACTTCGGGAAATTCAGGATCCACCCGTGTCGAATCAGAAGGTCCTGTGTCATCCGGATATTCTGAAGTAACCGTTCTGCTGAGCTTGCTTTTATTAGCAGATCGTCCAGATAGGGAACAATTGTCACACCCTGCTTCCGAAGTAGGGCCATCATGACCTTTGTGAACACTCTGGGAGCAGAAGAGAGACCGAAAGGGAGGGCCTGGAACTGTAAATGAGCGTCCTGTATTGCGAACCGGAGAAAAGCCTGATGAGGAGGCCAAATGGGAACATGTAAGTATGCGTCCTTGATGTCTAAGGATGCCAGAAACTCGTCTTTTTCCAACCCCGCAATAACAGACTGGAGGGACTCCATCCTGAACTTGAATACCTTCAAATACGGACTGAGATCTTTCAAGTTCAGGATTGGTCTGACTGAGCCGTCCGGCTTCGGTACTAGAAACAGGCTTGAGTAATAGCCCTGTTTCCGATGATGCGAGGGAACAGGGATCACAACCCAGGTTGTCGGAAACTGGCAAACCCGTGGTAAAGAACCGCTGGGGCGGTTGTTCCTGAAAAACGAGCTTGTAACCGCAAGTGATGAGATCCCGGACCCAAGCATCTGGGCAGGACTGTATCCAGACCTCCTTGAAATCCCACAAACGAGCTCCCACCCTGTGATCTCCCAGGTGGGAGGGAGGCCCGTCATGCGGTGGTAGTGGTAGAAGACTTAACGTCTGACTGGGCTGAGGCTGCGGAACCTCTACCCCTGCCGCCGCCTCTACCTCTATGGCCACGGAAGGTAGAAGCTCCACCCCTGGCCTGTCCTCGAAACCTGGAAGGGGCACGAAAGGATCGAAAAGAGGGACCCCTATATGGTCTGCGAGCGGCTGGAGCAGCAGAAGGAAGATAAGCCGACCTACCCCCTGTGGCCGTAGAGATCCAGGCATCCAGATCCTTACCAAACAGAAACTCAACCGTAAAGGGCAACGCCTCTGCCGCCCTTTTGGATTCCGTATCCGCATGCCAATGCCAGAGCCATAGAGCTCTGCGGGCCGCAATTGCTAAAGCGGAAATTCTAGCTCCGAGAACACCTATGTCCTTGGACGCTTCGCAAAGATAAAGGGCTGATTCACGGATGTGTTCTGCCAACTCTATCAATTGATCCGCCGGTAATTCGTCACGAATTCCAGAGGACAATTGTTCCGCCCAAGCTTCGATCGCCTTGTTGACCCAACAACCTACCTGCGCCGGGCGATGTAAAACCCCTACCGCAGAGTAAATATTCTTTAAGGTAAGATTCCAACTTCCTATCTGACGCCTCCTTAAGTGAAATTGCCCCCGGAACAGGCAGGACCGTCTTTTTGAACAGATGAGACACCGAAGGAACCACGATCGGAGAGGTCTCATAGCGCGTTCTGCTATCTGCGGGAAAAGGATAGGAAGACAACAGTTTTCTTGATACCTGAAATTTCGCGTCTGGATGCTTCCAGGCTGTCGTTATAAGAGCATCCAGCTCCTCCGAAACTGGAAAAGTCACCGGCAGGTATTGGTCGGTGCCAAACCTTGAAGGGCGTAAGGTGTCTTCCGTCTCCTCCACCTGTAACACTGAGCGAATAGCAGTAATAAGAGCCTCTATACCCTGAGCTACTGGTTCAGAGTCCCCATATACCTGATCGTCCTCAGTATCCTGGATATCCACATCCTGTATATCCTTGTACATCTAACCCCGCCTCATCTAATTGAGGCATATCATCATCAAAATCCTGCAACACAGAGGCTAGCAATCTCTTTTTTGCAGCCTGTTGAGGGGGGCTAAAGGACGGGGCTTGGGAAGGGATTACAGCCCTGGAAAGCCCTTCCACTGACTTTGCCAATGAGACTGCCCATGCAGGTTCTGGCGCCGGTACCGGGACAAGCTGTCGGAACCGGGCCGCCTCCCTATCTTCCCGAGAGGCTTTAAGTTCTCCAGTCAGCAAGGACATTACCTCTGTGAGTTGTGTCGTCCATGTCGGGGCGCTCTGGGATTCTGAGGATGGCTGAGCCGATGGCTGCGACTCCTCACCTAAAACCTGACCCTGCTTTTGTGTTGCCTTGGAGCCTTTGCTGGCCATGGCAGCACCTAAACTTGATACCCTTCCCCCACAGGAAAACAGCTATAGGCAGAATGGGAGGGAGGGGAGGGAAGCAGGGAAAAGAATGCAGCCACAGCAGCCCGATCTGTCCTGCACGATACTGTGTGCAGTGACAGGCTGAAGTAAATCAAATAGTGTGCTGCAGTGGCCCCGAGTGCCCCCCTTCCCCACTGTAACTGCTCACTGTGGTCGCATGGCCTCCGTCCCGCGCTGCTGCTAAAGGGAAAAGGACGGGTCCCCAGCGCGCGCTACTTCCGGGCGCGAAGAGCGGGACTAAGCCCCTCCTCGACGGCGCCAAATTCAAAGCTGCTGTGTCTCCTTATGCCGGATCCCCGTAGCGGCTCTGTGAGCCGCGCTGGCGGGGATCCGAGCAGGGAGGAGGGCGGGCGGGCGGGAGCGCGGCACTGCGCTGCTGTTTCTTCCTCTTTTTTTTTTTTTTTTAAATAAATAATAAAATAAGAATTTACTCACCGGTAATTCTATTTCTCGTAGTCCGTAGTGGATGCTGGGAACTCCGTAAGGACCATGGGGAATAGCGGGCTCCGAAGGAGGCTGGGCACTCTAGATAGATCTTAGACTACCTGGTGTGCACTGGCTCCTCCCACTATGACCCTCCTCCAAGCCTCAGTTAGGATACTGTGCCCGGACGAGCGTACACAATAAGGAAGGATTTTGAATCCCGGGTAAGACTCATACCAGCCACACCAATCACACCGTACAACTCGTGATATGAAACCCAGTTAACAGTATGAAACAACAAAGCCTCTCAACAGATGGCTCAACAATAACCCGATTTAGTTAACAGTAACTATGTACAAGTATTGCAGATAAACCGCACTTGGGATGGGCGCCCAGCATCCACTACGGACTACGAGAAATAGAATTACCGGTGAGTAAATTCTTATTTTCTCTGACGTCCTAGTGGATGCTGGGAACTCCGTAAGGACCATGGGGATTATACCAAAGCTCCCAAACGGGCGGGAGAGTGCGGATGACTCTGCAACACCGAATGAGAGAACTCCAGGTCCTCCTCAGCCAGGGTATCAAATTTATAGAATTCTGCAAATGTGTTTGCCCCTGACCAAGTAGCAGCTCGGCAAAGTTGTAAAGCCGAGACCCCTCGGGCAGCCGCCCAAGATGAGCCCACCTTCCTTGTGGAATGGGCATTGACAGATTTTGGCTGTGGCAGGCCTGCCACAGAATGTGCAAGCTGAATTGTATTACAAATCCAACGAGCAATAGTCTGCTTAGAAGCAGGAGCACCCAGCTTGTTGGGTGCATACAGGATAAACAGCGAGTCAGATTTTCTGACTCTAGCCGTTCTGGAAACATATATTTTCAGTGCCCTGACAACGTCTAGCAACTTGGAGTCCTCCAAGTCCCTAGTAGCCGCAGGCACCACAATAGGCTGGTTCAGGTGAAACGCTGACACCACCTTTGGGAGAAACTGGGGACGAGTCCTCAATTCTGCCCTATCCATATGGAAAATCAGATAAGGGCTTTTACAGGACAAAGCCGCCAATTCTGATACTCGCCTGGCAGAAGCCAAGGCCAATAACATAACCACCTTCCACGTGAGATATTTCAGATCCACGGTTTTTAGTGGTTCAAACCAATGTGATTTTAAGAAACTCAACACCACGTTGAGATCCCAAGGTGCCACAGGGGGCACAAACGGGGGCTGAATATGCAGCACTCCTTTAACAAATGTCTGAACTTCAGGTACTGAAGCTAGTTCTTTTTGAAAGAAAATCGACAGAGCCGAGATCTGTACCTTAATGGAGCCCAGTTTTAGGCCCATATTTACTCCTGCTTGCAGGAAATGCAGAAATCGACCTAGTTGAAATTCCTCCGTTGGGGCCTTTTCGGCCTCACACCATGCAACATACTTCCGCCATATGCGGTGATAATGAGTTGCTGTGACCTCTTTCCTGGCTTTAATAAGCGTAGGAATGACTTCCTCCGGAATGCCCTTTTCCTTCAGGATCCGGCGTTCAACCGCCATGCCGTCAAACGCAGCCGCGGTAAGTCTTGGAACAGACAGGGCCCCTGCTGTAGCAGGTCTTGTCTGAGCGGCAGAGACCACGGGTCCTCTGAGATCATCTCTTGAAGTTCCGGGTACCACGCTCTTCTTGGCCATTCCGGAACCACGAGAATTGTGTTTACTCCTCGCTATCTTATAATTCTCAATACCTTTGGTATGAAAGGTAGAGGAGGGAACACATAAACTGACCGGTACACCCACGGTGTCACTAGAGCGTCCACAGCTATCGCCTGAGGGTCTCTTGACCTGGCGCAATACCTCTCTAGTTTTTTGTTTAGGCGGGACGCCATCATGTCCACCTGTGGACGACCCCATTGATTTACAATCATTTGGAAGACTTCTGGATGAAGTCCCCACTCTCCCGGGTGGAGGTCGTGCCTGCTGAGAAAATCTGCTTCCCAGTTGTCCACTCCCGGGATGAACACTGCTGACAGTGCTAGTACATGATTCTCCGCCCATCGGAGAATTCTTGTGGCTTCTGCCATTGCCATCCTGCTTCTTGTGCCGCCCTGTCGATTCACGTGGGCGACTGCCGTGATGTTGTCTGACTGGATCAGCACCGGCTGGTGTAGGAGCAGGGATTTTGCTTGACTTAGGGCATTGTAAATGGCCCTTAGTTCCAGAATATTTATGTGAAGGGCAGTCTCCTGACTTGACCATAGTCCTTGGAAGTTTCTTCCCTTTGTGACTGCCCCCCAGCCTCGTAGGCTGGCATCCGTGGTCACCAGGACCCAGTCCTGTATGCCGAATCTGCGGCCCTCCAGAAGATGAGCACTCTGCAGCCACCACAGAAGAGACACCCTGGTTCTTGGGGACAGGGTTATCAAGCGATGCATCTGAAGATTCGATCCGGACCACTTGTCCAACAGGTCCCACTGAAAAATTCTGGCATGGAACCTGCCGAATGGAATTGCTTCGTAAGAAGCTACCATCTTTCCCAGGACCCGCGTGCAGTGATGCACCGATACCTGTTTTGGTTTTAGGAGGTCTCTGACTAGAGAAGACAACTCCCTGGCTTTCTCCTCCGGGAGAAACACTCTTTTCTGGACTGTGTCCAGAATCATTCCCAGGAACATTAGACGTGTCGTGGGGACCAGCTGTGACTTTGGGATATTCAGAATCCAGCCGTGCTGGCGCAGCACTTCCTGAGATAGTGCTACTCCCACTAACAACTGTTCCTTGGATCGTGCCTTTATTAGGAGATCGTCCAAGTATGGGATAATTAAAACTCCCTTTTTTCGAAGGAGTATCATCATTTCCGCCATAACCTTGGTAAATACCCTCGGTGCCGTGGAGAGTCCAAACGGCAGCGTCTGGAATTGGTAATGGCAATCCTGTACCACAAATCTGAGGTACTCCTGGTGAGGATGGTAAATGGGGACATGCAGGTAAGCATCCTTGATGTCCAGGGATACCATGTAATCGCCCTCGTCCAGGCTTGCAATAACCGCCCTGAGCGATTCCATCTTGAACTTGAATTTTTTTATGTATGTGTTCAAGGATTTCAAATTTAAAATGGGTCTCACCGAACCGTCCGGTTTCGGCACCACAAATAGTGTGGAATAGTAACCCCGGCCTTGTTGAAGTAGGGGTACCCTGATTATCACCTGCTGGGAATACAGCTTGTGAATCGCTGCTAGCACCGCCTCCCTGTCTGAGGGAGCAATCGGCAAGGCAGATTTTAGGAACCGGTGGGGTGGAGCCGCCTCGAATTCCAGCTTGTATCCCTGAGATACTATTTGAAGGATCCAGGGATCCACCTGTGAGCGAGCCCACTGATCGCTGAAATTCATGAGGCGGGCCCCCACCGTACCTGGCTCCGCCTGTGGAGCCCCACCGTCATGCGGCGGACTTGGAAGAGGAAGCGGGGGAGGACTTTTGTTCCTGGGAACCTGCTGTTTGCTGCAGCCTTTTTCCCCTACCTCTGCCTCTAGACAGAAAAGACCCTCCTTTTCCCCGCTTGTTTTTCTGGGTCCGAAAGGACTGAACCTGATAAAATGGCGCCTTCTTAGGCTGTGAGGGGACATGGGGTAAAAATTCTGACTTCCCAGACGTTGCTGTGGAAACTAGGTCGGAGAGACCATCCCCAAATAATTCCTCCCCTTTATAAGGCAAAACCTCCATGTGCCTTTTGGAATCTGCATCTCCAGTCCACTGGCGAGTCCATAAGCATCTCCTAGCAGAGATGGATAATGCACTTACTTTAGATGCCAGTCGGCAGATTTCCCTCTGTGCATCTCTCATGTATAAGACTGAGTCTTTGATATGGTCAATTGTTAGCAGAATCGTGTCTCTGTCTAATATGTCAATATTTTCTGACAGTTTATCTGACCACGCAGCGGCAGCACTGCACATCCATACTGACGCAATAGCTGGTCTAAGTATAATGCCTGAGTGTGTATATACAGACTTCAGGATCGCCTCCTGCTTTCTATCAGCAGGTTCCTTAAGGGCGGCCGTATCCTGGGACGGTAGTGCCACCTTTTTAGACAAACGTGTGAGCGCTTTATCCACCCTAGGGGGTGTTTCCCAACGTAACCTATCCTCTGGCGGGAAAGGGAACGCCATTAGTATCTTCTTAGGAATTACCAATTTCTTATCAGGGGAAGCCCACGCTTCTTCACACACTTCATTTAATTCATCTGACGGGGGAAAAACTACAGGTAGTTTTTTCTCCCCAAACATAACACCCTTTTTTGTGGTACCTGGATGTAAATCAGAAATATTTAACACCTCTTTCATTGCCTCAATCATGCAGTGAATGGCCTTAACGGGCATTAAATTTGACTCATCGTCGTCGACACTGGTGTCAGTATCCGTGTCGACATCTACTTGTGCCATCTGAGATAGCGGGCGTTTCAGAGCCCCTGATGACTTTTGAGACACCTGGACAGGCACGAGCTGAAGACTCGGCTGTCCCACAGTCGGCATGTCGTCAAATTTTTTATGTAAGGAGTCTATACGTGCACTCATTTCCTGCCATAAACTTATCCACTCAGGTGTTTGCCCCCCAGGGGGTGACATCCCTGCTAAAGGCATCTGCTCCCCCTCCACATCATTATCCTCCTCAAACATGTCGACACAGCCGTACCGACACACTCCACACACACAGGGAATGCTCAAACAGAGGACAGGACCCACAAAAAGCCCTTTGGGGGGACAGAGTAAGAGTATGCCAGCACACACCAGAGCGCTATATATATACAGGGACTAACTGAGTTATGTCCCTAATAGCTGCTTTTCAATAAAATATATATACTGCCAAATTTAATGCCCCCCCTCTCTTTTCCCTCTTACTGGTACTGTAGATTGCAGGGAAGAGCCAGGGAGCTTCCTTCCAGCAGGAGCTGTGAGGGAAAAATGGCGCCAGTGTGCTGAGGAGATAGGCTCCGCCCCTTTTTCGCGGCCTATTCTCCCGCTTTTTATGGAATTCTGGCAGGGGTATTTACCTCATATATAGCCCCTGGGGCTATATATTGAGGTATTTTAGCCAGCCAAGGTGTTTTTATTGCTGCCTCAGGGCGCCCCCCCCCCCAGCGCCCGACACCCTCAGTGACCGGAGTGTTAAGTGTGTGAGAGGAGCAATGGCGCACAGCTGCAGTGCTGTGCGCTACCTTGGTGAAGACAGAGTCTTCATGCCGCCGATTTTCCGGACCATCTTCTTGCTTCTGGCTCTGTAAGGGGGACGGCGGCGCGGCTCCGGGACCGAACATCAAGGCTGGGCCTGCGGTCGATCCCTCTGGAGCTAATGGTGTCCAGTAGCCTAAGAAGCCCAATCCGGCTGCAAGCAGGCGAGTTCGCTTCTTCTCCCCTTAGTCCCTCGCTGCAGTGAGCCTGTTGCCAGCAGGTCTCACTGAAAATAAAAAAATCTAAGACTATTACTTTCTAAGAGCTCAGGAGAGCCCCTAGTGTGCATCCAACCTCGGCCGGGCACGAAATCTAACTGAGGCTTGGAGGAGGGTCATAGTGGGAGGAGCCAGTGCACACCAGGTAGTCTAAGATCTTTCTAGAGTGCCCAGCCTCCTTCGGAGCCCGCTATTCCCCATGGTCCTTATGGAGTTCCCAGCATCCACTAGGACGTCAGAGAAATAATAATCCGAGGGGGCGGGGGAGGTTTGGGTGCTGGAGGGGTGTTCTGTCACTGTCCCCCTGTCAGTCAGTCACCAATAATAAAATTAATTCTCTTCAAAACCCCCCTGTCACCCCTTCATCCCAACACTCTGGGGGGAAGTGGGGGAAATACACACACTCACCTTTCAGTGGTGGAGGGTGGCCCCGACACACGCCGCACGCAGCGGTGTCCGGCCGCAGATACTCACAACTGCCGTAATCTTCTGCTGGATGGAGTGGCCCCGACACGCGCCGCACGCAGCGGTGTCCGCCAGCTCAGGAGAGCTCAGTGTCTCCCTCAGCCGGGGCCCATCCCGAGCCGCACGCAGCTGCGATGGGACCCCGCCGGCAGCTCCCACGGTGCAGACTGGCAGTGGCAGAGCTGCCAGTCTGTGCGTGTGTGAAAGAAACAATAAAATAATAAAGAAAAAAGAAAAAATTCTTCAGCTAAACCCAAGTGAACCAGCTCCCTTGGGCACTAAACTAAGACTGGCTTGGAGGAGAGATAGTAGGGGAGGAGCTAGCCACAGGGTTAGAGTTTTTTAAAGTGCCAGCTCCCAATCACTGCCTACTATTTCCCCATTGTAACTACGCTCCAGTGGCCCCTAGTGGATGAAGGAGAAATATGTTTTAATGATCAGCAGCTGCTTCTGATTGCGTCTTGATTCCACCCATTGTGGCCAATGCCATCTATTTTTATTATTTATCTTATGTTCGCAGTCAGACCTGATCAGGAAAGCAAATTCCCACAGATTTTTTTTAAAGGGGAAGACAACGGACGTTTGTATTTAATTAGTATTTTAACGTTGTATTTTTGTCTGTATTAAATGCATCTTACATGGTAATTGTGAGTTTAGTATTTAGTAATAATGCTGTTCAGTCAGTGTTATGTATATGGCCCTTCATCAAATTACAAATTGTGTATGAATTGTATACAATAACTACAATCACTATAGTAACATAGTAACATAGTATCTAAGGTTGAAAAAATAAGAATTTACTTACCGATAATTCTATTTCTCGTAGTCCGTAGTGGATGCTGGGAACTCCGTAAGGACCATGGGGAATAGCGGCTCCGCAGGAGACTGGGCACAAAAGTAAAAGCTTTAGGACTACCTGGTGTGCACTGGCTCCTCCCCCTATGACCCTCCTCCAAGCCTCAGTTAGGATACTGTGCCCGGACGAGCGTACACAATAAGGAAGGATTTTGAATCCCGGGTAAGACTCATACCAGCCACACCAATCACACCGTACAACCTGTGATCTGAACCCAGTTAACAGCATGATAACAGAGGAGCCTCTGAAAAGATGGCTCACAACAATAATAACCCGATTTTTGTAACAATAACTATGTACAAGTATTGCAGACAATCCGCACTTGGGATGGGCGCCCAGCATCCACTACGGACTACGAGAAATAGAATTATCGGTAAGTAAATTCTTATTTTCTCTGACGTCCTAGTGGATGCTGGGAACTCCGTAAGGACCATGGGGATTATACCAAAGCTCCCAAACGGGCGGGAGAGTGCGGATGACTCTGCAGCACCGAATGAGAGAACTCCAGGTTCTCCTCAGCCAGGGTATCAAATTTGTAGAATTTAGCAAACGTGTTTGCCCCTGACCAAGTAGCTGCTCGGCAAAGTTGTAAAGCCGAGACCCCTCGGGCAGCCGCCCAAGATGAGCCCACTTTCCTTGTGGAATGGGCTTTTACAGATTTTGGCTGTGGCAGGCCTGCCACAGAATGTGCAAGCTGAATTGTACTACAAATCCAACGAGCAATAGTCTGCTTAGAAGCAGGAGCACCCAGCTTGTTGGGTGCATACAGGATAAACAGCGAGTCAGATTTTCTGACTCCAGCCGTCCTGGAAACATATATTTTCAGGGCCCTGACTACGTCCAGCAACTTGGAGTCCTCCAAGTCCCTAGTAGCCACAGGTACCACAATAGGCTGGTTCAAGTGAAACGCTGAAACCACCTTAGGGAGAAATTGAGGACGAGTCCTCAATTCTGCCCTGTCCGTATGAAAAATTAGGTAAGGGCTTTTATAGGATAAAGCCGCCAATTCTGAGACACGCCTGGCTGAAGCCAGGGCTAACAGCATTACCACTTTCCATGTGAGATATTTTAAGTCCACAGTGGTGAGTGGTTCAAACCAATGTGATTTGAGGAACCCCAAAACTACATTGAGATCCCAAGGTGCCACTGGAGGCACAAAAGGAGGCTGTATATGCAGTACCCCCTTGACAAACGTCTGAACTTCAGGAACTGAAGCCAGTTCTTTCTGGAAGAAAATCGACAGGGCCCAAATTTGAACCTTAATGGACCCTAATTTTAGGCCCATAGACAGTCCTGTTTGCAGGAAATGCAGGAAACGACCCAGTTGAAATTCCTCTGTAGGGGCCTTCCTGGCCTCACACCACGCAACATATTTTCACCAAATACGGTGATAATGATGCACGGTTACATCCTTCCTGGCTTTGATCAGGGTAGGGATGACTTCATCCGGAATGCCTTTTTCCTTCAGGATCCGGCGTTCAACCGCCATGCCGTTAAACGCAGCCGCGGTAAGTCTTGGAACAGACAGGGTCCCTGCTGGAGCAGGTCCTTTCTTAGAGGTAGAGGCCACGGGTCCTCCGTGAGCATCTCTTGAAGTTCCGGGTACCAAGTCCTTCTTGGCCAATCCGGAGCCACGAGTATAGTCCTTACTCCTCTCCTTCTTATGATTCTCAGTACCTTGGGTATGAGAGGCAGAGGAGGGAACACATACACTGACTGGTACACCCACGGTGTTACCAGAGCGTCCACAGCTATTGCCTGAGGGTCCCTTGACCTGGCGCAATATCTGTCTAGTTTTTTGTTGAGGCGGGACGCCATCATGTCCACCTTTGGTTTTTCCCAACGGTTCACAATCATGTGGAAGACTTCTGGGTGAAGTCCCCACTCCCCCGGGTGGAGGTCGTGTCTGCTGAGGAAGTCTGCTTCCCAGTTGTCCACTCCCGGAATGAACACTGCTGACAGTGCTATCACATGATTTTCCGCCCAGCGAAGAATCCTTGCAACTTCTGCCATTGCCCTCCTGCTTCTTGTGCCGCCCTGTCTGTTTACGTGGGCGACTGCCGTGATGTTGTCCGACTGGATCAACACCGGCTGACCCTGAAGCAGAGGCCTTGCTTGACTTAGGGCATTGTAAATGGCCCTTAGTTCCAGGATATTTATGTGAAATGACGTTTCCATGCTTGACCACAAGCCCTGGAAATTTTTTCCCTGTGTGACTGCTCCCCAGCCTCTCAGGCTGGCATCCGTGGTCACCAGGACCCAGTCCTGAATGCCGAATCTGCGGCCTTCTAGAAGATGAGCACTCTGCAACCACCACAGGAGAGACACCCTTGTCCTTGGAGACAGGGTTATCCGCTGATGCATCTGAAGATGCGATCCGGACCATTTGTCCAGCAGATCCCACTGAAAAGTTCTTGCGTGGAATCTGCCGAATGGAATCGCTTCGTAAGAAGCCACCATTTTTCCCAGGACCCTTGTGCATTGATGCACTGACACTTGGCCTGGTTTTAGGAGGTTCCTGACTAGCTCGGATAACTCCCTGGCTTTCTCCTCCGGGAGAAACACCTTTTTCTGGACTGTGTCCAGAATCATCCCAAGGAACAGCAGACGTGTCGTCGGAATCAGCTGCGATTTTGGAATATTTAGAATCCACCCGTGCTGTCGTAGTACTACTTGAGATAGTGCTACTCCGACCTCTAACTGTTCCCTGGACCTTGCCCTTATCAGGAGATCGTCCAAGTAAGGGATAATTAAGACGCCTTTTCTTCGAAGAAGAATCATCATTTCGGCCATTACCTTGGTAAAGACCCGGGGTGCCGTGGACAATCCAAACGGCAGCGTCTGAAACTGATAGTGACAGTTCTGTACCACAAACCTGAGGTACCCTTGGTGAGAAGGGCAAATTGGGACATGGAGAAACCTGAGGTACCCTTGGTGAGAAGGGCAAATTGGGACATGGAGGTAAGCATCCTTGATGTCCAGAAACACCATATAGTCCCCTTCTTCCAGGTTCGCTATCACTGCTCTGAGTGACTCCATCTTGAATTTGAACCTTTGTATGTAAGTGTTCAATGATTTCAGATTTAAAATAGGTCTCACCGAGCCGTCCGGCTTCGGTACCACAAACAGCGTGGAATAATACCCCTTTCCCTGTTGTAGGAGGGGTACCTTGATTATCACCTGCTGGGAATACAGCTTGTGAATGGCTTCCAATACCGCCTCCCTGTCGGAGGGAGACGTTGATAAAGCAGACTTCAGGAACCGGCGAGGGGGAGACGTCTCGAATTCCAATTTGTACCCCTGAGATACTACCTGCAGGATCCAGGGGTCCACTTGCGAGTGAGCCCACTGCGCGCTGAAATTCTTGAGACGACCCCCCACCGTACCTGAGTCCGCTTGTAAGGCCCCAGTGTCATGCTGAGGACTTGGAAGAAGCGGGGGAAGGCTTCTGTTCCTGGGAAGAGGCTGCCTGCTGCAGTCTTTTTCCCCTTCCTCTGCCCCGGGGCAGATATGAGTGGCCTTTTGCCCGCTTGCCCTTATGGGGACGAAAGGACTGAGCCTGAAAAGACGGTGTCTTTTTCTGCTGAGAGGTGACCTGGGGTAAAAAGGTGGATTTCCCAGCCGTTGCCGTGGCCACCAGGTCCGATAGACCGACCCCAAATAACTCCTCCCCTTTATACGGCAATACTTCCATATGCCGTTTGGAATCCGCATCACCTGACCACTGTCGCGTCCATAACCCTCTTCTGGCAGAAATGGACAGCGCACTTACTCTTGATGCCAGGGTACAAATATCCCTCTGTGCATCTCGCATATATAGAAATGCATCCTTTAAATGCTCTATAGTCAATAATATACTGTCCCTGTCCAGGGTATCAATATTTTCAGTCAGGGAATCCGACCAAGCCACCCCAGCACTGCACATCCAGGCTGAGGTGATTGCTGGTTTCAGTATAATACCAGTATGTGTGTATATACTTTTTAGGATATTTTCCAGCTTCCTATCAGCTGGCTCCTTGAGGGCGGCCGTATCCGGAGACGGTAACGCCACTTGTTTTGATAAGCGTGTGAGCGCCTTATCTACCCTAGGGGGTGTTTCCCAACGCGCCCTAACCTCTGGCGGGAAAGGGTATAATGCCAATAATTTTTTAGAAATTAGCAGTTTTTTATCGGGGGAAACCCACGCTTCATCACACACCTCATTTAATTCATCTGATTCAGGAAAAACTACGGGTAGTTTTTTCACACCCCACATAATACCCTTTTTTGTGGTACTTGTAGTATCAGAAATGTTCAAAACCTCCTTCATTGCCGTGATCATGTAACGTGTGGCCCTACTGGAAAACACGGTTGTTTCCTCACCGTCGACACTGGAGTCAGTGTCCGTGTCTGGGTCTGTGTCGACCATCTGAGGTAACGGGCGCTTTAGAGCCCCTGACGGTGTTTGAGACGCCTGGACAGGTATTAACTGTTTTTCCGGCTGTCTCATGTCGTCAACAGTCTTTTGTAAGGTGCTGACGCTATCACGTAATTCCTTCCATAAGACCATCCAGTCAGGTGTCGACTCCCTAGGGGGTGACATCACTATTACAGGCAATTGCTCCGCCTCCATACCATTTTCCTCCTCATACATGTCGACACAACGTACCGACACACAGCACACACACAGGGAATGCTCTGATAGAGGACAGGACCCCACTAGCCCTTTGGGGAGACAGAGGGAGAGTTTGCTAGCACACACCAGAGCGCTATATATATACAGGGATAACCTTATATAAGTGTTTTTCCCTTATATAGCTGCTGTATTTATTAATCTGCCAATTAGTGCCCCCCCTCTCTTGTTTTACCCTGTTTCTGTAGTGCAGGACTGCAGGGGAGAGTCAGGGAGACGTCCTTCCAGCGGAGCTGTGAGGGAAAATGGCGCTTGTGTGCTGAGGAGATAGGCTCCGCCCCCTTCTCGGCGGCCTTTCTCCCGCTTTTTTAAGGAAAAACTGGCAGGGGTTAAATGCATCCATATAGCCCAGGAGCTATATGTGATGTATTTTTAGCCATCTAAGGTGTTTTTATTGTGTCTCAGGGCGCCCCCCCCCCCCCCCCCCAGCGCCCTGCACCCTCAGTGACCGGAGTGTGAAGTGTGCTGAGAGCAATGGCGCACAGCTGCGGTGCTGTGCGCTACCTTATTGAAGACAGGACGTCTTCTGCCGCCGATTTTCCCGGACCTGGCTCTGTAAGGGGGCCGGCGGCGCGGCTCTGGGACCCATCCATGGCAGGGCCTGTGATCGTTTCTCTGGAGCTAATGTCCAGTAGCCTAAGAAGCCCAATCCACTCTGCACGCAGGTGAGTTCGCTTCTTCTCCCCTTAGTCCCTCGGTGCAGTGAGCCTGTTGCCAGCAGGACTCACTGAAAATAAAAAACCTAATTTAAACTTTTACTCTAAGCAGCTCAGGAGAGCCACCTAGTATGCACCCTTCTCGTTCGGGCACAAAAATCTAACTGAGGCTTGGAGGAGGGTCATAGGGGGAGGGGCCAGTGCACAC
Source organism: Pseudophryne corroboree (assembly GCF_028390025.1). Taxonomy (NCBI): domain Eukaryota; kingdom Metazoa; phylum Chordata; class Amphibia; order Anura; family Myobatrachidae; genus Pseudophryne; species Pseudophryne corroboree. Next base: position 645,821,838 of record NC_086447.1, on the reverse strand, counting down.
TAGGTAGTCCTAAAGCTTTTACTTTTGTGCCCAGTCTCCTGCGGAGCCGCTATTCCCCATGGTCCTTACGGAGTTCCCAGCATCCACTAGGACGTCAGAGAAAAGACAATTGTTCATCGGGTTCAACCTATTTGTGTTCTCCTATGCACGATTATTTTGTATAAAATTTTGACTGAAGTTGCTGACTGCCATTCCGATTAAACCCTCTTTTTTATAATAACCATAGTGCGTGACTATGCCCCATAACCCTGGATATCCTTATCCATTAGGAATTTATCTAACCCATTCTTAAAGGTGTTGACTGAGTTGGCCATTACAACTCCCTCAGGCAGGGAATTCCAAACATGTATCGTCCTTACCGTAAAAAAGCCTTTACGCCGTATTGTGTGGAATCTCCTCTCCTCTAACCTGAGCGAGTGTCCACGAGTTCTCTGTGTTGATCTAACCAAAAACAGGTCCTGCGCAAGATCTGTATATTGTCCCCTTATATATTTGTAAATGTTGATCATGTCCCCTCTTAATCTCTTTTCCAGTGTAAACATGCCTAGCTTTGCAAGCCTTTCCTCGTATTCCAGCGTCTCCATACCCTTAATTAGTTTGGTCGCCCGCCTTTGAACCTTTTCTAGCTCCAGGATATCCTTTTTGTAGTAAGGTGCCCAGAATTGTACACAGTATTCAAGGTGTGGCCTCACAAGTGATTTATATAACGGGAGTATAATACTCTCGTCACTAGCATCAAATCCCCGTTTTATGCATGCTAATATCTTATTAGCCTTCTTTGCTGCAGTCCTACTTTGGGTACTACTGCTTATTTTGCTATCTATGGGGACACCTAAGTCCTTTTCCAGTACAGAATCCCCTAATTTTACCCCATTTAGTAGGTAGGTGTTATTTTTGTTCTTGTTACCACAGTGCATTACCTTACACTTGTCTGTATTGAAGCGCATTCTCCATTTCGCTGCCCAAGCTTCTAATTTAACTAAGTCATTCTGAAGCGACTCAGCATCCCCCTCCGCATTTATAACTTTACACAATTTGGTATCATCTGCAAAAATTGACACCATGCTCTCTAGACCTTCTGTTAGGTCATTAATGAAAATATTGAACAATAGCGGTCCTAATACTGAGCCTTGTGGCACACCACTTAGCACTTCAGTCCAAGTTGAAAAAGATCCATTAACCACAACGCGCTGCTCCCTATTATCTAACCAGTTTTTGACCCAAGTGCATATTGTGCTTCCTAGCCCTGATTCTTGTAGCTTGTAGATAAGTCTCATGTGTGGTACAGTGTCGAACGCTTTGGCAAAATATAAAAAGATTACATCCAACTCTTTACCCTGATCTAGGTTTGCGCTTACTGTTTCATAAAAGCCAAGTAAGTTGGTTTGACAGGATCTGTCCTTCATAAACCCATGTTGATTCCATTTTAATGACCTTATTGACTTCAAGGAACTTCTGAATACTATCTCTTAGAATACCTTCCAATACTTTCCCCACTATAGATGTAAGACTAACTGGTCTATAATTACCTGGTTCAGCTTTACTTCCCTTTTTGAATATAGGCACTACTTCCGCTATACGCCAGTCTTTGGGAACCATACCTGATATTACTGAATCCTTAAAGATCAAAAATAGCGGTTTTGCAAGTTCTGAGTGAAGCTCCATTAGAACCCTTGGGTGAATACCATCGGGACCTGGTGACTTATTAATCTTTAAATGTTTATTCGGTCACAGACTACTTCCTCGCTTAAATAAGTACCTATCAGTGGGATATTCTCATTATTGAGATTATGTGTTAGTCCCTGAATTGGGTCCTCTCTAGTAAATACTGTTGAAAAAAACTCATTTAGTGTGTCCGCTATGTCATTATCATTTTTGTTTAAGACTCCCAACTTGTCTTTTAAAGGGCCTATACTCTCCTTCTTTAATCTCTTGCTATTAATGTATTTAAAGAATTTTTTGGGATTCGCTTTGCTTTCCTTTGCTACTAGTTTTTCAGTTTCTACTTTAGCCGCTCTTATTTCCTTTTTGCAAATTTTGTTACATTCCTGAAATGACTGCTGAAATGACTCTGCTTCCCCGTCACATTTGTATTTTTTAAATGCTCGCCTTTTCTTGCCCATAAGTTCCTTTATCTTTTTGTTAAGCCACATCGGTTTATGATTTTTATTCCTTTTTTTGCTTCTCGTAGGAATAAATTTGAGTGTATTTTTAGCGATCAGGAATTTTAGTACCTCCCATTTCTCCGTAGTATTTTTTCCTAAAAACAAACCTTCCCATTCAATATCCCTGAAAAATACCCTCATTTTTTAAAAATTTGCTTTGCTAAAGTTTAGAGTCCTAGTTGAGCCAGTATAGGGCTGTTTATGGAAACTGATATTGAATGTGACCATATTGTGGTCGCTGTTTCCTATGGGTTCCCCTACTATAATACCTGATACCAAATCCCCATTGTTTGTTAATACCAGGTCTAAGATTGCATTGTACCTAGTTGGTTCCTCAATTAGTTGAACTCAGTAGTTATCATTAAGAGTGTTTAAAAACATATTGCCCCTAGCAGTATCACATGAATCGTTTTTCCAGTTTATCTCTGGATAGTTAAAATCTCCCATCACTACTATGTCTCCTACTCCTGCTGCTCTTTAAATTTGCTTTAGTAACAATTCCTCATCAGATGCGTTGATACCAGGTGGCCTATAGCATACACCCAATACTAACTTTTTTATTCCTTTTTCCGCGCATGCAATTTATACCCATAATGTCTCGACAGTGTCTACAGTCCCCTCCTGAATATCTTCCCGTATATCAGGTTTTAAAAACGGCTTTATGTTAAGACACACCCCTCCACCCCTTTTTATTTAGTCTGTCTCTCCTAAACAGTGTATAGCTCTCTAGATTGACTGTCCAATCATGAGATTCATCCCACCAAGTTTCAGTAATGCCTATAATATCATACTGTTTGCTTGCTGCAATTATTTCTAGTTCACCCTTTTTACCAGTAATGCTTCTGGCGTTTACATACATACAACTAAGATAAGTATTTTCCCTTGCGTTAGGGACATCTTTCACCTTATGTAGCAATGATAACCTGTAATCGTCATTGGTTAGTGCTTTGGTAAAATCTCTTTTAGTACCCATGATAGTAACCTTACCGCCTGCTCTTACCCTCCTCCCAACTTCTCCCCCATTTCGTTTACTACCGCCATCCCCACTATTCTCACTGCATGACCCGTAGTTTCTAGCTAAACCCTCCCCCCAGGCTCCTAGTTTAAAATCTCCTCCAACCTTCTAACCATCCTTCCCCCCAGCACCGCTGCCCCTATAAAGACACATCTCCTGGTGTAAACCAGGCCCATATACTACGTGTTCTCTCCAGCATCAAACCGGTGCATTTACCACGGTTCTCTCCCAACACAAAACTGAGACATATACTATCCTTGTTGAGCAGTGCAAGATGTGCAAAATGCATTCAACTCGCCATTAATCCCAGGTAGATATCAATGTTAGCAAATCAGGTCCTAGAGCATGGGTCTTCAACCTGTGGCCCTCCAGCTGTTGTGGAACTATACATCCCAGCAAGCCCTGCCACAGTTTTGCTAGTAAGGCATTTTTAAAACTGAGGCCGGGCATGCTGGGATGTGTAGTTCCAAAGCAGCTGGAGGGCCGCAGGTTGAAGATCCATTTCCTAGAGGGTTTCACAGATACAGAAAAAGCCTACTGTATCTGCATAAACACAATGAGTGGAATATATGGAAGTGGCGTTATGCATTTTAGTCACTATTTACAGCGCTTTTTATTCTGAAAGTAGTAAGGCCACATTTTATACTGTACCATGAATGTTAATTATTATAATTTAGTCAAACTACCCACATAACACAAGTGTAAAGCATACAATGTGAAGAGTCACAGTGAGGGTGGCACTATAAAGAGGGTACTGAGTTAATATGTTTAAATGTCTTTTTTTAAGTATTCTTTTTGCAGAGGCCACACATTGCAGTAAGTAATGGTTTTAAAAAAGGGTGTGTTATAAAAAGAGAGTATTTAGATATTTGTGAAGTCTCATCATCTGTGAGTCATCTTACATTATTCCAAATTTTTGCACTTTACAAGTCACTGGAATCAAATGGAATGCACTGTGTCTGTGTGTTTAGTTTGCTGCATGTAAAAAAAAAAAAGACAAGTAGTTTTGAAAGATTTAAAATAAATATCTATTCAGTAGGCCTATTTATTTATTATTATCAATTTATTAACAGTTTCTTATATAGTGCAGCATATTCCATTGCGCTTTACAATTAGAACAGTAATAGAACTGGGCAAAAATAGACAGACAAAGAGGTAGGAAGGCCCTGTTTGCAAACTTACAATCTATTAGGAAATAGGCATTGATACACAAGGATAGATGCTACCTATTGCATAATGGTCCACCAGATTGCTAGGTTCTTAATGGGTTGTATGATATGATCACCCAGCAATGTTGGTCAAGAATCAGGAGGGTGTGAGAGTAAAGACAGACAAAAATAAGATTTTAAACCTACCGGTAAATCTTTTTCTCCTAGTCCGTAGAGGATGCTGGAGACTCCGTAAGAACAATGGGGAATAGACGGGCTCCGCAGGAGACATGGGCACTAAAAAGAACTTTAGATATGGGTGTGCACTGGATCCTCCCTCTATGCCCCTCCTCCAGACCTCAGTTAGAAAACTGTGCCCAGAGGAGACTGACCGTACGAGGAAAGGATTTTTGTTAATCTAAGGGCAAGATTCAAACCAGCCCACACCATGCACACCGTATAACATGGAATATACGAACCAGTTAACAGTATGAAACAAAACAGCATCAGCCAGAGACTGATCAAAACTGTAACCCTTATGTAAGCCAAAACTATATACAAGTCTTGCAGAATTTAGTCCGCACTGGGACGGGCGCCCAGCATCCTCTACGGACTAGGAGAAAAAGATTTACCGGTAGATTTAAAATCTTATTTTCTCTTACGTCCTAGAGGATGCGGGGGACTCCAAAAGGACCATGGGGATTATACCAAAGCTCCAAAATGGGCGGGAGAGTGCGGATGATTCTGCAGCACCGATTGAGCAAACATGAGGTCCTCATCAGCCAGGGTATCAAACTTGTAGAACTTTGCAAAGGTGTTTGAACCCAACCAAGTCGCCGCTCGGCAAAGCTGTAATGCCGAGACACCTCGGGCAGCCGCCCAAGAAGAACCCACCTTCCTAGTGGAATGGGCCTTCACTGAATTTGGTAACGGCAATCCAGCCGTAGAATGAGCCTGCTGAATCGTGTTACAGATCCAGCGAGCAATAGTCTGCTTAGAAGCAGGAGCGCCAACCTTGTTGGCTGCATACAGGACAAACAGTGCCTCTGATTTCCTAACCCGAGCCGTTCTGGCTACATACATTTTCAACGCCCTGACCACATCAAGGGACTCTGAATCCTCCAAGTCCCGCATAGCCACAGGCACCACAATAGGTTGGTTCATATGAAAAGAGGAAACCACCTTAGGCAAAAATTGAGGACGAGTCCGCAACTCAGCTCTATCCACATGGAAGATCAGATAGGGGCTTTTGTGAGACAAAGCCGCTAACTAAGATACTCTCCTAGCAGATGCCAAGGCCAACAACATGACCACCTTCAAAGTGAGATACTTTAATTCCACCGTTTGAAGCGGCTCAAACCAGTGAGACTTAAGGAACCGTTACACCACGTTAAGGTCCCATGGTGCCACTGGAGGAACAAAAGGAGGCTGGATATGCAGCACTCCCTTCACAAAACTCTGGACTTCTGGGAGAGAAGCCAATTCCTTCTGAAAGAAAATGGATAGGGCTGAAATCTGAACTTTAATGGAGCCTAATTTTAGGCCCAAATTCACTCCAGTCTGGAGGAAGTGAAGAAAACGGCCCAGATGGAATTCTTCCGGAGGAGCATTCTTGGACTCACACCAAGACACATATTTCCTCCAAATACGGTGATAATGTTTCACCGTCACCTCCTTCCTAGCCTTTATCAGAGTAGGAATGACCTCATCCGGAATGCCCTTTTCAGCTAGGATCCTGCGTTCAACCGCCAAGCTGTCAAACGCAGCCGCGGTAAGTCTTTGAATAGACAGGGCCCCTGTTGCAACAGGTCCTCTCTGAGAGGAAGAGGCCACGGATCTTCTGTGAGCATTTCCTGCAGATCCGGATACCAGGCCCTTCGAGGGCAATCTGGAACAATGAGAATTGTCTGTGAGGCCATCATGTCTATTTGAGGCAGCCCCCACTGACTTGTAATCTCTGCAAAGACTACCAGATGAAGTCCCAACTCTCCGGGATGTAGATAGTGTCTGCTGAGGAAGTCTGCTTCTCAGTTGTCCACTCCCGGAATGAAGACTGCTGTCAGAGCGCTTACATGATTTTCCGCCCAGCGAAGAATCCTGGTGGCTTCTGCCATTGCCACTCTGCTCTTTGTTCCGCCTTGGCGGTTTACATGAGCCACTGCGGTGATGTTGTCTGACTAAATCAAAACCGGTAGGTCGCGAAGCAAATTCTCCGCTTGACGAAGGCCGTTGTATATGGCCCTTAATTCCAGTACGTTGATGTGTAGGCAAGCCTCCTGGCTTGACCACAGACCTTAGACGTTTCTTCCCTGTGTGACTGCTCCCCATCCTCGGAGGCTCGTGTCCGTGGTTACCAGTACCCAGTCCTGAATGCCGAACCTGCGACCCTCTAGAAGGTGAGCACTCTGCAACCACGACAGGAGATATACCCTGGCCCTTGGGGACAGGCTGATCATCTGATGTATATGTAGATGTAACCCGGACCACTTGTCCAGAAGGTCCCACTGAAAAGTCCTCGCATGGAACCTGCCGAATGGAATGGCCTCGCAAGACGCCACCATCTTTCACAGAACTCGAGTGCATTGATGCACCGTCACCCTTTTCGGTTTCAACAGGTCCCTGACTAAGCTCTGGAGTTCCTGGGCCTTTTCCATCGGGAGAAAAACCTTTTTCTGTTCTGTGTCCAGAATCATGCCTAAGAAAGGCAATCGGTTCGTTGGAACCAACTGTGACTTTGGTAGATTGAGAATCCAGCCGTGCTGCTGCAACACCCTCAGGGAGAGTGATAAGCTGTTCAGCAACTGCTCTCTTGATCTCGCTTTTATTAGAAGATCGTCCAAGTATGGGATAATTGTGACACCCTGCCTGCGCAGGAGCACTATCATTTCCGCCATTACCTTGGTGAAAACCCTCAGGGCCGTGGAAAGCCCAAACGGCAACGTCTGAAATTGGTAATGACAATCCTGTACAGCAAATCTCAGGAATGCCTGATGAGGAGGATATATGGGTACATGAAGGTATGCATCCTTTATGTCCAGGGACACCATATAATCCCCCCCCCTCCAGGCTGGCGATGACCGCTCTGAGCGAATTCCATCTTGAACTTGAACCTTTTTAAGTATAGGTTTAAGGATTTTAAATGCAGAATGGGTCTGACCGAACCGTCTGGTTTTGGGACCACAAACAGGGTTGAGTAATACCCCATCCCCTGCTGAAGCAGGGGAACTTTGACCACCACTTGTTGAAGACACAATTTTTGAATCGCATTTAAAACTACATCCCTCTCTGGGGAAGAAGCCGGTAGGGCCGATTTGAAAAACCGGCGAGGAGGCACCTCTTCGAATTCCAGCCTGTAACCCTGGGAAACAATGTCTATTGCCCAGGGATCCACCTGTGATTGAACCCAGACATGGCTGAAAAGTCGAAGACGTGCCCCCACCGGGGCGGACTCCCTCAGCGGAGCCCCAGCGTCATGCGGTGGATTTTGTAGAAGCGGGGGAGGACTTCTGCTCCTGGGAACTAGCTGTAGTTGGCAGCTTTTTCCCCTTGCCCTTACCTCTGGCAAGAAAGGAAGATCCCCTTACTCTCTTGGATTTATGCGACCGAAAGGACTGCATCTGATAATGTGGCGTTTTCTTAGGCTGTGAGGAAACATAAGGCAAAAAAGTTGATTTACCTGCAGTAGCTGTGGAAACCAGGTCCGTGAGACCTTCCCCAAACAATTCCTCACCCTTGTAAGGCAAAACCTCCATATGCCTCTTCGAGTCGGCATCACCCGTTCATTGTCGGGTCCATAGGGCTCGCCTAGCAGAAATCGCCATAGCGTTGGCTCTGGAACCCAGTAGGCCCACGTCTCTCTGAGCATCCCTCATATATAGGGCCGCATCCTTAATATGACCTAGGGTCAATAAAATGGTTTCCTTATCCAGCGTATCAATATCAGCAGATAAGGTATCTGTCCACGCTGCTACAGCGCTACAAACCCAAGCCGACGCTATCGCCGGTCTGAGTAATGTACCAGTATGTGTGTAAATTGACTTCAAGGCAGTCTCCTGTCTGCGATCAGCAGGATCCTTGAGGGTTGCGGTGTCTTGAGATGGCAGCGCTACCTTTCTGGATAAGCGTGTCAACGCTTTGTCCACCCTTGGGGAGGATTCCCACTGTATCCTATCCTTAGCCGGGAAAGGATACGCCATAAGAATCCTTTTGGGAATCTGCAGTTTCTTGCCTGGAGTTTCCCTAGCCCTTTCAAACAACTCATTTAGCTCATGTGAAGGGGGAAAAGTAACCTCAGGCTTCTTTTCTTTAAACATGTGGACCCTCGTGTCCGGTACAGAGGGGTCATCAGTGATATGCAACACATCTTTTATTGCAATAATCATATAATGAATACTTTTAGCCAATTTTGGCTGCAACTTTGCATCATCGTAGTCGACACTGGAGTCAGAATCAGTGTCGGTATCAGTGTCTACTACTTGGGATAGTGGGCGCTTTTGAGACCCAGAAGGTCCCTGCGACATAGTGAAAGGCAGGGCTTGACTCCCTGTACATTACCTGGACTCTGCTTTGTCCAACCTTTTGCGTAATAAATTCACATTTGCATTTAAAAAAATAAGAATTTACTTACCGATAATTCTATTTCTCGTAGTCCGTAGTGGATGCTGGGGACTCCGTAAGGACCATGGGGAATAGCGGCTCCGCAGGAGTCTGGGCACAAAAGTAAAGCTTTAGGACTACCTGGTGTGCACTGGCTCCTCCCCCTATGACCCTCCTCCAAGCCTCAGTTAGGATACTGTGCCCGGACGAGCGTACACAATAAGGAAGGATTTTGAATCCCGGGTAAGACTCATACCAGCCACACCAATCACACCGTATAACTTGTGATCTAAACCCAGTTAACAGCATGATAACAGAGGAGCCTCTAGAAAAGATGGCTCACTACAGCAATAACCCGATTTTTGGTAACAATAACTATGTACCAGTATTGCAGACAATCCGCACTTGGGATGGGCGCCCAGCATCCACTACGGACTACGAGAAATAGAATTATCGGTAAGTAAATTCTTATTTTCTCTGACGTCCTAGTGGATGCTGGGGACTCCGTAAGGACCATGGGGATTATACCAAAGCTCCCAAACGGGCGGGAGAGTGCGGATGACTCTGCAGCACCAAATGAGAGAACTCCAGGTCCTCCTCAGCCAGGGTATCAAATTTGTAGAATTTTACAAACGTATTTGCTCCTGACCAAGTAGCTGCTCGGCAAAGTTGTAAAGCCGAGACCCCTCGGGCAGCCGCCCAAGATGAGCCCACCTCCCTTGTGGAGTGGGCATTTACAGATTTTTGGCTGTGGCAGGCCTGCCACAGACTGTGCAAGCTGAATTGTACTACAAATCCAACGAGCAATAGTCTGCTTAGAAGCAGGAGCACCCAGCTTGTTGGGTGCATACAGGATAAACAGCCGTCCTGGAAACATATATTTTCAGGGCCGACAACGTCTAGCAACTTGGAGTCCTCCAAGTCCCTAGTAGCCGCAGGCACCACCATAGGTTGGTTCAGGTGAAACGCTGAAACCACCTTAGGGAGAAACTGAGGACGAGTCCTCAATTCCGCCCTGTCCGAATGAAAAATCAGATAAGGGCTTTTACAGGATAAAGCCGCCAATTCTGACACGCGCCTGGCCCAGGCCAGGGCCAACAGCATGACCACCTTCCATGTGAGATATTTTAACTCCACAGATTTAAGTGGTTCAAACCAATGTGACTTTTGGAACCCAAAAACTACATTGAGATCCCAAGGTGCCACTGGAGGCACAAAAGGAGGCTGTATATACAGTACCCCTTTTACAAACGTCTGATCTTCAGGGACTGAAGCTAGTTCTTTTTGGAAGAAAATTGACAGGGCCGAAATTTGAACCTTAATGGACCCCAATTTCAGGCCCATAGACACTCCTGTTTGCAGGAAATGTAGGAATCGACCCAGTTGAAATTCCTCCGTCGGGCCTTACTGGCCTCGCACCACGCAACATATTTTCGCCAAATGCGGTGATAATGTTTTGCGGTTACATCCTTCCTGGCTTTGATCAGGATAGGGATGACTTCATCCGGAATGCCTTTTTCCTTCAGGATCCGGCGTTCAACCGCCATGCCGTCAAACGCAGCCGCGGTAAGTCTTGGAACAGACAGGGTCCTTGCTGGAGCAGGTCCCTTCTTAGAGGTAGAGGCCACGGATCCTCCGTGAGCATCTCTTGAAGTTCCGGTTACCAAGTCCTTCTTGGCCAATCCGGAGCCACGAATACAGTGCTTACTCCTCTCCATCTTATAATTCTCAGTAACTTGTGTATGAGAGGCAGAGGATGGAACACATACACTGACCGGTACACCCACGGTGTTACCAGAGCGTCTGCTGAGGAAGTCTGCTTCCCAGTTGTCCATTCCCGGAATGAACACTGCTGACAGTGCTATCACATGATTTTCCGCCCAGCGAAGAATCCTTGCAGCTTCTGCCATTGCCCTCCTGCTTCTTGTGCCACCCTGTCTGTTTACGTGGGTGACTGCCGTGATGTTGTCCGACTGGATCAACACCGGCTGACCTTGAAGCAGAGGTCTTGCTAAGCTTAGAGCATTGTAAATGGCCCTTAGCTTCAGGATATTTATGTGAAGTGATGTCTCCAGGCTTGACCATAAGCCCTGGAAATTCCTTCCCTGTGTGACTGCTCCCCAGCCTCGCAGGCTGGCATCCGTGGTCACCAGGACCCAGTCCTGAATGCCGAATCTGCGGCCCTCTAGAAGATGAGCACTCTGCAACCACCACAGGAGGGACACCCTTGTCCTTGGTGACAGGGTTATCCGCTGATGCATCTGAAGATGCGACCCGGACCATTTGTCCAGCAGGTCCCACTGGAAAGTTCTTGCGTGGAATCTGCCGAATGGGATTGCTTCGTAGGAAGCCACCATTTTTCCCAGAACCCTTGTGCATTGATGCACTGAGACTTGGCTCGGTTTTAGGAGGTTCCTGACTAGCTCGGATAACTCCCTAGCTTTCTCCTCCGGGAGAAACACCTTTTTCTGGACTGTGTCCAGGATCATCCCTAGGAACAGAAGACGAGTCGTCGGAACCAGCTGCGATTTTGGAATATTGAGAATCCAACCGTGCTGCCGCAACACTACCTGAGATAGTGCTACACCGACCTCCAACTGTTCTCTGGATCTTACCCTTATCAGGAGATCGTCCAAGTAAGGGATAACTAAAACTCCCTTCCTTCGAAGGAGTATCATCATTTCGGCCGTTACCTTGGTAAAGACCCGGGGTGCCGTGGACCATCCAAACGGCAGCGTCTGAAACTGATAGTGACAGTTCTGTACCACAAACCTGAGGTACCCTTGGTGAGAAGGGTAAATTGGGACATGAAGGTAAGCATCCTTGATGTCCCGAGACATCATGTAGTCCCCTTCTTCCAGGTTCGCAATCACTGCTCTGAGTGACTCCATCTTGAATTTGAACCTTTGTATGTAAGTGTTCAAAGATTTTAGATTTAGAATCGGTCTCACCGAGCCGTCCGGCTTCGGTACCACAACAGTGTGGAATAATACCCCGTTCCCTGTTGCAGGAGGTGTACCTTGATTATCACCTGCTGGGAATACAGCTTGTGAATGGCTTCCAAAACTGCCTCCCTGTCAGAGGGAGACGTCGGTAAAGCCGACTTTAGGAAAACGGCGAGGGGGAGACGTCTCGAATACCAATTTGTACCCCTGAGATATCACCTGAAGGATCCAGGGGTCTACTTGCGAGTGAGCCCACTGCGCGCTGAAATTCATTGAGACGGGCCCCCACCGTGCCTGAGTCTGCTTGTAAAGCCCCAGCGTCATGCTGAGGGCTTGGCAGAGGCGGGAGAGGGCTTCTGTTCCTGGGAACTGGCTGATTTCTGCAGCCTTTTTCCTCTCCCTCTGTCACGGGGCAGAAATGAGGAACCTTTTGCCCGCTTGCCCTTCTGGGAACGAAAGGACTGTGCCTGATAATACGGCGTCTTCTTATGTTGAGAGGCGACCTGGGGTACAAACATGGATTTCCCAGCTGTTGCCGTGGCCACCAGGTCTGAAAGACCGACCCCAAATAACTCCTCCCCTTTATAAGGCAATACTTCCAAATGCCGTTTGGAATCCGCATCACCTGACCACTGTCGTGTCCATAACCCTCTTCTGGCAGAAATGGACAACGCACTTACACTTGATGCCAGTCGGCAAATATTCCGCTGTGCATCACGCATATATAGAAATGCATCTTTTAAATGCTCTATAGGCAATAATATACTGTCCCTATCTAGGGTATCAATATTTTCAGTCAGGGAATCCGACCACGCCAACCCAGCACTGCACATCGCAGTATAACACCAGTATGTGTGTAAATACATTTTAGGATACCCTCCTGCTTTCTATCAGCAGGATCCTTAAGGGCGGCCATCTCAGGAGAGGGTAGAGCCCTTGTTCTTACAAGCGTGTGAGCGCTTTACCCACCCTAGGGGGTGTATCCCAACGCACCCTAACCTCTGGCGGGAAAGGATATAATGCCAATAACATTTTAGAAATTATCAGTTGTTATCGGGGGAAACCCACGCATCATCACACACCTCATTTAATTTCTCAGATTCAGGAAAACTACAGGTAGTTTTTCCTCACCGAACATAATACCCCTTTTTGGTGGTACTCGTATTATCAGAAATGTGTAAAACATTTTTCATTGCCTCAATCATGTAACGTGTGGCCCTACTGGAAGTCACATTTGTCTCTTCACCGTCGACACTGGAGTCAGTATCCGTGTCGGCGTCTGTATCTGCCATCTGAGGTAACGGGCGCTTTAGAGCCCCTGACGGCCTATGAGACGTCTGGACAGGCACAAGCTGAGTAGCCGGCTGTCTCATGTCAACCACTGTCTTTTATACAGAGCTGACACTGTCACGTAATTCCTTCCAACAGTTCATCCACTCAGGTGTCGACCCCCTAGGGGGTGACATCACTATTACAGGCAATTTGCTCCGTCTCCACATCATTTTCCTCCTCATACATGTCGACACAAACGTACCGACACACAGCACACACACAGGGAATGCTCTGATAGAGGACAGGACCCCACTAGCCCTTTGGGGAGACAGAGGGAGAGTTTGCCAGCACACACCAGAGCGCTATATATATACAGGGATAACCTTATATAAGTGTTTTTCCCCTTATAGCTGCTGTATTTTTAATACTGCGCCTAATTAGTGCCCCCCTCTCTTTTTTAACCCTTTCTGTAGTGTAGTGACTGCAGGGGAGAGCCAGGGAGCTTCCCTCCAACGGAGCTGTGAGGGAAAATGGCGCCAGTGTGCTGAGGAGATAGGCTCCGCCCCCTTCTCGGCGGCCTTATCTCCCGTTTTTCTGTGTATTCTGGCAGGGGTTCAAATTCATCCATATAGCCCTGGGGGCTATATGTGATGTATTTTCGCCAGCCAAGGTGTTTTTATTGCTGCTCAGGGCGCCCCCCCCTAGCGCCCTGCACCCTCAGTGACCGAAGTGTGAAGTGTGCTGAGGAGCAATGGCGCACAGCTGCAGTGCTGTGCGCTACCTTGTTGAAGACAGGATGTCTTCTGCCGCCGATTTTCCGGACCTCTTCTTGCTTCTGGCTCTGTAAGGGGGCCGGCGGCGCGGCTCTGGGACCGGACTCCATGGCTGGGCCTGTGTTCGATCCCTCTGGAGCTAATGGTGTCCAGTAGCCTAAGAAGCCCAATCCACTCTGCACGCAGGTGAGTTCGCTTCTTCTCCCCTTAGTCCCTCGATGCAGTGAGCCTGTTGCCAGCAGGTCTCACTGAAAATAAAAAACCTAAAACTAAACTTTTCACTAAGCAGCTCAGGAGAGCCACCTAGTGTGCACCCTTCTCGTTCGGGCACAAAAATCTAACTGAGGCTTGGAGGAGGGTCATAGGGGGAGGAGCCAGTGCACACCAGGTAGACCTAAAGCTTTACTCTTGTGCCCAGACTCCTGCGGAGCCGCTATTCCCCATGGTCCTTACGGAGTCCCCAGCATCCACTAGGACGTCAGAGAAATTCCACATATCCAACCAGTCAGATGTCGGCGCTGCCGACGGAGAAACCACACTCATTTGCTCCACTTCCTCCCTAGAAGAGCCTTCCGCTTCAGACATGCCGACACACGCGTACCGACACCCCACACACTCAGGGAAATCTCTAATCTGGAGACAGTTCCCCAACAAGGCCCTTTGGAGAGACAGAGAGAGAGTATGCCAGCACACACCCAGCGCCAATGACCCTGGAAAAAATTCCCAGATAGATATAGCACTTTTATTATATATATTCACTGCGCCAAATTATGTGCCCCCCCCCCCCCTTCTTTAAAACCCTCTGTCACCGTGTTCAGCAGGGGAGAGTCCGGGGAGCCAGCTTCTCAGCGGTGTGCTGTGGAGAAAATGGCGCTGGTGAGTGCTGAGGGATCAAGCTCCGCCCCCTCAGCGGCGGGATTCGGTCCCGCTCGATTTCTTTAAAAACTGGCAGGGGATTTCCTATATACAGCCCGCAGAGCCTATATATATATATATATATATATATCAGGATTTTGGTACTTACCGATAAATCCCTTTCTCCGATTCCACAGGGGCCACTGGAGCGTAGTTACAATGGGGAAATAGTAGGCAGTAATTGGGAGCTGGCACTTTAAAATTCTCACACTGTGGCTAGCTCCTCCCCTACTATCTCCCCTCCAAGCCAGTCTACGTAAAACTGTGCCCGAGGAGAGCTGGAATAAACAAACCGTAAGGTAGAGGAGGTTAATGAAGCCCTGTAAACCAGGATAACACAAACAAAACCTGGAACAGAACCTAACAAACAACCGGCTAGCCCGAACTCAACAAGCAGTCATATGGTGATCTGCAAACTGTTAAGCAAAAAACAAGGAGGAACAGCGCTGGGCGGGCGTCCAGTGGCCCCTGTGGAATCGGAGAAAGGGATTTATCGGTAAGTACCGAAATCCTGATTTCTCCTTCATCCACTAGGGGCCACTGGAGCGTAGTTACAATGGGGACGTCCCAGAGCTCCCAAAACGGGTGGGAGAGCGCTGAGAGTCCTGTAAAACCGCTCGGCCAAACTGTGATGCAGAGGCCACAAAAGTGTCAAACTTGTAGAATTTGACAAAACAAATGTCGGTCCGACCAAGTAGCCGCCCGACAAAGTATTCATGGAGACCCCACGGGCAGCTGCCCACGAAGGTCCCACAACGCGCGTAAAGTGCGCTGAAATGGAAACCGGAGGCTTCCGAGCAACCGCCAAGAAGACTGTCTGATGGTCAGATGTATCCAACAGCCCAGCATATGCTGGGACCCCGGCTATTTAGTACGGGAGCATCGTACAGAACAAAGAAGAAAAACCCTTCGTCGAATAGCCTAAGACCTCTGTAGAGAGAGTCGGCGAGCCCTGACAACAGTCAAAGAGGACTGAAAAACACTAGTGTCAGATTTATATGAAAAACGGACATCCCCTTTGGAAGAAACTACCGCTGAGGCCGAAGCTCAGCCGGGGGAGTTGCCAATAGAGTACTCCCTGAAAGAGAGCCCGAACTTACGGCCGCCAGGCTAATCTCTTTTGGAAGAAAACCGAAAAAGGCAGAGACCTAAAATTCATGTCAATGTGGTTTGAAGCGCAGCGGAGCAAAACCTCCCAGAGGAACCAAAGATGACGGCTGAATGGTAACTGAAAGAAGGGGAAAACCCCTTTTATCCTTATTATGTCCCATACCGTTTTCCAAGAGTGGCAAAAGCGAGAAGAGGTAACAGACTTCTGAAATCGGGGCCCAATAGGCCTAACCGAACTAGGGAACTCCTCCCTTCTGAGGTCTCGTGAACAGTCACACGGTTAAATGAAACCAGTGTAAGATTGAACAAAGAAAAGGACCCTGTTGAAGTAGACAGTCCAGTCAAGGTAGGAGCCAAGGCTCCTCTACTGACAACAGGTGTAGCCGTATCTTCAAGTTATGGGTGGCCCAACCAGAGCCACCGAGAGGACTAGCACACATATTCCCCTCCTGTGTTACCGAAAGTGAGGTAGAAATAGAAAAGGAGGCAGGATAGAATAACCAGAAACTCCCAGGAGCCCTGAGGGCATCCTCGGCTACTGCCGCCAGAGCTCACGTCCCAGAGTAGTAAAGGGTTAAAGAGTCAGTCAGAACGCCCTGAGGTCGATCCGAAATATCCGCCAACATCGGACCAGCTGACAAATTCCGGGGAATGTTCCCTCACCCGGGAGTCTGACCTGGTGGCTTGACCTGGAAAGAAGATTGTTGTCCCCCGCTCAGAGGGGAATGTACGCGACCACTCATTGCGTCGCAACTTGACTGAAGAAATAGAGTACCTGGTGCCGAGGAAGGAAAAATCCTCTGACAGACCGTGTTGAGAAAACGTCTACGAGGAGCATAAATTGGATCTGTGTCGAACCAGAAGCTCCTGGATCCTCCGGATATTCAGAAGCCACCTAATGTACAGAGTGGGATAGTAGCAGTAGATTGTCCCATTAGGGAACCAACGTCACCTCCTGCCCTTGAAAAAGTTATTCTGTGATCTTCCTGAACCCTGTGGGAGCGGAAGAGAGACCGAAAATAAAGGACTGACAGTGAAAATGAGAATCCTGCAATGCGAATCTGAGAAAAGCCCGATGAGGAAACCCAGCGGAAATCAGTAAACCGACATCCCTGAAGACAAGGGACACGTAAAACTCCCTTTCTTGTTCAAACTAGCAATCACAGACTGAAAGGATTCTAAGGCCAGAATAGGCCTGGCCAAGCCCACTGGCTTCGGAACGTGAAAAGAAAACAAAGGCCTGAGAACTGTCCCGATTCAAATGATATGTGAAAAACAGGGATCAACACCCTTTGCGGTTAGAAGCATATGGAGCGCCGCCTGCAGTATGACTCTCTTGTCATCGTAAATCGGCCGACCCCTGCCGAGGGACTCCTGAGACGGTTGTACTCCAAAATCTAGTCTGTAACCGCCCAAGCCTTCTCCCACCAACATGCGCCTATCCTGGGACCCTCCAGGTGGTAGGAAGGTCTGACCTGTAGTGGGTTTATAGGATGACCTAAAATCAAACTGGACCGAGGATGTTGAACCTCTGCTTCAGCCTTTTACCCTGAGATCCCCTGGCGACGGAGATATCGCCCGTGTGGAGTCGAAAGCTTGAAAGGGCACGGAAAAATCTAAAGGAAAGACCGGTAAAGGTCTGTCTTGGAGCTGGGGCAGTAGTAGGATAAAGTAAAGTGGACTTACCTCCAATGGTTCAAGAAATCCTGCAGAAAGTTCCTTCCCCTGAACCATCTGCCCCATAGGATTTCATGTTCACCTGTCACTGTTGCAGCCCCAGAGGTCGTCGGGTTAAGACAGCCCAAGCGAAAATGCAGGTTCCGAGTCTGCAGACGTGGAGACCTCCAAAGAACATAAAGCAGAATCGTGATTCTGACCTGTACCAAAGTATCAAATGATCCTGATGCGAAACATCCTGTAACCTAGAGGACAATTGTTCCCCTACCTACCTGCTCCGGACAAGGTAGAACCCCGCTGCCGCATATGTGTCTTCGATGGATCCCTGAGCACGGTTGCCTCAGGAAAACGGCAGCTTGTTGGACCGGCGATACTTCGAGGGGTATACCCTGGAGAGGTTCTGATACCATTTCCTGCCGTCTGCGGGGAAAGGATAGGAAAACAGACATTGTTTGATACCTGAAATTGTGTATTCGGGTGTCTGCCGGCCGCCCACCGGAGCCTGCCCAGCTCATCCGAAACTGGACCAGTCGCTGTCATTTCGTCATCGGCGTCGAACCCTGATGGACTTGACCTGTCCGCCTCCTTTACCTACAGTATCAGACGAACTGCTGTATAATGCACCTGGATATTCTGAGACACTGGTTCAGACTCCACAGAAAACAGACCTCATCAGTATCCTGGACATCTCTCTCCTCCTCCCAGAGAGGCGTTTCCACTGCCGAGTTGTGTAACATGGAAGGTTAGCAAGGTTCTTATAGAAACCTGGAGAGGTGAAATGACGTACAAGGTCTCTGGTTAACAGTGACATTACCTGCATAATCTGAGCTGTTCAAACAGGAGCGTCCTGCAGGTGCGTGGAGGGCTAAGCAGATGGCTCCACCGCATACTTCACACCTAAGAGGGAATTCTTTGACTATCCCAGGTGAGACAAACGAAAGGAGAAAATGTGGGTTAAATAAACACAGCCCTATGTAAGGTCTGCACTATAATGTGTAGTGACCGACACGATTCAAATAAACTTTCTGGAGCAGCGGAGACCTGAACCAGTAGGTCTGCGCTGTGGGACAGGAGTCTTAGCCACTAGACTATAGGAGCTCCCCCTAAAGTGGGGTTTTTTTTTTTTTTTGGATTCAAACCCTGGTCCCTTCAGATACCCGCTACAGCGACTGTTTGTCTGATGCCACACACATTCCCCAAATTACTACCAGTATTATTATTATTAAGTGAAACAAAGGAATAATAAAGAGAAGGTAACACCCGCCCTGTATGTAGAGTACTGCTAAATTAGGAAGACGCAATACATGTTTCTCGGAGGCTTCGCTGGTTTCCCAAAATGGCGTCCAGTCTGCGAGAAAAGCCGGGGGGAAAAGTTATGTGGCAAAGCGGAGCTAATGTGAAACCAGGTCTGTCTTATAATAAAAACATTGCCACTATATATGGTAGTGTAACAGTATACACATATATATATATATATATACACACACACCCATACATAACCCCATACATATATATATACCCACATATTTATATATATATACATAATGAAGCTAATTGGGTAGAGGGTGATATGTGAACCTGGGTTCCTATGCATAATCTGCTCCACTATTATGGCCACCAAGCTATAAAAGCTCTTTATAATGATGATGCATTAATGAGCCCCTGATATAGAGCAGGCTCTAATCCATGTGTGTGTGTGCTGGGGAGAGGGGAGCCCGCTGAGCAAAGCGGGATTAAGCTCCTCCCCCTTCCAGTTCAAACATTAAATGAAGCGGTAAGCTCCCTGACTCTCCCTCCAGCAATGCGTGAAATGAAGCAGGGAGCCCGCTGTGCAGAGCGGAATTAGGTCGGCCCCCAAAACTTAACTAGCCCGCTTCAGTTCCACGAAGCGGTGAGCGCCCCGTATCCCCGTCCGGCAATGCGTGCGGGGAGAAGGGAGCCCGCTGTACAGAGCGGGAATGCAGTGGCTGGGGAGCGGGGCGCTGAGCCCGCTGTACAGCGCGGGAGCCTGTAGTTTACCCGGAGCGGTGAGCGCCCTGTATCCCCTGCCGGCAAAGCGTGCGGGGAGCAGGGAGCCCGCTGTACAGAGCGGGAATGCAGTGGCTGGGGAGCGTGCAGCGGCCGGGTCGCGGGGAGCGCTCGCTGTAACGAGCAGGAGTTAGCTCCGCCCCCCGCTCTGGTGCAAAATTTAAACGAACCCGCCAGGTGAGCGCCCTGCATCCCCCGCCGGCAATGTGTGCCGCGGGCGGGGAGCAGGGAGTGCTGAGCCGCAGTACAGAGCGGGCGCTGTGCATAGCGCACTGAAGCTCCGCCCCCCCCCTTAATGGCGCCGAATTTGAACTAGAAAAAGCGCCTCTGGTTATAATCTGACCCACTCCAGACACATGAGATCATACAGTGGGCACACTGAAGGAATAAACATATTACTTAGAGCATATTGCACCAGTAAATGTGTAATGTAATAGATAAATAATACATCAATGTGAAGGGGGGGTGTTTACTCACCACTGCTTGCAGATGGAGTGGCCCCGACACGCGCCGCACGCAGCGGTGTCTGGCCTCTGTCGACGGAGTGGCCCCAACACGCGCCACATGCAGCGGTGTCCGGCCACTGTTACCGGTACTTACCGCTGCCGTGCTGCCGGAATCTTCTGCTGGTGGAGCGGCCCCGCCACGCGCCGCACGCAGCGGTGTCCGGCCAGCTCAGGAGAGCTCAGTGTCTCCCTCAGCTGAGGCCCATCCCGAGCCGCATGCAGCTGCGATGGGACCCCGCCGGCAGCTCCCGCGGTGCAGACTGGCAGTGGCAGAGCTGCCAGTCTGTGTGTGATAGTAAGAAAAATAAAATAATAAAGAAAAAAAGAAAAATTTCTTCAGCTAAACCCAAGTGAACCAGCTCACCTCGGGCACTAACTAAGACTGGCTTGGAGGGGAGATAGTAGGGAAGGAGCTAGCCACAGTGTGAGAATTTTAAAGTGCCAGCTCCCAATTACTGGCTACTATTTCCCCATTGTAACTACGCTCCAGTGGCCCCTAGTGGATGAAGGAGAAATATATATATATATATATATATATATATATATATTTAGGCCAGTCCTAGAGGTTTAAAATTGCTGCCCAGGGCGCCCCCTCTGCGCCCTGCACCCATCAGTGCCTGCCATATGTGTTGTGTGTGGGAGCAATGGCGCGCAGCGTTACCGCTGCGCGTTACCTCAGAGAATATCTGAAGTCTTCTGCCGCATCTGAAGTCTTCTATCTTCTCATACTCACCCGGCTTCTATCTTCCGGCTCTGTGAGGAGGACGGCGGCGCGGCTCCGGGACGAACGGCGAGGGGAGACCTGCGTTCCGACTCCCTCTGGAGCTAATGGTGTCCAGTAGCCTAAGAAGCAGGGCCTAGCATTTAAGTAGGTCTGCTTCTCTCTCCTCAGTCCCACGATGCAGGGAGCCTGTTGCCAGCAGGGCTCCCTGAAAATAAAAAACCTAACAAAATTCTTTCTTTCAGAGAAACTCAGGAGAGCTCCCTGTAATGCACCCAGTCTCCTCTGGGCACAGAATCAAACTGAGCTCTGGAGGAGGGGCATAGAGGGAGGAGCCAGTGCACACCCATATCTAAAGTTCTTTTTAGTGCCCATGTCTCCTGCGGAAACCGTCTATTCCCCATGGTCCTTACGGAGTCCCCAGCATCCACTAGGACGTAAGAGAAATATGTGATGTTATGTGTACTGTAAAGAGAGGATGTAATTAGATAGCGAAGCACTGAATGTTATGTGGGTTGGTCTGGAATTTGATAGGCTTGTCTGCAGAGGTGAGTTTTCAGGGAACGTTTAAAGGTTTGGAGACTAGAGGTGAGTCTTATTGTGCGTGGGAGGGCATTCTACATAGTGAGTAAATATAAAGGCCATCACATTTATTGCATAACTGGAAGAAATGTTTGGGCTGCTATGGGGTATATTTATCAAATACTGTAAAATGTGAAAAGAGCATTTCTTTGTAGGCATACACAAATATTAAGCATCACTAAAATGTATGTACGGGAGGCAGCATCTGCCGTGATTCCCTATTTTTATATCACAAAAGCAGCGCCAATAGGTTTCTATGGTGGCTGTAAAAAGTTCTGAATTTCCCAATCAGGGATCAATTCAGATTGCCTTTCAAGGAATAGACCTTGCTCTCAGATCCAGTTTTTTGTCTACTATTCCAGTCGGTGTACATTTTAACAACTGCTGCCCTCAAACAATTCACCAGTGCAGCAGTTTTGGTGATGCTCACACTGCCTCCTGCGAGCGTCAACAATCGTGTATTCAAAGTCATGCTTACCCATTATTTCATGAGTGATGCACTGCATTAGTCTCTGCATACTCTTGCCTTTCTGTTCTTACAGATTCAGACATCTTACGCATTATCTGAGGAATAACTACATTGATTGTCTAACAATTCGGCCACTCAGTGTGTGCATTGTTTTTATATATATATATAATAGCCCAGAGTGATAGTGTGTATAATGCTGGGCGTGGCTAGGAGCTCTCATTGGCTTAGCAGCAAGTATATCACACCCAGTCCACAGCTGATTGGGCAAGAAACGCCCTCCAACACACAGGTTACATCCAATGGAAGGCTCTGACCTTTGGCTGCTGTGTGTTCCATGAGCAGGATTAACAATGGGGCTGATGGAGCTGCAGCTCCAGGTCCACTGCATCTGCAGAAACATACCCCCCAACAATTTACACATAAAAATCGGTACAAATTTGAAAAGGGGGCGTGGCCACGGGTAAAGTGGCATTGCCATGCCCCTTTTCCTATACTTTCAATGGATGTTTGGAGAGCCAAAAATCGGTACAGTCATAAAAACAAGCTACTGTACCTTCCAAAAAGGTACAGTTGGAGGGTATGCCACTGCATCTGCAGCAAGTCTCTGCGCTGTAGATAGGGGAAAAAAATAATCCTTTTACTGCAGCGTCCTATGTCCTGCTGACAGTCCGCCTGCACCCTCCGGCATCAACAATCCCCAGTCCCTAGCCGCGGTGCAGCTGGAAGAAAAGCTGCTGCGGCCACCGGCATACATGTGTATGAAAGCAGCGCAGCAGAAGGCTTTCATAGCAATACTCTCTGAGCCCCGGAGCCTACTGCACATGATGTCACAGAAGTGCCTCCCCGCCACAGCCGCGCCCAGATCCCC
This sequence comes from Pseudophryne corroboree, assembly GCF_028390025.1. Lineage (NCBI taxonomy): Eukaryota > Metazoa > Chordata > Amphibia > Anura > Myobatrachidae > Pseudophryne > Pseudophryne corroboree. The sequence goes on along the minus strand of NC_086447.1, from coordinate 645,799,048 downwards.
AGAGGCCCTGACTCCGCAACACAGTACCAGGCCTGCCGCCCTGGAAACCCCAAGATGGCTAATGTAACTGATAGAGTGGGTGATATCGCGGAGCGTAATGTCTGGACGCTGAATCAATGTAAAAGGTGACAGTGCTGTGCAGTGCAGTGGGTGTGCAGTGTCACTGACGATGCACAGCACACTCACCTTATACATTGATTCAGCAAGTCAGTCAGTTCCGCCAGCCAGTCACTATTGTTAGCGCCGGTGTCCCAACGCACCGCATTACAGGGAAGAAGACGCACTAAATAAACTACAGCTTCCAGCAGCCCTTAGCGCCGAAGCATTACAGCGCTAAGGCCTGCTGGGAGCTGAAGTTTATTGAGTGCATCTTCTTCCCTGTAATGCGGCGCGTTGGGACACTGGTGCTAACAATAGTGACTGGCTGCTGTGCGAATCTCCAGGAGAGCCACTGCCAAAGGGAGGACAGCATCTTATCTGCTTCGAGGAGGATAAGCATTACCCACCCCTCCCCAACTCGCAGTACCTACGGGCCCCATCCACGGCACCCCCACACAGCACCCGCTATGGCTCCGGACCTCCACCTACAGCACACCCGCCCCTCCTCCACCAGCAGCACCACCGCACCCGCCCCTCCCCCACCACAAGGGCGTGCAAGGGTTAAAAGGGGCGTGTATCCTCTTAAGACGGTGTGAAAAGCGCCCGTAGGGCGCAATGAATCACCTAGTATATAAAAATGTGTGTGTGACCTCATACATCTATCCGTAATATGCCAAACAGCGTGAGATGGAAAATGGGGGGTACATATATATTTAAACACATGTAAATACAATGGCTTGCAAAATGATTCAATACCATGGAAAATTCACAGATTTGTCTGTGTTGTGACACTTACAGAAAACCAGTAGGGTGTTACAGTAAATATAAATACCAACATTTTTACTTTTTTTTATATATTTAAAAAAAAAAAAAAAGTTTGAACACACTCCACCCAAATCTAAATCTCTCTGCAGGTGTTACATCTGCTGCACCTGCAGTGCTCATGGTTTCGCCCATTAGTGTGCTATTTTTGTTTGCTAACAAATCTGAATAACCCCCTTAGTACATATTAACAACACTTGTAATTGCAGGTTGTATCCACAGTGCTGGATCTTCAAAGCAGCTACACCAAATAGCCCTGCTCTCTATGTCTGTGGGACAGTAGGCAAGCAGCACTATGTAAAATGCAACCAGGAAACAAGACCTGGCCTGGAACCAGGGGGAAGATGTATTAACCTGGAGAAGGCACAAGGAAGTGATAAACCAGTGATATGTTCAAGGTGATAAAGGCACCAGCCTATCAGCTCCAATATGTAAATTAACAGTTAAGCCCAGTACCCACGGGCCGATATAGGAGAGATGTGTGCTGAGCGAAGTGCTCAGCACACATCTCTCCTGCCGCTCAGCACAGCGCGATCTGTGCTGAGCGTGCGGGGGGAGACGGGGGGGCCGCTCACTTCACCCAGCGGCTGAAGTGAGCGACCCGCTAGATTGGCCTGCATGCAGGCCAATCTAGCAGCGGCGATAGCGATGTGCGGGGCCGCGCATCGCTATCGCCGAGGGGGCTACACACGGAGCGATCATCCCGATATTCTAAGCAATCTAGTCAGATTGCTTAGAATATCGCTCCGTGAGTACCCCCCTTAAGGCTCTGATTGGCTGGTGCCTTTATCACCTTGCACATATCACTGGTTAATCACTTCCTTATGCCTTTTCCAGGTTAATACATCTGCCCGCAGGTTTGCACAACATTCTGTCACAAGCTGTTGTGAATCTGCAGAAATTTCTACTTCTACAGCTACACATTTAGCTTGGAGTGATGAAAAGTTTTGTCAAGGCACTCAACAAAGAAAGCAGAGCTTTTGCATTCCTCAATCAGAAACTTCCATGCGTCAGTGAGGCCAAAGTAAACGCAGGTATTTTTGACGGACCAGAGATCAGGGAGCTTATGAAGATACTAAATTCGACAAAAGTATGAGAGGAATGCCTGGCTTGCATTCAAGTCCAATATCACAAACTTTCTGGGTAAGCATTAAAGCCCATAGTATGGACAATTTTTTGAGGAACTTCTGGGGAGCTTCCAGGCTCTTAGTGCATGTATTCCATAAATATGCATTTCCTCCAATCACATTTAGACTACTTTCCTGAAAACTGTGGCGATCGAAGTGAGTAGCGAAGAAAGCAATTTCTTCAAGACATTCTAGTGAAGAAAGAGAGGTCCCAGGGCCGCTAGGATGTGAATATGCTTGCAGACTATTGCTGGTGCCTCAAGAGAGATGATCCAGGTGCCAAACACATACAAAAGTTTTTTAAAAGGTTTCTTCTTCCAGAATAACTGTATTTGTGTACCATTTAATAAACTGTACGTTTGGGGCCTAACTCAGAGTTGATCGCAGCAGCAAATTTGTTAGCAGTTGGGCAAAACCATGGCCCTCATTCCGAGTTGTTCGCTCGCAAGCTGCTTTTAGCAGCTTTGCACACGCTAAGCCGCCGCCTACTGGGAGTGAATCTTAGCTTCTTAAAATTGCGAACGAAAGATTCGCAATATTGCGAAAAGACATCTCTGTGCAGTTTCTGAGTAGCTCGAGACTTACTCTGCCAGTGCGATCAGTTCAGTGCTTGTCGTTCCTGGTTTGACGTCACAAACACACCCAGCGTTCGCCCAGACACTCCTCCGTTTCTTCAGCCACTCCCGCGTTTTTCCCAGAAACGGTAGCGTTTTTTCCCACATGCCCATAAAACGGCTGTTTCCGCCCAGAAACACCCACTTCCTGTCAATCACATTACGATCAACAGAACGAAGAAAAAACCTTGTAATGCCGTGAGTAAAAATCCTAACTGCATAGCAAATTTACTTGGCGCAGTCGCAGTGCGGACATTGCGCATGCGCACTAAGCGGAATATCGCTGCGATACGAAAAAATTTACCGATGGGCAGATATAACATGTGCAGAGAGTTAGATTTGGGTGGGGTGTGTTAAAACTGAAATCTAAATTGCAGTGTAAAAATAAAACAGCCACTATTTACCCTGCACAGAAACAAAATAACGCACCCAAATCGAACTATCTCTCAAATGTTATATCTGCCACACCTGCAGTGCACATGGTTTTGCCCAACTGCTAACAAATTTGCTGCTGCGATCAACTCTGAATTACCCCCAATATCCATCAACAAAATAATGTTCAGTGCTCTAAAGAACTAGATTTGCTGCACAATGTAGCTACATTGGGGTAAACTCACGTGCCAAGGCATCTCATATGGATCAGACCTTAGCCTCTGTCACAGTGTACTAATGATGTCTCAGAAAAGTCTCAGTTTTTATAGCTTTATACACTGATCAAAAAAAATAAAGGGAACACTAAAATAACACATCCTAGATCTGAATGAATTAAATATTCTTATTAAATACTTTGTCCTTTACATAGTTGAATGTGCTGACAACAAAATCACACAAAAATGATCAATGGAAATCAAATTTATTAACCCATGGAGGTCTGGATTTGGAGTCACACTCAAAATTAAAGTGGAATAACACACTACAGGCTGATCCAACTTTGATGTAATGTCCTTAAAACAAGTCAAAATGAGGCTCAGTAGTGTGTGTGGCCTCCACGTGCCTGTATGACCTCCCTACAATGCCTGGGCATGCTCCTGATGAGGTGGCGGATGGTCTCCTGAGGGATCTCCTCCCAGACCTGGACTAAAGCATCCGCCAACTCCTGGACAGTCTGTGGTGCAACGCCACGTTGGTGGATGGAGCGAGACATGATGTCCCAGATGTGCTCAATTGGATTCAGGTCTGGGGAACGGGCGGGCCAGTCCATAGCACCAATGCCTTCGTCTTGCAGGAACTGCTGACACACTCCAGCCACATGAGGTCTAGCATTGTCTTGCATTAGGAGGAACCCAGGGCCAACCGCACCAGCATATGGTCTCACAAGGGGTCTGAGGATCTCATCTCGGTACCTAATGGCAGTCAGGATACCTCTGGCGAGCACATGGAGGGCTGTGTGGCCCCCCCAAAGAAATGCAACCCCACACCATTACTGACCCACTGCCAATCCGGTCATGCTGGAGGATGTTGCAGGCAGCAGAACAGTCTCCTTGGCGTCTCCAGACTCTGTCACATGTGCTCAGTGAGAACCTGCTTTCATCTGTGAAGAGCACAGGGCACCAGTGGCGAATTTGCCAATCTTGGTGTTCTCTGGCAAATGCCAAACGTCCTGCACGGTGTTGGGCTGTAAGCACAACCCCCACCTGTGGATGTCGGGCCCTCATACCACCCTCATGGAGTCTGTTTCTGATCGTTTGAGTAGACACATGCACATTTGTGGCTTGCTAGAGGTCATTGTGCTGGGCTCTGGCAGTGCTCATCCTGTTCCTCCTTGCACAACGGCGGAGGTAGCGGTCCTGCTGCTGGGTTGTTGCCCTCCAACGGACTCCTCCACGTCTCCTGATGTACTGGCCTGTCTCCTGGTAGCGCCTCCATGCTCTGGACACTACGCTGACAGACACAGCAAACCTTCTTGCCACAGCTCGCATTGATGTGCCATCCTGGATGAGCTGCACTACCTGAGCCACTTGTGTGGGTTGTAGACTCCGTCTCATGCTACCACTAGAGTGAAAGCACCGCCAGCTTTCAAAAGTGACCAAAACATCAGCCAGAACTCATAGGAGCTGAGAAGTGGTCTGTGGTCACCACCTGCAGAACAACTCCTTTATTGGGGGTGTCGGGCTAATTGCCTATAATTTCCACCTGTTGTCTATTCCATTTGCACAACAGCATGTGAAATTGATTGTCAATCAGTGTTGCTTCCTAAGTGGACAGTTTGATTTCACAGAAGTGTGATTGACTTGGAGTTACATTTTGTTGTTTAAGTGTTCCCTTTATTTTTTTGAGCAGTGTATAATGACATTAGGTGAGCATTTGTCAATACCAGCTTGCAATGTTCCTGGTAATAAGTACGTAGGAAAACAGGTAATGGTGTGCTGGCAAAAAAACAAACAAACAGGATTTTAATACCTACCGGTAAATCCTTTTCTCCTAGTCCGTAGAGGATGCTGGGGTCCACTTCAGTACCATGGGGTATAGACGGTTCCGCAGGAGCCATGGGCACTTTAAGACTTTTCAAGGGTGTGAACTGGCTCCTCCCTCTATGCCCCTCCTCCAGACCTCAGTTATAGGAACTGTGCCCAGGGAGACTGACATTTCGAGGAAAGGATTTACTTTTATACTAATGGTGAGATTCATACCAGCTCACACCTCAACCATGCCGCACAAAATGGCATTCAACATAACACACGCCAACAGGCATGAACCATTTGCAGCAATATGCTGAAAACAAATGTAACACAACTTGTGTAACTATAATGAACAAACTGCAGGTAAAGTACGCACTGGGGGGGTAATTCTGACTTGATCGCAGCTTCAAGTTTGTTAGCAATTGGGCAAAACCATGTGCACTGCAGGGGGGCAGATATAACATGTGCAGAGAGAGAGAGATTTGGGTGGGGTGTGTTCAATCTGCAATCTAAATTGAAGTGTAAAAATAAAGCACCAGGTTTTTACACTGCATAGAAACAAAAAACCCACCCAAATCTAACTCTCTCTGCAAATGTTATATCTGCCCCCCCCCCCCCCCTGCAGTGCACATGGTTTTGCCCAACTGCTAAAAAATTTCCTGCTGCGATCAACTTGGAATTTTCCCCTGGGTCGGGCGCCCAGCATCCTCTATGGACTAGGAGAAAAGGATTTACCGGTAGGTATTAAAATCCTGTTTTCTCACACGTCCTAGAGGATGCTGGGGTCCACTTCAGTACCATGGGGTTATACCAAAGCTCCAGTACGGGCGGCAGAGTGCGGATGACCCTGCAGCATCGATTGACCAAACTTGAGGTCCTCATTGGCCAAAGTGTCACTTATAAAATTTAGCAATTGTGTTTGCCCCTGACCAAGTAGCTGCTCGGCAAAGTTGTAAAGCCGAGACGCCCCGGGCAGCCACCCAGGAGGAGCCCACTTTCCTAGTAGAATGGGCCTTCACCGACTTCGGTACCAGCAAGCTTGCCGTAGAATGAGCGTGCTGAATTGTCCCTCTGATCCAGCGCGCAATGGTCTGCTTAGAAGCAGGACACCCAATCTTGCTGGAAGCATACAGGACAAACAGAGCCTCTGTTTTCCGTAACCGAGCTGTTCTTGCGACATAAATCTTCTAAGCTCTAACCACATCTAGAGACTTTGACGCAGTGAAAGTGTCAGTAGCTACTGGCACCACAATAGGTTGGTTTATGTGAAAAGACGAAACCACCTTTGGAAGAAATTGTTGACGAGTTCTTAACTCTGCCCTATCTTCATGGAAGATCAGGTAAGGGCTCTTGTGATACAAAGCCCCCAACTCAGACACCCGCCTTGCGGATGCCAAGGCCAAAAGCATCGCCACTTTCCAAGTGAGAAACTTCAACTCTATCTCCTGCATAGGTTCAAACCAATCTGATTGAAGGAACTGCAACACCACATTAAGGTCCCCTGGTGCCACCGGAGGCACAAATGGAGGCTGGATGTGCAGAAACCCTTTTCACGAACGTCTGAACTTCTGGAAAGGAGGTCAATTGTTTTTGATAGAAAACTGATAAGGCCGAAATCTGGACCTTGATTGACCTCAATGTAAGGCCCGCATCCACACCAGCCTGCAGAAAATGGAGAAAAACATCCCAACTCAACGCTTCCGTAGGAGCCTTCTTGGATTCACACCAAGACACATATTTTCTCCAAATACGGTGGTAATGTTTAGATGTTACTCCTTTCCTGGCCTGAATAAGTGTGTGGATGACTACCTTAGGAATACCCTTTCGGGCTAGGATCCGGCGCTCAACAGCCATGCCATCAAACGTAGCCACGGTAAGTCTTGATACACACACGGCCCCTGCTGTAGTAGGTCCTCCCGAGGAGGAAGAGGCCGAGGATCTTCTATGAGCAACTCCTGAAGATCTGGATACCAAGCCCTCCTTGGCCAGTCTGGGGCAATGAAGATTGCTCGAACTCTTGCTCTTATTATTTTGAGAATTTATGGAATCAGTGGAAGTGGAGGGAAAACATATACCGACCGAAACACCCACTGGGTCACCAGTTCATTCACTGCTTTTGCTTGAGGGTCTCTCGACCTGGAACAATCTCTCTGAGACTTCTTGTTCAGACGAGATGCCATCATGTCTACTTGAGGAACTCCCCAAAGACTTGCCACTTCTGCGAAGACTTCTTGGTGGAGCCCCCAGTCTCCTGGATGGAGATCGTGTCTGCTGAGGAAGTCTGCTTCCCAGTTGGCCACTCCCGGAATGAAAATTGCTGACAGAGCTCTTACATGTCTTTTTGCCCAGAGGAGGCTCCTTGTCACCTCTGCCATTGCTGCTCTGCTTTTCGTTCCGCCTTGCCTGTTTATGTCTGTGACTGCTGTTACATTGTCCGACTGGATCTGCACGGGTTGATCTTGAAGAAGATGTACCGCTTGTAGAAGGCCGTTGTAAATGGCTCTCAATTCCAGAACGTTTATGTGAAGACAGGCTTCCTGACTTGAACATTTTCCTTGGAAGCTTTCCCCCTGCGTGACAGCTCCCCAGCCTCGGAGACTTGCATCCGTGGTTATTAGGACCCAGTCGTGAATCTCAAACCTGCGTCCCTCTAGTAGGTGAGAACTGTGTAGCCACCACAGGAGCGAAATCCTGGCTTTGGGGGACAGGAATATTTTCCGGTGCATGTGTAGGTGGGATCCAGACCACTTGTCCAACAGGTCCCACTAGAATACTCTGGCATGAAATCGGCCAAACTGTATGGCCTCGTAGGCCGCTATCATCTTCCCCAACAACCGAATGCATTGATGGATCGACACGCTTGTTGGTTTCAATATTTGATTGACCATTTTATGGATTTCAAGAGCCTTTTCCACTGGAAGAAATACTCTCCGTACTTCTGTGTCCAGAATAATCCCTAAAAAGGACAATCTTGTCGTCGGTTCCAACTGCGACTTTGGAAAATTCATGATCCAACCGTGTTGTTGGAGTATGGACAGGGAGAGTGTGATGTTCTGCACCAACTGTTCCCTGGATCTCGCTTTTATCAGGAGATCGTCCAGATAAGGTATTATATTGACTCCTTTTTGACGAAGGAGGACCATCATCTCCGCCATCACCTTGGTGAATACCCTCGGTGCCGTTGAGAGTCTGAACGGCAACGTCTGGAACTGGTAATGGCAATCCTGTACTGCGAATCTCAGATAAGCTTGGTGAGGAGAATAAATAGGAACATGCAAGTAAGCATCCTTTATATCTACTGACACCATGAAGTCCCCCTCCTCCAGACTGGAAATCACTGCCCTCAGGGATTCCATCTTGAACTTGAACCTTTTCAGGTAGATTCAGATTTTTCAGGTTTAAAACCGGTCTGACCGAGCCGTTCGGCTTCGGAACTACGAAGATGCTTGAATAAAAACCTTCTCCTTGCTGTGACAAGGGTACCAGGACAATGACCTGATCCTGACATTTTTGAATTGCCGCTGTTACTGCCTCTCTTTCTGGAAGCGAAGCTGGCAAGGTCGATTTGAAAAATCGGCATGGGGGGACGTCTTGAAACTCTAGCTTGTACCCATGGGACACTATTTGTAAGACCCATGGGTCCAGGCCAGATTGAATCCAGATTTGACTGAAAAGTTTCAGACATGCACCCACCCGAGCGGACTCACGCAAGGGAGCCCCAGCGTCATGATGCAGATTTGGCAGAAGCAGGGTGCAAAGAAGGGGAAACATTTGGCCTTTTTGTATTTGTTAGGCCGAAAGGACTGCATGTGAGAGTGATGTGTCTTTTTCGCCAGTGTAGGAGCATAAGGCAAGAATGTCGACTTACCTGCGGTAGTCGCCGAGACTAAAGCATCCAGCCCATCACAAAACAATGCCTCACCTTTATACGGGAGAGCCTCCATATTTCTTTTGGAATCTGCATCAGCATTCCACTGGCGAATCCACAACACCCTCCGAGCCGATACTGCCATGGTAGCAGCTTTTGAACCCAAGAGTCTAATATCCTTCATAGCTTCCAGCATGTATGCGGCAGCGTCTTTGATATGACCTAACGTTAGGAGTATCTCGTCTCTATCAACCGTGTCAATTTCCAATGACAAGTTATCTGACCATTTTTCGATAGCACGACTCACCCACGCGCAAGCAATGGTAGGCCTGAGCAGCGTACCATTGGCCACAAATAGATTTTAACGTAGTCTCCATTTTGCGGTCTGCCGGCTCCTTTAGTGAAGCCGTCCCAGGTGCAGGGAGAATCACCTTTTTTGTTAACCTTGACAGTGCACTGTCTAACACCGGGGGTGACTCCCATCTTTTCCTGTCCTCTAATGGAAAAGGATAAGCAATCTGAATCCTTTTGGGAATATGAAATTTCTTTTCAGGATTCACCGAAACTCCCTCAAAAAGAGTATTTAGCTCGTGGGAAAGAGGGAAAGTTACCTTACATTTCTTTTCCTTAAAGAAATAAGCCTTCTCCTGAGATACAGTAGGGGCTTCTGTATCTTCTAAGACCTCCTTTATAGCAACAATCATACATTGCACGCTTTTTGCCAATTTGGGATCTATCCCCTGGAATCACTATCGTCGACACAAAAATCAGAGTTCGTGTATGTACAATCATACATAAAAATCAGTATGTACAATATTTGCAAACGGTCTCTTATGTGACCCAGAGGGGTCGCCTGCGGATGAGAAAGCAGAACCCTGAAAAATCACATCTTCCACTGATTTTCTCCAGCTTTCTGCATGAGACTCAGACTTATCTAATCTCCTACTGATATGATTCACACTATCACGTATTTCTTTCACCCATTCAGGCTCGTGGTTTTGCCGGCAGCGCCACCACATTACAACTCTGTGTCCCTAAAATGGCTCCCTCAGAGGAAGAACTCCCTGCCTCAGACATGTCACACATGTGCACCAACACACCACAGACACTCCGGGACTTATAGGGGACAGACCCACAGTAAAATATGTCAGAAGGACACAGATAGGAGCAGCCAGTTCACAAACCCAGCGCCAGAAACACAATGCCTGTGAAACATAAAATGCCCACGGACATGCAGCGCTTTTTTATAATGTCAATACACAATATAAAGCACCAATTTCTCTGTGCCCCCCCTGTTTTGCACCCTGATACTTGTATTCAGTAGTGGAGGAGGACCAGCATTTTCTCTGCAGCTTGAGGAGAGAGAGAGAATGGCGCTGAGCAGTGTGCTGGCTGACTAAGGAGGAAGCTCCACCCCCGCAATGGCTCGTTTCTCCTCAGATTCTGATTTTTATATTTATACTGGCGGGGGTAGGGCTGTGCCACGGCATCTTACGCCCCCTTTCTGCCAGTTTTATAAGGTTTTATGCTGCCCAGGGAGAGCTCTGCCTGGACACATTTCTAAAACTGAGGTCTGGAGGAGGGGCATAGAGGGAGGAGCCAGTTCACACCTTTGAAAAGTCTTAAAGTGCCCATGGCTCCTGCGGAACCGTCTATACCCCATGGTACTGAAGTGGACCCCAGCATCCTCTAGGACGTATGAGAAATATTGTTAGGAAGGTAGAAGAAATACAAACTAGGCGCTGACCACTCAAGAAATTTCTATTTATATTCAATGGTCGCCAGCAGCTTCACAATTGGAGATCACTGCATCTCCACAATATCACATAGAAAGTGGATAATAATGGTGAATGTATTAATCACATATTAAAACAACTACCATCCACCTGATCAGTATCAACAGTGGAGATACTAATCGCTGAAAGTGTATATTTGGCAGCCAGGATCACTACTTAATCATATGTGGTGTTTTAAATTTTTTATATAATTGTGATTTAACACCGGCCGTGTGTATGTTTTTTGTCTTTTTTAATGGTTTTTTATGGTGAAAATAAATGTGTAAACATTATTCTGGATGGTAGCGCTTCAATATTTTTTTTTTGCTTTTTTCTATTTGTTAGGGAGGTATGTGTGTAAATACAACTTTCAGAGAGCCAACTGCACAAGTGGCGTAACTGAGCCACATAGCTATAAGAAAAAACAATCTGCAAGTTGATGGATCTGTTGGAAGTGGGAGTCTGTAATTTAGTTAAACTAATATGCAGGCATTTGTTTCATCACATAAGTGATCTAAAATGATTATTAATAATAGGATTTTAATTACCTACCGGTAAATCCTTTTCTCTAACATCCATGACGGATACTGGCGTCACCTAGTACTATGGGGACGTCCCAAAGCTTCCAGAATGGGCGGGAACGTGCGGAGACGTCTGCAGCACCGCCTGCCCAAACTGAGTATCCTCCTTGGCCAGGGTATCAAACTTGTAGAACTTCACAAAGGTGTTCTTCCCCGACCAGGTAGCAGCTCAGCATAGTTGCAAGGCCGAGACTCCACGGGCAGCCATCCAGGAAGATCCCACTGATCTTGTAAAGTGGGCCTTCAGAGACTGGGGAACCAGTAAGGATGCCGACATATAGGCCTGTTGTATAGTCAACGTAAGCCAATGACCAATGGACCACTTAGAAACAGGGCAACCCTTTTTCTGGGCATCATAGAGCACGAACAAGGAATCTGTTTTTCGTATCCGAGCCGTCCGTTTGACATAAATCTTCAAGGCTCACACAGCATCCAATGCCTCCGGAGGAGCAGAAGTGCCAGAACATGACGGGACTACAATGAGTTGATTAAAGTGGAACGCTGAGACCACCTTCTGCAGGAATTTCTGTCTAATCCTGAGCTCAGCTCTGTCTTCGTAAAAGACCAAGTATGGACTTTTACATGATAAGGCCCCCAATTCTGAGACACGCCTAGCAGAAGCCAGGGTCAGTAACATCGTTTTCCACCTGAGGTACTTGTCTTCTACCGTCACAGAGGTTCAAACCAGGAGGACTGTAGAATTTCCAACACCACATTCAAATACCAAGGTGCCGTGGGCAGCACAAACAAAGGTTGAATGTGAAGTACCCTTTGCAAGAAGATCTGAACTTCTGGCAATAGTGCCAACTTTTTCTGAAAGAAAATTGAGAGAGCCGAAATCTGGACCTTAATGGATCCCAGATGTAAGCCCTTATCCACACCAGTCTGCAGGAAACATAAGAAACGTCCCAAGGGGAATTCTGCAGGTGGATACGTGCATTCCTCGCACCAAGAGACATATCTTCGCCAGATCTGATGATAGTGTTTTGACGTCACAGGTTTTCTGGCCTGCACCATGGTTGCATTAACCTTCTTGGTAAGGCCCTTGTGAGCTAGGATGTTCCGCTCAACTTTCAAGCCGTCAAATAAAGATATAGAAAATACCCAATTATTCACCACAGCAGCTGGAAGGGGTTTGTCAGGCCCCTCAAAAATATATACACAATAAAAAAGGATTACCAGCGCTATGAGTTGTACTACCAATTCAATAAATACTTGGATCAGTTGTTTAAAATATTAAATTTTTAATATAAAAAAGCTGCATAAAACTAAACATTCAATTAATGTATGTATACATCAAATTAATTAATTCATACAACATTGGCTCTGAGATTTTGATGATTACTTTGCTGATAGGAACCAAACCATTAGCTTATGATCCCGGACTTTACATGCATAAGGATTCCCTCCTCCTTGTATAGCAATTGCACAGTCAGCTGGTAATGACCTGATATTACCTCATACACAGTTCCACAGAAGATGGTAGTTGTTCATCTGTGTAGAGAGTTCAAGGTGTTTCCATAGATTGCTGGGTATATAAGCACAGGAGAGGGCTGTTTCCTATTTCTTGCATCCAATTTGGAAAAGATGGAAAAAAGTCCTTATCTGGATCAATCTCGAATGGTGTAGGTTTAGGTTCCACAGTGGTATCTTAACGCGTTTCCCTGAGCTAGGTCGCTCAGCTTCCTCAGAAGTACTTCTGAGGAAGCTGAGCGACCTAGCTCAGGGAAACGCGTTAAGATACCACTGTGGAACCTAAACCTACACCATTCGAGATTGATCCAGATAAGGACTTTTTTCCATCTTTTCCAAATTGGATGCAAGAAATAGGAAACAGCCCTCTCCTGTGCTTATATACCCAGCAATCTATGGAAACACCTTGAACTCTCTACACAGATGAACAACTACCATCTTCTGTGGAACTGTGTATGAGGTAATATCAGGTCATTACCAGCTGACTGTGCAATTGCTATACAAGGAGGAGGGAATCCTTATGCATGTAAAGTCCGGGATCATAAGCTAATGGTTTGGTTCCTATCAGCAAAGTAATCATCAAAATCTCAGAGCCAATGTTGTATGAATTAATTAATTTGATGTATACATACATTAATTGAATGTTTAGTTTTATGCAGCTTTTTTATATTAAAAATTTAATATTTTAAACAACTGATCCAAGTATTTATTGAATTGGTAGTACAACTCATAGCGCTGGTAATCCTTTTTTATCGTCAAATAAAGATGCCTTAAGTTCAGGTAGACGAACGATCCTTGTTGCAGAAGATCTGTTCTCATTGGCAGATGCCAAGGGTCTGCGACGGAGATGTCCAGAAGATCCGCGTACCACGCCCTCCGAGCAATCGGAATTGCCTGGACTCTCTAATTCCTGATTTGCTTTAGCACCCTCGGGAGCAATGGAATCGGAGGAAACAGGTAGACCAGTTGGTTTGGCCAAAGGGACGTCAGTGCATCTATTGCCCTCGCCTGAGGGTCCCTGGTTCTTGAGCAATACCAGGGAAGCTTCTTGTTGAGTCGAGAAGCCATTATGTCTATCTGTGGGCAGCCCCACAGATCGATGATCTGTTAAAACACCTGTTGGTGGAGACTCCACTCTCCCGGGTGGAGATCGTGACGACTCAGTAAGTCTGCTTACCAGTTGTCCACCCCCGGAATGAAGATGGCGGATATTGCTCTTGCCTTTCTGTATGCCCAGAGGAGTATCTTTGACACTTCTCGCATGCAAGTTTTGCTTTTTGTCCCTCCTTGTCGATTTATGTAGGTCACCGCCGTGGCGTTGTACGACTGAATTTGAATTGCTCGATCTCTGAGCAGAGGATAGGCCTGAAGCTAAGCGTTGTAAATTGCCCGAAGTTCCAGAATGTTGATTGGAAGTAGGGCTTCGTGGGCTGACTATCAGCCCTGGAACTGAGCCCCTTGGGTGACAGCTCCCCATCCGTCGTGAGGAGGCTCCAATCCTGAATCCCGAAACTTCGACCCTCCAGAAGGTTGGAGGACTGAAGGCACCACAGGAGGGAAACCCTGGCCTGAGGAGACAGACGTATCATCCGGTGCATCTAAAGATGAGATCCGGACCACATGCTCAGGAGATCCAACTGGAATGTTCTGGCATGGAACCTTCCGTACTGGATGGCCTCATACGAGGCCACCATCTTTCCCAACAATCTTATGCAAAGATGGATGGATATCCGAGTAGGCCGCAAGACCAGACGGACCATCTCCTGGAGAGATCTCGCTTTTGTCCTCTGGGAGGGACACTTTCTGGTTCACCGTATCCAGAAACATACCAAGGAACAGGAGCCGCTGAGTAGGTTCAAGGTGGGACTTCTGTAAATTGAGGATGCACCCAAGATGCGACAGAAGCTGTGAATAGTGCGGTCTTTATTAAGCAACAGAAGCTCCCTGGTTCTCACCTTTATCAAGAGATCGTCCAGGTAAGGGACAATATTGACTTCCTGGTGCGGATCATCTCCACCATCACCTTCGTAAAGACCCTTTGGAGCTGTGGACAGGCCAAAAGGTAGTGGCTAGAACAGGTAGTGATCGTTCAGCAGGGCAAACCGCAGATAAGCCTGGTGAGGTGGCCAAATCGAGATATAGAGATATGCGTCCTTTATATCCAGCGAGACATGAACTCCTGTACTTACAGACCCGCAATCACTGCTCGCAAGGATTACATCTTGAACTTGAAAACCTTTAGGTAAGGTTCAAAGATTTTAGATTCAAAATGGGCCTTACCGAACCGCCCGATTTCGGTACCACAAACAGGTTGGAGTAGTAACCCTTTCCTTGTTGTTGTAATGGCACTAGAACAATGACTTGGGACTGGACCAACTTTAGGATGGCCGTTGCAGCGTAACTCGAGAGTCCTCCAAAGCTTGATTTGAAAAATCGTTGGGGAGGAGGGCTGATGAACTCCAGCTTCTAGCCCTAAGAAATTAGGTCCTTCACCCAGGTATCCTGGCAGGAGCTTTCCCAGATGCGGCTGAAGTGACGCAGTCGAGCTCCCACCTTGAGATCCACCCGGGGTGGGGGGGCACCGTCATGACGAGGCATTCGTGGAGGCTGAACTGGTGCTGGGATCCAGAGAACCTGCTGCAGTCGGTTTTCATGCCTTACGTCTGGTGCCTCTCGCAGCATTGGAGGCACCTCTGGCTCTTGATCTAAATCTTGTAGTCCGAAAGGACCGGGTAAACGGCCCCAGGTAGGAACTCCTAGCCTGCGGAGCCACCAGTGGGGAGAAAATAAGATTTTACTCACCGGTAAATCTATTTCTCGTAGTCCGTAGTGGATGCTGGGAACTCCGTAAGGACCATGGGGAATAGACGGGCTCCGCAGGAGACTGGGTACTCTAAAAGAAAGATTAGGTACTATCTGGTGTGCACTGGCTCCTCCCACTATGACCCTCCTCCAGACCTCAGTTAGGACACTGTGCCCGGAAGAGCTGACACAATAAGGAAGGATTTTGAATCCCGGGTAAGACTCATACCAGCCACACCAATCACACCGTATAACTCGTGATACTATACCCAGTTAACAGTTGAAATATAACTAAGCCTCTCAACAGATGGCTCAACAATAACCCTTAGTTAGGCAATAACTATATACAAGTATTGCAGACAATCCGCACTTGGGATGGGCGCCCAGCATCCACTACGGACTACGAGAAATAGATTTACCGGTGAGTAAAATCTTATTTTCTCTGACGTCCTAGTGGATGCTGGGAACTCCGTAAGGACCATGGGGATTATACCAAAGCTCCCAAACGGGCGGGAGAGTGCGGATGACTCTGCAGCACCGAATGAGAGAACTCAAGGTCCTCCTCAGCCAGGGTATGAAATTTGTAGAATTTAGCAAACGTGTTTGCCCCTGACCAAGTAGCAGCTCGGCAAAGTTGTAAAGCCGAGACCCCTCGGGCAGCCGCCCAAGATGAGCCCACTTTCCTCGTGGAATGGGCTTTTACTGATTTAGGATGCGGCAATCCAGCCGCAGAATGCGCCAGCTGAATTGTGCTACAAATTCAGCGAGCAATAGTCTGCTTAGAAGCAGGAGCACCTATTTTGTTGGGTGCATACAGGATAAAAAGAGAGTCAGTTTTCCCGACTCCAGCCGTCCTGGAAATATAAATGTTTAAGTCCCTGACTAAGTCCAGTAACTTGGAATCTTCCAAGTCCCTAGTAGCCGCTGGCACTACAATAGGTTGGTTCAAGTGAAAAGCTGATACCAATTTAGGTAGAAACTGGGGACGAGTCCTCAATTCTGCCCTATCCGTATGGAAAATCAGATAAGGGCTTTTACATGACAAAGCCGCCAATTCTGACACACGCCTGGCCGAAGCCAAGGCCAATAACATGACCACTTTCCACGTGAGATATTTCAAATCCACAGTTTTAAGTGGTTCAAACCAATGTGATTTTAGGAAACTCAACACCACGTTGAGATCCCAAGGTGCCACAGGAGGCACAAAAGGGGGCTGAATATGTAGCACTCCCTTTACAAATGTCTGAACTTCAGGCAGTGAAGCCAGTTCTTTCTGGAAGAAAATCGACAGAGCCGAAATCTGGACCTTAATGGAACCCAATTTTAGGCCCATAGTCACTCCCGACTGTAGGAAGTGCAGAAAACGACCCAGCTGAAATTCCTCTGTTGGGGCCTTCCTGGCCTCACACCACGCAACATATTTTCGCCAAATACGGTGATAATGGTTTGCGGTTACTTCTTTCCTGGCTTTTATCAGCGTAGGAATGACTTCCTCCGGAATGCTCTTTTCCTTTAGGATCCGGAATTCAACCGCCATGCCGTCAAACGCAGCCACGGTAAGTCTTGGAACAGACAGGGCCCCTGCTGTAGTAGATCCTGTCTGAGCGGTAGAGGCCATGGCACCTCTGATATCATTTCTTGAAGTTCTGGGTACCAAGCTCTTCTTGGCCAATCCGGAACCACGAGTATCGTTCTTACTCCTCGTTTTCTTATTATTCTCAGTACCTTTGGTATGAGAGGCAGAGGAGGGAATACATAAACCGACTGGTACACCCACGATGTCACTAGAGCGTCCACAGCTATTGCCTGAGGGTCCCTTGACCTGGCGCAATATCTAGTTTTTTGTTTAGGCGGGACGCCATCATGTCCACCTGTGGCCTTTCCCAACGGTTTACCAACAGTTGGAAGACTTCTGGATGAAGTCCCCACTCTCTCGGGTGTAGGTCGTGCCTGCTGAGGAAGTCTGCTTCCCAGTTGTCCACTCCCGGAATGAACACTGCTGACAGTGCTAAGACGTGATTTTCCGCCCATCGGAGAATCCTTGTGGCTTCTGCCATCGCCATCCTGCTTCTTGTGCCGCCCTGTCGGTTTACATGGGCGACTACCGTGATGTTGTCTGATTGGATCAGTACCGGCTGGTTTTGAAGCAGAGGCCTTGCCAGACTTAGGGCATTGTAAATGGCCCTCAGTTCCAGAATATTTATGTGTAGGGACGACTCCTGACTTGACCAAAGTCCTTGGAAATTTCTTCCCTGTGTGACTGCCCCCCCAGCCTCGAAGGCTGGCATCCGTGGTTACCAGGACCCAGTCCTGTATGCCGAATCTGCGGCCCTCTTGAAGATGAGCACTCTGCAGCCACCACAGTAGAGATACCCTGGTCCTTGGGGACAGGGTTATCAGCCGATGCATCTGAAGATGCGATCCCGACCACTTGTCCAACAGGTCCCACTGAAAAGTTCTTGCATGGAACCTGCCGAATGGAATTGCTTCGTAAGAAGCTACCATTTTTCCCAGGACTCGTGTGCAGTGATGCACCGATACCTGTTTTGGTTTCAGGAGGTCTCTGACTAGAGATGACAGCTCCTTGGCTTTCTCCTGCGGGAGAAACACTTTTTTCTGTTCTGTGTCCAGAACCATCCCCAGGAACAGTAGGCGTGTGGTAGGAACCAGCTGTGACTTTGGAATGTTTAGAATCCATCCGTGCTGTTGTAGCACTTCCCGAGATAGTGCTACTCCGACCAACAACTGCTCCTTGGACCTCGCCTTTATAAGGAGATCGTCCAAGTACGGGATAATTAAAACTCCCTTTTTTCGAAGGAGTATCATCATTTCTGCCATTACCTTGGTAAAGACCCTCGGTGCCGTGGACAGTCCAAACGGCAGTGTTTCGAATTGGTAATGGCAATCCTGTACCACAAATCTGAGGTACTCCTGGTGAGGATGGTAAATGGGGACATGTAGGTAAGCATCCTTGATGTCCAGGGATACCATGTAATCCCCCTCCTACAGGCTTGCAATAACCGCCCTGAGCGATTCCATCTTGAACTTGAATTTTTTTATGTATGTGTTCAAGGATTTCAAATGTAAAATTGGTCTCACCGAACCGTCCGGTTTCGGTACCACAAACAGTGTGGAATATTAACCCCGTCCTTGTTCAAGTAGGGGCACCTTGACTATCACCTGCTGGGAATACAGCTTGTGAATTGCCTCTAGCACAGCCTCCCTGCCTGAGGGAGTTGTCGGCAAGGCAGATTTGAGGAAACGGCGGGGGGGGAGACGCCTCGAATTCCAGCTTGTACCCCTGAGATACTACTTGAAGGATCCAGGGATCCACCTGTGAGCGAGCCCACTGATCGCTGAAATTTTTGAGGCGGCTCCCCACCGTACCTGCCTACGCCTGTGGAGCCCCCGCGTCATGCGGTGGACTCAGAGGAAGCGGGGGAAGAATTTTGATCCTGGGAACTGGCTGACTGGTGCAGCTTTTTCCCTCTTTCCTCGTCTCTGTGCAGAAAGGAAGCGCCTTTGACCCGCTTGCTTTTCTGAAGCCGAAAGGACTGTACCTGATAATACAGTGCTTTCTTAGGCTGTGAGGAAACCTGAGGTAATTTTTTTTCTTCCCAGCTGTTGCTGTGGATACGAGGTCCCAGAGACCATCCCCAAACAATTCCTCACCCTTATAAGGCAGAATCTCTATGTGCCTTTTAAAGTCAGTATCACCTGTCCAGTGTCGGGTCTCTAATACCCTCCTGACAGAATGGACATTACATTAATTCTGGATGCCAGCCGGCAAAATATCCCTCTGTGCATCCCTCATATATAAGACGACGTCTTTAATATGCTCTTATGTTCGCAAAATAGTATCACTGTTTGACAGGGTCACAGACCACGCTGCAGCAGCACTATCTGCAGGTCTCAGTCTAGTACCTGAGTGTGTAAATACAGACTTCAGGATAGCCTCCTGCTTTTTATCAGCAGGTACCTTCAAAGTGGCCGTATCCTAAGACGGCAGTGCCACCTTTTTGACAAACGTGTGAGCACCTTATCCACCCTAGGGGATATCTCCCAGCGTAACTTATCCTCTGGCGGGAAAGGGTACGCTATCAGTAACTTTTTAGAAATTACCAGTTTCTTATCGGGGGAACCCACGCTTTTTCACACACTTCATTCACTCATTTGATGGGGGAACAAAACACTGCCTGCTTTTTCTCCCCAAACATAAAACCCTTTTTTAGTGGTACTTGGGTTAATGTCAGAAATGTGTAACACATTTTTTTATTGCCGGGATCATGTAACGGATGTTCCTAGTGGATTGTGTATATGTCTCAACCTCGTCGACACTGGAGTCAGACTCCGTGTCGACATCTGTGTCTGCCATCTGAGGGAGCGGGCGTTTTTGAGCCCCTGATGGCCTTTGAGACGCCTGGGCAGGCGCGGGCTGAGAAGTCGGCTGTCCCACAGCTGTTACGTCATCCAGCCTTTTATGTAAGGAGTTGACACTGTCGGTTTATACCTTCCACTCTGGTGTCGGCCCCACAGGGGGCGACATCACATTTATCGGCATCTGCTCTGCCACCACATAAGCCTCCTCATCAAACGTGTCGACACAACCGTACCGACACACCGCACACACACAGGGAATGCTCTGACTGAGGACAGGACCCCACAAAGCCCTTTGGGGAGACAGAGAGAGAGTATGCCAGCACACACCAGAGCGCTATATAATGTAGGGATTAACACTATATTGAGTGAATTTTTCCCAATAGCTGCTTGCATATACAATAATGCTGCTAAATTTAGTGCCCCCTCTCTCTTTTTAACCCTTTGAGCCTGAAAACTACAGGGGAGAGCCTGGGGAGCTGTCTTCCAGCTGCACTGTGAAGAGAAAATGGCGCCAGTGTGCTGAGGGAGATAGCTCCGCCCCTTTTTCGCTGACTTTTCTCCCGCTTTTTTATGGATTCTGGCAGGGGTATTTATCACATATATAGCCTCTGGGGCTATATATTGTGATTATTTTGCCAGCCAAGGTGTTTTTATTGCTGCTCAGGGCGCCCCCCCCCAGCGCCCTGCACCCATCAGTGACCGGAGTGTGAGGTGTACATGAGGAGCAATGGCGCACAGCTGCAGTGCTGTGCGCTACCTTGGTGAAGACAGAAGTCTTCTGCCGCCGATTTTCCGGACCATCTTCGTGCTTCTGGCTCTGTAAGGGGGACGGCGGCGCGGCTCCGGTAACGAACACCAAGGACGGGTCCTGCGGTCGATCCCTCTGGAGCTAATGGTGTCCAGTAGCCTAAGAAGCCCAAGCTAGCTGCAAGCAGGTAGGTTCGCTTCTTCTCCCCTTAGTCCCTAGATGCAGTGAGCCTGTTGCCAGCAGGTCTCACTGTAAAATAAAAAACCTAAAATAAACTTTCTTTCTAGGAGCTCAGGAGAGCCCCTAGTGTGCATTCAGCTCGGCCGGGCACAGAAATCTAACTGAGGTCTGGAGGAGGGTCATAGTGGGAGGAGCCAGTGCACACCAGATAGTACCTAATCTTTCTTTTAGAGTGCCCAGTCTCCTGCGGAGCCCATCTATTCCCCATGGTCCTTACGGAGTTCCCAGCATCCACTAGGACGTCAGAGAAACATGGATTTTCCCGCAGAAACCTTAGAAATCCACGTTTCCAACTCAAATAGCCACTAACCAGAGTAGGGAAGAGACTCCACACTGCGCTTGTAATCTGCATCCTCTATCCACTGACACAGCCACAAAGCTCTGCGCACTGACACTGCCATGGCAGTAGTTCTAGCACTTATAGCACCTATTTCATTGAACGAGTCACACAGGATGCGTGCAGTGTCTTGAACGTGCTTTAAGAGGGTCACCGTAGTGACAAGGGGCATATCCCCTGCCAGGCCCTCTTGAATCTGAGTCGCCCATGTATTAATGGCATGTGACATCCAGCAACCTGCAAGCACAGTTCTCTGTGATACGCAAGCCGCTGTGTAAATAGACTTTAGTGTAGTCTCTATCTTTCTATCCCCAGGGTCCTTTAAGGTAAAGGAGCCAGGAGTCGTAGCACCACCGTTTTTGAGAGGCGGGAGGCCGATACTGGGGGTTCTTCTCCATATTTTCTACCTTCTGGTGTAAATGGGAACGTGTGCAAAAACCTTTTAGTAACCTGATATTTTGTCAGGATTTCTGCAGGCTTGCTTAAATATGTCATCTAGTTCCAGAGAATTAGGGAAAGTGAAAACTTTCTGTGTTAGGAAAAACGACTGTGGTGTTGCAGTGTCTTCCAAAGAGATTTTTAATACATAGCAAGTATAAGGGGTTCAATACCCTGTGCAGAGGCTGAATCCTCTGTAATAGGATCTAATTCTTTCCCCTCCTCCTGCACTTCTGCCTCAGATTCTGAGAGTAAATCAGTCAGCCCAAGTTTATGTGGACCTGAACTGGGGAGAGGGGGCTGTTTTTCAGCCTTTTCAGTCAGGTCTGCCACAGCCTGCTGCAGTTGTTGTGTCTTCTGATTATTAGCAGTTAGCTGGGATGACATGTCAACCATCATAGCTTTCATGGCACCGAGCCAGGATGGCCCCTGACTATACTTGCCTACCTGACCCTCTCCATGAGGGAGAAAATGCTCTGTCCCTGGACTTTCCTGGTAATGTATGATTGCCATCACCTGTGGTGAAACACCTTTCTTATCAATTAACTAGCTCACCACAGGTGATGGCAATCATACATTACCAGGAAAGTCCAGGAACAGAGCATTTCTCCCTCATGGAGAGGGTCAGGTAGGCAAGTATGCCCCTGACCCTCCCCCCCAGTCTCTTCACTGACTTGGGAAGACTGACTGCATTGTTCACATGACAGGGAACCATTAATAGGGGGAGAGAATCTGGTGTGACATACACTGCACAATTTGTTTTTAACCATGCTTGTAGTAGACAACACTCCCACACATACAAGTATAACAATAGCAAGCCTGCCTTTACTGTATGTGAGAAGGAGACACAGAGTGAGAGAGGGACAGCACACCCAAGCCTGTCAGACTCAGTAAGACTGCAGGCTGTATATAAACATCATAGTGAAACACCAGCGCTCTTGTCATTTTTAGTACACTATATAGCAGAGGTTCTCAAACTCGGTCCTCGGGGGCACACACAGTGCATGTTTTGCAGGTAACCCAGCAGGTGCACAGGTGTATTAATTACTGACACATTTTAAAAGGTCCACAGGTGGAGCTAATTATTTCACTTGCGATTCTGTAAGGAGACCTGCAAAACATGCACTGTGTGTACCCCCGAGGACCGAGTTTGAGAACCTCTGCTATATAGTGTATATTTGTGGCTCTCCCGTTTTTACAACCCTGTACCAGTTTCCTGTGTATCCTGGAGTGTCTGGAGGAGCTGTGTGTCCTTGCTGCTCCAGCTGCAAGCAGAGGAAGGAGCCAAGGAGCCGCTGGTCCCGCTCTGAGTAACCTCCGTCCCCTGTAATGGCGCCTGGGCTCAATAGATTTTTATACTGGCAAAGTCTTCCAAACAGTGTAACACATCACATAAATGCTAGTACAACAACCTCTCAGGACGGTGATCCTGCAGCGGGGAAGCGGCTCTGATGCCTTAAGAGACCGGTAACCATCCCCCTCCTAACTCCAACGGTGCAGGTATGCTGTTGCCCAAACAGTATACCGAAAATAACAAAGTTTAAAATAAACTGAAGAAACATTCCTCTGGAGCTCCAGAGTGTGCATCCTCTCCTTAGGGCACATTTTTCTAAACTGGCTGTAGGAGGGGGCAAAGAGGGGAGGAGCCAGCACACCCAGTTGAAGAAATTTAAAGTGCACCGGCTCCTTCGGACCCCATCTATACCCCATCGTACTAAGTGAACCCAGTATCTCTTATGGATGTTAGAGAAATCTTGAGTTTGTAAGGACAAAGATATCGAAAAAAAGGAGATTTATGGTAGACTTACCATGGTAAAATCCCTTTCTGCAAGGCAAACTGGATTCCACAAGGAATATATCGGGATGTAGAGTTGGATCATGATCCGAGGCACCAACAGGCTAAAGCTCTGACTGTTCCCAGAATGCATTGCACCACCTCCTCTATAACCCTGCCTCCAGGCACTGGAGCTCAGTTTCGTTAACCAGTCCAATGCAGTAGCAAGTAAAAGAGACGGTAGATGTTAAAAACACATTCTCACGACAGGAGAAGGGACTAGCGGCTAATGACATACAAACCCAAAGAAGCTAAGTGCATCAGGGTGGGCGCCCTGTAGAATCCAGTGTACCTCGCAGAAAGAGATTTAACCATGGTAAGTCTACCATAAATCTCCTTTTCTGCAGCGGGCTACACTTGGATTCCACAGGGAATACATCAGGGATTTCCTGAAGCAGTTCCTCATGGGAGGGGATGCACCGTAGTGGGCACAAGAACCCAGCGTCCAAAGGAAGCACCCTGGGAGGCGGAAGTATCAAAGGCATAGAACCTGTTGAACGTGTTCACTGTGGACCACGTAGCCACCTTGAACAATTGTTCAGCAGACGCGCCTCGGCAGGCCGCCCAAGAAGGTCCAAAAGACAGAGTAGAATGGGCTTTGATAGCAGCAGGAGCTGGGAGTCCAGCTTGCACATAGGCTTGTGCAATCACCATTCTAATCCATCTGGCCAAGGTTTGCTTGTTCGCAGGCCAGCCACGTTTGTAAAAACCAGAAAGTACAAAAAGGGTATCTGGCCTGCTGAGGGAGGCAGTCCTCTCTATGTAAATACGGAGAGCCCGTACCACATCCAAAGACCACTCTTTGGATGACAAACTAGAAGAGATAAAGGCAGGAACCACAATCTCTTGGTTAAGTTGAAAAGATTATACCACCTTAGGTAGATAACCAGGGCGAGTTCGAAGAACTGCCCGGTCACAGTGAAAAATCAGAAAGGGTGGACGACAGGACAATGCGCCTAAGTCCGACACCCTCCTAGCAGAGGCAATAGCCGGTAAAAACACGACCTTAAGTGTAAGACATTTAAGACCCACAGACTCAAGAGGTTCAAATGGAGACTCTTGCAGGGCATTTAAGACAACAGACAGATCCCATGGAGCCACAGGATGGACATAGGAACGCTGAATCCGTAAAAAACACCCTGAGTGAAAGTATGAACGTCAGGAATAGACGCAATTTTCCACTGAAACAACACCGACAAGGCAGATATATGAACTTTAAGGCCAGAGGAAGGCCTAAATCTATGCCTTGTTGCAGAAAAGCCAAAAGCCTAGAAGGTCTGAACATATAGACATCATAATTCTTAGCAGCACACTATGTGAAGTAAGAATTCCAGACCCTGTAATAAATCCGTGCAGAAGCCGGTTTGCGGGCCTTCAACATAGTTTGAATAACCGCCTCAGAGAATCCCTTGGCCCTCAGGAGTGAAGCTTCAAGAGCGACGCCGTCAAAGCCATTCTGGCCAGGTCCGGATAGACGGCCCTGAACGAGGACGCTCTATCAACAGACTCTGCAGGTCTGAGAACCAATGCCCTTTGGGCCACGCTGGAGCGACTAGAAGTAGTATTCCTCTTTCTTGCTTGAACTTCCGTAGTACCCTGGGCAGGACTGACACTGGAGGGAACACGTAGGGCAGCTGAAGGTTCCATGGAATTGCCAGTGCGTCCACGAACGTTGCTGAGGATCCCTTGTCCTTGATCCGAAGACCGGAACCTTGTGATTGTGTCGAGACACCATCAGGTCTATGTCTAAGGACAAAATGTGGGTGCGTGCAAACAACAGCAGCCGATCTGCGGTGTTCGCGCGCACACAGCCGTGGGCCCCAAGATTAATTCAGGCACAAAAATGAACACTATATATATTTAAATACACAGAAAACAATAGAAATTCTTGTAAAAATGTATAATTGTGCTGACCACCTATAACCAATCGTATGCAGCTCCCAGTATAGTAAACTGAAAGAGCTTTACAACAAAAATAGGATTTTAATACCTACCGGTAAATCCTTTTCTCTTAGTCCGTAGAGGATGCTGGGGACTCTGTAAGGACCATGGGGTATAGACGGGATCCGCAGGAGACATGGGCACACTATAAGACTTTGAATGGGTGTGAACTGGCTCCTCCCTCTATGCCCCTCTTCCAGACTCCAGTTAGAAAACTGTGACCAGGGAGACGGACATTTCGAGGAAAGAATTTATTGTTTAAACACGGTGAGTGTCATAGCAGCTCACACCTCAAAGATGCCGCAGAACGTGGCATTCAACAGAACACCAGCCAACAGCATGAAAAATACACAGCCACATGCTGAGAAAATATGTAACACAACCTGTGTCAACCCAACCACTAATAAGCTACCGCATGCCATGGCATGAACAACGTCAGCAACAGCCTGACGAAAAAGAAACACTACAAGAGTGTAACCATAACCAAAAACTGCATATACAGTACGCACTGGGACGGGCGCCCAGCATCCTCTACGGACTAAGAGAAAAGGATTTACCGGTAGGTATTAAAATCCTATTTTCTCATACGTCCTAGAGGATGCTGGGGACTCCGTAAGTATCATGGGGTTTATACCAAAGCTCCAGACCGGGCGGGAGAGTGCGGACGAGACTGCAGCACCGACTGAGCAAACATGAGGTCCTCCTCAGCCAGGTAATCAAACATGTATGACTTAGCCAAAGTGTTTGAACCCGACCAAGTAGCTGCTCGGCAAAGTTGAACCGCCGAGACTCCTCGGGCATGCGCCACCAGTAGAGCCCATTTTCCTAGTAGAATGGGTCTCCACCGACATCGGTAACAGCAATCCAGCCGTAGAACGAGCATGTCGAATCATATCACCGATCCAGCGTGTAGCAGACTGGATAGAAACAGGCGCCCTAATGTGCAGGGAGCCAACCGGACAAACAGAGCCTCTGTTTCCCCAATCTGAGCCGATCTGACGACATAAATATTCAAAGCCCTGACTATATCGAGAGACTTTGAATCAGCCAATGCTTAAGCAACCACAGGCATCAAAATAGGCAGGGTCCTGTGAAACACAGAAAACACTGTTGGCAGAACTATTTTCCTAGTTCTCAATTTCGCTCTAACCACATGGAAGATCAAATAGGGGCTCTTGTGAGACAAAGCCGCCACTTCCGACACCCGCTTTGCGGACGCCAACGCCAATAACATGACCACCGTCCAAGAGAGAAATTTCAACACAACCTTTCATAAAGGTTTCAACCATTGTGACAATAAGAAACTGCAACACCACGTTAAGAACCCACGCTGCCAGTGGAGGCACAAACAGAGGGTGGATGTGCAGCACTCCTTTCACAAAAGTCTGGACTTCCGGAAAGGTGGCAGATTCTTTTTTTTTTTTTAAAGAAAATTTATAAGGCCGAAAATTGTACAGAAATGGAGCCTAACGTTAGCCCTGCATCCACACTTGCTTGCAAAGAATGGAGAAGGACGACCCAGCTGAAATTTTTCCGTAGGAGCCTTCCAGGATTCACACCAAGACACCTACTCCCTCCAAATATGGAGGGTAAAGCTTCGCCGTTACTCCTTTCCTAGCTTGAAGCAAAGTGGAAATGACGTCACCAGAAGTACCCTTTCGGGCTAGGATATGGCGCACAAACGCCCAGCCGTCAACCACAGCCACGGTAAGTCTGGATACACGGCCGGTCCCTGCTGCAACAGGTCCTCTCGTAGGAGAAAATAAGGCTACGGATCTTCTATGAGCAAGTCTTGAAGATCTGGATACCCAGCTATCCTTGACTAGACCGGAACAATGAGTATCGCCTGAACCTTTGTTCTTCTTATGTGTATCAAGTTCGGAAATCGTGAAAGTGGAGGGGACACATAGACCGACTGAAAACATCCAAGGTTGTCACGAGGGCGGCCACAGCTACAGCTTGAGTGTTCCCTGACCTGGACCACTATCCTTGAGGTCTCTCGTTGAGGCACTCCTCAAAGACTTGTCACTTCTGTGAAAACTTCTCAATGCCGACTACATTTCTCCCGGATGGAGATCGCAGCTGCAGAGGAAATCTATTTCTCCGTCGGCTACATCCGGACTGAAGACTGCTAACATAGCGTTTTCCTGCCCTTCCGCACAGCGGAAAACTTATGCGGCTTCTGCTATAAGTCGTCCGACAGAACTAAAAACGGGCAGATTTCGAAGAAGATATTCGCTGAAAATAGCTCTTAATTCAAGAATGCTTATTGCCGACAAGCTTCCCAGCTTGACCTTTTTTCCCCCCTGGAAATTCTTCCCTTGGAAAGACTGCTCCCCAGCCTGCATGTATGGACACCAGGATCTAAACCTGGATCGCGAACCTTCGACCCTCTAAGAGGTGAGAATGCAGACACCACAGGAGCGATATCCTGGTTCTTAGGGTTATTTTCCGGTGCATGTGCAGGTGAGACCCAGACCACATGTCCAACTGGTCCCGTGAAAACCTTGTCATTTGACTGTCACGATCCGGGTATCTGGACGCCATTTCTTACCTATCAGATGCCTTCTAAGGCTGGCTCAGCGCTCCAGGACCGGATCCCATCTGTCATCCTGATGTGCACATTCCCGCATCCTCTCCTGTCTCTCTGGACGCAGTCACAGTAACGCCTTATACATCTGGCATGGCGTCTCCCGCGGCCTCCGCCGCCGTCCCTGAGCTTCTGCATTCAGAGTGGCGATTACGTCAGCCGCGGCCTCCGCTGTGTCCGCGTGGTCGGATGTGCATCTGTCAGCCTGACGTCTCCTGTCTCCGGTGGCCGGCGCCGCCATTACTGTTTTCCAGACCACATGGATTACAATCCAAACTTCTCTCCAAGTGTCTGCATGGGCGCAGCCATCTTGGATTCTGTCAGCTGATCTTTCCTACCAATCCGTTGTCAGTATTATTAATTTGCATAATTGCCTAGCCAACCCCTTCCTTGCTGCAGGTATAAGTAAGCTGTGCCTGAGCAAGGAAGGCGTCAGTGCTTTGGTTGTCAAACCTAGTTCCAGTTTGTCTCTTTACTGTGATTGTCTTCCAGGTTCCAGCTCCTGTCTCCAGACTTCTGCTATAGAGACCAGCACCAGCATTCCATCTGCGGTGTAGCCTGACTCTCCGATCCATTCTGGACTCACCTGTTTCCAGCTACAACATCACCTGCTTCCAGCTCAGCTTCCAGCAGTGTACAGCTTCTCTTAAAGGGCCGGTGTCCTTTCTGCAGTTTACCACTCTCCACCGGTATTATTATTTCTCCGCTCTCAAATTCTACATTTCATCTGTATTGCATCGCTCTCAAGCTTTATTTATTATTTAACTGGTTCCAGCCAGTATCCACTCCGTGTCAACACCTGTCTGGTTCTAACCAGTACCCACAGCAGCATTTTATCTACAGCAGTCCAGCTTTCCCAGGAACACCAGCTGGTACGACCCTGGGCTTTCCTCATTGCTACAGTTGAGCCTGGTAAGGACTTTCCAACTTGCAGATAATAAGAACTGTCTCATACCACCAGAGCTCTGTGGCCCCTGCCACCCTGTAGTACCCAGGAACTGTATTATTATTTCTCTGCTGATTTTTATGTTACTTTTTACTGCTACTGTGATGCATGGAGTTTGTCATAAATAAATATCATTGACTTTTACTCAAGTTGTCGTGGTCACGCCTTCGGGCGGTTTCTCTTCATGTTACTTACATGTCCAGGGGTCTGATACAACCTCCCAGGTTCCGGTACATCTCAGCCCCTACAACTGAGGCTGCCTTCCGTCAGCTCAGGCCCTCAGTTGTGACAGTAAGCACTGACCTAATGAATCCAGCCGGAGACCAGGATCAAGCGGCCAGGCCGATGCAAGAACTGGCAGCCCGACTAGAACATCAGGAGGCTGCACAGGGCCACATCATCCGCTGTCTCCAGGATCTCTCTATTCGGCTGGATGGGATTCAGACAACTCTCCGTGGATCAGGCGCATCTGGGGCGTCAACCACAGTGACTCCAACTATAACCCCACCCACCTTACCCGTTTCTGCTCCACGTCTTCATCTTCCAACGCCAGCAAAATTTGACGGATCTCCAAGATTCTGCAGGGGATTTCTCAACCAGTGTGAGATTCAGTTTGAGCTACAACCTGGCAATTTTCCCAGTGACCGTACAAAAATTGCCTACATCATCTCACTTCTCAGTGGCTCAGCCCTTGACTGGGCATCACCGTTATGGGAGAGGTCCGACACCCTGCTATCTTCTTACACTGCATTCGTGTCAACATTCAGGCGCATCTTCGACGAGCCAGGCCGGGTAACTTCAGCTTCGTCTGAGATTCTCCGTTTACGCCAGGGATCACATACTGTAGGACAATATCTTATACAGTTCCAGATCCTGGCATCTGAACTGGCATGGAACGACGAGGCCCTGTATGCTGCATTCTGGCATGGTTTATCCGAGCGTATTAAAGATGAGTTAGCTACCAGAGACTTACCCTCCAAGTTAGATGAGCTAATCTCACTCTGTACAAAAGTTGACTTACGTTTCAGAGAGAGAGCAACTGAGCGTGGAAGATCATCTGCTCCAAAATCTTCTGCTCCTCCTCCTCGCCAACTGTCACCAACTAAAGATGAACCCATGCAAATTGGCCGTTCCCGTTTAACTCCTGCTGAGCGCCGAAGACGTCTCTCTGAGTCTCTCTGTCTGTATTGTGCAGCTCCGTCTCACACTATTAATGCCTGTCCCAAACGTCCGGGAAAACTCCAAATCCTAGCTCGCCAAGGAGAGGGCCGGCTAGGAGTAATGATCTCCTCTCCATCTCCTCAAGATTGTAATCTCCCAGTCTCGCTTCAAGTTGCTCAACGTTATCAGAACGTTATTGCCCTCCTGGATTCCGGAGCAGCTGGGAACTTTATTACCGAAGCCTATGTTAAACGGTGGTCCCTACCCACCGAGAAACTTCCTTCCTCCTTTTCCTTAACTGCCGTGGATGGCAGTAAAATTTTTGATACAGTTATTGCTCTAAGGACTCTACCAGTTCGTCTGAGAGTGGGAGTTCTTCATTCCGAACTTATTTCACTTTTAGTGATTCCAAGAGCCACACATCCTGTGGTCCTGGGCCTTCCATGGCTCCGTCTTCACAATCCTACAATTGATTGGACGACTACGCAAATTCTGGCATGGGGTCCCTCCTGTGCTGAGACATGTTTGTTTAAAGTGTTGCCTGTCTGTTCTTCCTCCCCCAGGTCGTCTGATGTTCCACCTCCTCCATATCAAGATTTCACGGATGTGTTCAGTAAAGCTTCTGCTGATATCCTTCCTCCTCATAGAGAATGGGACTGCCCGATTGATCTCGTTCCAGGGAAGGTTCCACCTCGAGGCCGAACTTATCCGTTGTCTCTGCCTGAGACGCATTCTATGGAGGAATACATTAAAGAGAACCTAGCAAAGGGGTTCATTCGACCTTCTTCTTCTCCAGCCGGCGCAGGCTTCTTTTTTGTAAAAAAGAAAGATGGTGGTCTGCGGCCGTGCATCGACTACAGAGGTTTGAACGACATTACCATCAAGAACCGCTATCCTTTACCCCTGATTACTGAGCTCTTTGACAGAGTTAGCGGAGCTACCATCTTTACAAAGCTGGACCTGAGAGGTGCATACAATCTCATCTGGATCCGTGAGGGTGACGAGTGGAAGACCGCATTTAACACCCGTGACGGACATTATGAGTACCTCGTCATGCCCTTCGGATTGAGCAATGCTCCAGCTGTCTTCCAGCATTTCGTCAATGAGATTTTCAGAGACATTCTATACCATCATGTCGTGGTCTATCTAGATGATATCCTCATTTTTGCCAACAATTTAGAGGAACATCGTTTTTGGGTAAAGGAGGTTCTGTCCCGTCTCCGTGTCAATCATCTCTATTGCAAATTAGAGAAATGCGTCTTTGAAGTCAAGTCCATTCCGTTTCTAGGGTACATTGTGTCAGGTTCCGGACTAGAGATGGATCCTGAGAAACTACAAGCAATCCAGAATTGGCCGGTACCCTTAACCCTCAAAGGGGTCCAGAGGTTCTTAGGGTTCGCCAATTATTACCGAAAGTTTATACAAGACTTTTCCACCATTGTGGCGCCTATTACTGCTTTCACCAAGAAGGGTGCTAACCCGTCCAAGTGGTCTGAAGAAGCCATGCAAGCTTTTCATCTTTTAAAACAGAGGTTCGTCTCTGCGCCTGTCCTGAAACAGCCTGACATCGACTCTCCTTTCATCTTAGAGGTGGATGCCTCCTCCGTTGGAGTAGGAGCGGTGTTATCTCAGAGGGCTAAAGATGGCCATTTACATCCTTGCAGTTTCTTCTCACGGAAGTTCTCCCCAGCGGAGCGCAACTATGCCATTGGCGACCAGGAGTTGCTAGCCATCAAGCTCGCTCTAGAGGAGTGGAGATATCTGTTGGAGGGAGCTTCTCATTCAATCACCATCCTTACAGACCACAAGAACCTTCTATATCTGAAAGGCGCACAATGTCTCAACCCTCGTCAGGCCAGATGGGCACTTTTCTTTTCCAGGTTCGACTTTAAACTCCAGTTCTGTCCGGGTTCTCAGAATCGCAAGGCCGATGCCCTTTCCCGCTCATGGGAGCAAGAAAATGAGTCAGAGTCTTCAGACAAGCATCCTATTATAAATCCGTTGGCATTCTCCACGGTAGGGATGGACTCTACGCCCCCATCAGGGAAAAGTTTTGTGAAGCCGACACTAAGGAAGAAGCTCATGCATTGGGCCCATGCTTCCCGCTTTGCCGGACATACAGGTATCCAAAAAACCCTGGAGTTTATCTCTAGGTCCTATTGGTGGCCAACTCTGAAAAAGGACGTTTTGGAGTTTATTGCATCTTGCCCAAAGTGTGCTCAACATAAAGTATCCCGCCAGTCGCCTGCGGGGCAACTGGTTCCACTATCTGTTCCCCGTCGACCATGGACCCATTTGTCGATGGATTTTATTACAGATTTGCCCATGTGCAACAAGTTTAATACCATCTGGGTGGTAGTTGACCGGTTCACCAAGATGGCACACTTCATTCCTCTCACCGGTCTTCCGTCAGCTTCCAAGTTGGCTCAAGTATTCATACAAGAGATCTTTCGACTCCACGGTCTTCCAGAAGAAATTATCTCAGATCGAGGAGTTCAATTCACAGCCAAATTCTGGCGAAGTTTATGTCAAGTCCTCCAAGTCAAGCTAAAGTTTTCCACGGCTTACCATCCTCAGACCAATGGTCAAACTGAGAGGGTGAATCAGGACTTGGAGTCCTTCCTCCGCATCTATGTGTCCTCCTCTCAAGATGACTGGGTTCAATTACTTCCCTGGGCCGAGTTCTGTCATAACAACCAGTATCATTCTTCATCTTCTTCAACACCATTCTTCACCAACTTTGGATTCCACCCTAAAGTCCCTGAGTTCCAACCGCTTCCAGCAACTTCTGTTCCCGCAGTGGATATCACCTTGCATCAGTTTGCCAATATCTGGAAGAGCGTACGATCTGCTCTGCTCAAGGCATCGTTCAGGTACAAGAAGTTTGCGGATAAGAAGCGTCGAGCAGTTCCTGCTTTCAAGGTGGGTGATCGGGTATGGTTATCCACGAAGAATTTGAGGTTAAGAGTTCCCAGTATGAAGTTTGCACCTCGCTACATCGGTCCTTTTAAAATTGATCAAGTCATCAATCCTGTTGCTTACAGACTCCAGTTGCCTCCCTTCTTAAAAATACCCAGGACATTCCATGTTTCCCTGTTGAAACCGCTAATCTTGAATCGGTTTCATTCCTCACTTCCTCCAACTCCGAAAGTCCAAACTCAACGAGGCGTTGAGTATGAAGTAGCCAAGATCCTGGACTCACGTCACCGTTACGGTCAACTTCAGTATCTTATTGACTGGAAGGGTTATGGCCCTGAGGAACGTTCTTGGACCAATGCTTCTGATGTCCATGCTCCTGCCTTGGTCCGGAGATTCCATTCCAAGTTTCCTCAAAAGCCAAAGAAGTGTCCTGGGGCCACTCCTAAAGGGGGGGGGGTGCTGTCACGATCCGGGTATCTGGACGCCATTTCTTACCTATCAGATGCCTTCTAAGGCTGGCTCAGCGCTCCAGGACCGGATCCCATCTGTCATAATGATGTGCACATTCCCGCATCCTCTCCTGTCTCTCTGGACGCAGTCACAGTAACGCCTTATACATCTGGCATGGCGTCTCCCGCGGCCTCCGCCGCCGTCCCTGAGCTTCTGCATTCAGAGTGGCGATTACGTCAGCCGCGGCCTTTGCTGTGTCCGCGTGGTCGGATGTGCATCTGTCAGCCTGACGTCTCCTGTCTCCGGTGGCCGGCGCCGCCATTACTGTTTTCCAGACCACATGGATTACAATCCAAACTTCTCTCCAAGTGTCTGCATGGGCGCAGCCATCTTGGATTCTGTCAGCTGATCTTTCCTACCAATCCGTTGTCAGTATTATTAATTTGCATAATTGCCTAGCCAACCCCTTCCTTGCTGCAGGTATAAGTAAGCTGTGCCTGAGCAAGGAAGGCGTCAGTGCTTTGGTTGTCAAACCTAGTTCCAGTTTGTCTCTTTACTGTGATTGTCTTCCAGGTTCCAGCTCCTGTCTCCAGACTTCTGCTATAGAGACCAGCACCAGCATTCCATCTGCGGTGTAGCCTGACTCTCCGATCCATTCTGGACTCACCTGTTTCCAGCTACAACATCACCTGCTTCCAGCTCAGCTTCCAGCAGTGTACAGCTTCTCTTAAAGGGCCGGTGTCCTTTCTGCAGTTTACCACTCTCCACCGGTATTATTATTTCTCCGCTCTCAAATTCTACATTTCATCTGTATTGCATCGCTCTCAAGCTTTATTTATTATTTAACTGGTTCCAGCCAGTATCCCCTCCGTGTCAACACCTGTCTGGTTCTAACCAGTACCCACAGCAGCATTTTATCTACAGCAGTCCAGCTTTCCCAGGAACACCAGCTGGTACGACCCTGGGCTTTCCTCATTGCTACAGTTGAGCCTGGTAAGGACTTTCCAACTTGCAGATAATAAGAACTGTCTCATACCACCAGAGCTCTGTGGCCCCTGCCACCCTGTAGTACCCAGGAACTGTATTATTATTTCTCTGCTGATTTTTATGTTACTTTTTACTGCTACTGTGATGCATGGAGTTTGTCATAAATAAATATCATTGACTTTTACTCAAGTTGTCGTGGTCACGCCTTCGGGCGGTTTCTCTTCATGTTACTTACATGTCCAGGGGTCTGATACAACCTCCCAGGTTCCGGTACATCTCAGCCCCTACAACTGAGGCTGCCTTCCGTCAGCTCAGGCCCTCAGTTGTGACATTGACCTACTCACCGAAAGGCCTCGTAGGCCGCAACCACCTTCTTCAGCAACGGAACATATTGATGGCTTGTCACTGCAAATCTGATCCTACTTTGGATCCTCAGATCTCCACCGTAGACATCTACCCACCGTAGACATCTGCGTCGTTGGGAGCAACAGCGATTCTCTGTGTTGAAGAAATGTCAGAGAGAAACCACGATTTTTACCACATGTTTCTTGACCTCGCCGTAGTCAGGAGAGCGTCTCAGTACAGAACAATGGCCCTCATTCCGAGTTGTTCGCTCGCAAGCTGCTTTTAGCAGCTTTACACACGCTAAGCCACCGCCTACTGGGAGTGAATCTTAGCATAGTAAAATTGCGAACGAAAGATTCGCAATATTGCGAAAAGACATCTCTGTGCAGTTTCTGAGTAGCTCGAGACTTACTCTGCCAGTGCGATCAGTTCAGTGCTTGTCGTTCCTGGTTTGACGTCACAAACACACCCAGCGTTCGCCCAGACACTCCTCCGTTTTCCAGCCACTCCCGCGTTTTTCCCAGAAACGGTAGCGTTTTTTCCCACACGCCCATAAAACGGCCTGTTTCCGCCCAGAAACACCCACTTCCTGTCAATCACATAACGAACACCAGAACGAAGAAAAAACCGTGAGTAAAATACCTAACTGCATAGCAAATTTACTTGGCGCAGTCGCAGTGCGGACATTGCGCATGCGCACTAAGCGGAAAATCGCTGCGATGCAAAAAAATTTACCGAGCTAACAACTCGGAATGACCACCAATAATGGCTCCTACTATCGAAGGAAACCCATCATCCTGCCATCACTCCGGTGAAATGGCAAAGATAATCCTGGATAGCAAAACCAGGTAAGCTTAATACGGATGAAACAGCACTTAAATTCTACGTGTTGGAGATCCCAGGCCTGAGAGATTCCACTTTGTAGGTCAACCTTTTAAGTAGAAACCTTTTTTAACGACAGGGAAAGCAGGACAATGTCCTGATCCCGACACAACTCTGGTATGGCGTCGCATACTACCTCCCCTTTCAGAGGAGAATCGGTAAGATCTATCTGAAAAAACAGAGTGGGGTATCATCTGGAACTCCAGTATGTCCCCCCCTTTGGATTCTATTTGTAACTCACTGGTCCAAGTCCATACCAGGACTGACTGAAGAGCACCAGACGAGTTCCCACCGGAGTGGGCTCCAGCAAGATAGACCCAGCGACATGCGTAGGATGTGGTAGAAACAGAAGACGATATCTGCTTCTGCAACCTTGAAAAGGCTGCAGACCTCTTACCTTTCCACCTTCCACTATCTGCAAAGAAAGGGAAAAAACGAACGGTATCCAAACTGTTAAAATGACTGCATCCCACAAAAGAATGCGTCATCAAACGTTGTGAGGGAACCTATCTCAAGAAGGTTTACGTACCAGTGGTATCTGCAGAGAGTAACTTAACCCAGGCATTCCCAAACCCCGGTTACACCTTCATAGGGAAGATACTCCAGTATCCCTCGGAGTCAACTTCAGCATTCCCTTGGTGAATCCACAACGCCCTCCCAGCCGAGAGAGCCATGGAAGTGGTCCGTGCACCCAAGAGTCCCATCCCTCTTGTAGTTTCACGGCAGCCTGCCGCTCAACAGAGCGACCAGCACATGAGAAGGAATAACTTTACTTCAGCATTCATTAGAACTTGTAAAATGAATATACATATGTAAATACACATAAAACACACTTATCCTATATAGATAGATAGATAGATATATATATATATCTATCTATCATACATATAAGTATTTTGTCCAGAACCGTAGGGTCCCTAGTAACATTAATGTGTGCTGAATGTGTACGACCATTGAATGCCCAAGTTGTGGATTTAACCAGGAAACCTTATGGTCAACATAAAACATAGTATTCGTCGACAACAGGGAGTAGTAACTAGGTAAAATAACATTCTTGCGACCCCGAGGGGTTCGAGGGAAAGTATATACACATACTTTTAATATCATTCCCCCACAAATACAACCACGTCTGTGCTAGAGCTACAGGCCCATGAAACCGTACCCTATACAGGTATAGGTTATTTACTTCATGTTAATTTACACCCAGTAATAACAGTCGGCGCCGACAGGGTCACCCACATACTACTGTGTCTCCCATACAGTGTTTAGTTTTGAAAAAGCATACAACTACCGACCTGCTGATACTTGATCTACTGACTCAAGTACCAGCAATGCCGACAGAGGGATTCCCATAGCTATTTTGTGGCAGAGCACTCACACATGTCGACACATGTGTACTATAAAGCTGGGTATATCTGACAGGGAAAACACAGAAACACATTCACAACTCATTAACTACACGCACATTATAGTATATAGTGCTATATTTTGCTATTTTGCACTAAAATCACCGTGCCTCCCCCCCCCCTCTCCCCTCGTTTTTCACTGCTAGCTGCCTAATAGTGCTTTGGCGGGGACATGAGGAGAAAATGGCGCTGTATCGAGTTGTGAGGGCTAAGCCACGCCCCCTCTCAGCGCGCTTCAGCCCAGCTAATATTTTACATTTTTACACTGGCGGGGGTCCGTATACAGTGCCTATGCACTGTATACATCTTTTGCCAGTGTTAGTGAAGAGGTATATTGCTGCCCAGGGCGCCCCCCCTGCACCCTTGTAGTGCCGCTTGTGTGTGGGAGCAATGGCGCGCAGCGCGACCGCTGCGCGGTACCTCCGAGACTTGAAGTCTTCTGTTGTCACTGAAGTCTTCTTTTCTTCCAATACTCACCCGGCTTCTTTCTTCTGGCTTCTGTGAGGGGGTTGACGGCACGGCTCTGGGAACAAGCAGCTAGGCGCACCAAGTGATCGAACCCTCTGGAGCTAATGGTGTCCAGTACCCTAAGAAGCAGAGCCTTGAAACTCACAGAAGTAGGTCTGACTTCTCTCCCCTCAGTCCCACGAAGCAGATAGCCTGTAGCCAGCAGGTCTCTCTGAAAATAAAAAAGCCTAACAAAGTCTTTCCAGAGAAACTAAGTAGAGCTCCCCTAGTGTGTGACCAGTCTCTCCTTGGCACAGAATCTAACTGGAGTCTGGAGGAGGGGCATAGAGGGAGGAGCCAGTTCACACCCATTCAAAGTCTTGTAGTGTGCCCATGTCTCCTGCGGATCCTGTCTAAACCCCATGGTCCTTACGGAGTCACCAGCATCCTCTAGGACGTATGAGAAAATAAAATATATAGTGATAGAGAGCGCTTAGCGAATGGAAAGTTTATTATATATACACAATGTTAAAAAATTAAAACAAAAAACATTCCTTATAAAAGCACCCTTAATATTGTACCAGTATAGCCGGCAAATTACATCAATTAATAGCAATATATCTTATAACGAATTATTTGTATGGCTGTCAAATTGTACTTAGTCCACCAATATTTTTGTAGGACAGCGCCGTGCTCCACCTCTTAGTAAGCCTTGTACTTATTTTCACTAGTGGGCTCAGACAGTCTCTAGATAAAAGATAAATAGTATCCAAACTCCTCTGGACTCAGTTCATAGCAGCAATAGTTGCACACACAGGAGAAAGAACTTGTACTCCGGTATTCACATAGCAAGTGTCCGGGTAATGACTACCTGTTCCAAGTGCAATACAGAGACGGTTTCCTCAGGTCTATGTCTGGTAGGCCCCACTTGTCCACTAGGAGTTGAAAGACTTCCGGATGAAGACTCCACTCTCCGGCGTGAACGTCCTGACGACTGAGGAAATCCGCTTCCCAGTTGAGGACTCCGGGGATGAACACTGCCGATATTGCTGGCAGATGGCGTTCCGCCCAACGAAGGATTTTTGATACTTCCAGCATAGCCATGCGGCTTCGAGTGCCGTCTTGATGATTTATGTACGCCACCGTGGTGGCGTTGTCTGATTGTACTTGAACAGGCCTGTTCTGTACTAGAGGCAGGGCCAGAGTCAACGCATTGAGCACTGCCCGCAATTCCAGAATGTTTATCGGGAGGAGAGATTCCTCCCTGGTCCACCGATCCTGGAGAGAGTGTTGCTCCAACACGCGCCCAAACCCCGCAGACTGGCATACGTTGTCAGGAGGACCCAGCTGGAGATCAAGAAAGGACGGTCCCTGCTCAACTGTTGGTCCTGTAGCAACCAGCTCAGTGACAGACGAACCTCGGAGTCAAGGTGATCATTTGAGACCTGATCCGATGAGGCAGGCTATCCCAACTGGAAAGGATTAACCTCTGCAGAGGGCAGGAATGAAATTGAGCGTACTCTACCATGTCGAAAGCCGACACCATGAGGCCTAGTACTTCCATTGCAGAGTGTATCGACACTCTTGGGCGACAGAGGAAATATCTGATCCTGTCCTGAAGTTTCAGGACTTTCTCTGGAGACAAAAACAATCGTTGGCTGTGTGTGTGTCCAGTAGTGCACCGAGGTGCACCATGCTCCGAGCAGGGACCGGTGAGGACTTTTTCCAGTTGATGAGTCACCCGTGTGCTTGTAGGAATTGGACAATCAGTTCCAGATGACTGAGGAGAACCTCTTGGGAGCTCGCTAGGATCAGGAAGTCATCCAGATCCTGATTCCCTGACGGCAGGATCCCGATTCCCTGATGGCGGAGAACAGCCGTCATCACGGCCATGACCTTGGTGAAGATCTGAGGGGCCGTGGCCAATTCAAAAGGCAGTGCCTGGAATTGATAATGTAGGTTGCCAATAGCAAACCGCAGATACTGCTGATGCGACATGGCAATAGGTATGTGCAGGTAAACATCCTGTATGTCCAGGGATACCATATAGTCTTCGGGTTCCATGGCCAACACTATAGAGCGCAGAGTTTCCATACGTAATTGGGATACTCTCACAAACGTGTTCGATGATTTGAGGTTGCGTATAGGCCAAAAAGACCCATTTGGCTTCCGAACTAGGAACAGGGTCGAATAGTATCCCCTGCTTCTCTGAGTCAGAGGTACTGGCACTACCACTCCTGTATCCAGGAGGGATTGTACAACCAAGTGTAGATCTTGCGCTTTTATCGGATCCGCAGGGATAACCGTTGTGCAAAACTAGCGAGGGGGACGTCTCTTGAAAGAGATTGCGTACCCATGAGAGACAACTTCCCGGACCCAGGCTTCCGAAGTGGTCTTTAACAAGGCCTGGGCGAACTGCAGAAGTCGGCCTCCCACCCTGAGGTCCCCCAGGGGGAGGCCCGAAACGTCATGCAGCAGGCTTGTCTTGTTTGGAAGCAGACTGACGGCGGCCCAGGATTGTTTGGATTTAGGCTTAGTGGTATTGGAAGCATGAGCCTGTTGCGGATATGCCTGACCCTTTGCTTTCCTT
This sequence comes from Pseudophryne corroboree, assembly GCF_028390025.1. NCBI lineage: Eukaryota > Metazoa > Chordata > Amphibia > Anura > Myobatrachidae > Pseudophryne > Pseudophryne corroboree. The sequence goes on along the minus strand of NC_086447.1, from coordinate 645,758,847 downwards.
GGAGGTCGAAAAGGAACGAAAGGTGGTACTCTTAGCCTTCAGTGCAGAAGGATTAGTATCTGGGAGACACGCAGTCTTGGTAGTAGCCAAGTCAGTTACAATCTTGTTCTGATCCTCCCCAAATAGGATGTCTCCCTTAATAGGGAGCACCTCCAAGGTCTTTTTGGAGTCCAGGCCCACCTTCCAGGACCTTAACCACATACTTCGACGAGCCAGGATAGACGTGGTAGATGCCTTGGCCGCCATTACACCTGCATCAGAGGCCGCCTCCTGAATATAATGGGAGGCTGTGGTAATATAAGACAGATATTGTCTGGCAGTGTCAGAAAAATCCTGAGGCAGCTCATCCTCAATTGCCTGAACCCATGCTTCAATTCCTTTCGCAGCCCAGGAGGCTGCCATAGTGGGTATATGTACGGCACCAGTAAGGGAGTAAATAGACTTCCGGCATCCATCCACACGCTTATCCATCGGTTTCTTCAGTGAGGTGACAGTGGTGACAGGCAGAGTAGATGACACCACAAGACGGGCGACATGAGAGTCCACCGGCGGTGGAGTTTCCCACTTGTTACTCAACTCAGCAGGGATTGGATAACGAGCTAACATCTTTTTAGACAGGGAAAATTTCTTTCCTGGAGTTGACCAGGATTCCTGACGTATGTCAATTAAGTTGTCAGAATGTGGTAATACTACTTTAGCAACCTTCTGACGTTAGAACTTATCAGGTTTCTTAGATGCAGTAGTAGGCTCAATGTGATCATCTATTTGAAGAATTAGCTTAATACCAGACACTAGGTCAGGAACATCAACCAGGGTTGTAGATTCCTCATCAGAAGCAACTCTATCAGTGTCTGACGGATCAGTATATTCCCAATCCTCATCGGAAGAATTATCCGAAAATAGGATTTTGGTTATCAACCGGTAAATCCTTTTCTCGTAGTCAGTAGAGGATGCTTGGGTCCATATTAGTACCATGGGGGTATAGACGGGTCCACCAGGAGCCATTGGCACTTTTAAGAGTTTGAGTGTGTGGGCTGGCTCCTCCCTCTATGCCCCTCCTACCAGACTGTCTAGAAACTGTGCCCGAGGAGACAACATACTTCGAGAGAAGGAATTACACAGATAGTGGCGAGATTCAAACCAGCTCACACAACATTCGCGTACCAAGCCCTCCTTGGCCAGTCCGGAGCAATGAGGATTGCCAGAACCTTTGTTCTTCTCACGAGTTGAAGAACCTTTGGTATCAGAGGAAGTGGAGGGAACACATACACTGATTTGAACACCCACGTAGTTACCAGTGCGTCCACCGCCACCGCCTGCAGGTCTCTTGACCTGGAACAGTACCTCCAAAGCTTCTTGCTGAGGCGGGAGGCCATCATGTCTTTGTGAGGAACCCCCCACCAACCGGTTAGCTCCTCGAATACCTCCGGATGGAGGCCCCACTCTCCTGGATGGAGATCGTGTCTTCTGAGGAAGTCCGCTTCCCAGTTGTCTACGCCCGGAATGAAGATTGCAGACATCGCTACCGCGTGCCTTTCTGCCCAGACGATGAATTTTGACACCTCTGACATGGCAGCCCTGCTCTTCGTTCCGCCTTGTCGGTTTATGTAGGCCACTGTGGTCACGTTGTCCGACTGCACCTGAACAGCCCAATCCTGTAGAAGGTGTGCTGCTTGCAGCAGGGTGTTGTACACGGCCCTGAGTTCCAGGATGTTTATTGGGAGAAGTGACTCTTGATCCGACCATCGTCCCTGAAAGGTTTCCCCCAGAGCGACAGGTCCCCAACCTCTTAGACTTGCATCTGTGGTTAGAAGGATACAGTCTTGAATTCCAAACCTTCGTGCTTCCAGAAGGTGCGGAAGCTGTAGCCACCAGAGGAGTGAAATCCTGGCTTTCGGAGACAAGCGTATCTTCTTGTGCATGTGTAGTTGAGAGACCGACCACTGGTCCAAGAGGTCCAGCTGAAAAGGTCGAGCATGAAACCTGCCATATTGCAGAGCCTCGTAGGCGGCAACCATCTTCCCCAGAAGGCGTATGCATTGATGAACAGATACTCGGGTAGGTTTGAGGACATCCCGGACCATTGTTTGAATCACCAACGCTTTCTCCACCGGGAGAAAAACCCTCTGTACTTCCATGTCGAGGATCATTCCCAGGAAAGACAGTCGCCTTGTCGGCTCCAGATGAGACTTTGGAAGGTTCAGGATCCAACCGTGTTTCCTGAGCAGCTGTGTCGTGAGCGCGATGGACCGCAACCACCTTTCCCTGGACGACGCCTTGATCAGGAGATCGTCCAGATATGGAATTATTTTCACCCCCTGTTGGCGGAGGAGAACCATCATCTCCGCCGTCACCTTGGTGAAGGATCCTCGGTGCTGTGGAGAGTCCAAACAGTAGCGCCTGGAACAGATAGTGATCGCCCATCAGTGCAAACCTGAGATATGCCTGATGCGGCGAACAAATGGTCATGTGGAGGTAAGCATCCTTAATGTCCAGAGACACCAGGAACTCCCCCTCCATCAGTCCTGAGATGACAGCTCTCAGAGATTCCATCTTGAATTTGAACTCCCTGAGATAAGGATTCAAAGACTTTAAGTTTAGAATAGGCCATACCGAACCATCCGGTTTTGGTACCACAAAAAGGTTCGAACAATAACCCTCGTTCCACTGCTGAAGTGGGACCGGGACAATGACCTCTGACACCAATTTTCTGATGGCCTCCAGAAGAATTGTCCTGTCTGCCAGCAGGGCTGGCAAGCCGGACTTGAAGAAACGGTGAGGCGGGGGATCTTGAAACTCCAGTCTGTACCCTCTGGACACTATATCCAGGACCCAGGGGTCCACACCCGACGACACCCAGACTTGGCTGAACTGCCGGAGTCTTGCCCCCACCTGACCCTCCTCCAGGCCTAGCTGTACACCATCATGCGGAGGACTTAGGGGCATCAGAAGCGGGCTTCTGGGTCTGGGAACCTGCGGGAGCAGGTTTCTTTCCTTTGGCACGACCACCTCTGAAGGTGTTCGAAGGCTTATTCTTTCTAGGCCTCGTGGGCCGAAAGGACTGTGACGTGGTTGATGAAAAAGGCTTCTTTGTAGCTGATGCAGCTGAGGGGAGAAAAGGAGACTTACCCGCGGTAGCCGTGGCAATCCACGCATCCAGTGCCTCCCCAAAGAGAGCCTGACCTTTGCATGGTAGGCCCTCCACACACTTCCTGGATTCCACGTCCGCAGACCAGTTGCGCAGCAGGAGACCCCTGCGAGCAGAGACGGACATGGAGGAGATCCCCACAGCCATGGAACCCAGGTCCTTCATGGAATCCACCAGGAACCCTGCAGAATCCTGAATATTACGTAAAAATAAATCAACGTCACCTTTTTCCAGCGTAGTCGATTCCTCCTGCAGAGTGATTGACCACCTGGCAATAGCTTTAGCAATCCAAGCACAGGCTATAGTAGGCCGCAATATAGCCCCTGAAGCCGTGTAAATGCCGAGTCCTTTAAGGCGGTAGATCCCGGGACCGGTAACACCACCTGTTTGGACAGCCTGGAGACAGAGGCGTAGACTATCGGTGGGGACTCCCATCTCTTCCTAGCTTCCTCTGGGAAGGGAAAAGCCACCAAGACTCTTTTGTGAATCTGGAATTTCTGTCCGGAGTTTCCCATGCCTTTTCAAAGATAGCATTTAATTCTTTGGATGCCGGGAAGGTGAGGGGGGGATTCTTATTATCTGTAAAGAAGGCCTCCTCCACCTGTTCCGGAGCTGTGTCCGAAATGTGTAAAACATCCCTACCAGCCTCAATCATCAACTGCACCCCCTTGGCAAGTGATGCTGACCCCCTCGACACATCCCCGTCACTGTCTGCAGCGTCAGAGTCGGTGTCCGTGTCATGCTGCATAATTTCAAGTGCACGTTTGTAAGAATGTACCGCAGGGGACCCCGAGGAGGCAGTATCAGACCATACAACCATAGAGGACTGGAGGACCCGAGTGGCATGCTCAGTCCTAGCAACTCTATCAGAAATCTGAGAAATAGTCCCCCTTAGAGAGACTAACCATTCTGACTCTCTAGCTGGGATCTGTGCTAAAACTGTGCAATCCTGATTACATGGAATGGAGTCTTCCTGGGAAGACAAATCCTCTGCAGCATATGAAACAGTGTCCCTAGACATGTTGTCACACACCCACCAAACACACAGGGTATTATGTAGACAGAGTTTCCCCCCCAAGAATGGCAGAGAGACACAGAGATTGGAGCCAACCCACACACAGCGCTATTAGAGGTATAGGGAGTCCCTAACCAGCGCTGACTGTGTCCCTTAATAGGTGACACAGCCTTTATACAGCCTCCCCCCCTTCTACAACCCCCTGGTACCATACAGATAGCTGGAGATTGCTCTGGAGGGACCTGGATCCACTTGGTAGTGAGTGCAGGCAGGAAAAAACAGGATTTTAATACCTACCGGTAAATCCTTTTCTCCTAGTCCGTAGAGGATGCTGGGGTCCACTTCAGTACCATGGGGTATAGACGGTTCCGCAAGAGCCATGGGCACTTTAAGACTTTTCAAGGTTGTGAACTGGCTCCTCCCTCTATGCCCCTCCTCCAGACCTCAGTATAGGAACTGTGTCCAGGGAGACGGACATTTCGAGGAAAGGATTTACTTTTAATCTAACGGTAAGATTCAAACCAGCTCACACATCAAACCATGCCGCACAACATGGCATTCAACATAACCCATGCCAACGGGCATTAACAATTGCAGCAACATGCTGAAATTAATTGTAACACAACATTTGTGTAACTACAAAACTAACCACTGCAGGTAAAGTACGCACTGGGTCGGGTGACTAGGAGAAAAGGATTTACCGGTAGGTATTAAAATCCTGTTTTCTCATACATCCTAGAGGATGCTGGGGTCCACTTCAGTACCATGGGGTCATACCAAAGCTCCGGTACGGGCGGGAGAGTGCGGATGACCCTGCAGTAACGATTGACCAAACTTGAGGTCCTCATCGGCCAAGGTGTCAAACTTGTAAAACTTTGCAAACGTGTTTGCCCCTGACCAAGTAGCTGCTCGGCAAAGTTGTAATGCCGAGACCCCCTGGGCAGCCGCCCAGAATGAACCCACCTTTCTAGTAGAATGGGCATTTACCGAATTCGGTATTGGCAATCCTGCCGTGGAATGAGCGTGCAGAATCGTCCCTCTGATCCAGCGCGCAATGGTCTGCTTAGAAGCAGGACACCCAATCTTGTTGGGAGCATACAGGACAAACAGAGCCTCTGTTTTCTGTATCCGAACTGTTCTAGCTACATTTTATCTAGCTACATAAATTTTCAAAGCTCTGACCACATCAAGAGACTCTGACGCAGTGAAGGTGTCAGTAGCCACTGGCACCACAATAGGTTGGTTTATATGGAAAGACGAAACCACCTTCGGAAGAAATTGCTGACGAGTTCTTAACTCTGCCCTATCTTCATGGAAGATCAGGTAAGGGCTCTTGTGAGACAAGGCCCCCAACTCGGACACCCGCCTTGCGGATGCCAAGGCCAACAGCATGACCACTTTCCAAGTGAGAAACTTCAACTCTATCTCCTGTAGAGGTTCAAACCAATCCGATTGAAGGAGTTGCAACACCACGTTAAGATCCCATGGTGCCACAGGAGGAACAAATGGAGCTTGGATGTGCAGAACCCCTTTCACAAATGTCTGAACTTCTGGAAGGGAGGCCAATTGTTTTTGAAAGAAAACTGATAAGGCCGAAATCTGGACCTTGATTGAACCCAATTTTAGGCCCGCATCCATACCCGCCTGCAGAAAATGGAGAAAACGTCCCAACTGAAACTCTTCCGTAGGAGCCTTCTTGGATTCACACCAAGACACATACTTTCTCCAAATACGGCGGTAATGTCTAGACGTTACTCCTTTCCTGGCCTGAATAAGAGTGGGGATGACTTCTTTGGGAATACCCTTTCGGGCTAGGATCCTACGCTCAACAGCCATGCCGTCAAACGTAGCCGCGGTAAGTCTTGATACATGCACCGCCCCTGCTGCAGCAGGTCCTCGCGAAGAGGAAGAGGCCAAGGATCTTCTATGAGCAACTCCTGAAAATCTGGATACCAAGCCCTCCTTGACCAGTCTGGAACAATGAGTATCACTCGAACCCTTGTTCTTCTTATGAGCTTGAGAACCTTTGGTATTAGTGGAAGTGGAGGGAAGACATACACCAACCGAAACCCCCACTGTGACACCAGTGCATCCACTGCTATTGCTTGAGGGTCTCACGACCTGGAACAATATCTCTGAAGCTTCTTGTTGAGACGAGACGCCATCATATCTACTTGAGGAACTCACCAAAGACTTGTCACCTCTGCAAAGACTTCTTGGTGGAGGCCCCACTCTCCTGGATGGAGATTGTGTCTGCTGAGGAAGTCTGCTTCCCAGTTGTCCACTCCCGGAATGAAAATTGTCGACAGAGCTTTTGCATGTCTTTCTGCCCAGAGGAGGATCTTTGTCACCTCTGCCATTGCCACTCTGCTTTTCGTTCCGCCCTGACGGTTTATGTACGCGACTGCTGTTACATTGTCCAACTGGATCTGCACGAGTTGATCTTGAAGAAGATGTACCGCTTGTAGAAGGCCGTTGTAAATGGCTCTCAATTCCAGAATGTTTATGTGAAGACAGGCTTCCTGACTTGACCATTTTCCTTGGAAGCTTTTTCCCTGTGTGACTGCTCCCCAACCTCGGAGACCTGCATTCGTGGTTACTAGGAGCCAGTCCTAAATCCCGAACCTGCATCCCTCTAGTAGATGAGAACTGTGTAGCCACCACAGGAGCGAAATCCTTGCTCTGGAAGACAGGATTATCTTCTGGTGCATGTGTAGGTGGGATCCGGACCACTTGTCCAACAGGTCCCATTGCAATACTCTGGCATGGAATCGGCCAAACTGTATGGCCTCGTAGGTCGCTACCATCTTTACCAACAACCGAATGCATTGATGGATCGACACTCTTGTTGGTTTCAAAATTTGTTTTACCATTCTCTGGATTTCCAGAGCCTTTTCTACTGGAAAAAATACCCTCTGTACTTCTGTGTCCAGTATCATCCCCAGAAAGGACAATCTTGCCGTCTGTTCCAACTGCGACTTTGGAAAATTCATGATCCAACCGTGTTGTTGGAGTATGGACAGGGAGAGTGCAATGTTCTGCACCAACCGTTCCCTGGATCTCGCTTTTATCAGGAGATTGTCCAGGTAAGGGATTATATTGACTCCTTGCTGTCGAAGGAGGACCATCATCTCTGCCATCACCTTGGTGAATACCCTCGGTGCCGTGGAGAGTCCGAACGGCAACGTCTGGAACTGGTAATGGCAATCCTGTACTGCGAATCTCAGATAAGCTTTATAAGGAGGATAAATGGGGACATGTAAGTAGGCATCTTTTCTGTCCACTGACACAATGAAGTCCCCTTCCTCCAGACTGGAAATCACTGTCCTCAGAGATTCCATACTTAACTTTAACCTTTCAGGTACAGATTCAGAGATTTCAGGTTTAAAATTGGTCTGCCCGAGCCGTCCGGCTTCGGAACTACGAAGAGGCTTGAATAAAAACCTTCTCCTTGTTGTGACAAGGGCACCAGGACAATGATTTGATCCTGACATATTTTCTGAATTGCAGCTGTTACTACTTCTCTGTCCGGGAGAGAAGCTGGCAAGGTCGATTTAAAAAATCGGCATGGGTGGGGACGTCTTGAAACTCCAGTTTGTATCCATGGGACATTATTTGCAAGACCAATGGGTCCAGGCTAGATTGAACCCAGAGCTGACTGAAAAGTTTCAGACGTGCACCCACCCGAGCAGACTCCCGCAAGGGAGCCCCAGCGTCATGCTGCAGATTTGTCAGAAGCAGGGGTTCATTTCTGCTCCTGTGATCCTGGGGACGCTGTGGACTTTTTTCCTCTTCCCCTCCCTCTACCTGCAAAGAAAGGGGAACCTTTACCCTTTTTGTATCTGTTGGGCCGAAAGGACTGCATCTGAGAGTGATGTGTCTTTTTCACCGGCGCAGGAGCATAAGGCAAGAATGTTGACTTACCAGCGGTAGCCGCAGAGACTAAAACATCAAGCCCATCTCCAAACAAGGCCTCACCTTTATACCAGAGAGCCTCCATATTTCTTTTGGAATCTGCGTCAGCATTCCATTGGCGAATCCACAACGCCCTACGAGCTGAGACTGTCATGGTAGCGGTTTTTGAACATAAGAGCCCAATATCTTTCATGGCTTCTAGCATGTATGCAGCAGCGTCTTTTATATGACCTAACGTTAGGAGTATCTCGTCTCTATCTATCGCGTCAATTTCAGATGACAAGTTATCTGACCATTTTTCAATAGCATTACTCACCCACGCACTGGCAATGGTGGGTCTGAGTAGCGTACCATTGGCCACATAAATAGATTTTAATGTAGTCTCCAACTTGCGGTCTGACGGCTCCTTTAGTGAAGCCGTCCCAGGTGCAGGGAGTATCACCTTTTTAGTTAATCGTGACAGGGCACTGTCTAAAATGGGGGGTGACTCCCACCTTTTCCTGTCCTCTGCCGGGAAAGGATAAGCAACCTGAATTCTTTTGGGAATCTGAAATTTCTTTTCAGGCTTTGCCCAAACACCTTCAAAGAGAGTATTTAGCTCGTGAGAAAGAGGGAAAGTTACATTAATTTTCTTTTCCTTATAAAAATAAGCCTTCTCCTGAGGTAAAGGAGGAGCTTCCGTAACTTCTAAGACCTCCTTTATAGCAACAATCATATATTGAATGCTTTTTGCCTATTTAGTATCTATTCCCCTGGAATCACTAGTGTCGACACAGGAATCAGAGTCCGTGTCGGTATCAGTTTGTACTATTTGTGCAAATGGCCTCTTATGTGACCCAGAGGGATCCCCTGTGGATGAAAAGGCAGAACTATGAAAAATCACATCTTCCACTGATTTTCTCCAGTTTTCTGCATGAGACTCAGACTTATCCAATCACTTACTGATATGATTCACACGATCACGTAATTCTTTCACCCATTCAGGCTCGTGGTGTGCCGGCAGCGCCACCACATTACAACTCTGTGTCCCTAAAATGGCTCCCCTCAGGGAAAGAGCTCCCCGCCTCAGACATGTCACACACGTGCACAACCACACCACAGACACTCCGGGACTTATAGGGGACAGACCCACAGTAAAATCTGTCAGAAGGACACAGAAAGGATTTGCCAGATCACAACTTAGCTATGTAATATAATCCCTGTGTAACACAAAATGCCCACAGACCTGTAGCGCTTTTATAATGACAAATTCACCATACAGCACCAAATTATACTGTGCCCCCCTTGTTTTGCACCCTGATACTTGGTTCAGAAGTGGAGGAGGACCAGCGTTCTTCTCTGCACCTTGCTAGGAGAAAAAATGGCGCTGAGCAGTGTGCTGGCTGACTGAGGGGGAAGCCCCGCCCCTGTAATGGCGCATTTCCCCTCAGACTTTTCAATACTATTTTTTACACTGGCGGGGGTAGGACTGTGCCTCAGCATCTTATGTGCCCTTGTTAGTCAGTTTTGAGTAGGTTCATGCAGCCCAGGGCGCGGCGCACCCCCCCCCCCCCCCCCTGCTGTGCCTGTGTTGATGGGTAGCGTGGCGCGCAGCGTTCCCACCCGCTGCGCGGTACCTTTTAAGCGTCACGATGACTGAAGATCCTCTTCTGTACACTCACCTGTCTTCTGACTTCTAGCTCTGTAAGGGGGGTGACGGCGGGCTGTGGGAGTGAGCGCATAGCCGCAGCTAGTGTTCAGTACCCTTCAGGAGCTAATGGTGTCCTGTTAGCCAGAAGCAGAGCCATGAAACTATTCAGGAAATTGTTTCCTACTTCTGCCCCCTAAGTCCCACGAAGCAGGGAGACTGTTGCCAGCAGTCCTCCCTGAAAATAAAAAACCTAACAAAGTCTTTCAGAGAAACGCAGTAGAGCTCCCCTGGAGTGCATAAAAACACACTAAGTGCAGGGATATAACCCCCTGTAGAAAATCAGGAGCGCTGTCTGCACTAATTAAAGGAGACAATTAAAAATGTTCACAATAAAAAATATATAAAATAATAATATAATTTATTAACATGCAATGCTGCAGCATGAATGACACTTAATCAATACATGGTGTGTATATTTATAAGCCATAATACAAACAATCCACATATAACTGATAAAATTATCTATAACTCACTATAGTTCAGAGGCTTGGACTTTGATATTACTAAATTTCGCAATGTCCACTGATTTAATTATGAACTGGCTAAAAATAGCTTTTCAAACACTCAATGTGTTCATATGTCCTTAATTCATTAATGTTCCAAATGAACATGTGTGCACATATATATTGATTTAAAATGGGTAATTACCATACATTATTAGCCTTTGCGTCACCTCCAAAATTAATTTTATTGAGACAATCCCGGTTTTTAGGCTCCCTCTGCTGGTGCTCATCCGTTTATTGCAGAATATCTGGAGAAGATGTCCACGGGGACTTGTCCACAGTGCTCAGGCTCCCTCTGCTGGTGGCTAGCCGTAATTGCAGGTGCACTGATAACTACTCATAACCACAAGCCGGTATTCACGTCAATGAGCAGGAGATGATAGTCACTGGTAATGGTCACTTCGAAAAACGCGTTTCTCTGCCTTCCAAACACACTCAGCGGCTTCCTCAGTTCGAATGACCATACTCCATAGATTCAGTTTATATAGCCACCATAATTTGTAATTCCAGCGGCCGTTCGCGCATGCGCACTCAAACGTGCGTTCCAAGCCTCGTTTTCACTCCGCACCTTAAATAGACTCCGGTGGCCATTTTGTCACATCATATCAAGCCTCACTTTCATATAAGACTGGTTATTAATACCAAGAAATCCAAGCCTCGTTTTGAATCTCGGAAGCTATATCAAGCCTCTCTTTCTTGTGCCTGATAAAGTATTGATAATAACATATCCAAGCCTTGTTTCAAGTCCCAATGGTTATCTCTAGTTTCCATAGTTACTTGTATTAGACTCCGGTGGTCATTTCGTCACATCATATCAAGCCTTACTTTCATATAAGACTGGTTATTAATACCAAGAGATCCAAGCCTCGTTTTAAATCCCGGAAACTATATCCCCACATCCTAATAAAACCAAAATCAATAATTTAAAGATATTTTCATATATGCACATATATACCCGGACATTGAAGGGAAAGGGGTGGATATAATATCACATAGCCCCATATTGTAGCTCATCTCCATAACTACAATCCCATCATGTCACCATATACAAAATACACAGTCTCCATCTCCAGGTATCACAAGGAACTGTACATTATCCCACATTTTTTATATATATATATATATATATATATATATATACTTCAAAGTAGTTTTCCTTCTTTTAAATATTAAATTTTATTTAACTCGACTGAGTCGTTAAGTCCCTGAGGGATCAGAGTTTTAAGATTGAATATCCAGAAGGCCTCTTTCTTACACAACCTTCTAAACCTATCCCCCCCCTATTTGTTACCGCCACCTGTTCAATGGCCATAATAAGTATATTTTCACTTTTCCCCTCCCCACATTCCAGAAAATGGCGATATAGGTGAGTATTTCCTGCTCTTTTATCTATCTGTCGCTTATGCTCCATAAACCTAACGTGGAGCGTCCGAGTGGTACGCCCCACGTACTGTGCTCCACATCCACACTGCAAAACATAGATAACGTATGTAGATCTACAGTTCAGAAAACTTTTTATATTGAATTTTTCTCCTGATCCTAAGTCTCACGAAGCAGGGAGACTCTTGCCAGCAGTCCTCCCTGAAAATAAAAAACCTAACATAAAGTCTTCCAGAGAAACGCAGTAGAGCTCCCCTGGAGTGCATCCAGTCTGCCTGGGCACATTTTCTAAACTGAGGTCTGGAGGAGGGGCATAGAGGGAGGAGCCAGTTCACACTCTGAAAAAGTCTTAAAGTGGCCATGGCTCCTGCGGAACCGTCTATACCCCATGGTACTGAAGTGGACCAAAGCATCCTCTAGGACGTATGAGAAATGGCGCTGTACGCTGCTGGGTCCGCTCTGAGAAGCTCCGTCCCCTCAATGGCACTGCTTCCCGCCCTTTGAAAGATTATACTGGCCAGAGGATTTGTGCTGGCCTGGTTCCACAGACCCAGATAGGCTTGTAGTGGTCAGTGTAAGGTCCGGAGCTGGCCCAGGGCGCCCCTCCCAGCACCGCAGTACCGCTGAGCCTTCCTAGCCGCCCTCTTCACACTGTCACCCCGCTTGCAAGGGAGGACAGTGACTCACTCGCCACACTTCAGCTCCCTGAGGGGTAGCGGCTGGCTACCGGGGCGAGCGTTCCCCTGCAGCGGGGCACGATCGGACCCCTCTGGTGCTCAATGTGCAGTCAGCGGGGGCAGTGGCTCCGCAGACCCCACAGGGCGGACACTGCTCCCCCCCTCAGTCCCTCGCTGCAGGGAAGCTGTCACCAGCAGCCTCCCTGTAAAATAAACTCTCAAAGAAAGTAAAAAACTTTTTCTAAGAGAACTCTGTAGAGCTACCCTAGCTGTGACAGACTCCTCCGGGCACATTTTCTAAACTGAGTCTGGTAGGAGGGGCATAGAGGGACCTGTCTATACCCCCATGGTACTAATATGGACCCCAGCATCCTCTAGGACGTAAGAGAATTATTAGTGGATTGTGAGGAAGAAATGGCAATTTTATATGACCCTTTGGCCCCAGAGGGGCGTGGGGTAGACTTTTGTCTAACCAAGGACTGATTTAATTGCTGTAATTGGGTAGACAGAGTATCCACCCAGGGCGGATTAACTACATGGACAATATGTGGCTGCAATGGCACTGGAGATCCCACAGGGGGCGTAAGACATGTCACAAGTGAAAGCTGCCCAAGGTGGGTCCTGATTGGCCACAAGTGCTGCGCCTGAACCAGCAGCTAAAACTCAGGTAAATCTATGGATGCAGAAGCGTCCGCGGATTTCCCGCCCTGTGTGGCAGACATTATATGGAATGTAGCCTTAGGGTGTAACAGTACAATATAGACAGACAAACACAATACCTGCAAAAAAACCTACAGTATGTTATGTGGCAGTAAACACAGGACACAAAACAGAGGATTTAAGCAGTAAGAGGTGACAAACACACAGTAAAAATACCAAATTGTATATTCTGTGTAACACTATATATATATATATATATATATATATATATATATGTGTGTGTATATATATATATATATATATATACATACATATACACACACACACACTTATATATATATGGGACCCTGACGCACCTAGCCCCTCAGGGTACAGAATATAGTGATAGCAATATGTGATACGGGAGAATGGAATCCCACACAACTGTGGAGCCTATATCAAATGGATTTTAGTAAATCCAACCTGTGCTCCCTTGCCCTGGGGGATATAGTGGGGTCCCTGTGCAGTACAGTGTCCATGCCATTGGCGCGGTCTGTCTCCTGGGTCCGCGACCGGACCGCGATTAACCGGCGAGTCCCACCTGGGAGACCCTCTAACCTCTTTCCTGATGTGCAGCCACGTGATCCTGGAGAGCGTCAGCGGTGGTGTGCCTGATGACTGGTGCGCCTCCACTGCAAGTACCAGGGAACCCAGGCCGCAGGAGTATGCAGCGCTGCTGGGGAGGTGATGGAGCCGTAGCACAGAATGTCAGACTGACATAAATAGTGCTGCGGCCCTTGAAGTCTTCTTAAAAAGCTCTTTTCAGGGCTGCCTAGCGCAGCCACACCTGTTAATGACCTGCACTGCAGGCACCAACTTACAAACTGAGCTCCAGTGCCTGGAGGCGGGGTTATAGAGGAGGCGGTGCAATGCATCCTGGGAACAGTCAAAGCTTTAGCCTGTTGGTGCCTCGGATCAAGATTAAGATCCAACTCTACACCCCGATGTATTCCCTGTGGAATCCCAGTGTACCCCGCTGCAGAAAGACAAGATTTAAAATGTATAGATATCTGCCTCTTATCTTAAACTGTGTACACACTGTATCGGCCCAATTTATAATTTCTGGCCGAATCAGAACAAATCGGGCATATTGCTTAGTGTTTAGTGACGTCACCCGGTCAGCCCTGCTGAACTGCCAACCGGGCGATAACACTAGCGACAGTGGCATGTGTACTGAACGAAGGTGCGATATGTCGTTCCGACCCTCATTACATTGCCCAATGTGCACCCAGGATCCGATCCGTTGGCCTATACATATCGTCACAATGTATACCCACCTTAGGCTGCAACGTCTGACTAAATAAAACAAGACATGAATCTATCACATACCTCACTGAAGAGTAAGCTAATCCTCAGGGCTGGTCTTTTTCACCTGTGTGCCTACTCTGCCTGTCCTCTGCTCTGCTTTCCGGTCTTTTTAACCCTTTATTAAGCTGCCTGTCCTGACCTGAGAGAACAGACTTCTCTTGGCAATCCATCTCCTCTGCATACAACCTGATTTCACCTTCAGTTAGCTCTCTGCTCATACCAACCATCCACCAGGTATGATAGGAGCCACACATACAAAATGTTTGCGGTGTCTTATATAAGTATTCTATTTTCTACAAAATGGAGGATATGTACCTGCAGCACTGGCATCATGAAGTCTGCTTTCCTTGCTATCTTGGTTGTTAATTTTTCCTGCAGCATCTTCATCGCCCCACCAAGATGGTTGCCCATACAAAGGTGTACCACGTGGCATCGCAGAAAGATCAACTATTAACAAAAATAAATAAGATAAAAAATTATTACATATATAGGGAGATTTCACCAGATATAATAGCATCTATTCAACTGTATCCTTACCACATGGGAAATGCAATTCCATTTAATACAGTTTACCCACATGGAGCCACCGTGCTTGCTGGTATTCATGTATATTTTTTAAATGGTAGTGATCTTACTGCTCCTTCAAGGCAGAAGCAAGGACAGTCACAGGTAATGCAGAACAAAACCAAACATGTATGTATCTTCCATTTCAGAATTCAATTGGCCAGTGGGTGTAAGAAGTAATCCACATTAGGTGCTGCCTTGGGGCTAGTAGCAAGCCTCTAATTGAATAGCTCTGAGCACTTTATCCAGGAACTGAAGCTGCACGGTAAAGCCTGCAGCTATACTTTTTTTTATTTCTCAAAACAATTGCTGAAGCAAGAACAGATAAGTATTTTTTTTCCAAAATTTATTTTAACAGTATTGTGGGCAGTAAATGTAATTTGGTTAAAGGGGAGAGGTGTCTGGAAGAAATGTACGTATCTATGTAACCAATTGGCCAGGAGAAGGACACCATTATTCCCTCAACCATTTTTTATTAATAACATAAATTAAGGAGACAAAGATCTGCAGTGTTATGCGTCTATAAACACTGTTACATAGCACATTATTTAGTGAACAACAAATTATCCCAGGCCTGATCTGAACCCCTAATAAATGGCAAATCTCAAACCAACTCTGGAACATCCTTTTTACTCACATAATGGGGGTCATTCTGAGTTGATCACTCGCTAGCAGTTTTTAGCAGCCGTGCAAACGCATAGTCGCCGCCCACGGGGGAGTGTATTTTCACTTTGTAGGAGTGCGAACGCCTGTGCAGCAGAGCGCCTGCAAACACATTTTGTGCAAAACAAGACCAGCCCTGTAGTTACTTATCCTGTGCGATGATTGCTGCAACGAGTGACAGGGTAATGACGTCAGATACCCGCCCGGCCACGCCTGCGTTTTTCCAAACACTCCCAGAAAACAGTCAGTTGACACCCAGCAACTCCCACTTCCTGTCAATCTTCTTGCGTTCGGCTGTGCGATTGGAATCGTCGCTAGAACCAGTGCAAAACCACAAAGTACGACGCGCATGCGCATTGCGGTGCATACGCATGCGCAGATTAGACTTTTTTTCCCTGATCGCTATGCAGCGAACAACAGCAGCTAGCGATCAACTTGGAATGACCCCCAATATCATAAGCTTAGGTACAGTAACATAGTAGATGAGGTTGAAAAAAGATAAAATGTCCATCGAGTTATACCTGGATTATAATTCTTACACTACTCTGTATATAACTAGTTAACTATAATGACCCAGATTAAGTTATGTTTATAAGTCTAAATAACAGCTATAATTCATGCTTTTTCTAACATTCTCTTCCTTTAAATGCTATATCCTTGGATATTTCGTTCAGCTAAGAATTTATCTAATCCATTTTTAAACATATTATTGACCGAGTCAGCCATTACTACCTCTTCTCTGGCAGATAATTCCAATTGTTACTGCCCTTACTGTGAAGAACCCTCTTCTTCGTTCGGTATGAAAATTTCTCTCCTCCAACCTCAGAGTGTGCACACATACCCTGTGTGGAGCCTTTTCGATAAACAAATCGCCTGATAGATTGCTTGTATTGATAGATGCTTGTATTGTCCTTTTATATATTTGTAAATATTAATAATGTCTCCTCTTAGATGTCTCTTTTCGAGTGTACACATATCTAACCTAGTAAGCCTTTCCTCATAGTCCAGTGCCTCTAACCCTTTGATCAGTTTGGTGGCTATAGTATAAATAAAAAGACGTTCCCTGTTGCAAGTATAGGTCGAAATGCACTTTTTTTGAATAGTTCATATTTTATTATCTTTGTTCTGGAGTGTTAATGCTCCAATACAGTTTACAGGCAGTGTCTGCAACAACTGCTATGTTTAAAATGAACAAATCTTAATTATATACACGCTGGTGGGTAATGGAGTAAAGTGTTCCTATAATGGACTCATGTCAATAGTACAAATAATCAGTATCTGAAAATCAAAATAACACATGCTAAAATCTTCACAGTATAAGAATATTAAAATAAGCAAATAAATGAATATTACTCTAAATTGCCTGCGTGTTTTGTGTTAAAATACACAACCAGACTTTTCCTTATTAACGGAAAAACTTTACACTTTCCCATATTCATATTTTTTCAGAGTGCCTGCATTAATTTAGCGATATACAGACATCATCAGTGGATCTAGTAAGAGACTGAACAAAAGCACTGATAAAAGGGCAACTCTGTTACATGCCTATGCCCATCTACGCCCTGCCCTTCATAGTACAATAAGGGATTTGACTGGGTTAGTGTAAAAATATTGAATTGGATAAATGTGGTAACTCAACTGAGGTTCCACTGAACCACAAATGACCGGATTGCGGATTGGATAAACCTAAATAATCAATTCTTATGATGTCAATTTTGTACATGTTGAAGACACTCAATGCTGACAGCTATATCTTGCATGCAGTTTAAACAAGACTCACACTGAATCCATCCTGTGGAAAATCAAGGCTGTGATATATACAGTAGTACCTCCAGATGGATTTATTTGGGTGTGGTACAAAATGGCACCATTCGGAAAGTTGGCATGGACACTATGGGGTATATGCAATTGCGGTCGAATTCCGGCTGGAATTCGACCGTTTTTAAATTCGACACAATTCGACAGTCACATACCCTCCCGCCGGGACCCGAATTCGACATATTCAATAAAAAACGGATTCGGCAGTCCCGCTGTCGAAAAACGGACCAATTGACGGATATGTGCGTCCTGGATTCGACTTTTTGGACGGCACAAAAATGATTAAAAAACCCAGAAAAAAAGCATAACCAGCCTCGGGCTCTTTGAGCCGGTCCAGGTTGTAAAAATACGGGGGGGAAATTTACAGGGGATCCCCCGTATTTTCACAACCAGCACCGGGCTCTGCGTCCAGTCCTGGTGCAAAAAATACGGGGGATAAAAAGCGTAGGGGTCCCCCGTATTTTTAACACCAGCACCGGGCTCCACTAGTCAGAGAGATAATGCCACAGCCGGGGGACACTTTTATACCGGTCCCTGCGGCCGTGGCATTAAATCACTAACTAGTAACCCCTGGCCGGGGTACCCTGGAGGAGTGGGGACCCCTTAAATCAAGGGGTCCCCCCCTCCAGCCCCCCAAGGGCTAGGGGTGAAGCTGACCGCAAAGTTCCCACCATTGAAGATAATGGAGCGGCTGTGCGATGTGCCGTCTGACAGCTCAGACGCGCACAGCCAATCAGAAGAGTGCCACGACATGGCGCTCCCTGATTGGCTGAAGGGACCCTCTGTGACAGGAGTCACGGGGGGTCCCAGCAGTCGGGGAAAGGGGTCCCATGTGTAAACATGGGACCCCTTTCAGTGCGTGGTCCGGGTAAATGCGGTTTGTTTTTTTGCCAAGTACGTGGATTACAAGCTCAGAAGAGGACCGATCTACACTGGATTTTGGGGAGTATAATTTTATTTTCAGGTACACCGTGGATTCTACTTCAAGAAGTGGACCGAACCTCGTGTCAACATAGGTAAGTATGTGTGTGTCGGCATGTATGTAATACAGTTTTACTTTCACGGTGTGCGTGTACTGTTTTTATTTGGGTATTTTTTTTGTAGTAGAACTACAGGTACCAGCGGGCCCGTTTCTCCCCGCATGCTGGTGCTTGTGGTTCTCCAAGTACCAGCTTGCGGGGGAGGCTTGCTGGGACTTGTAGTTCTGCTACAAAAAAACAATATTCTTTCTTTGTGTCACTTGGCTATCAGCCTCCCATCCGCAGCCCATGGATGGGGGGGGGACGACAGCCTCGGGCTTCACCCGTGGCCCTTGGGTGGCTGGAGGGGGGGACCCCTTGATTTAAGGGGTCCCCACTCCTCCAGGGTACCCCGGCCAGGGGTGACTAGTTAGTGATTTAATGCCATGGCCGCAGGGACCGATATAAAAGTGTCCCTCGGCTGTGGCATTATCTCTCTGACTAGTGGAGCCCGATGCTGGCGTTAAAAATACGGGGGACCCCTATGCTTCTTGTCCCCCGTATTTTTTGCACCAGGACCGGACACAGAGCCCGGTGCTGGTTGTGAAAATACGGGGGATCCCCTGTCAATTTTCCCCCCGTATTCTTACAACCAGGACCGGCTCAAAGAGCCCGAGGCTGGTTAAGCTTAGGAGGGGGGACCTCACGCATTTATTTTTCTTGATTTTAACCCATTCCCACCCCTTCCCACTGAAAACCATGCTCTGATCTCTCCATATTATTTTAGTCAGTTTAAAAAAAAATATATTCTTTTAAATAATATATAAATAATACTTGTGTCTCCTAATAGACAAACCAAGTACATAATCCCTTCTAATATAAATAGATATGCTATTAGCAATAGAAAAAACACACAAAAAAAACATGTTTTAAATTTTTTTTATTAGATTCCGCCAGCAAAGTGAGGCGGAATGAAATTGACAAAATTACTGTCGAAAAGCACTGTTGTCGAATCGACATTCTTCAATTGAATATACTTTTGTCGAAAAGCCGCATTTTTACCATTGCAGACATGTCGAATTTGACAACTGTCGAATTTCAAAAAGTCGAATCTGAAACGTCCGTTTTTTTTGTCGAAAAGTACTGTATTGCATTGTCGAATTTTCTTTTTGTGTCGAATATGCCCCGTTTTTCGACATTTGCGGCAATTCGACCGCAATTGCATATACCCCTATGACAACATCTGAAATGTTAAAATTGCTAAAATGTCGACAGTTGGCACGTCTATACAACGTATTCAATGCATTTCAGCCCCAACCCTAACCACATCCTAACCCTAAAATGGTCTATTCCTGGTTATATTATTTCAACTACCATATGAACATTCTGACTACACACCATTTGTTTTATATTTCATCCATGCTTGCAAAGAATATTAATTACAGACAGAGCAGTTTCCAAACAAAGAAATGTAGCTGGCCTAGGGTGAAGAATTGGAACCCTGGAGCAAGAAATCTAGATGAAGAAAAGATAGAGGCCATGGTCCACACTGAAGCATCTCCCTGGCTACTGGTAATACGAACATGACCATCATTTGACACCCAGTTATCTAAATGTCAGTAGTACCTTTATGGAGGATTGTGGAGGAAAGCCACAACACAAACTATATACACTCGCCTACAATAGAATAGCTAAGCGTGGGCATCTCAGCCCAGCTAGGAGTACGCAGATAGGGATACGGGGCATAAGAACTCAGAGCAGGGGACACAGTACATATCAGTGGAGGCAGGTGGGGAAGGCACATCGTCATGTTCAATCATAGTAATATATCTAGACTGTTGCCATTTGTGTCAGATTCAATCAAAATGTAATTAATGCATACATTTCACATGAACAACAGTAGTATTGACCAGTTGTACTCATTCATTAAACTCCGGGACTGAGGCAGCCAGTCATGAGTGAGCTATACAGACCTTAGCAAGCATACAGGTATTGAAAATAAGAATTTACTTACCGATAATTCTATTTCTCGGAGTCCGTAGTGGATGCTGGGGTTCCTGAAAGGACCATGGGGAATAGCGGCTCCGCAGGAGACAGGGCACAAAAAAGTAAAGCTTTACTAGGTCAGGTGGTGTGCACTGGCTCCTCCCCCTATGACCCTCCTCCAGACTCCAGTTAGGTACTGTGCCCGGACGAGCATACACAATAAGGGAGGCATTTTGAATCCCGGGTAAGACTCATACCAGCCACACCAATCACACCGTACAACTTGTGATCTAAACCCAGTTAACAGTATGACAACAGAAAGGGCCTCTTAAAGATGGCTCCTTAACAATAACCCGAATTAGTTAACAATAACTATGTACAAGTATTGCAGATAATCCGCACTTGGGATGGGCGCCCAGCATCCACTACGGACTCCGAGAAATAGAATTATCGGTAAGTAAATTCTTATTTTCTCTATCGTCCTAAGTGGATGCTGGGGTTCCTGAAAGGACCATGGGGATTATACCAAAGCTCCCAAACGGGCGGGAGAGTGCGGATGACTCTGCAGCACCGAATGAGAGAACTCCAGGTCCTCCTTTGCCAGGGTATCAAATTTGTAAAATTTTACAAACGTGTTCTCCCCCGACCACGTAGCTGCTCGGCAGAGTTGTAATGCCGAGACCCCTCGGGCAGCCGCCCAAGATGAGCCCACCTTCCTTGTGGAGTGGGCTTTTACAGTTTTAGGCTGTGGCAGGCCTGCCACAGAATGTGCAAGTTGAATTGTGTTACAAATCCAACGAGCAATCGACTGCTTAGAAGCAGGTGCGCCCAACTTGTTGGGTGCATACAATATAAACAGCGAGTCAGATTTTCTGACTCCAGCCGTCCTTGCAATGTATATTTTTAAGGCTCTGACAACGTCCAACAACTTGGAGTCCTCCAAGTCGCTAGTGGCCGCAGGCACCACAATAGGTTGGTTCAGATGAAATGCTGATACCACTTTAGGGAGAAAATGCGGACGAGTCCGCAGTTCTGCCCTATCCGAATGGAAGATTAGATAAGGACTTTTATAAGATAAAGCCGCCAATTCAGATACTCTCCTGGCAGAGGCCAGGGCTAGTAACATAGTCACTTTCAATGTGAGATATTTCAAATCCACCTTTTTCAATGGTTCAAACCAATGGGATTTGAGGAAATCTAAAACTACATTTAGATCCCACGGTGCCACCGGAGGCACCACAGGAGGCTGTATATGCAGTACTCCCTTGACAAAAGTCTGGACCTCAGGGACAGAGGCCAATTCTTTTTGGAAGAATATTGACAGGGCCGAAATTTGAACCTTAATGGATCCCAATTTGAGACCCATAGATAATCCTGATTGCAGGAAATGTAGGAAACGACCCAGTTGGAATTCCTCCGTCGGAACCCTCCGATCCTCGCACCACGCTACATATTTTCGCCAAATGCGGTGATAATGTTTCACGGTGACTTCCTTCCGTGCCTTAATCAAGGTAGGAATGACTTCTTCTGGAATGCCTTTCCCTTTTAGGATCTGGCGTTCAACCGCCATGCCGTCAAACGCAGCCGCGGTAAGTCTTGAAAAAGACAGCGACCCTGCTGTAGCAGGTCCCTTCTCAGAGGTAGAGGCCACGGTTCGTCCGTGAGCATCTCTTGAAGTTCCGGATACCAAGTCCTTCTCGGCCAATCCGGAACCACTAGTATTGTTCTTACTCTTCTTTGCCGTATGATCTTCAATACCTTTGGTATGAGCGGCAGAGGAGGAAACACATACACTGACTGGTACACCCAAGGAGTTACCAGTGCGTCCACAGCTATTGCCTGTGGATCTCTTGACCTGGCGCAATATTTGTCCAGTTTCTTGTTGAGGCGAGACGCCATCATGTCTACAATTGGTCTTTCCCAACGGTCTATTAACATGTTGAAGACTTCTGGATGTAGACCCCACTCTCCCGGATGAAGATCGTGTCTGCTGAGGAAGTCTGCTTCCCAGTTGTCCACGCCCGGGATGAACACTGCTGACAGTGCTATCACGTGATTCTCCGCCCAGCGAAGAATCTTGGCAGCTTCTGCCATTGCACTCCTGCTTCTTGTGCCGCCCTGCCTGTTTACATGGGCGACCGCCGTGATGTTGTCCGACTGAATCAACACCGGCTTTCCTTGCAGGAGAAGTTCCGCCTGGCTTAGAGCATTGTAGATTGCTCTTAGTTCCAGAATGTTTATGTGAAGAGACTTTTCCAGACTCGTCCATACTCCCTGGAAGTTTCTTCCTTGTGTGACTGCTCCCCAGCCTCTCAGGCTGGCGTCCGTGGTCACCAGGATCCAATCCTGAATGCCGAATCTGCGGCCTTCTAATAGGTGAGCCTTCTGCAACCACCACAGAAGTGACACCCTTGTCTTTGGTGACAGGGTTATTCGCAGGTGCATCTGCAGATGCGACCCTGACCATTTGTCCAACAGATCCCTTTGGAATATTCTTGCATGGAATCTGCCGAATGGAATTGCTTCGTAAGAAGCCACCATTTTTCCCAGGACTCTTGTGCATTGATGTACTGACACTTTTCCTGGTTTTAGGAGGTTCCTGACCAGATCGGATAACTCCTTGGCTTTTTCCTCTGGAAGGAAAACCTTTTTCTGAACCGTGTCCAGAATCATTCCTAGGAACAGCAGACGAGTTGTCGGGATTAAATGGGATTTTGGAATATTCAGAATCCACCCGTGTTGTCTTAGCACCTCTTGAGATAGTGCTAAAGCTGTCTCCAGCTGTTCTCTGGACCTTGCCCTTATTAGGAGATCGTCCAAGTATGGGATAACTAATACGCCTTTTCTTCGAAGAAGAATCATCATCTCGGCCATTACCTTGGTAAAGACCCGAGGCGCCGTGGACAATCCGAACGGCAGCGTCTGAAACTGATAGTGACAGTTTTGAACAATGAACCTGAGGTACCCCTGGTGTGCGGGGTAAATCGGAACGTGTAGATACGCATCCTTGATGTCCAAGGATACCATAAAGTCCCCTTCTTCCAGGTTCGCTATCACTGCTCTGAGTGACTCCATCTTGAACTTGAACTTTTTTATGTAGAGGTTCAAGGACTTCAGATTTAGAATAGGCCTTACCGAGCCATCCGGCTTCGGTACCACAAATAGAGTGGAATAATACCCCTTTCCTTGTTGTAATAGGGGTACTTTGACTATCACCTGCTGAGCGTACAGCTTGTGAATGGCTTCCAACACCCTCTCCCTTTCGGAAGAGACGGTTGGTAAGGCAGACTTCAGGAAACGATGAGGAGGATCCGTCTCTAATTCCAACCTGTACCCCTGAGATATTATCTGCAGGATCCAGGGGTCTACCTGCGAGTGAGCCCACTGCGCGCTGTAATTTTTGAGACGGCCCCCCACTGTCCCCGAGTCCGCTTGAGAGGCCCCAGCGTCATGCTGAGGTTTTTGCAGGAGCCGGGGAGGGCTTCTGTTCCTGGGAAGGAGCTGCCTGTTGGTGTCTCTTCCCTCTTCCTCTGCCTCGTGGCAGGTACGACAAGCCCTTTGCTCTCTTATTTTTGTAGGAGCGAAAAGGCTGCGGTTGAAAGGTCGGTGCCTTTCTCTGTTGGGGAGTGACTTGAGGTAAAAAAGTGGATTTCCCGGCAGTAGCCGTGGCCACCAAGTCTGATAGACCAACTCCAAATAACTCCTCCCCTTTATACGGCAAAACCTCCATGTGACGTTTTGAATCCGCATCGCCTGTCCACTGTCGTGTCCATAAGGCTCTTCTGGCTGAAATGGACATAGCACTCACCCGAGATGCCAGTGTGCAAATATCCCTCTGTGCATCACGCATATAGATAAATGCATCCTTTATTTGTTCTAACGACAGTAAAACATTGTCCCTATCTAGGGTATCAATATTTTCAATCAGGGATTCTGACCAAACTACTCCAGCACTGCACATCCAGGCAGTTGCTATAGCTGGTCGTAGTATAACACCTGCATGTGTGTATATATTCTTTTGAATAACTTCCATCTTTCTATCTGATGGATCCTTAAGTGCGGCCGTCTCAGGAGAGGGTAACGCCACTTGTTTGGATAAGCGTGTGAGCGCCTTGTCCACCTTAGGGGGTGTTTCCCAGCGCGCCCTAACCTCTGGCGGGAAAGGGTATAATGCCAATAACTTTTTTGAAATTATCAACTTTTTATCAGGAGCAACCCACGCTTCATCACACACGTCATTTAATTCTTCTGATTCAGGAAAAACTGTTTGTAGTTTTTTCACACCATACATAATACCCTGTTTTACGGTATCTGTAGTATCAGCTAAATGTAACGTCTCCTTCATTGCCAAAATCATATAACGTGTGGCCCTACTGGAAAATACGTTTGAATTTCTACCGTCGTCACTGGAATCAGTGCCCGTGTCTGGGTCTGTGTCGACCGACTGAGGCAAAGGGCGTTTTACAGCCCCTGACGGTGTTTGAGGCGCCTGGACAGGCATTAATTGATTGTCCGGCCGCCTCATGTCCTCAACTGACTGTTTAAGGGAAGATAAACCATCACGTAATTCCACAAATAAAGGCATCCATTCTGGTGTCGACCCCCTGGGGGGTGACATCTGCATATTTGGCAATTGCTCCGCCTCCACACCAATATCGTCCTCATACATGTCGACACCACGTACCGACACACACCGCAAACTCACAGGGAATGCTCTAATGAAGACAGGACCCACTAGCCCTTTTGGGGAGACAGAGGGAGAGTCTGCCAGCACACACCACAAAGCGCTATATATACAAGGGATATCCTTATATTAAGTGCTCCCTTATAGCTGCTTTAATATATATATATATATAGCCATTAATGTGACCCCCCTCTCTGTTTTACCCTGTTTCTGTAGTGCAGTGCAGGGGAGAGACCTGGGAGCCGTTCTGACCAGCGGAGCTGTGACAGAAAATGGCGCCGTGTGCTGAGGAGATAGGCCCCGCCCCTTTTTCGGCGGGTTCTTCTCCCGCTATTTTTCCAGTCAGGCAGGGGTTAAATATCTCCATATAGCCCCTATGGGCTATATGTGAGGTATTTTTAGCCTTGTATAAGGTTTATATTTGCCTCTCAGAGCGCCCCCCCCCAGCGCTCTGCACCCTCAGTGACTGCCCAGTGAAGTGTGCTGAGAGGAAAATGGCGCACAGCTGCAGTGCTGTGCGCTACCTTATGAAGACTGAGGAGTCTTCAGCCGCCGGTTTCCGGACCTCTTCACGCTTCAGCATCTGCAAGGGGGTCGGCGGCGCGGCTCCGGGACCGGACTCCACGGCTGGGCCTGTGTTCGATCCCTCTGGAGCTAATGGTGTCCAGTAGCCAAGCAGCAAATCCACTCTGCATGCAGGTGAGTTTACTACTTTCCCCCTAAGTCCCACGTTGCAGTGATCCTGTTGCCAGCAGGACTCACTGTAAAGAAAAAAACCTAAACTAAACTTTCTCTAAGCAGCTCTTTAGGAGAGCCACCTAGATTGCACCCTTCTCGTTCGGGCACAAAATCTAACTGGAGTCTGGAGGAGGGTCATAGGGGGAGGAGCCAGTGCACACCACCTGACCTAGTAAAGCTTTACTTTTTTGTGCCCTGTCTCCTGCGGAGCCGCTATTCCCCATGGTCCTTTCAGGAACCCCAGCATCCACTTAGGACGATAGAGAAAATATATTGTCTAATAAACTGATATGTCTGTCCTCATCCCGCCTGTCGCGTGCATATGCATCGTTAGTGCGATTATTCATGCCCGCATACTACTCATTTTTGGAAGCGTGCACACCATGTGATACTATGGATAACTAGAGCATATCCAGTGCACAAGAGGGCACATTGTTTGACACAAATATCCGCAATCATGGGTAAGATGAGGCTTGTCCTATCTGTACTGGCCAAGCAGATCCTCAGTCAGAACCCTCAGAGAACAAACCACTGGAGTCATAATTGACAGGAGCACTCCTGTAGATGTCACTGCCCGGGTAACAGTAATCCAGAAGGCCATGACAACAGAATAATCCCACAATGGCCAAAGTGCTAAAATGTACCCCTGCTACACTGACACTTATGACAGACATCAGCAGATGTATATCCCCAAATCTACAGAGCAGCTCCAGAGTAAGATAGGTTCTATGAACAATTAATAGTTTTACATATCGGAACTTCACAGAAGTAGTAGAGAGTCGAGGGCTTTTCAAAAGCAGCAAACCATTCTTTATCCAGTGGCGAACTCATGACCACCTCCTACCTTAGTATGAGGTTCTGTAACTCAGTGAAGTGATGACTGGACATGACATACAAATATATACAAGAGAGGGTGCTATGTCGAGCATACTAATGCATTTCTCAACAGGGGAATCTTGTATTGGGGCACCCAATATCTGGAATGACAGTGCATGTCTAAGCTGCATATACCTATAAAACAGCATAGAAGAAAACCCAAATTCTAAAAAGTGTATTTTTTTTTATACTATTACTATACTACTTAATCACTTGGGTATACCATGAGAATGTTAATTTCTCATTCAACTATACCTTTCTTCCAACACAAGGTAGATGAATATTTTGGTTTATCCTATCCTTCAGTGCCCTAGGTAGAAAAGGACCACAAATTTGGAAAAATAAACCTACACAACCTCCTAATACAATGCGGATGCAGGTAAACTAACTTAAAAGAAAGGGTGCTGGGGCTTACTAAAAAATAGGATTTTAATACCCACCGGTAAATCCTTTTCTCTTAGTCCGTAGAGGATGCTGGGGACGCTTCAAGAACCATGGGGTATAGACGGGATCCGCAGGAGATATGGGCACTTTAAGACTTTGAAAGGGGTGTGAACTGGCTCCTCCCTCTATGCCCCTCCTCCAGACTCCATTATAGGAACTGTGACCAGGGAGACAGACATTTCGAGGAAAGGATTTATTGTTAACTAAGGTGGGACATATACCAGCTCACACCTCAAACACGCCGTACAACATTACATTTAACAGAAACCCAGTTAACGGCATGAACAACGTCAGCAACAGGCTGACCATAACGTAACACAACCCGTGTGTAAACATAACTAATAACTGCAGATAGAGTCCGCACTGGGACGGGTGCCCAGCATCTCTCTACGGACTAAGAGAAAAGGATTTACCGGTAGGTATTAAAATCCTATTTTCTCATACGTCCTAGAGGATGACTGGAGGCGCTTCAAGAACCATGGGGTTTATACCCAAGCTCTAGAACGGGCGGGAGAGTGCGGATGACTCTGCAGCACCGATTGACGAAACATGAGGTCCTCATCAGCCAAGGTATCAAACTTGTAAAATTTTACAAAAGTGTTTGAACCCGACCAAGTAGCTGCTCGGCAGAGTTGTAATGCCGAGACTCCGCGGACAGCCGCCCAGGATGAGCCCACTTTCCTGGTAGAGTGGGCCTTCACCGATTTCGGTAACGGCAATCCAGCCGTAGAATGAGCATGCTAAATCGTATTGCAGATCCAGCGCGCAATAGTCTGCTTTGAAGCAGGCGTTCCAATCTTG
The DNA here is from genome assembly GCF_028390025.1 of Pseudophryne corroboree. Taxonomy (NCBI): domain Eukaryota; kingdom Metazoa; phylum Chordata; class Amphibia; order Anura; family Myobatrachidae; genus Pseudophryne; species Pseudophryne corroboree. Next base: position 645,730,979 of record NC_086447.1, on the reverse strand, counting down.
TTGGCAGCATACAAAACAAACCGAGCTTCCGTTTTCCTAAGTGGAGCCGTTCTGGCGACATAAATCTTCAAGGCCCTGACAACATCGAGAGATTTTGACTCCTCAAAGGCGTCAGTAGCCACTGGTACCACAATAGGCTGGTTCATGTGGAACAATGAAACCACCTTCGGCAGAAATTGTTGACGAGTCCTCAACTCCGCTCTATCCTCATGGAAGATTAAATAAGGACTCTTGTGAGACAAAGCCGCTAACTCAGACAACCGCCTTGCAGATGCTAAGACCAATAGCATGACCACTTTCCAAATTAGAAATTTCAACTCAACCTTCTGTAAAGGTTCAAACCAATTTGATTGAAGAAAATGCAACACCACGTTAAGATCCCATGGTGCCACTGGGGGCACAAATGGAGGATGGATGTGCAAAACTCCTTTAACGAAAGTCTGAACTTCTGGAAAGGAGGCCAACTGTTTCTGAAAGAAAACTGATAAGGCCGAAATTTGTACTTTAATCGAGCCTAACTTTAGACCCGCATCCACACCTGCTTGCAGGAAACGGAGAAAACGCCCTAGCTGAAATTATTCCGTAGGAGCCTTCTTGGATTCACACCAAGACACGTATTTTCTCCAAATACGGTGAAAATGTTTAGACGTTACTCCTTTTCTAGCCTGAAGAAGTGTGGGAATAACTTCACTGGGAATACCCTTTCGGGCTAGGATCCGGCGTTCAACCGCCAAGCCGTCAAACGTAGCCGCGGTAAGTCATGGTACACGCACGGCCCCTGCTGTAATAGATCCTCTCGTAGAGGAAGAGGCCAGGGATCTCTTATGAGTAATTCCTGAAGATCTGGATACCAAGCTTTCCTTGGCCAGTCTGGAGCAATGAGGATCACCTGAACCTTTGTTCTTCTTATGATCTTTAACACCTTTGGAATGAGTAGCAGCGGAGGAAACACGTACACCGACTGAAACACCCATGGTGTTACCAACGCGTCCACCGCTATTGCTTGAGGGTCCCTCGACCTGGAACAATATCTCTGAAGTTTCTTGTTGAGGCGAGACGCCATCATGTCTATTTGAGGAATTCCCCAAAGACTTGTCACTTCTGTGAAGACCTCTTGATGAAGACCCCACTCTCCTGGATGGAGATCGTGTCTGCTGAGGAAGTCTGCTTCCCAGTTGCCCACTCCTGGAATGAAGATCGCTGACAGAGCGCTTGTATGTCTTTCCGCCCAGCGGAGAACTTTTGTGGCCTCTGCCATTAACGCCCTGCTCTTTGTTCCGCCCTGGCGGTTTATGTGCGCTACTGCTGTTATATTGTACGATTGTATTAAGACGGGCCGGTTGCGAAGAAGACGTTCCGCTTGAAGGAGGCCATTGTAAATGGCCCTTAACTCCAGAACGTTTATGTGTAGACAAACTTCCTGGCTTGACCATTTTCCCTGGAAGGTTTCCCCCATGGTTACTAGGATCCAGTCCTGGATCGCGAACCTGCGTCCCTCTAGGAGGTGAGAGCTGTGCAGCCACCACAGGAGTGAGATTCTGGTCTTGGAGGATAGGATTATTCTCCGGTGTATGTGCAGATGGGATCCGGACCACTTGTCCAATAGGTCCCACTGAAACACCCTGGCATGAAATCTGCCAAATTGAATGGCCTCGTAGGCCGCCACCATCTTCCCCAGCATTGATGAATCGATACTCTCGCTGGTTTCAGAATTTGTTTGACCAAACTCTGAATTTCCAGAGCCTTCTTTTCTGGAAGAAAAACTCTCTGTAATTCCGTGTCCAGAATCATTCCCAAAAACAACAGCCACTTCGTCGGATTCAACTGTGACTTCGGCAGGTTTAGGAGCCAACCATATTGTTGCAGAACTGTCAGGGAGAGCGCAGTGTCCTGCTCCAGCTTGTCTTTGGATCTCGCCTTTATCAAGATATCGTCCAGGTAAGGAATAATTGTGACTCCCTGCTTGCGAAGGAGAACCATCATTTCCGCCATTACCTTGGTGAAAATCCTCGGAGCCGTGGATAGACCAAACTGCAGCGTCTGAAATTGGTAATGACAATCCTGAGTAGCCTACTTACACATCCCCATATAAGCCTGATGCAGAGGATATATGGATATATGGGGATATATGGATATATGGGGATGTGTAAGTAGGATGTGTAAGTAGGCATCCTTTATGTCAACCGACACCATGAAATCCCCTTCCTCGAGACTGGAGATCACTGCTCGGAGAGATTCCATCTTGAATTTGAATTTTTTTAGGTAAAGATTGAGGGATTTTAGGTTCAGAATTGGTCTGACCGAGCCGTCCGGCTTCGGGACCACAAACAGGCTTGAATAAAAGCCTTCTCCCTGTAGTGCCGGGGGAACCCTGACAATGACTTGATTCCGACACTTTTGTATTGCATCGCATACTACCTCCCTGTTCGGAAGAGAAGCTGGAAAGGCTGATTTGAAAAAACGTCGAGAGGGTAAGTCTTGAAACTCCAGTTTGTACCCCTGGGACACTATTTCTAGAATCCACGGGTCTAGGGACGAACGAGCCCAGAAATGACTGAAAAGCTTGAGACGTGCCCCCACCGGTGCGGACTCCCGCAGAGGAGCCCCAGCGTCATGCGGTGGATTTGGCCGGGGAGGACTTCAGCTCCTGAGAACCTGCCACGGCCGGAGATCTTTTACCTTTTCCTCTTCCTCTATTAGCAAGGAAGAAATAACCTGGTCCTTTTTTGTATTTATTTGGCCGAAAGGACTGCATCTGCAAGTGGTGAGCTTTCTTTTGTTGTGGAGGAACATAAGGCAAAAATGACGACTTACCCGATGTAGCCGTAGATACCAACTCAGCGAGACCTTCACCAAACAACACACCACCTTTATACGGGAGAGACTCCATAGCTTTCTTAGAGTCAGCATCAGCATTCCATTGATGAATCCACAATGCTCTCCTAGCTGAGACTGCCATGGCATTTGCCCTTGATCCCAAGAGGCCAATATCTCTCGCCGCTTCCTTTAAGTAGGCTGCAGCGTCCCTGATATAACCTAGCGTTGAAAGGATGGCCTCCCTATCCAGGGTATCTATATCAGATGACAAGTTATCTGCCCACTTCTCGATAGCACTACTCACCCACGCAGATGCAATAGCTGGTCTGAGTAGTGTACCTGTGGTGACGTAAATGGATTTTAGCGTATTTTCCTGTCTACGATCCGCAGGATCCTTAAGGGCTGCCGTGTCAGGAGACGGTAAAGCCACCTTTTAAGACAACCGTGACAGTGCCTACAATGGGAGGTGACTCCCACTTCTCTCTATCCCCAGAGGGGAATGGATACGCCATTTGAATCCTTTAGGGAATCAGAAATATTCTGTCAGGATTTTCCCACATTTTTTCAAAAAGGGCATTTAATTCATAAGAGGGAGTAAACGTTACCTCAGGTTTCTTTCCCTTAAACATACAGACCCTAGTATCAGGAACAGCAGGGTCCTCGGTGATACACGTCTTTTATTGCCACGGCACAATCATGTACTGAATGCTCTTTGGTAATTTTGGGTCTAATCTTATATCACTATAGTCGACACTGGAGTCAGTGTCCGTGTCGGTATCTGTGTCTGCTAACTGAGCAAACAAACGTTTATGTGACCCCGAGGGGGTCTGGACCTGTGATAACACATCCTCCACAGATTTTTTTCATACCTGGTTCTGAGACTCAGATTTATCTAATCTCTTATTAATAAGAGCCACATTAGCATTTAAAGCATTCAACACATTTACCCAGTTAGGAGTTGGTAGTGCCGACAGGGTCACTCCCACAGCCGTTTCTGCCCCCAACACAGTCTCCTCCTGGGAAGAGCACTCTGCCTCAGACATGCCGACACACCTGTACCGACACCCACAGACACACTGGGCTAAAAGGGGGACAGACCCACAGTAAAGCCTGTCAGAGAAACACAGAGGGAGTTTGCCAGGTCACAACCCAGCGCCTGTTCCGGTTCTGAAACCTTAATATATAATGCCTCAGACCCTGCTGCGCTTTATATCACTTAAATTAGGACCAGCGTCTCTGCAGCTCTGGAGAGAAAATGGCGCTGATGAGAGCTGTGAGGGCTAATCCCTGCCCCCTTCATGGCGCGCTTCAGCCCGCTCTTTTTAAAACAAACAATGCTGGCGGGGGTACAAATTTAGTGCCAAGGCACTTCAATTTCAATCTGCCAGCCTGAAAAGAGGTTTTATTTTAATCCTGCCCAGGGCACCAAAACGCCCCCCCCCCCACCCGCGCCCTGCCGTGCCGCTGTGTATGGGAGCATGGCGTGCAGCGCGTTCGCTGTGCGGTACCTCAGAAGCAGTCACTGAAGTCTTCTATCTTCTTCTACTCACCTGTCTTCTGACTTCTGGCTCTGCAAGGGGGGTGACGGCGGGCTCTGGGAGTGAACCCCTAGGCATACCTAGTGTTCCAAACCCTCAGAAGCTAATGGTGTCCTGTAGCCAAGAAGCAGAGCCTTTAAACTCCCTAGAAGTAGGTCTGACTTCTCTCCCCTAAGTCCCACGATGCAGGGAGACCGTTGCCAGCAGCCTCCCTGAAAATAAAAAACCTAACAGAGTCTTTTCCGAGAAAACTTAGTAGAGCTCCTCAGTTGTGTATCCAGTCTGCCTGGGCACAGATTCTAAACTGGAGTCTGGATGAGGGGCATAGAGGGAGGAGCCAGTTCACACCCTTTCAAAGTCTTAAAGTGCCCATGTCTCCTGCGGATCCCGTCTATACCCCATGGTTCTTGAAGCGTCCCCAGCATCCTCTAGGACGTATGAGAAACATATTTAAAAATTCCCTGAAAACTCACCTGTTCAGGCAAGCTTACCAAATTCCGTAACAGCCCACATAACCTTCAGAAATTTTCCTAACCAATTACAATGCCACTGTTAAGTCCACATAAATCCTCACATACACTCTCTTTCTTCACTTTCACATCCTCCGGACCCCTGGCCAACATTGCTGTGTGACCATATCTTACAGTCCACCAGATGGCAAAGGTTCCCGGTGGACCATGCAATTGATAACACTTATACTTGTGGATCAATTTCTGTGTCAGTATAGATTAAAAGCTTGCCTTCCTACCTCTGTCTGTTATTATCTGGTTTTGTTTTATCACTACTGTTTCCAATTGTAAAGCGCAGCAGAATTTGCTGCACTAAATAAACAACTGTTAATAAATAATTGACATAAGATACAGGAAAGATCGATTATAATGCAGATTAATAAGAGGACACCCTTGCATGCATGAAAACCTTTGGCCTCTGAAAAAGGGACTATCTAAATGTACCTGGTACTTTTTCTTCAGTCTTTAAGGAATCTAATGATTTCTGATGTACTTCTGTAGGAACATGCATCCTTGCATCAGCACTTTTGGATTTCGATCCTTCTGCTTCAAAGTGTTTTTGTGAAAAATGAAGCTGACTTGTAAATTTTTCATGCTACAAAGTAAGAATAAACTTCCTTTTAATTCCATATTACCGTATCTAATATAAATACAACTGTAAAAGAAAAAGTCATAAAAACAAAATTACCTTTAGTGCCTCCTCAGGGACTTTCATTTCACCACGAACTACAGTAAAAAGATTGGTATGTATGGCTTGCTAAGGAAATAACAGGCAATATCTGGGAAATAACCTAGCAAAGACAACTGGCGTCATATAATGTACATTTACATATCTATCCATCGACCCCAAATGGTCAACATGCATTAGATCGACAGATACAAGAGGTTGATATGGTCAAAAGTACGACATGTAAAAGGTTTACAGTACAAAACGTCAACAGTTTCAAAGGGTCGGCATGGCAATGATCGACACGCACGTGTTAACACCTTTTTTTTTTTTTTAAATCAACTTTTTCATCTTTTACTATCCACGTGGACTACAATTTGGAATAGTAAACTGTGCCGAGTGCAGCGAGGAGTGTACACGACGGGACGCAGAACACAAACAGGGTTTTTTGGTTGGTAAAAAGTAAAGAAAGAAAAAAATAGGATTTTGGTACCTACTGGTAAATACTTTTCTCGTAGTCCGTAGAGGATGCTGGGTCCACATTAGTACCATGGGGTATAGACGGGTCCACCAGGAGCCACTGGCACTTTAAGAGTTTGAGAGTGTGGGCTGGCTCCTCCCTCTATGCCCCTCCTACCAGACTCAGTCTAGAAACTGTGCCCGAGGAGACGACATACTTTGAGAGAAGGATTATACACAGATAGTGGTGAGATTCATACCAGCTCACACATATAAAGACACGTCAAGCCAACGAGCTTGAACTACTCAGCAACGGCTGAAACACTACTTACCAAGTAACAACGCAGTACTCAACTAAAAAGAAGTGCTACTGAACCAAATAACATTTGCAGGAAAACGAAGCGCTGGGCAGGCGCGCAGCATCCTCTACGGACTACGAGAAAAGGACTTACCAGTAGGTACCAAAATCCTATTTTCTCGTACGTCCTAGAGGATGCTGGGGTCCACAGTAGTACCATGGGGATGTACCAAAGCTCCCAGAACGGGAGGTAGGGCGCGGAGGCTCCTGCAGAACTGACTGACTGAACTTCAGGTCATCAGAGGCCAAAGTATCGAACTTGTAAAACTTTGCAAATGTGTTCGACCCAGACCAAGTTGCAGCTCGGCAAAGTTGCACTGCCGAGACACCGCGTGCAGCCGCCCAGGAAGACCCCACCTTACGAGTAGAGTGGGCCTTAACCGATTTTGGACACGGCAGTCCTGCCATAGAATAAGCGTGCTGGATAGTGAGCCTGATCCAGCGAGAGATCGTCTGCTTAGAAGCAGGACACCCAAATTTATTGGGATCATATAGGACAAACAGAGAGTCCGACTTTCTGTGATGAGAAGTTCTCTTCACATATATCTTCAGAGCCCTTACGACATCCAAGGACTTTGATGTAACTGAGGAGTCAGTAGCCACTGGCACCACAATAGGTTGGTTGATATGAAATGCCGACACAACCTTCGGAAGAAACTGCTGACGTGTCCGGAGCTCAGCTCTATCTACGTGGAAGATCAAGTAAGGGCTTTTACAGGATAAAGCCCCCAGCTCGCCACACGTCTAGCAGAAGCTAAGGCCAACAAAGTGACCGCCTTCCATGTAAGAAATTTGACCTCTACCTCCTGTAGAGGTTCAAACCAATCCGACTGGAGGAACTGCAACACCATGTTAAGGTCCCAAGACGCTGTAGGCTGTACAAAGGGAGGTTGGATATGCAGAACTCTCTTCAAAAAGGTCTGAACCTCAGGTAGCCTGTATTAGGGTAGGAATGACCTTCATCAGAATGCCCTTTCGAGCAAGTATCAGGCGCTCAACTTCCATGCCGTCAAATGTAGCCGCGGTAAGTCTTGATAGGCGAACAGCCCCTGCTGCAGCAGGTCCTCCCGAAGAGGAAGAGGCCTCGGATCTTCTAGCAGTAGATTCAGAAGGTCCGCGTACCAAGCCCTTCTTGGCCAGTCTGGGGCAATGAGAATCGCTTGAACCCTTGTTCTCCTTATGAGCTTTAGGATTCTTGGGATGAGTGGGAGTGGTGGAAACACGTACACTGACTGGAACACCCACGGAGACACCAGGGCATCCACTGCCACTGCCTGTGGGTCCCTCGACCTGGAACAATAATGCCGTAGCTTCTTGTTGAGAATAGAGGCCATCATGTCTATTTGGGGTAGTCCCCAAAGATCTTTCCGTGAACACCTCCGGATGGAGGACCCACTCTCGTGGATGGAGATAGTGTCTGCTGAGGAAGTCTGCTTCCCAGTTGTCTACTCCCGGAATGAATATGTGTTAACGCATGCTTTTCTGTCCAGAGGAGTATTCTAGTCACCTCTGACATTGCCGCTCTGCTCTTCGTTCCGCCTTGTCGGTTTATGCAAGCCACTGTTGTTACGTTGTCCGACTGCACTTGAATGGCCCGATTTCTCAGAAGAGGGGCCGCCTGAAGAAGACCGTTGTAGACAGCTCTTAGTTCCAGGATGTTCATGGGCAGGCCGGCTTCCAGGTCTGACCACCGTCCTTGGAAGGTTACTCCTTGAGTGACTGCTCCCCAGCCCCGGAGGCTCGCATCCGTGGTTAGAAGGACCCAGTCCTGAATCCCGAACCTGCGGCCCTCGAGAAGGTGAGGCAATTGGAGCCACCAGAGGAGTGAAACCCTTGCCCTTGGCGATAGACGAATTCTCTGATGCATGTGGAGGTGAGATCCCGACCACTTGTCCAGGAGATCCAGTTGGAAGGTCCGAGCATGGAACCTCCCGTACTGGAGAGCCTCGTAAGAGGCCACCATCATCCTAACAGGCGAATGCATTGATGAACCGACACCCGGGGCGGCTTCAGGACATCCCGGACCATAGCTTGTATCACCAACGCCTTTTCCTGCGGAAGAAACACCCGTTGCCAACAGCCTCCTGTAAAAAAATAAACTTTAAAATTTACTTTTACTAGCAAAGCTCAGGAGAGCTTCCCTAGCTGTGACCGGCTCCTCCGGGCACATTTTCTAAACTGAGTCTGGTAGGAGGGGCATAGAGGGAGAAGCCAGCCTACACTCTCAACCTCTTAAAGTGCCAATGGCTCCTGGTGTACCCGTCTATACCCCATGGTACTAATGTGGACCCCAGCATCCTCTAGGACGTAAGAGAAAACAAAGAAAAATGTGTGTCAACCGTTTTTTTGTCGACCATGTCTACTGTTTACCTTTTCCCGTCAACCATTGAGGGTCAACCTATTGACTGTAGACCTTTTTAATGTAGATCTATTGAACCATACCACAATCTATCTAGTGGTTTCATGATAAAACAGGTCATTTTGCAAAGTGCTATGAGTTCTGCTTTTGAGTAAGTCTTCCTTGTAAAGCCATTTGGCATGGTGTTTGGCTATTCACAATGTACCTTTATTTTTACTTTCTGAATATATTTGGGAAAAAATAGGATTTTAGTACCTACCGGTAAATCGTTTTCTCTTAGTCCGTAGAGGATGCTGGGGACTCCAAAAGGACCATGGGGTATAGACGGATCCGCAGGAGCTTGGGCACACTATAAAGACTTAAACTGGGTGTGAACTGGCTCCTCCCTCTATGCCCCTCCTCCAGACCTCAGTTAGAAACTGTGCCCAGGAGAGATGGACATTTCGAGGAAAGAATTTATAAACACGGTGAGTGTCCTACCAGCTCACACCACGAACATACCGCAGAACGTGGCATTCAATAGAAAACCTGCCTACGGCATGAAAAAGACACAGCCACATGCTGAGAGAATATGTACCACAACCTGTGTGCCAACACAACCAATAATAAGACACCGCATACCATGGCATGAACATCGTCAGCAATAGACTGACAGAGAAGAAACACCACTAGAGTGTAACCAAAAGCAATAACTGCAGACACAGTACGCACTGGGACGGGCGCCCAGCATCCTCTACGGACTAAGAGAAAAGGATTTACCGGTAGGTACTAAAATCCTATTTTCTCATACGTCCTAGAGGATGCTGGGGACTCCAAAAGGACCATGGGGTCAATACCAAAGCTCCAGAACGGGCGGGAGAGTGCGGACGACTCTGCAGCACCGATTGAGCAAACAAAAGGTCCTCTCAACCAGGGTATCAAACTTGTAGAGCATAGCAAAAGCGTTTGAACCCGACCAAGTATCCACTCGGCAAAGTTGAACCGCCGAGACTCCTCGGGCATCCGCCCAAGAAGAGCCCATCTTCCCAGTATAATGGGCCTCCACAGACTTCGGTGACGGCAATCCAGCCGTAGAACGAACATGCCAAATAGCATCACAGATCCAGCGTGTAACTGACTAACACAGTCACCCAAACCATACTGGGAACATACCAGACAAACAGAGCCCCTGCTTCTCCAATCTGAGCCAAATTGGCGACCTAAATATTCAAATCCCTGGCTACATCGAGAGAATTTGAATCAGCTAATGCCTAAGTAACCACCGGCATCAAAATAGGCCAATTTCTGCAAAACCCAGAAACCACTCTTGGCAGAACTACTAACCGAGTTCTCACTTCCTCTCTATCCACATGAAAGATCAAACAAGGCTCTTGTGAGACAAAACCACCACTTCCGACACCCGCCTTGTCGGAAAGAAATTATCAGTCCACACTCCCAACTTTAGGCTTGCATCCACACCGGTTTGTAAAGTATGGATAGGAACGACCTAGCTGAAAGTCTTCCATAGGAGCCTTCCTGGATACACACCAAACACATAGTTACGCCAACTACGGTGGTAAAGCTTAGCCGTTACTTCTTCTTAGACTGAAGAATTGAGGAAATTACTTCACTGGAACACCCTTTCGGCTTAGGATATGGCATTCAACCGCCACGACGTCAGACGCAGCCGCGGTAAGTCTTGAAACACGCCCTGATCTTGTTGTAACAGATCCTCACGTAGAGGAAGAGGGCAGGAAACTTCTATGAGTAAATCATGAAAAACTGGATAGCAAACCCTCCTTGGCTAGACCGGATCCAAGAGGATCGCCTGAACCTTTGTTCATCCCACATTTATCACCTTCAAAAAAAAAATGAAAGCGGAGAGGCCACATAGACCGACTAAAACCACCCACGGTGTCACGAGGTTGTCCACTGCTATAGCTTGAGCGTCCCATGACCTGGAACAATATCCCTGAGGCCTCTCATTGAGGCGAGACGCCAACATATCCAATTGCGACAATCCTCGAAGACTTGTCACATCTGTGAAAACTTCTCGATGATGACTGAATTTCTCCCGGATGAAGATCGCGTCAGCAGAGGAAATCTATTTCTCCGTCGTTCACCTCCGAAACGAAGACTGCTAATAATAAGAATTTACTCACCGGTAATTCTATTTCTCGTAGTCCGTAGTGGATGCTGGGAACTCCGTAAGGACCATGGGGAATAGCGGGCTCCGAAGGAGGCTGGGCACTCTAGAAAGATCTTAGACTACCTGGTGTGCACTGGCTCCTCCCACTATGACCCTCCTCCAAGCCTCAGTTAGGATACTGTGCCCGGACGAGCGTACACAATAAGGAAGGATTTTGAATCCCGGGTAAGACTCATACCAGCCACACCAATCACACCGTACAACTCGTGATATGAAACCCAGTTAACAGTATGAAACAACAGAGCCTCTCAACAGATGGCTCAACAATAACCCGATTTAGTTAACAGTAACTATGTACAAGTATTGCAGATAAACCGCACTTGGGATGGGCGCCCAGCATCCACTACGGACTACGAGAAATAGAATTACCGGTGAGTAAATTCTTATTTTCTCTGACGTCCTAGTGGATGCTGGGAACTCCGTAAGGACCATGGGGATTATACCAAAGCTCCCAAACGGGCGGGAGAGTGCGGATGACTCTGCAACACCGAATGAGAGAACTCCAGGTCCTCCTCAGCCAGGGTATCAAATTTATAGAATTTTGCAAATGTGTTTGCCCCTGACCAAGTAGCAGCTCGGCAAAGTTGTAAAGCCGAGACCCCTCGGGCAGCCGCCCAAGATGAGCCCACCTTCCTTGTGGAATGGGCATTGACAGATTTTGGCTGTGGCAGGCCTGCCACAGAATGTGCAAGCTGAATTGTATTACAAATCCAACGAGCAATAGTCTGCTTAGAAGCAGGAGCACCCAGCTTGTTGGGTGCATATAGGATAAACAGCGAGTCAGATTTTCTGACTGTAGCCGTTCTGGAAACATATATTTTCAGTGCCCTGACAACGTCTAGCAACTTGGAGTCCTCCAAGTCCCTAGTAGCCGCAGGCACCACAATAGGCTGGTTCAGGTGAAACGCTGACACCACCTTTGGGAGAAACTGGGGACGAGTCCTCAATTCTGCCCTATCCATATGGAAAATCAGATAAGGGCTTTTACAGGACAAAGCCGCCAATTCTGATACTCGCCTGGCAGAAGCCAAGGCCAATAACATAACCACCTTCCACGTGAGATATTTCAGATCCACGGTTTTTAGTGGTTCAAACCAATGTGATTTTAAGAAACTCAACACCACGTTGAGATCCCAAGGTGCCACAGGGGGCACAAACGGGGGCTGAATATGCAGCACTCCTTTAACAAATGTCTGAACTTCAGGTACTGAAGCTAGTTCTTTTTGAAAGAAAATCGACAGAGCCGAGATCTGTACCTTAATGGAGCCCAGTTTTAGGCCCATATTTACTCCTGCTTGCAGGAAATGCAGAAATCGACCTAGTTGAAATTCCTCCGTTGGAGCCTTTTCGGCCTCACACCATGCAACATACTTCCGCCATATGCGGTGATAATGAGTTGCTGTGACCTCTTTCCTGGCTTTAATAAGCGTAGGAATGACTTCCTCCGGAATGCCCTTTTCCTTCAGGATCCGGCGTTCAACCGCCATGCCGTCAAACGCAGCCGCGGTAAGTCTTGGAACAGACAGGGCCCCTGCTGTAGCAGGTCTTGTCTGAGCGGCAGAGACCACGGGTCCTCTGAGATCATCTCTTGAAGTTCCGGGTACCACGCTCTTCTTGGCCAATCCGGAACCACGAGAATTGTGTTTACTCCTCGCTTTCTTATTATTCTCAATACCTTTGGTATGAGAGGTAGAGGAGGGAACACATAAACTGACCGGTACACCCACGGTGTCACTAGAGCGTCCACAGCTATCGCCTGAGGGTCTCTTGACCTGGCGCAATACCTCTCTAGTTTTTTGTTTAGGCGGGACGCCATCATGTCCACCTGTGGACGACCCCATTGATTTACAATCATTTGGAAGACTTCTGGATGAAGTCCCCACTCTCCCGGGTGGAGGTCGTGCCTGCTGAGAAAGTCTGCTTCCCAGTTGTCCACTCCCGGGATGAACACTGCTGACAGTGCTAGTACATGATTCTCCGCCCATCGGAGAATTCTTGTGGCTTCTGCCATTGCCATCCTGCTTCTTGTGCCGTCCTGTCGATTCACATGGGCGACTGCCGTGATGTTGTCTGACTGGATCAGCACCGGCTAGTGTAGGAGCAGGGATTTTGCTTGACTTAGGGCATTGTAAATGGCCCTTAGTTCCAGAATATTTATGTGAAGGGCAGTCTCCTGACTTGACCATAGTCCTTGGAAGTTTCTTCCCTTTGTGACTACCCCCCAGCCTCGTAGGCTGGCATCCGTGGTTACCAGGACCCAGTCCTGTATGCCGAATCTGCGGCCCTCCAGAAGATGAGCACTCTGCAGCCACCACAGAAGAGACACCCTGGTTCTTGGGGACAGGGTTATCAAGCGATGCATCTGAAGATGCGATCCGGACCACTTGTCCAACAGGTCCCACTGAAAAATTCTGGCATGGAACCTGCCGAATGGAATTGCTTCGTAAGAAGCTACCATCTTTCCCAGGACCCGCGTGCAGTGATGCACCGATACCTGTTTTGGTTTTAGGAGGTCTCTGACTAGAGAAGACAACTCCCTGGCTTTCTCCTCCGGGAGAAACACTCTTTTCTGGACTGTGTCCAGAATCATTCCCAGGAACATTAGACGTGTCGTGGGGACCAGCTGTGACTTTGGGATATTCAGAATCCAGCCGTGCTGGCGCAGCACTTCCTGAGATAGTGCTACTCCCACTAACAACTGTTCCTTGGATCGTGCCTTTATTAGGAGATCGTCCAAGTATGGGATAATTAAAACTCCCTTTTTTCGAAGGAGTATCATCATTTCCGCCATAACCTTGGTAAATACCCTCGGTGCCGTGGAGAGTCCAAACGGCAGCGTCTGGAATTGGTAATGGCAATCCTGTACCACAAATCTGAGGTACTCCTGGTGAGGATGGTAAATGGGGACATGCAGGTAAGCATCCTTGATGTCCAGGGATACCATGTAATCCCCCTCCTACAGGCTTGCAATAACCGCCCTGAGCGATTCCATCTTGAACTTGAATTTTTTTATGTATGTGTTCAAGGATTTCAAATTTAAAATGGGTCTCACCGAACCGTCCGGTTTCGGCACCACAAATAGTGTGGAATAGTAACCCCGGCCTTGTTGAAGTAGGGGTACCCTGATTATCACCTGCTGGGAATACAGCTTGTGAATCGCTGCTAGCACCGCCTTCCTGTCTGAGGGAGCAATCGGCAAGGCAGATTTTAGGAACCGGTGGGGTGGAGCCGCCTCGAATTCCAGCTTGTATCCCCGAGATACTATTTGAAGGATCCAGGGATCCACCTGTGAGCGAGCCCACTGATCGCTGAAATTCATGAGGCGGGCCCCCACCGTACCTGGCTCCGCCTGTGGAGCCCCACCGTCATGCGGCGGACTTGGAAGAGGAAGCGGGGGAGGACTATTGTTCCTGGGAACCTGCTGTTTGCTGCAGCCTTTTTCCCCTACCTCTGCCTCTAGACAGAAAAGACCCTCCTTTTCCCTGCTTGTTTTTCTGGGTCCGAAAGGACTGAACCTGATAAAATGGCGCCTTCTTAGGCTGTGAGGGGACATGGGGTAAAAATGCTGACTTCCCAGACGTTGCTGTGGAAACTAGGTCGGAGAGACCATCCCCAAATAATTCCTCCCCTTTATAAGGCAAAACTTCCATGTGCCTTTTGGAATCTGCATCTCCAGTCCACTGGCGAGTCCATAAGCATCTCCTAGCAGAGATGGATAATGCACTTACTTTAGATGCCAGCCGGCAGATTTCCCTCTGTGCATCTCTCATGTATAAGACTGAGTCTTTGATATGGTCAATTGCAAGCAGAATCGTGTCTCTGTCTAATGTGTCAATATTTTCTGACAGTTTATCTGACCACGCAGCGGCAGCACTGCACATCCATGCTGACGCAATAGCTGGTCTAAGTATAATGCCTGAGTGTGTATATACAGACTTCAGGATCGCCTCCTGCTTTCTATCAGCAGGTTCCTTAAGGGCGGCCGTATCCTGGGACGGTAGTGCCACCTTTTTAGACAAACGTGTGAGCGCTTTATCCACCCTAGGGGGTGTTTCCCAACGTAACCTATCCTCTGGCGGGAAAGGGAACGCCATTAGTATCTTCTTAGGAATTACCAATTTCTTATCAGGGGAAGCCCACGCTTCTTCACACACTTCATTTAATTCATCTGACGGGGGAAAAACTACAGGTAGTTTTTTCTCCCCAAACATAATACCCTTTTTTGTGGTACCTGGATGTAAATCAGAAATATTTAACACCTCTTTCATTGCCTCAATCATGCAGTGAATGGCCTTAACGGGCATTAAATTTGACTCATCGTCGTCGACACTGGTGTCAGTATCCGTGTCGACATCTACTTGGGCCATCTGAGATAGCGGGCGTTTCAGAGCCCCTGATGACTTTTGAGACACCTGGACAGGCACGAGCTGAAGACTCGGCTGTCCCACAGTCGGCATGTCGTCAAATTTTTTATGTAAGGAGTCTATACGTGCACTCATTTCCTGCCATAAACTCATCCACTCAGGTGTCTGCCCCCCAGGGGGTGACATCCCTGCTAAAGGCATCTGCTCCCCCTCCACATCATTATCCTCCTCAAACATGTCGACACAGCCGTACCGACACACTCCACACACACAGGGAATGCTCAGAGGACAGGACCCACAAAAAGCCCTTTGGGGGGACAGAGTAAGAGTATGCCAGCACACACCAGAGCGCTATATATATATAGAGGGACTAACTGAGTTATGTCCCTAATAGCTGCTTTTCAATAAAATATATATATATACTGCCAAATTTAATGCCCCCCCTCTCTTTTCCCTCTTACTGGTACTGTAGATTGCAGGGAAGAGCCAGGGAGCTTCCTTCCAGCCGAGCTGTGAAGGGAAAATGGCGCCAGTGTGCTGGGGAGATAGGCTCCGCCCCTTTTTCGCGGCCTACTCTCCCGCTTTTTATGGAATTCTGGCAGGGGTATTTACCTCATATATAGCCCCTGGGGCTATATATTGAGGTATTTTCGCCAGCCAAGGTGTTTTTATTGCTGCCTCAGGGCGCCCCCCCCCCCCCCCCCCCCCCCAGCGCCCTGCACCCTCAGTGACCGGAGTGTGAAGTGTGTGAGAGGAGCAATGGCGCACAGCTGCAGTGCTGTGCGCTACCTTGGTGAAGACAGAGTCTTCATGCCGCCGATTTTCCGGACCATCTTCTTGCTTCTGGCTCTGTAAGGGGGACGGCGGCGCGGCTCCGGGACCGAACATCAAGGCTGGGCCTGCGGTCGATCCCTCTGGAGCTAATGGTGTCCAGTAGCCTAAGAAGCCCAATCCGGCTGCAAGCAGGCGAGTTCGCTTCTTCTCCCCTTAGTCCCTCGCTGCAGTGAGCCTGTTGCCAGCAGGTCTCACTGAAAATAAAAAAATCTAAGACTATTACTTTCTAAGAGCTCAGGAGAGCCCCTAGTGTGCATCCAACCTCGGCCGGGCACGAAATCTAACTGAGGCTTGGAGGAGGGTCATAGTGGGAGGAGCCAGTGCACACCAGGTAGTCTAAGATCTTTCTAGAGTGCCCAGCCTCCTTCGGAGCCCGCTATTCCCCATGGTCGTTACGGAGTTCCCAGCATCCACTAGGACGTCAGAGAAATAGCGTTTACCAGACTCTCCACCTAACGGCAAAACTGTGCATCCTCTGCCATTGCCGCTTTGCTCCTTGTTCCGCCATAGCGGTTTACTTACGCCACTGCTGACAAGTCGTCTAGCAGAACTAACACGGGCAGAACACGAAGAATACGTTTGTCGAAACTAACTCTTAATTCAAGAAAGTTTATAGCAGACAAGCTTTCCAACTCGACCTTATCCCCTGGAAACACGTCCCTTGCAAGTACTGCTCCTCCGTCTCGGAGATCTGTATGCACGGACACCAGGATCTACACCCGGAACCCGAACCTTCATCCCTCTAGAAGGAGAGAACCAAGCAGACACCACAGGAGTGATGTCCTGGCCGTTAGGATTATATCCAGGTGCATGTGCAGGTGAGACCCGGACCACATTTCCAACTGGTCTCTTGAAAACCATTCTGGCATTAGAGCAGCTCACCAAAAAAGGCCTCTCAGTCTGCACCCAATCGGTTAAGTAACAGAACACCTTGATGAAGTGTCACAGTAAAGCCGATCCAACTCTGGATCTTCAGACCTCTTTTCACATGGAAAAACACCGAACTTTAACCGGTCATTATCTACTCTGAAATCCACCTCCGACATCTGTGTCGTTGGAAACAACAGCCAATCCCTGTGTCGAAGAACAGTCAGAGAGAAACAACGATTTGCACCTTTATACAGGGACAACTGGACAATGTCCTGATCCTGACGCACCTCTGTATGGCGTCGCGTGTTATCTTCCCTTCCAGAGTGGAACGGCAAGAACTATTAGAAAAACAGTAAGGGGAAACAACCGTAACTCAGAATGTTCCCCTTTGGATTCTATAAATAACCCACAGGTCCTAGTCTATTCCTGGACCAACTGAAAAATAGTAGACGAGTGCCCACCGGAGTGGGGACCAGCCCGATAGACTCAGCGACAAGTGGCGGATGTGGAGGAAACAGAAAACGACATCCACTACTGCGAACCTAACAAGGCTGCAGAACTCTTACCTTCTCACCTTCCACTATCTGCACAGAAAAGGAAAAAAAGAACGGTATTGAACCGGTTAAAACGACTGCATCCCACAAAAGAATGCGTCACCAACCGTTGTGAAGGAGGCTAACTCACGAAGTTAGACTTACCAGTGGAATCCGCAGAGATTGACTGAACAGAGGCCACACCAAACAGCTGTATACCTCCCTCCAGCATCTCCCGGAGACATCCTCCGCATTTTTCCGGTCACACCTCCTGCTGTCACGTGGCAGCCTGCTGTAATGTTATAAGGTAGAATAAACATCGGCAAGCTTACCCACTCTGGGTAGGGTAATTCTATCGGATGCCTACCCGAATGCAACACTCCCTCAAGTGCATACAGTGCAAATAAGGTCAAAGTATAGAAATAAAATTTAACTTAGCTGCCTGTGTATGATCCTTTGCGACCGGGCTCTGCGTCGACCAGGAGTTGACTGTCATAATTTTCTCTCCGCGTTGTGAAGAGAATAATATTCGGACTCCTTGAGAGGATCTAAACCAACTAGTCACGGCCAATCTAGAGCTTAATCAACAGAGCGACCAGCACATGATAAGAATACCATTATTTCAGCATTCATGGATATACATCATGTAATACACAATAAAGCACATATATCCTAACCATGCATATATAAACCTATATCTACATATAAACACATATAGATATAACCTATACGCAAGTGGATTGTCCAGACCTGTCAGGTCCCTAGTGACAGTAATGTGTTGTGAATGTGTATGACCATGTACTGACATGCCCCCGATGTGGATCTACCAGGAACGTTATGGTCGACAGAAACTTAGTAAATGTCGACAGCAAGAAATAGTAAGCGGGCAAAAAATAATCACGGAACCCCGAGGGGTCTGAGGGAAGCATACAAATACAATTTTGATAACACTCCCCCCACATATACCAATAAATATACATATATATATATATATACAGGTACAAGGCAATAACAGCCTGATAAAAATTTTACCCAGGAAAACCGTTGATGCCGACAGGGCATCCACAAACAACTGTATCTCCCCTATCGTGTTTACTGTGTTAAGCACACAAACACCAATTTGCTAATACTTAATTTTCCGAATCAAGTACCGTCATGCGCCGGCGAAGCCGACAGGTATCCCCACAGCAGCTTGTGACAAAGCCCTCACACCTGCCGACATATGTCGACTAACCAATAGTGGGTACACACAGGGAAACAGTGAATTTATGTAATATAAGAGTGATTATGCGTCCATTATCAAATATAATGTTATATGACACCCATATAGCATTAAAAACACTGTGCCCCCCCTCCAACTTACTATCCAGCAAGTCCTGGCGGGGATTTGAGGAAAATGGCGCTGACTCCTCTGTGAGGGCTAAGCTCCGCCCCTTCCCCGCGCTTAAGCCCGCTCAAAATAATAAGAATTTACTCACCAGTAATTCTATTTCTCGTAGTCCGTAGTGGATGCTGGGACTCCGTAAGGACCATGGGGAATAGCGGCTCCGCAGGAGACTGGGCACAACTAAAAGAAAGCTTTAGACTACTGGTGTGCACTGGCTCCTCCCACTATGACCCTCCTCCAGACTTCAGTTAGGATACTGTGCCCGGAAGAGCTGACACAATAAGGAAGGATTTTGAATCCCGGGTAAGACTCATACCAGCCACACCAATCACACCGTATAACTCGTGATACAATACCCAGTTAACAGTATGATAACAACTGAGCCTCTCAACAGATGGCTCAACAATAACCCTTTAGTTAAACAATAACTATATACAAGTTTTGCAGACAATCCGCACTTGGGATGGGCGCCCAGCATCCACTACGGACTACGAGAAATAGAATTACCGGTGAGTAAATTCTTATTTTCTCTGACGTCCTAAGTGGATGCTGGGACTCCGTAAGGACCATGGGGATTATACCAAAGCTCCCAAACGGGCGGGAGAGTGCGGATGACTCTGCAGCACCGAATGGGCAAACTCCAGGTCCTCCTCAGCCAGGGTGTCAAACTTGTAGAATTTAGCAAATGTGTTTGACCCCGACCAAGTAGCTGCTCGGCAAAGTTGTAGAGCCGAGACCCCTCGGGCAGCCGCCCAAGAAGAGCCCACCTTCCTCGTGGAATGGGCTTTCACTGATTTAGGATGCGGCAGTCCAGCCGCAGAATGTGCAAGGTGAATCGTACTACAGATCCAGCGAGCAATAGTCTGCTTTGAAGCAGGTGCACCCAACTTGTTGGGCGCATACAGGATAAATAGCGAGTCAGTCTTTCTGACTCCAGCTGTCCTGGAAACATAAATTTTAAGGGCCCTGACTACATCCAACAACTTGGAAGCCTCCAAGTCTTTAGTAGCCGCAGGCACCACGATAGGTTGGTTCAGATGAAAGGCTGATACCACTTTAGGGAGAAATTGGGGACGAGTCCTCAATTCTGCCCTATCCATATGGAAAATCAGATAAGGGCTTTTACATGACAAAGCCGCCAATTCTGATACACGCCTGGCCGAAGCCAAGGCCAACAACATGACCACTTTCCACGTGAGATATTTCAATTCCACGGTTTTAAGTGGCTCAAACCAATGTGACTTTAGGAAATCCAACACCACGTTGAGATCCCAAGGTGCCACCGGAGGCACAAAAGGGGGCTGAATATGCAGCACTCCCTTAACAAAAGTTTGAACTTCAGGTAGTGAAGCCAGTTCTCTCTGGAAGAAAATCGATAGAGCCGAAATCTGGACCTTAATGGAACCCAATTTTAGGCCCATAGTCACCCCTGACTGTAGGAAGTGCAGGAAACGGCCCAGCTGAAATTCTTCCGTTGGCCTCACACCACGCAACATATTTTCGCCATATGCGGTGATAATGGATCGCGGTTACTTCTTTCCTAGCTTTAATCAGCGTAGGAATGACTTCCTCCGGAATGCCCTTTTCCTTCAGGATCCGGTGTTCAACCGCCATGCCGTCAAACGCAGCCGCGGTAAGTCTTGGAACAGACAGGCCCCCTGCTGCAGCAGGTCCTGTCTGAGCGGCAGAGGCCATGGGTCCTCTGAGATCATTTCTTGAAGTTCCGGGTACCAAGCTCTTCTTGGCCAATCCGGAACAATGAGTATAGTTCTTACTCCTCTTCTCCTTATTATCCTCAGTACCTTTGGTATGAGAGGAAGAGGAGGGAACACATAAACCGACAGGTACACCCACGGTGTCACTAGAGCGTCCACAGCTATCGCCTGCGGGTCTCTTGACCTGGCGCAATATTTTTCTAGCTTTTTGTTTAGGCGGGACGCCATCATGTCCACCTGTGGCCTTTCCCAACGGTTTACAATCAGTTGGAAGACTTCTGGATGAAGTCCCCACTCTCCCGGGTGGAGGTCGTGCCTGCTGAGGAAGTCTGCTTCCCAGTTGTCCACTCCCGGAATGAACACTGCTGACAGTGCTAACACGTGATTTTCCGCCCATCGGAGAATCCTTGTGGCTTCTGCAATCGCCGTCCTGCTTCTCGTGCTGCCCTGTCGGTTTACATGGGCGACCGCCGTGATGTTGTCTGACTGGATCAGTACCGGCTGGTTTTGAAGCAGGGGTTTTGAATGACTTAGGGCATTGTAAATGGCCCTCAGTTCCAGAATATTTATGTGCAGGGAAGTCTCCTGACTTGACCATAGTCCTTGGAAGTTTCTTCCCTGTGTGAGTGCCCCCCAGCCTCGAAGGCTGGCATCCGTGGTCACCAGGACCCAGTCCTGTATGCCGAATCTGCGGCCCTCTTGAAGATGAGCACTCTGCAGCCACCACAGCAGAGACACACTGGTCCTTGGAGACAGGGTTATCAGTCGATGCATCTGAAGATGCGATCCGGACCACTTGTCCAACAGGTCCCACTGAAAGGTTCTTGCATGGAACCTGCCGAATGGAATTGCTTCGTAGGAAGCTACCATCTTTCTCAGGATCCGCGTGCAGTGATGCACCGACACCTGTTTTGGTTTTAGGAGGCCTCTGACTAGAGATGACAGCTCCTTGGCCTTCTCCTCCGGGAGAAACACTTTTTTCTGTTCTGTGTCCAGAACCATCCCCAGGAACAGTAGATGTGTCGTAGGGACCAGCTGTGACTTTGGAATATTTAGAATCCAGCCGTACTGTTGTAGCACCTCCCGAGATAGTGCTACCCCGACCAACAACTGCTCCCTGGACCTCGCCTTTATCAGGAGATCGTCCAAGTACGGGATAATTAAAACTCCTTTTTTTCGAAGGAGTATCATCATTTCGGCCATTACAATGGTAAAGACCCTCGGAGCCGTGGATAGACCGAACGGCAACGTCTGGAATTGGTAATGACAATCCTGTACCACAAATCTGAGGTACTCCTGGTGAAGATGGTAAATGGGGACATGCAGGTAAGCATCCTTGATGTCCAGTGATACCATGTAATCCCCCTCGTCCAGGCTTGCAATAACCGCCCTGAGCGATTCCATCTTGAACTTGAATTTTTTTATATACGTATTCAAGGATTTCAAATTTAAAATGGGTCTCACCGAACCGTCCGGTTTCGGTACCACAAACATTGTGGAATAGTAACCCCGTCCTTGTTGAAGTAGGGGCACCTTTACTATCACCTTTTGTGAATACAGCTTGTGAATTGCCTGTAACACTGCCTCCCTGCCTGAGGGAGTTGTTGGTAAGGCAGATTTGAGGAAACGGCGGGGGGGAGACGTCTCGAATTCCAGCTTGTACCCCTGAGATACTACTTGAAAGATCCAGGGATCCACCCGTGAGCGAGCCCACTGATCGCTGAAATTTTTGAGACGGGCCCCCACCGTACCTGGCTCCGCCTGTGGAGCCCCAGCGTCATGCTGTGGACTTAGTGGAAGCGGGGGAGGACTTTTGCTCCTGGGAACTGGCTGTATGCTGCAGCTTTTTTCCTCTACCTCTGCCTCTGGGCAGAAAGGACGCGCCCTTAACCCGCTTGCCCTTATTGGGCCGAAAGGACTGTACCTGATAATATGGTGCTTTCTTTGGCTGTGAGGGAACATGGGGTAAAAATGTAGACTTCCCAGCTGTTGCTGTGGAAACGAGGTCTGAGAGACCATCCCCAAACAACTCCTCACCCTTATAAGGCAAAACTTCCATGTGCCTTTTAGAATCTGCATCTCCTGTCCACTGCCGAGTCCATAACCCTCTCCTGGCAGAAATGGACATTGCACTAATTTTGGATGCCAGCCGGCAAATATCCCTCTGTGCATCCCTCATGTATAAAAGTGCGTCTTTTATATGCTCTACGGTTAGCAATATAGTGTCCCTGTCTAGGGTATCTATATTTTCTGACAGGGAATCTGACCATGCAGCTGCAGCACTGCACATCCAGGCTGAAGCAATAGCTGGTCTCAGTATAACACCTGTGTGTGTATATATAGATTTCAGGATAGCCTCCTGCTTTCTATCAGCAGATTCCTTCAGGGCGGCCGTATCCGGAGACGGTAGTGCCACCTTCTTTGACAAGCGTGTGAGCGCTTTATCCACCCTAGGGGATGTTTCCCAACGTGACCTATCCTCTGGCGGGAAAGGGTACGCCATTAGTAACCTCTTAGAAATTACCAGCTTCTTATCAGGGGAAGCCCACGCTTCTTCACACACTTCATTTAACTCCTCAGATGGTGGAAAAGCTACTGGTAGTTTTTTCTCTCCAAACATAATACCCTTTTTTTGTGGTACCGGGGGTAACATCAGAAATGTGCAACACATTTTTCATTGCCTCAATCATGTAACGTGTGGCCCTACTGGAAGTTACATTAGTCTCATCGTCGTCGACACTGGAGTCAGTATCCGTGTCGACATCTGTGTCTGCCATCTGAGGTAGCGGGCGTTTTAGAGCCCCTGATGGCTTTTGAGACGCCTGGGCAGGCACAGGCTGAGAAGCCGGCTGTCCCACATTAGGTATGTCGTCAAACCTTTTATGCAAGGAGTCGACACTGTCGCGTAATTCCTTCCACAGCACCATCCACTCAGGTGTCGACCCCGTAGGGGGTGACATCACATTTACAGGCATCTGCTCCGCCTCCACATAAGCCTCCTCATCAAACATGTCGACACAGCCGTACCGACACACCGCAAACACACAGGGAATGGTCTGACAGAGTACAGGACCCCACAAAGCCCTTTGGGGAGACAGAGAGAGAGTATGCCAGCACACACCAGAGCGCTATATCACATAGGGATCCCACTATAAATAAGTGTTTTCCCTTATAGCTGCTTTTTATATATTAATATATATATATATATATATCCTGCGCCTAAATTTAGTGCCCCCCCTCTCTTTTTTACCCTTCTGTAGTGTTCAGACTGCAGGGGAGAGCCAGGGAGCTTCCTTCCAGCGGAGCTGTGAGGGAAAAATGGCGCCAGTGTGCTGAGGGAGATGGCCCCGCCCCTTTTCCGGCGGACTTCTCCCGCTTTTTTCTGGAATACTGGCAGGGGTATTTTTACATCTATATAGCCTCTAGGACTATATATGATGTAGATTTGCCAGCCAAGGTGTCATATATTGCCCTCAGGGCGCGCCCCCCCCCCCCTCCAGCGCCCTGCACCCATCAGTGACCGGAGTGTGAGGTGTACATGAGGAGCAATGGCGCACAGCTGCAGTGCTGTGCGCTACCTTGGTGAAGACCGAAGTCTTCTGCCGCCGATTTTCCGGACCTCTTCATGCTTCTGGCTCTGTAAGGGGGACGGCGGCGCGGCTCCGGGAACGAACACCAAGGTCGGGTCCTGCGGTCGATCCCTCTGGAGCTAATGGTGTCCAGTAGCCTAAGAAGCCCAAACTACCACCTGTTAGGTAGGTTCGCTTCTTCTCCCCTGAGTCCCTCGCTGCAGTGAGTCTGTTGCCAGCAGATCTCACTGTAAAATAAAAAACCTAAAATATACTTTCTTTCTAGGAGCTCAGGAGAGCTCCTAGTGTGCATCCAGCTCAGCCGGGCACAAGATTCTAACTGAAGTCTGGAGGAGGGTCATAGTGGGAGGAGCCAGTGCACACCAGTTAGACCTAAAGCTTTCTTTATAGTTGTGCCCAATCTCCTGCGGAGCCGCTATTCCCCATGGTCCTTACGGAGTCCCAGCATCCACTTAGGACGTCAGAGAAATATACTTTCTTTCTAGGAGCTCAGGAGAGCCCCTAGTGTGCATCCAGCTCAGCCGGGCACAAGATTCTAACTTAAGTCTGGAGGAGGGTCATAGTGGGAGGAGCCAGTGCACACCAGTAGTCTAAAGCTTTCTTTTAGTTGTGCCCAGTCTCCTGCGGAGCCGCTATTCCCCATGGTCCTTACGGAGTCCCAGCATACACTTAGGACGTCAGAGAAATATAAAATAAGATTTTACTCACCGGTAAATCTATTTCTCGTAGTCCGTAGTGTATGCTGGGAACTCCGTAAGGACCATGGGGAATAGCGGCTCCGCAGGAGACTGGGCACAACTAAAGAAAGCTTTAGGACTACCTGGTGTGCACTGGCTCCTCCCACTATGACCCTCCTCCAGACCTCAGTTAGGATACTGTGCCCGGAAGAGCTGACACAATAAGGAAGGATTTTTGAATCCCGGGTAAGACTCATACCAGCCACACCAATCACACCGTATAACTCGTGATACTATACCCAGTTAACAGTATGAAACATAACTGAGCCTCTCAACAGATGGCTCATAACAATAACCCTTTAGTTAAGGCAATAACTATATACAAGTATTGCAGACAATCCGCACTTGGGATGGGCGCCCAGCATCCACTACGGACTACGAGAAATAGATTTACCGGTGAGTAAAATCTTATTTTCTCTGACGTCCTAGTGGATGCTGGGAACTCCGTAAGGACCATGGGGATTATACCAAAGCTCCCAAATGGGCGGGAGAGTGCGGATGACTCTGCAGCACCGAATGAGAGAACTCAAGGTCCACCTCAGCCAGGGTATCAAATTTGTAGAATTTTGCAAACGTGTTTGACCCTGACCAAGTAGCAGCTCGGCAAAGTTGTAAAGCCGAGACCCCTCGGGCAGCCGCCATGAAGAGCCCACCTTCCTCGTGGAATGGGCTTTTACTGATTTATGATGCGGCAGTCCAGCCGCAGAAAGCGCAAGCTGAATTGTGCTACAAATCCAGCGAGCAATCGTCTGCTTCGAAACAGGAGCACCCAGCTTGTTGGGTGCATACAGGATAAATAGCGAGTCAGTTTTCCTGACTCCAGCCGTCCTGGAAACCTTAAATTTTCAAGGCCCCGACTACGTCCAGCAACTTGGAATCCTCCAAGTCCCTAGTAGCCGCAGGCACTACGATAGGTTGGTTCAAGTGAAACGCTGATACCACCTTAGGGAGAAACTGGGGACGAGTCCTCAATTCTGCCCTATCCATATGGAAAATCAGATAAGGGCTTTTACATGACAAAGCCGCCAATTCTGACACACGCCTGGCCGAAGCCAAGGCCAAAAGCATTACCACTTTCCTCGTGAGATATTTTAGATCCGCGGTTTTAAGTGGCTCGAACCAATGTGACTTTAGGAAACTCAACACCACGTTGAGTTCCCAAGGTGCCACCGGAGGCACAAACGGGGGCTGAATATGCAGCACTCCCTTAACAAAAGACTGAACTTCAGGCAGTGAAGCCAGTTTTTTTGGAAGAAAATGTACAGAGCCGAAATCTGGACCTTAATGGAAGCCAATTTTAGGCCCATAGTCACTCCTGACTGTAGGAAGTGCAGAAATCGACCCAGTTGAAATTCTTCTGTTGGGGCCTTCCTGGCCTCACACCAAGCAACATATTTTCACCATATGCGGTGATAATGTTGTGCGGTCACATCTTTCCTAGCCCCAATCAGCGTAGGAATGACTTCCTCCAGGATGCCTTTTTCCTTTAGGATCCGGTGTTCAACCGCCATGCCGTCAAACGCAGCCGCGGTAAGTCTTGGAACAGACAGGGCCCCTGCTGCAGCAGGTCCTGTCTGAGCGGCAGAGACCATGGGTCCTCTGAGATCATTTCTTGAAGTTCTGGGTACCAAGCTCTTCTTGGCCAATCCGGAACCACGAGTATAGTTCTTACTCCTCTCCTTCTTATTATTCTCAGTACCTTGGGTATGAGAGGCAGAGGAGGGAACACATACACTGACTGGTACACCCACGGTGTCACCAGAGCGTCCCCAGCTATCGCCTGAGGGTCCCTTGACCTGGCGCAATATCTTTTTAGCTTTTTGTTGAGGTGGGATGCCATCATGTCCACCTGTGGCCTTTCCCAATGGTGTACAATCATTTGGAAGACTTCTGGATGAAGTCCCCACTCTCCCGGGTGGAGGTCGTGTCTGCTGAGAAAATCTGCTTCCCAGTTGTCCACTCCGGGAATGAACACTGCTGACAGTGCTAACACATGATTTTCCGCCCATCGGAGAATCCTTGTGGCTTCTGCCATCGCCATCCTGCTTCTTGTGCCGCCCTGTTGGTTTACATGGGCGACCGCCGTGATGTTGTCTGACTGAATCAGTACCGGCTGGTTTTGAAGCATTGACTTAGGGCATTGTAAATGGCCCTCAGTTCCAGAATGTTTATGTGTAGGGAAATCTCCTGATTCGACCATAGTCCTTGGAAGTTTTTTCCCTGTGTGACTGCCCCCCAGCCTCGAAGGCTGGCATCCGTGGTCACCAGAACCCAGTCCTGTATGCCGAATCTGCGGCCCTCTTGAAGATGAGCACTCTGCAGTCACCACGGCAGAGATACCCTGGTCCTTGGAGACAGGGTTATCAGCCGATGCATCTGAAGATGCGATCCGGACCACTTGTCCAACAGGTCCCACTGAAAAGCTCTTGCATGGAACCTGCCGAATGGCATTGCTTCGTAGGAAGCTACCATTTTTTCCCAGGACTCGCGTGCAGTGATGCACCGACACCTGTTTTGGTTTCAGGAGGCCTCTGACTAGAGATGACAGCTCCTCGGCTTTCTCCTCCGGGAGAAACCCTTTTTTCTGGTCTGTGTCCAGAACCATCCCCAGGAACAGTAGACGTGTCGTAGGAACCAGCTGTGCTGTTGTAGCACTTCCCGAGATAGTGCTACCCCGACCAATAACTGCTCCTTGGACCTCGCCTTTATCAGGAGATCGTCCAAGTACTGGATAATTAAAAACTCCCTTTTTTCAAAGGAGTGTCACAACTGAGGGCCTGAGCTGACGGAAGGCAGCCTCAGTTGTAGGGGCTGAGATGTACCGGAACCTGGGAGGTTGTATCAGACCCCTGGACATGTAAGTAACATGAAGAGAAACCGCCCGAAGGCGTGACCACGACAACTTGAGTAAAAGTCAATGATATTTATTTATGCCAAACTCCATGCATCACAGTAGCAGTAAAAAGTAACATAAAAATCAGCAGAGAAATAATAATACAGTTCCTGGGTACTACAGGGTGGCAGGGGCCACAGAGCTCTGGTGGTATGAGACAGTTCTTATTATCTGCAAGTTGGAAAGTCCTTACCAGGCTCAACTGTAGCAATGAGGAAAGCCCAGGGTCGTACCAGCTGGTGTTCCAGGGAAAGCTGGACTGCTGTAGATAAAATGCTGCTGTGGGTACTGGTTAGAACCAGACAGGTGTTGGCACGGAGTGGATACTGGCTGGAACCAGTTAAATAATAAATAAAGCTTGAGAGCGATGCAATGTAGATGAAATGTAGAATTTGAGAGCGGAGAAATAATAATACCGGTGGAGAGTGGTAAACTGCAGAAAGGACACCGGCCCTTTAAGAGAAGCTGTACACTGCTGGAAGCTGAGCTAGAAACAGGTGAGTCCAGAATGGATCGGAGAGTCAGGCTACACCGCAGATGGAATGCTGGTGCGGGTCTCTATAGCAGAAGTCTGGAGACAGGAGCTGGAACCTGGAAGACATTCACAGAAGAGAGACAAACTGGAACTAGGTTTGACAACCAAAGCACTGACGCATTCCTTGCTCAGGCACAGTGTATTTATACCTGCAGCAAGGAAGGGATAGGCTAGGCAATTATGCAGATTAATAATACTGACAACGGATTGGTAGGAAAGATCAGCTGACAGAATCCAAGATGGCTGCGCCCATGCAGACACTTGGAGGGAAGTTTGGATTGTAATCCATGTGGTCTGGAAAACAGTAATGGCGGCGCCGGCCACCGGAGGCAGGAGACGTCAGGCTGACAGATGCACATCCGACCACGCGGACACAGCGGAGGCCGCGGCTGACGTAATCGCCACTCTGAATGCAGAAGCTCAGGGACGGCGGCGGAGGCCGCGGGAGACGCCATGCATGATGTATAAGGCGTTACTGTGACTGCGTCCAGAGAGACAGGAGAGGATGCGGGAATATGCACATCAGGATAACAGATGGGATCCGGTCCTGGAGCGCTGAGCCAGCCTTAGGAGGCATCTGATAGGTAAAAAATGGCGTCCAGATACCCGGATCGTGACAAGGAGTATCATCATTTCGGCCATTACCTTGGTAAATACTCTCGGTGCCGTGGACAGACCGAACGGCAACGTCTGGAATTGGTAATGACAAACCTGTACCACAAAACTGAGGTACTCCTGGTGAGGATGGTAAATGGGGACATACAGGTAAGCATCCTTGATATCCAGAGATACCATGTAATCTCCCTCGTCCAGGCTTGCAATAACCGCCCTGAGCGATTTTATTTTTAACTTGAACCTTCGTATATAAGTGTTCAAGGATTTAAATTTTAGAATGGGTTTCACCGAACCGTCTGGTTTCGGTACCACAACATTGTGGAATAGTAACCCCGGCCTTGTTGAAGGAGGGGTACCTTGATTTTCACCTGCTGGAAGTACAGCTTGCTGATTTGAGGTAACGGCGAGAGGGAGTCGCCTCGAACTCCAGCTTGTATCCCTGCGATACTACATGCAGAATCGAGGGATCCACCTGTGAGCGAGCCCACTGGACGCTGAAGTTCTCGAGACGCGCCCCCCACCGCACCTGGCTACACCTGTGGAGCCCCCGCGTCATGCGGTGGACTCAGAGGAAGCGGGGGAAGAATTTTGATCCTGGGAACTGGCTGACTGGTGCAGCTTTTTCCCTCTTCCCTTGTCTCTGTGCAGAAAGGAAGCGCCTTTGACCCGCTTGCTTTTCTGAAGCCGAAAGGACTGTACCTGATAATACAGTCCTTTCTTAGGCTGTGAGGAAACCTGAGGTAAAAAAAATTTCTTCCCAGCTGTTGCTGTGGATACGAGGTCCCAGAGACCATCCCCAAACAATTCCTCACTCTTATAAGGCAGAATCTCTATGTGCCTTTTAAAGTCAGCATCACCTGTCCAGTGCCGGGTCTCTAATACCGTCCTGGCAGAATGGACATTGCATTAATTCTGGATGCCAGCCGGCAAAATATCCCTCTGTGCATCCCTCATATATAAGACGATGTCTTTAATATGCTCTTATGTTAGCAAAATAGTATCCCTGTCTGACAGGGTCACAGACCACGCTGCAGCAGCACTATCCATGCTGAGGCAATTGCAGGTCTCAGTCTAGTACCTGAGTGTGTAAATACAGACTTCAGGATAGCCTCCTGCTTTTTATCAACAGGTACCTTCAAAGTGGCCGTATCCTAAGACGGCAGTGCCACCTTTTTTTTGACAAACGTGTGAGCGCCTTATCCACCCTAGGGGATATCTCCCAGCGTAACCTATCCTCTGGCGGGAAAGGGTACGCCATCAGTAACTTTTTAGAAATTACCAGTTTCTTATCGGGGGAACCCACGCTTTTTCACACACTTCATTCACTCATCTGATGGGGGAACAAAACACTGCCTGCTTTTCCTCCCCAAACATAAAACCCTTTTTTAGTGGTACTTGGGTTAATGTCAGAAATGTGTAACACATTTTTTATTGCCGGGATCATGCAACGGATGTTCCTAGTGGATTGCGTATATGTCTCAACCTCGTCGACACTGGAGTCAGACTCCGTGTCGACATCTGTGTCTGCCATCTGAGGGAGCGGGCGTTTTTGAGCCCCTGATGGCCTTTTGAGACGCCTGGGCAGGCGCGGGCTGAGAAGCCGGCTGTCCCACAGCTGTTACGTTATCCAGCCTTTTATGTAAGGAGTTGACACTGTCGGTTAATACTTCCACCTATCCATCCACTCTGGCGTCGGCCCCACAGGGGCGACATCACATTTATCGACATCTGCTCCGCCTCCACATAAGCCTCCTCATTGTTACGATTCCTGTACTCCAGACTGGAGAAGATCTTATGGCAGAGATCTGAGTACAGGAATGAAATACAGGTTGTGGGAGCTGGAGAGCCTAGTAACCCCTGGCGCCCTAACTCCGTTGTCTCGCCCGTGTTATCAGAAATCCCCTGCGAGACTATGGTTGCTTGAGCCCATGGCAGCCGCGTTCGAAGGGCGGATTATGTCTGCCCAACCCCGATGCCCCCGCAGGTCTTAATGGGAGACAAGGGGAAGTCCGAGACAGGGAGATAACAAGGGGCCCTCTGACTAAGCAACCAAGCCAGGGGTTACAAGCTAACTTAACTAAATCAAAAGGTATGTGCGGACTAGCCGCCAGGGAAAAGGACAACCAAGGATCCACGGATCCGACACTCCTATCCGGCACCGCTGGACACCAGAGTGGATCTTGTGGAAGCGGAATCCTCCGCAAAGCACCAGAACTCAAAATAAACACAATAATAAATAGTAGCGGACAAGCCGCAACACACGGCTACGCCGCGACTCACGAACACCACCAGATGTTAAAGGTGCTCGGTCAGACTCCAGGAACAGATGGTAACTTCCGAGTACTGGATCACTGAGAACAGGAACAAACGAACAGACCGGGACTGGGAACTCTCTCTGCAGCAGAATCAGGCAAACAGGAAGCTATCACCGGCGTCTGTGAGGAGTCCTGGGAGTGCTTTTAACAGAGAGTCTTCCAATCAGCTGTTTGGAGGCTGATTGGATAAAATGCCATGCAGCTGACAAGCTGCATGGCCAGGGAAACAGATGAGTGATAATTACAACATGCCGTGCAGCTGCATGCTACACAGCCAGGAAACCAGTGATGATATAAACTTAGACCCAGCAACGGGGAACACGATCCGACAGTGGCGTCCCCGTTGCTAGGCGCCGGCCGCACTGACGAGCGGACCCTCGGCGCCTAACAGTACCCCCCCCTTGAGGAGGGGTCAAGGAACCCCTAAATCCGGGTTTCTGAGGAAATTCTTGAAAAAATGCCCTTTTGAGCCTTGGGGCATGAAGGTCCTCATCTAGGACCCACGACCTTTCCTCAGGACCATAACCTGTCCAATGCACCAAAAAATAAAGCCGACCCCGGGACAGCTTGGAATCGAGAACCTTCTCAACCACGAACTCCTGCTGACCCTGTACATTAACTGGTGATCTCCCCTGAGGTTTTTTACGAGGAAATCTGCTAGATGAAACGTATGGTTTGAGCAAAGAGCAATGGAAGGTATTTCCGATTCGTAACGTTTTTGGTAGCTGTAACCGGAAAGCAACTGGATTGACTTTTTTGATAATGAGAAATGGTCCAATAAATCTAGGACCCAATCTGGCTGAGGTTTGTCGAAGTTTGATATTGCGAGTCGACAGCCACACCCTGTCTCCTACTCTAAAAGTGCACGGCCGCCGGAACCTGTCCGAAAAATCTTTTTCCTTGAAAGCTGCTTTTCTGAGAGCTATGTGCACTTTTTTCCAAATAAGTTTAAGATGAGAGGTCAGGGCCAGAGAGGAGACAGAGGAATGTTGGAAAAATGAATTAGCTCTGGGGTGGAAACCAAAAACTGCAAAAAATGGAGACACATTGGTAGAGGAATGACAGGCATTATTATAAGCAAACTCTGCCAATGGAAGAAACTCAGACCAGTCATTTTGGAGTTTGGCCGAGTACAAACGCAAATATTGTTTTAAGGATTGGTTCACTCGCTCAGTCTGTCCATTTGATTGTGGATGATAACCGGAGGTTAATGATAATTTCATTTTTAACGAAGCACAAAAAGACTTCCAAAACTGTGCAATGAATTGTGGACCCCTGTCAGAAACAATATCAGTGGGTAATCCATGGAGTCTGAAAACATGACGGAGGAACAAGACTGCCAATCCCTGGGCAGATGGCAATCGGGGAAGACCAATAAAATGAGCCATCTTACTAAAACGGTCCACTACCACCCATATGACTGTGCATCCAGCTGACAGAGGGAGATCCACCACAAAATCCATGGAGATATGCGACCATGGTCTAAGAGGAACATTCAATGGCATAAGTTGACCAATAGGCAAAGAACGGGGAACTTTATGCTGTGCACAGACCTGACACGAAAAAACAAACTCTTTAATGTCTTTAGAAAGACCAGGCCACCACACTGCGCGGGATACCAATTCAAAAGTTTTAGCGACTCCCAGATGCCCTGCAACTTTGCTATCATGAAATTCCTCCAAAACAGTTGCTCTCAAAAACTCAGGAACAAAAAGACGACCAGCAGGAGTATTTCCCGGAGCTTGATGTTGAAGCAGCTTCAATTGAGAAAAAACATCCTGTGTGAGACCTGCCTGAATGACTGAAGGCGGAAGTATGAGAGTAACAGGACTGTTGTCTTGAGCGGGAAGAAAACTGTGTGAGAGGGCATCTGCCTTGGTATTCTTGGAACCAGGTCTGAAGGTGATAATGAATTTGAAACGAGTGAAAAATAAAGCCCAACGAGCCTGTCGGGCATTCAGTCGCTTAGCTGATTCAATGTATTGAAGATTTTTGTGATCTGTCAAAACAGAAATGGTATGGGTCGCTCCTTCAAGCCAATGTCTCCACTCCTCAAACGCCCATTTAATAGCCAGCAACTCCCGATTACCAACATCGTAGTTGGATTCAGCAGATGAGAATTTCCTGGACATAAAGGCACAAGGATGTAACTCAAGGGAATCTGGATCCTTCTGAGAAAGGATAGCCCCTACACCAACCTCCGAGGCATCTACCTCAACGATGAAAGGCAATTCTGGGTTGGGATGTCTAAGGACAGGGGCTGAGACAAAGGCTTGTTTCAAGGCCTGAAAAGATACTTTAGCTTCACATGACCAATTGGTAGGATCTGCTCCCTTCTTAGTGAGTGCCACAATGGGAGCAACTATGTCAGAGAAAGAGTGAATAAACCTTCTGTAGTAGTTCGCAAACCCTAAAAAGCGCTGAATTGCTTTTAAGTTGGTGGGTTGCGCCCAACTCAGGATGGCTTGGAGCTTCTTAGGTTCCATTCGGAATCCCCGAGGGGAAATAATGTACCCTAAAAAGGATACCTCCGTGACGTGAAATTCACACTTCTCCGGTTTGGCATACAAGTGATTTTCACGTAATTTCTTAAGTACCTGACGCACCTGGGTAACATGTTGTTCTATAGAGTCAGAATAAATCAAAATGTCGTCTAAATAGACCACAACGAATCTTCCCAGAAACTCACGGAGCACATCATTAATGAGATCCTGAAAGACTGCCGGAGCGTTAGATAGGCCGAAAGGCATGACCAGATACTCATAGTGACCTGATTGAGTACTGAATGCCGTTTTCCACTCATCCCCCGATCTGATTCTAATGAGATTATATGCTCCTCTCAGGTCAATCTTGGAAAAAATAACAGCCGAACGTAGCTGATCAAAGAGGACAGAGATCAGAGGCAGAGGGTAAGTATTCTTTACTGAGATTTTATTCAGGGCTCGAAAGTCAATGCAGGGTCTGAGGGAACCATCCTTCTTCTCTACGAAGAAAAAACCTGCACTTAAAGGGGATTTAGATGGCCTGATAAACCCTTTCTCAAGACTTTCTTTCACATACTCATTCATGGCCACAGTTTCAGGACCAGACAATGCATATAACCTTCCTTTAGGCAACGTGGCACCAGGAATTAACTCTATGGTACAATCATAAGGCCTATGGGGAGGCAAAATATCCGCATTGCCCTTGGAAAACACATCCAAAAAATCTTGGTACTCTCCAGGAATATGTGCGGGCCTGGCAGCAGCTACTCGGATAGGAAGTGTAATACATTCTTTATCACAGATGGTACTCCATTGTAGAATCTCCCCAGACTGCCAATCTATGATGGGATTATGAAAGGCCAGCCAAGGGTGACCCAGAACCACAGGAACTGCTGGACAATGGGTAAGAAAAAACTCAATCTTTTCAGAATGTAGAGCTCCCACCGAGAGCAAAACAGGAGGTGTACATAGAGAAATAACCCCATTGGATAAGGGACTCCCATCTAAACCATGCATGGTGATACACCTACTTAAGGTTAACTGAGGAATACCTAAGGCCTTGGCCCATGTTAAGTCCATAAAGTTTCCTGCAGCTCCACTGTCCACAAAAGCAGAGACCGAGGAACAGAGGCTGTCATAAGAAACTTTAGCAGGAACCAATAGTGAATTATTTGAGGAGATGAGCTGTAGACCAAAGTGAACCCCCTCACTATTCACTTGGTCAGGAAGTTTCCCGACTTGTTTGGGCAACTACGGGCAAAATGTCCCTTACCTCCGCAGTACAAACACAGACCAGAATTTTGCCTCCTGGTTCTTTCTTCCGGAGACAATTTGGAGAGACCAATCTGCATAGGCTCCTCCATGTCTATCGGAACGGAAGAAACACAGGGAAAAGAAACTACAGATGCCCCTTTCTCAGTCCTCCGCTCTCTGAGCCGACGATCTATTTTAATAGAGAGTTCCATGAGTTTATCAAGGTTCTCAGGAGCGGGATACTGAAGGAGGCTGTCTTTTATAGATTCAGATAAGCCGAGGCGAAACTGCGCAGGGCAGGATCATTCCAGCCACAGTCGTTCGACCAACGGCGAAACTCCGTACAATAATTCTCTGCAGGATTCCTACCCTGTCTTAGAGCACGCAACTGACTTTCTGCGGATGCCTCTCTATCAGGGTCGTCATACAATAGCCCTAAAGATTTCAAAAAAGCGTCTACAGACGATAAGGCCGGATCGTCTGTCTTTAAACCAAAAGCCCAGGTCTGAGGATCCCCCTGAAGCAGAGAAATTATAATTCCAACCCGCTGAGCCTCCGTACCTGAGGAAACTGGTCTTAAACGAAAATACAGTTTACAAGACTCTTTAAAATTAAAAAACTGTTTTCTATCCCCAGAAAAACGGTCAGGCAGATGCATTTTTGGTTCAGGGATGACCCTCGGGGAAGTCCGTAACAGATCTTCCTGTGAGCTCACCCGGAGGGACAGATCCTGAACCATCTGGGTAAGTTCCTGAATCTGACTAACCAAAAACTGGCCAGGATTTGGCCCAACACCGGTGGGATTCATGAGGCCGACAAAATTCTCCCTACTGGATAAGTGAAAAAATTAACTCCTGTTGAAATTTTTTCTTTTGTCGGGCCCGTGATAATGTTACGATTCCTGTACTCCAGACTGGAGAAGATCTTATGGCAGAGATCTGAGTACAGGAATGAAATACAGGTTGTGGGAGCTGGAGAGCCTAGTAACCCCTGGCGCCCTAACTCCGTTGTCTCGCCCGTGTTATCAGAAATCCCCTGCGAGACTATGGTTGCTTGAGCCCATGGCAGCCGCGTTCGAAGGGCGGATTATGTCTGCCCAACCCCGATGCCCCCGCAGGTCTTAATGGGAGACAAGGGGAAGTCCGAGACAGGGAGATAACAAGGGGCCCTCTGACTAAGCAACCAAGCCAGGGGTTACAAGCTAACTTAACTAAATCAAAAGGTATGTGCGGACTAGCCGCCAGGGAAAAGGACAACCAAGGATCCACGGATCCGACACTCCTATCCGGCACCGCTGGACACCAGAGTGGATCTTGTGGAAGCGGAATCCTCCGCAAAGCACCAGAACTCAAAATAAACACAATAATAAATAGTAGCGGACAAGCCGCAACACACGGCTACGCCGCGACTCACGAACACCATCAGATGTTAAAGGTGCTCGGTCAGACTCCAGGAACAGATGGTAACTTCCGAGTACTGGATCACTGAGAACAGGAACAAACGAACAGACCGGGACTGGGAACTCTCTCTGCAGCAGAATCAGGCAAACAGGAAGCTATCACCGGCGTCTGTGAGGAGTCCTGGGAGTGCTTTTAACAGAGAGTCTTCCAATCAGCTGTTTGGAGGCTGATTGGATAAAATGCCATGCAGCTGACAAGCTGCATGGCCAGGGAAACAGATGAGTGATAATTACAACATGCCGTGCAGCTGCATGCTACACAGCCAGGAAACCAGTGATGATATAAACTTAGACCCAGCAACGGGGAACACGATCCGACAGTGGCGTCCCCGTTGCTAGGCGCCGGCCGCACTGACGAGCGGACCCTCGGCGCCTAACACTCATCAAACATGTCGACACAGCCGTACCGACACACCGCACACACACAGGGAATGCTCTGACTGAGGACAGGACCCCACAAAGCCCTTTGGGGAGACAGAGAGAGAGTATGCCAGCACACACCAGAGCGCTATATAATGCAGGGATTAACACTATAACTGAGTGATTTTTCCCCAATAGCTACTTGTATAAACAATATTGCGCCTAAATTTAGTGCCCCCCCTCTCTTTTTAACCCTTTGAGCCTGAAAACTACAGGGGAGAGCCTGGGGAGCTGTCTTCCAGCTGCACTGTGAAGAGAAAATGGCGCCAGTGTGCTGAGGGAGATAGCCCCGCCCCTTCTTCGGCAGACTTTTTTCCCGCTTTTTTATGGATTCCGGCAGGGGTATTTATCACATATATAGCCTCTGGGACTATATATTGTGATTATTTTGCCAGCCAAGGTCTTAATATTGCTGCTCAGGGCGCCCCCCCCCCCAGCGCCCTGCACCCATCAGTGACCGGAGTGTGAGGTGTGCATGAGGAGCAATGGCGCACAGCTGCAGTGCTGTGCGCTACCTTGGTGAAGACTGAAGTCTTCTGCCGCCGATTTTCTGGAACACTTCTTGCTTCTGGCTCTGTAAGGGGGCCGGCGGCGCGGCTCCGGGACCGAACATCAAGGCCGGTTCCTGCGGTCGATCCCTCTGGAGCTAATGGTGTCCAGTAGCCTAAGAAGCCCAAGCTACCACCAGTTAGGTAGATTCGCTTCTTCTCCCCTTAGTCCCTCGCTGCAGTGAGTCTGTTGCCAGCAGATCTCACTGTAAAATAAAAAACCTAAATATACTTTCTTTCTAGGAGCTCAGGAGAGCCCCTAGTGTGCATCCAGCTCAGCCGGGCACAAGATTCTAACTGAGGTCTGGAGGAGGGTCATAGTGGGAGGAGCCAGTGCACACCAGGTAGTCCTAAAGCTTTCTTTAGTTGTGCCCAGTCTCCTGCGGAGCCGCTATTCCCCATGGTCCTTACGAAGTTCCCAGCATCCACTAGGACGTCAGAGAAATATATATCCCGAAACTAAGTTGGGGGAACTTATATACAGGGAGTAACCCCCTGTATATACCCCTATATGTATACAAGCAGCCCAGGGCACCCCTCCACCCCCGCGCCCCGCACCCACGGAAGCCGTTGATGTGTGGTAGCCATGGAGCGCAGCGCGCACGCTGCGGTACCCTGGCGGGGTGAAGACACCCGGTGTCCGGGTATGTTCCCCCGCCCGGGATCATTCAATAAATGCTGCACAGGGCGCTCCCCCCCAGCGCCCTGCACCCTGCATGCAGATGGTGTGCGGGAGCAGGAAGCGCAGCGCTACCGCTGCTGCTCCCTTCCGTTCACGGCACACTGGTGGGGTGAACATACCCGGTGTTCGGGCACCGAAGTATGTCCCCCCGCCAGTGATCTACACATTATATATATATATATATATATATATATATATGCTGCCCAGGGCGCTCCCCCCCAGCGCGCTGCACCCTGCAGGCTGTGTGTGTGTGTGTGTGTGGGAGCATGGAGCGCAGCGCTACCGCTGTTGCTCCCTCCCGTTCGCGGCACACTGGCGGGGTTAACATACCCGGTGTTCGGGCACTGTAGTATGTCCCCCCGCCAGTGATCTACCTATTATATATAAATATATGCTGCCCAGGGCACTCCCCCCCGGCGCCCTGCACCCTGCAGGACGATGGTGTGTGTGTGGGAGCATGGAGTGCAGCGCTACCTCTGTTGCTCCCCCCTGCGGCACACTGGCGAGGTGAACATACCCGGTGCCCGGGCACCTAAATATGTCCCCCCGCCAGCGTTTTAGACCCTCAGCAACATGCCCCCAGGGCGCTCCCCCCCAGCGTTCTGCACCCTGCCAGAGCCGTTGGTGTGTGGGAGCATGGAGCGCAGCGCTACCGCTGCTGTTACCTCCGTTACTGAAGTCTTCTGCCGTCACTGAAGTCTTCTTTTCTTCCTATACTCACCCGGCTTCTTTCTTCAGGCTTCTGTGAGGGGATTGACGGCGCGGCTCCGGGAACAAGCAGCTAGGCGCACCAAGTGATCGAACCCTCTGGAGCTAATGGTGTCCAGTAGCCGAGAAGCAGAGCCTTTAAACTAAGAAGAAGTAGGTCCTGCTTCTCTCCCCTCACTCCCACGATGCAGGGAGCCTGTAGCCAGCAGGTCTGCCTGAAAATAACAAACCTAACAGAAAGTCCTTCAGAGAAACTCAGGAGAGCTCCCCTAGTGTGTGACCCATCACTCCTGGGCACAAAGTCTAACTGAGGTCTGGAGGAGGGGCATACAGGGAGGAGCCAGTTCACACCCAGCTGAAGTCTTTATAGTGTGCCCAAGCTTCTGCGGATCCGTCTATACCCCATGGTCCTTTTGGAGTCCCCAGCATCCTCTAGGACGTATGAGAAAAGTCGGTTTATTCTGCTGTGTGTAGTGGTTGGATCATGACAAGGAACAGTTTATAGACGAACTACAAAGATGAAACATACACAATGTAATATATTTTGTTGAATAATTAATAATTGGCAGTACACATTCGAGGCAGGAAGTGTTCTCCTGGTATCCACCAAATCCCAGATTCCACTGTCATACGGTGAAGCGGTTATTGTCCGTTATCCAGAGCCCAATAGTTGGGTCTTCTGGAGGCTTGGCAGGATAGAGCCATGCTAAAAGACTGGACCTGTCCTAGTACAATATCTGTGACAATGGAAGATGTGAGTGGGTGAAGCCTCTAAGTGTATGGCTACAGCACCTGTACAATCATGGAACAATCCATACTGTATTGGACAATTGAAATTTCCATACAGGGTCTAATTCAGAGGTGGATGCTATTTAATTATTTCGCAATTGTCCCATGGTTGAGGATCTGCGCAGGAGATGCACTGCGCATATTCAGATCTGGGGATGCAATGCTACTCACTGTGCCCCAAGCACTGCAGCATGACTGACATGCTTCTGACATTTTGGGGGCGGTAACAGGAAGCGTCCCAGAAAAATAAGATTTTACTTACCGGTAAATCTATTTCTCGTAGTCCGTAGTAGATGCTGGGGACTCCGTAAGGACTATAGGGATAGACGGGCTCCGCAGGAGACATGGGCACTTTAAGAAAGAATTTAGGTTCTGGTGTGCACTGGCTCCTCCCTCTATGCGCCTCCTCCAGACCTCAGTTAGAGAAACTGTGCCCAGTAGAGCTGACAGTACAAGGAAAGGATTTTGGTAATCCAGGGCAAGATTCATACCAGCCGCACCAATCACACCGTATAACATGTGATAACAACCAGTTAACAGTATGACAAATAACAGAGCATCAGGTCAAACCCTGATGCAACCATAACTTAACCCTTATTGAAGAAATAACTATATACAAGTATTGCAGAAGAAGTCCGCACTTGGGACGGGCGCCCAGCATCCACTACGGACTACGAGAAATAGATTTACCGGTAAGTAAAATCTTATTTTCTCTAACGTCCTAGTGGATGCTGGGGACTCCGTAAGGACCATGGGGATTATACCAAAGCTCCCAAACTGGCGGGAGAGTGCGGATGACTCTGCAGCACCGATTGAGCAAACACAAGGTCCTCCTCAGCCAGGGTATCAAACTTGTAGAACTTTGCAAAAGTGTTTGAACCTGACCAAGTAGCCGCTCGGCAAAGCTGTAATGCCGAGACCCCTCGGGCAGCCGCTCAAGAAGAGCCCACCTTCCTAGTGGAATGGGCCTTAACTGATTTTGGCAGCGGCAATCCAGCCGCAGAATGAGCCTGCTGAATCGTGTTACAGATCCAGCGAGCAATCGTTTGCTTTGAAGCAGGAGCACCAAGCTTGTTGGAAGCATACAGGATAAACAAAGACTCTGTTTTCCTGACCCTAGCCGTTCTCGCTACATAAACCTTCAAAGCCCTGACCACATCAAGTAACTCGGAATCCTCCAAGTCAGTAGTAGCCACAGGCACCACAATAGGTTGGTTTATATGAAAGGATGAAACCACTTTTGGCAGAAATTGTGGACGGGTCCGCAATTCTGCTCTATCCGCATGGAAAACCAGATAGGGGCTTTTAGGTATCAGTGAGGGGGCATCTCCTCGAATTCCAGCTTGTATCCCAGAGACACAATATCTATTACCCAGGGATCCAACTGGGAGTGAACCCACTTGTGGCTGAAATTTCGAAGACGTGCCCCCACCGGGCCTAGCTCCGCCTGTGGAGCCCCAGCGTCATGCGGTGGATTTTGTAGAGGCCGGGGAGGACTTCTGTTCCTGGGAACTAGCTGTATTGTGCAGCTTCTTTCCTCTGCCCCTGCCAAGAAAGGACGCACCTCGGACTTTCTTGTTTTTCTGTGATCGAAAGGACTGCATTTGATAATACGGTGCTCTCTTAGGCTGTGAGGAAACATATGGCAAAAAATTTGACTTTCCAGCAGTAGATGTGGAGACCAGGTCCGAGAGACCCTCCCCAAACAATTCCTCACCCTTGTAAGGTAAAACCTCCATATGCCTTTTTGAGTCTGCATCACCTGTCCATTGCCGAGTCCACAGGACCCTTCTGGCAGAAATTGACATAGCATTTATTCTAGAACCCAGTAGACTAATGTCTCTTTGAGCATCTCTCATATATAGGACAGCGTCTTTAATATGCCCCCAAGGTCAACAATATAGTATCCTTGTCTAAGGTATCAATTTCCTCATACACGGTATCCGTCCATGCTGCTACAGCACTACACACCCAGGCCGACGCGATCGCCGGCCTCAGTAAGGTACCTGAATGTGTATAAATGAACTTCAGGGTAACCTCCTGTTTGCGATCCGCAGCATCTTTGAGGGTAGCCGTATCCTGTGACGGCAGGACTACCTTTTTGGATAAGCGTGTTAAAGCTTTGTCCACCTTAGGGGAGGATTCCCAGCGTAACCTGTCCGTTGGCGGGAAAGGATACGCCATAAGAATCCTTTTGGAAATCTGCAGTTTTTTATCTGGAGATTCCCAAGCCTTTTCACATAACTCATTTAGCTCGTGTGAGGGGGGAAAGGTTACCTCCGGCTTCTTTTCCCCATACATATGTACCCTCTTGTCAGGGACTGGGATTTCCTCTGTGATGTGCAACACATCCTTAATTGCTATAATCATATAACGGATGGATTTAGCCAATTTTGGCTGTAACTTTGCATCATCGTAATCGACACTGGAGTCAGAATCCATGTCGGTATCTGTGTCAACAAATTGGGATAGTGGGCGCTTCTGAGACCCTGACGGCCTCTGCGACATAGGATCAGGCACGGGTTGGGACCCTGACTGTCCTGAGGCTTCAGCTTTTTCTAACCTCTTATGCAAGGAATTAACATTATCATTTAAAACCTTCCACATATCCATCCAATCAGGTGTCAGCGCCGACACCACATTCATTTGCTCCCGCTCTGCTTCCTCATAGCCTTCCTCATCAGACATGTCGACACAAGCGTACCGACACACCACACACACAGGGAATGCCCTTTTTGAAGACAGTTCCGCCACAAGGCCCTTAGGAGAGACAGAGAGAGAGTATGCCAGCAAACACCCCAGCGCTATAAACCCAGGAATAACACAGTAACTTAATGTTAACCCAGTAGCTGCTGTTTATATATTGTCTTTTGCGCCTAATTATGTGCCCCCCCCTCTCTTTTAACCCTCTTCTACCGTGTATCTGCAGGGGAGAGCCTGGGGAGCTTCCTCTCAGCGGAGCTGTGGAGAAAAAATGGCGCTGGTGAGTGCTGAGGAAGAAGCTCCGCCCCCTCGGCGGCGGGCTTCTATCCCGCTTAAATATGCAATTTTTGGCGGGGGCTCATACATATATACAGTGCCCAGCTGTATATATGTTTAACTTTTGCCAAAAGAGGTCCCAAATGCGGCCCAGGGCGCCCCCCCCCCCATGCGCCCTGCACCCTTACAGTGACCGGAGTATGTAAGGTGTGTGGGAGCAATGGCTGCAGTGCTGTGCGTTACCTCAGTGAAGAACGGAGTCTTCTGCCTCCTGTGAAGTCTTCTTTGCTTCTCATACTCACCCGGCTTCTGTCTTCCGTCTCTGCGAGGGGGACGGCGGCGCGGCTCTGGGATAGGACGGCGAGGGTGAGATCCTGCGTACGATCCCTCTGGAGCTAATGGTGTCCAGTAGCCTAAGAAGCAGGACCTAGCTTCAGAGAGTAGGGCTGCTTCTCTCCCCTCAGTCCCATGATGCAGGGAGTCTGTTGCCAGCAGAGCTCCCTGAAAATAAAAAACCTAACAAATTACTTTCTCTCAGCAAACTCAGGAGAGCTCACTGAAAAGCACCCAGCTCGTCTGGGCACAGTATCAAACTGAGGTCTGGAGGAGGGG
This sequence comes from Pseudophryne corroboree, assembly GCF_028390025.1. Classification (NCBI taxonomy): domain Eukaryota; kingdom Metazoa; phylum Chordata; class Amphibia; order Anura; family Myobatrachidae; genus Pseudophryne; species Pseudophryne corroboree. The sequence goes on along the minus strand of NC_086447.1, from coordinate 645,687,762 downwards.
CATAGAGGGAGGAGCCAGTGCACACCAGAACCTAAATTCTTTCTTAAAGTGCCCATGTCTCCTGCGGAGCCCGTCTATCCCCATGGTCCTTACGGAGTCCCCAGCATCCACTAGGACGTTAGAGAAATAGGGAAGCAGCCTCACTAGCCCCGTCTGCGTATTTTGGCCGGACCAGAGGGTTATTCAGATGTCAGTTAGTTGCGGAGTTGATCTGAATGCTGCAGTGGATCAAACAGCAGTGGATCTTTACTTAAGACGCCTCCTGCGGCTTTTGCATAACTCTGCACAGCTGCTGAGTACAAAGATGCAGCGGCTGTTCTGTCACCGTCCACTTCTAGATCAGCCTTGCAGTCCTTACTGCAGTGCTAAGAGCTCTCTCCTCTTCCACCTGTCACTGCCACAGTCCGCCATTGATCAGGTACCTGAATTATTATATGGGCAAAGGGACAAGGATAACGAACAGCTGACATTTCTGTTAAAAGAAAGTGTATATTTACACAATAGTCAGATTAAATCAATTCAGTCACATTTGCTTAAAGTACGGATTTGTACCTAATGTAATAATAAGAATTTACTTACCGATAATTCTATTTCTCGTAGTCCGTAGTGGATGCTGGGAACTCCGTAAGGACCATGGGGAATAGCGGCTCCGCAGGAGTCTGGGCACATCTAAAGAAAGCCTTAGGACTACCTGGTCTGCACTGGCTCCTCCCCCTATGACCCTCCTCCAAGCCTCAGTTAGGATACTGTGCCCGGACGAGCGTACACAATAAGGAAGGATTTTGAATCCCGGGTAAGACTCATACCAGCCACACCAATCACACTGTACAACTTGTGATCTGAACCCAGTTAACAGCATGATAATAGAGGAGCCTCTAGAAAAGATGGCTCACTACAGCAATAACCCGAATTTTTTGGTAACAATAATTATGTACCAGTATTGCAGACAATCCGCACTTGGGATGGGCGCCCAGCATCCACTACGGACTACGAGAAATAGAATTATCGGTAAGTAAATTCTTATTTTCTCTGACGTCCTAGTGGATGCTGGGAACTCCGTAAGGACCATGGGGATTATACCAAAGCTCCCAAACGGGCGGGAGAGTGCGGATGACTCTGCAGCACCAAATGAGAGAACTCCCGGTCCTCCTCAGCCAGGGTATCAAATTTGTAGAATTTTACAAACGTATTTGCTCCTGACCAAGTAGCTGCTCGGCAAAGTTGTAAAGCCGAGACCCCTCGGGCAGCTGCCCAAGATGAGCCCACCTTCCTTGTGGAGTGGGCATTTACAGATTTTTTGGCTGTGGCAGGCCTGCCACAGAATGTGCAAGCTGAATTGTACTACAAATCCAACGAGCAATAGTCTGCTTAGAAGCAGGAGCACCCAGCTTGTTGGGTGCATACAGGATAAACAGCGAGTCAGATTTCCTGACTCCAGCCGTCCTGGAAATATATATTTTCCGGGTCCTGACAACGTCTAGCAACTTGGAGTCCTCCAAGTCCCTAGTAGCCGCAGGCACCACCATAGGTTTGGTTCAGGTGAACGCTGAAACCACCTTAGGGAGAAACTGAGGACGAGTCCTCAATTCCGCCCTGTCCCAATGGAAAATCAGATAAGGGCTTTTTCAGGATAAAGCCGCCAATTCTGACACGCGCCTGGCCCAGGCCAGAGCCAACAGCATGACCACTTTTCCTGTGAGATATTTTAACTCCACAGATTTAAGTGGGTCAAACCAATGTGACTTTTGGAACCCAAAAACTACCTTGAGATCCCAAAGTGCCACTGAAGGCACAAAAGGAGGCTGTATACGCAGTACCCCTTTAACAAACATCTGAACTTCAGGGACTGAAGCTAGTTCTTTTTGGAAGAAAATTGACAGAGCCGAAATTTGAACCTTAATGGACCCCAATTTCAGGCCCATAGATACTCCTGTTTGTAGGAAATGTAGGAATCGATCCAGTTGAATTTCCTCCGTCGGGCCTTACTGGCCTCGCACCACGCAACATATTTTCGCCAAATGCGGTGATAATGTTTTGCGGTTACATCCTTCCTGGCTTTGATCAGGATAGGGATGACTTCATCCGGAATGCCTTTTTCCTTCAGGATCCGGCGTTCAACCGCCATGCCGTCAACGCAGCCGCGGTAAGTCTTGGAACAGACAAGGTCCTTGCTGGAGCAGGTCCCTTCTTAGAGGTAGAGGCCACGGATCCTCCGTGAGCATCTCTTGAAGTTCCGGTTACCAAGTCCTTCTTGGCCAATCCGGAGCCACGAATATAGTGCTTACTCCTCTCCATCTTATCAATCTCAGTACCTTGGGTATGAGAGGCAGAGGAGGGAACCCATACACTGATTGGTACACCCACGGTGTTACCAGAGCATCTACAGCTATTGCCTGAGGGTCCCTTGACCTGGCGCAATACCTGTCGAGTTTTTCCCAACGGTTTATAATCATGTGGAAGACTTCTGGGTGAAGTCCCCACTCTCCCGGGTGGAGGTCTTGCTGAGGAAATCTGCTTCCCAGTTGTCCACTCCCGGAATGAAAACTGCTGACAGTGCTATCACATGGTTTTTCGCCCAGCGAAGAATCCTTGCAGCTTCTGCCATTGCCCTCCTGCTTCTTGTGGCACCCTGTCTGTTTACGTGGGTGACTGCCGTAATGTTGTCCGACTGGATCAACACCGGCTGACCTTGAAGCAGAGGTCTTGCTAAGCTTAGAGCATTGTAAATGGCCCTTAGCTTCAGGATATTTATGTGAAGTGATGTCTCCAGGCTTGACCATAAGCCCTGGATATTCCTTCCCTGTGTGACTGCTCCCCAGCCTCGCAGGCTGGCATCCGTGGTCACCAGGACCCAGTCCTGAATGCCGAATCTGCGGCCCTCTAGAAGATGAGCACTCTGCAACCACCACAGGAGGGATACCCTTGTCCTTGGTGACAGGGTTATCCGCTGATGCATCTAAAGATGCGACCCGGACCATTTGTCCAGTAGGTTCCACTGGAAAGTCTTGCGTGGAATCTGCCGAATGGGATTGCTTCGTAGGAAGCCACCATTTTTACCCAGAACCCTTGTGCATTGATGCACTGAGACTTGGTTCGGTTTTAGGAGGTTCCTGACTAGCTCGGATAACTCCCTGGCTTTCTCCTCCGGGAGAAACACCTTCTTTCTGGACTGTGTCCAGGATCATCCCTAGGAACCGAAGGCAAGTCGTCAGAACCAGCTGCGATTTTGGAATATTGAGAATCCAATCGTGCTGCCGCAACACTACCTGAGATAGTGCTACACCAATCTCCAACTGTTCCCTGGATCTTACCCTTATCAGGGAATCGTCCAAGTAAAGGATAACTAAAATTCCCTTCCTTCGAAGGAATATCATCATTTCGGTCATTACTTCAGTAAAGACCCGGGGTGCCGTGGATCATCCCTACGGCAGCGTCTGAACTGATAGTGACAGTTCTGTATCATAACCTGAGATACCCTTGGTGAGAAGGGTAAATTTTGACATGAAGGTAAGCATCCTTGATGTCCCGAGACATCATGTAGTCCCCTTCTTCCAGGTTCGCAATCACTGCTCTGAGTGACTCAATCTTGAATTTGAACCTCTGTATGTAAGTGTTCAAAGCTTTTAGATTTTAAAATCGGTCTCACCGAGCCGTCTGGCTTCGGTACCACAATAGTGTGGAATAATACCCCGTTCCCTGTTGCAGGAGGGGTATTTAATTATCACCTGCTGGGAATACAGCTTGTGAATGGCTTCCAAAACTGCCTCCCTGTCAGCGGGAGACGTCGGTAAAACAGACTTTTTTGGAAACGGCGAGGGGAATACGTCTCGAATTCCAATTTGTACCCCTGAAATATTACCTGAAGGATCCAGGGGTCTACTTGCGAGTGAGCCCACTGCGCACTGAAATTCATTGAGAACGGGCCCCCACCGTGCCTGAGCTTGTAAAGCCCTAGCGTCATACTGAGGGCTTGGCAGAGGCGGAAAAGGGTTTCTGTTCCTGGGAACTGGCTGATCACTGCAGCCATTTTCCTCTCCCTCTGTCACGAGCAGAAAAGAGGAACCCTTTTGTCCGCTTGCCAAACAGGACTGCGCCTGATAATACGGCGTCTTATTTTGAGAGGCGACCTGGGGTACAAACGTGGATATCCCAGCTGTTGACGTGGCCACCATGTCTGAAAGACTGACTCCAAATGTCCCCTTTTTTAAGGCAATACTTCCAAATGCCGTTTGGAATCCGCATCACCTGACCACTTTACTGGTAGAATTGGACAACGCACTTATACTTGATGCCAGTCGGCAAATATTCCGCTGTGCATCATGCATATATAGAAATGCATCTTTTAATTGCTCTATAGGCAATAATATACTGTCCTTATCTAGGATATCAATATTTCCAGTCAGGGAATCCGACCACGCCAACCCAGCACTGCACATCCAGGCTGAGGCGATTGCTGGTCGCAGTATAACACCAGTATGTGTGTAAATACATTTTAGGATACCCTCCTGCTTTCTATCAGCAGGATTCTTAAGGGCGGCCATCTCAGGAGAGGGTAGAGCCCTTGTTCTTACAAGCGTGTGAGCGCCTTATCCCCCCTAGGGGGTGTTTCCCAACGCACCCTAACCTCTGGCGGGAAAAGGTATACTGCCAATAACTTTTTAGAAATTATCAATTGTTATCGGGGGGAAACCCACGCATCATCACACACCTCATTTTATTTCTCAGATTCAGGAAAACTACACGTAGTTTTTCCTCACCAACATAATACCCCTTTTTGGTGGTACTCATATTATCAGAAATGTGTAAACATTTTCCTTTGCCTCAATCATGTAACGTGTGGCCCTATTGGAAAACACGGTTTGTCTCGTCACCGTCGACACAGAAGTCAGTATCCGTGTCGGCGTCTGTATTTGCCATCTGAGGTAACGGGCGCTTTAGAGCCCCTGACGGCCCATGAGACGTCTGGACATGCACAAGCTGAGTAGCCGGCTGTCTCATGTCAACCACTGTCTTTTATACAGAGCTGACACTGTCACGTAATTTTCAACAGTACATCCACTCAGGTGTCGACCCCCTAGGGGGTGACATCACTATTACAGACACTCTGCTCCGTCTCCACATCATTTTTCTCCTCATACATGTCGACACAAACGTACCGACACACAGCACACACACAGGGAGTGCTCTGATAGAGGACAGGACCCCACTAGCCCTTTGGGGAGACAGAGGGAGAGTTTGCCAGCACACACCAGAGCGCTATATATATACAGGGATAACCTTATATAAGTGTTTTCCCCTTTATAGCTGCTGTATTATTTATACTGCGCCTAATTAGTGCCCCCCTCTCTTTTTTAACCCCTTTCTGTAGTGTAGTGACTGCAGGGGAGAGCCAGGGAGCTTCCCTCCAACGGAGCTGTGAGGGAAAATGGCGCCAGTGTGCTGAGGAGATAGGCTCCGCCCCCTTCTCGGCGGCCTTATCATCCGTTTTTCTGTATGTTCTGGCAGGGGTTAAATGCATCCATATAGCCCAGGAGCTATATGTGATGCATTTATTTTAGCCATATAAGGTTTTTATCGATTTATTGCGTCTCAGGGCGCTGCCCCCCCAGCGCCCTGCACCCTCAGTGACCGGAGTGTGAAGTGTGCTGAGAGCAATGGCGCACAGCTGCAGTGCTGTGCGCTACCTTATCTGAAGACAGGACCGTCTTCTGCCGCCGATTTTCCGGACCTCTTCGCTCTTCTGGCTCTGTAAGGGGGCCGGCGGCGCGGCTCCGGGACCCATCCAGGCTGGACCTGTGATCGTCCCTCTGGAGCTAATGTCCAGTAGCCAAGAAGCCCAATCCACTCTGCACGCAGGTGAGTTCGCTTCTTCTCCCCTTAGTCCCTCGATGCAGTGAGCCTGTTGCCAGCAGGTCTCACTGAAAATAATAAACCTAAACTAAAACTTTCACAAAGAGCTCAGGAGAGCCCCTAGTGTGCACCCTTCTCGTTCGGGCACAGAGATCCAACTGAGGCTTGGAGGAGGGTCATAGGGGGAGGAGCCAGTGCACACCAGGTAGTCCTAAAGCTTTCTTTAGATGTGCCCAGACTCCTGCGGAGCCGCTATTCCCCATGGTCCTTACGGAGTTCCCAGCATCCACTAGGACGTCAGAGAAAAATAGACTATTGCTTACTTACTTTACCTACTCTCATCTATTTAATATTTTGCAACTGTCTATGCTTTCTAAATTTCATAAATGCAGCCTGTAAAAAAATTACACATAAATAAATGAAAGGATATCATATCCAAATCTCAGTTTATCATCAAGCTTCAAAGTAATGTAAGTTTGTTCCAGAATCCTGATATCATTCACAAATGTCTGTAATGAAAAACAAACATTAAAATTTAACATAACACTGATAGTGTTAGTATTATATACATATGAAGATTACAAGTCGCTAGAGCAGTGGATCCCAAACTTTTTTGAATCACGGCACCCTAGAGTATCAGAATTTTTTTCACGGCACCCCTAGGCCAAAAGTTGAAATATGTAGAAAGAAATATTCAATTAAGTAAATTATGTTTATATGTCATCCATAAATTCAGTTATGTGGTGAGGGATAAACGCTTATCCTGATCTCATGTTCATTCCGGCATTACAACGTACCAAAGATGACTACGTTTATTGTTGCAGTAATAGTTTAGATTCCTGTTCCTGATCCATACTACCAGTATTTTCTTACAACAGTTGCCATCATATATATTGTCACTATATAAAGGCTAATTCCATCATTGAAATGTATTGTAATAAAGTTAAGATTGGCTAAAATAAAGTGTTTCTATATTTTTTATTTTTGGGATAAAAGAAATACTTTTTTGCTGGTGATTCTGTACATACCAATAAACTGTGCAGTGTTGTATATTTTAAAAATGTTTTATTTTTTTATTTTTCTTACAATGAAGAAATCTACAGTGCATCAGTGAGGAAGGGAAGCAGAACCATAGCCACGCTCCATCAAATAGGGACCCCAATGGATGAGGCCACACCTTCCTGAGCACCAGGGCCTTGCCAATCTCTTGGTGGCCCAGCCTATACACCTAGGTAACATAAAACAATGTTTGAGGGAGCAGACTAGACAATCCAAATACTGAATAGTATTGTACTAGGTTAGCCTGCACGGGTTCCAATGTATAGGTTGACAGTAACTAAGTAGACAACCAATAGGCTGACAATATATGTTCGACATGCATTAGGTCGACAGGTACAAAAAGTCGACATAACAATGGTCAACACATGTTTTTTTTCATATTTATCCAACTTTGGCTTGATTTTCTATACACAAGACTATGATTGGGAATAGTTACCTGGCTGAAGAGTGGCAAGTGGAACGAGTCTGCAAAGGTACACGTTTCCACTGATGGGGGTCACATATGATAACCCATACAAAATGACACATAAAAAAAATAAACCCACAAAACACTGTGTTGACAATTTTTGTGTCATCCATTTCCATATTGACATTTTGCCTGTCAACCTTATACACTGTCTACCTTTTCCAGGTTGACCTTTTGACCCCTGTCGGCCATATTGGGGTCGACCTAATGACTGTCTACCCATTTACTGTAGATCTTCTATACCACACCCAGCATGCACACCTAATCTGAGATTACACAGCAGGAAGCCAGTCAGTGCTGTTAACATTCTAAACTAAAGCTTAGTTGGACTATGTTGTAGTAATAAATTCATTTGAAGCCACTTGCTTAATAGTGAAATGCAGCCAAATATGTGTGTGATTAATGCTAAGATCCTTATTAGTAAAATGATAATACTGATAGTACTATTATTAAGAAATATGGCAACCTATAAAGGCAGTTTAGAATGCATCAGGTTTCCTTGACATAACTGCCAAACCTACATGTCTTTTGGTTTGGAAATTGGGGGATAATAGAGGCAAATAATAGCGGAGCCATTTTTACAATGTGGTATTTAAAGCCGATGGATGTAAATAAGCTTGCTAGGCTAACCTATCGCTTGCTGGAAGGATACAGTAAAAAGATTTAAAAAAGCAATAACATGGAGTTGCTGATTATAGGTTACAGCTTTCCAGTAGTTTTAAACAAGCTCAGAGAACACAGGGGCAGATGTATTAAGCCTGGAGAAGGCATAAGGAAGTGATAAACCAGTGATATGTACAAGGTGATAACGCACCAGCCAATCAGATCCTAACTGTTAATTTACATATTGGAGCTGATTGGCTACTGCCTTTATCACCTTGCACATATCACTGGTTTATCACTTCCTTATGCCTTCTCCAGGTTAATACATCTGCCCCACAGTCCGAAGGAAAGACAGAACATGTCAATATAATGTAAAGGTTATAACACTGGCCAAAAATAGAAAGCTATCACAAAGACATATAATCTAGCAAGTAAATAAACACTTAGGGGATGTTAGTTGAATATAAATTCCGATTGCAGAATAAGTCTTGTGTTTTTGCATTGCGCATGCTCTGGAACCAATCATATGGAAGTACACTATGTAGACAAGAGTGATTGGACAACACCCGCGTAAGCAAAATGGTGTGCTCCTGCAGCAGACTGCGTTTGTGAAAGTATAAAACGGATAGAGGGACAATGATTAGATCATTTGCTAATTAAATAGCCTTTCGGATGTTGCTAACAGAGTTTGAAAAGGGGCTCATCGTAGGCTGCGCGATACCATGTTTCCAGAGCCATGTTGGACTGGTATACAGAATATCTGGTAAATTGGATGGACAGGCCAGCTCAGAGTCCAGATCTTAACCCCACTGAGAACCTTTGGGATGAACTGAAGCGACGGGTGCTTCCTAGACCAACTTGACCTTGACACTTGGTAACTGTACTTAAGGAGGAATGGCAAAACATATAGTACTGCCTGCTGTTGTCCAGGAACTTGCGGACAGTTTGCCAAGAAGGGTGTCTATAGTAATCACTGCACGTGGTGGACTTACAAAGTACTGACATCAATAAAATCTTGTTGATCTGTTTGCTGTCAGTGTCCAATTACTTTTGTCTACAAAGTGTATGAGCGATGCAGAATCGTACGTACAGTAGTTCAAGCAAGTCACCACTTTGTAGAGGGGGAATAGAAGCATAATTCAACCTACTTCCAAGAATACTATATGCACTAAGAATAGGCTTATACAGGCGTGCCCTGATGAGGACAAGGGCTATCAAACTAGACGTACAACTTTGCATATGGGAGAATATGCTTACTGTAGTTCCCTGCAAGTTATTCTGCTACAATTACAGATGACTAGCGGGCAAATCTTCACCAGGTACTTAATCATTATTATTATTATTTATTGTAGAGTTAAAAAAAAATGTACATTTAGCAACAATAACCTTACTGCCAGTTTTATAATCATTCATATCATATAAAAGCTGCACAATAGATTCTAAAGGCCACCCATACATTACTGCGACTTCTCCTACAATATATTGCATGCGGCCCTTTTGCGTGTGACATATCACATGCGATCCTGTTCCCCTCTGCCGGAGCCCGCCCCGAGTCGGTGGTTGGACGTACAGCACGTCTGATCTCTGATTCCAATCCGATGCGCACGGGACCGCAGATTGGATAGAATGTCAAATACATCTTGTTTGGCAACTTTTTACCCTATTTCTCGGGCCGATCTGTCGGAATCAGGTGAAAAGTAGCCATATCGGATAAGTGTATGGCCAGCTTTAGTCCTATGTTCTTTGCAGAAGGTTTTATGGATATAAACATTGCAGTCTGCTCTGTTAAGTGTTCTGTTCTTTTATACAGGGCCGGCGACAGAAATTTTGGGTCCCGGAACACGTATTTCTCTGGGGCCCCTCATCAACCCCTCTCAACACACTTGTATGTATAATATATATTCATATTGGTATATATATATATATATATATATATATATATATATATATATATATATATATACACACACACACACACACACACACACACACATAGAGGTTGATGGGGGGGCCTCAGAAAAATACGTGTTCCGGGCCCCAAAAACTAGGTTTATGGTAAGAACTTATTGTTGTTAAATCTCTTTCTGCGAGGTACACTGGGTTCCACATGGATTAACATCGGGGTGTAGAGTAGGATCTTGAACAGAGGAACCAACAGGCTCAAAGCCTTGACTGTTCCCAAGATGCATAGCGCCGCCTCCTCTATAACCCCGCCTCCACGCACAGGGAGCTCAGTTTCGTTAACCAGTCCAATGCAGTAGCAGGTACCAGAGATAGACAATCGTGAGTAGTACACCACACACTCACGACAGGAGAGGGTGTCAGCGGCTAAAGCCATACCAACCCAAAGAAGCCAAGTGCGTCAGGGTGGGCGCCTTGTGGAGCCCAGTGTACCTCGCAGAAAGAGATTTAACAACGGTAAGTTCTTACCATAAATCTTGTTTTCTGCTGCAGGGTACACTGGGCTCCACAAGGATCAACATCGGGGATGTCCTAAAGCAGTTCCTTATGGGAGGGGACGCACTATAGCGGGCACAAGAACCCGGCGTCCAAAGGAAGCATCCTGGGAGGCTGAAGTATCGAAGGCATAGACCCTAATTAACGTGTTCACTGAGGACCACGTAGCCGCCTTGCACAATTGTTCAAGGGTCGCATCACGGCGGGCCACCCAAGAAGGTCCGACAGGCAGAGTAGAATGGGCTTTAATGGTAGCAGGAGCTGGAAGGCCAGCCTGTACATAAACATGTGCAATCACCATTCTAATCCATCTGGTCAAGATCTGCTTGTTAGCAGGCCAGCCACATTTGTGAAAACCAAACAGTACAAAAAGGGAATCAGATTTCCGAATTGAGGGGGTTCTCTTCACATAGATACGGAGAGCCCGTACCACATCCAAAGACTGCTCTTTAGATGACAACTCAGGAGAATTAAAGGCCAGAACCACAATCTCCTGGTTAAGGTGGAAGGAGGACACCACCTTGGGTAAATAACCCGGACGCGTTCTAAGAACCGCCCGGTCACGGTGAAAAATCAGGTAGGGGGACTTACAGGATAAGGCACCCAAGTCCGAGACCCTTCTAGCTGAAGCGATAGCCAGCAAAAACGAAACCTTAAGTGAAAGCCACTTAAGTTCTGCAGACACAAGAGGTTCAAACGGAGACTCTTGCAAGGCCTCCAGAACCACCGACAGATCCCAAGGGGCCACAGGTGGTTGAATCCGCAACACGCCCTGAGTATAGGTATGAACATCAGGAAGGGCAGCAATCTTTCTCTGAAACCAAACCGACAAGGCAGAAATGTGAACCTTAAGGGAGGCCAGACGAGACCTAAGTCCAGGCCCTGTTGAATGAAGGCCAACAGTTTGGCCGTACTAAACTTGAAAACGTCATGATTATGAGACGCGCACCAAGTAAAGTAAGAATTCCAGACCCTATGGTAAATCTGAGGAGAAGCCGGCTTACGGGCCTTCAACATTTATTTATTTATTAACAGTTTCTTATATAGCGCAGCAAAATCCGTTGCGCTTTAGTTTGAATGGCCGCCTCAGAAAAACCCTTGGCCCTCAAGACGGAAGCTTCAAGAGCCATGCCGTCAAAGCCAGACGGGCCAAGTCCTGGTAAACACAAGGGCCCTGAACAAGGAGGTCTGGTCGTTCTGGAAGTAGAAGGGGACGATCTAGCGAGAGGTCCTATAGATCGGAGAACCAGTGTTGTCTGGGCCACGCTGGAGCAATCAGAAGTAGGTTTACTCCTTCTTGCTTGAACTTCCGTATTACTCTGGGCAGGAGTGACACCGGAGGGAACACGTACGGCAGCCGAAAGTTCCATGGAATTGATAGAGCATCCACGAACGCTCCTTGAGGATCCCTTGTTTTTGCTGCAAAGACCGGAACCTTGTGATTGTGTCGAGATGCCATCAGGTCCACATCTGGAAGGTCCCACTTGTCCACGAGAAGTTAAAACATCTGGATGGAGGCTCCACTCTCCGGCATGTACGTTCTGACGACTGAGAAAGTCTGCTTCCCAGTTCAGGATCCCCGGAATGAACACTGCGGATATGGCCGGCAGATGGCGTTCCGCCCACTGAAGAATCTGTGACACTTCCCTCATTGCCATGCGGCTTCGAGTGCCGCCTTGATGATTCATGTAAGCTACCGCGGTGGCGTTGTCCGACTGTACTTCAATAGGTCTGTTCTGTATCAAATGCTGGGCCAGGTTCAGTGCATTGAACAATGCCCGCAATTCCAGAATGTTTATCGGGAGTAGAGACTCCTCCTCGGTCCACCGACCCTGAAGGGAGTGTTGTTCCAACACCGCGCCCCAACCTCTCACACTGGCATCTGTCGTCAGCAGGACCCAGTTGGATATCCAGAAGCGACGACCCCTGCTCAATCGATGGTCCTGAAGCCACCAGCTTAGTGACAGGCGGACCTCCGGAGAGAACGAGATCATTTGAGATCTGATCCGTTGAGGCAGGCTATCCCACTTGGCAAGAATTAACTTCTACAGAGGGCGAGAATGGAAATGAGCATACTCCACCATGTCGAAAGCCGACACCATGAGACCTAGCACTTGCATTGCCGAATGTATCGACACTTGCAAACGAGATACGAAGCATCGAATCCTGTCCTGAAGCTTCAGGACTTTCTCCTGAGACAAGAACAACCACTGGTTTTGAGTGTCCAATAACGCTCCCAGGTGCACCATGCTCCGAGCAGGAACCAGGGAAGATTGATTCCATCCAGTTGACTAGCCACCTGTGGGTTTTCATAAACTGGATAGTCAGATCTAGATGATGCAGGAGAAGTTCTGGGGAATTTGCCAAGATGAACAAATCGTCCTGGTACGGCAGGATCCTGACCCCTTGACGGAGTACCGCCGTCATTACCACCATTACTTTGGGGAAAACTCGCAGGGCCGTTGTCAAACCAAAGGGTAACGCCTAAAATTGGTAATGAAGGTTGCCCACCGCAAACCTCAGGTACTGCTGATGTGACATTGCAATAGGAACATGCAGGTAGGCCTCCTGTATGTCCAGGTAGACCATATAGTACCCAGGCCAGAACAATAGAGCGTAGAGTTTCCATACGAAACTTGGAGACCCTCACATGCTTGTTCAAGGACTTGAGATTGAGAATGGGCCGCGAGGACCCGTTCGGTTTCGGGACTAGAAACAGCGGTGAATAGTACCCTTTGCCTCTCTGAGCCAGAGGCACCTGTACTACCACTCCTGTGGTCAGGAGGGATTGTACTACTGAATGAAGTGTGTTGGCCTTCACCGGGTCCAAAGGGACGGCTGTCAGGGAGGGAGACGTTTCTTGAAGGATGCGGCGTAACCTCGAGTGACGACTTCCCTTACCCAGGCATCTGAAGTGGTCTTCAACCATTCCTAGGCAAAACTTAGAAGCCGGCCACCCACCCTGGGATCCCCCAGGAGGAGGCCCACCCCGTCATGCGGCAGGCTTGTCAGTTTTGGAAGCAGGCTGACGGGCAGCCCATGCCTGCTTTGGTCTGGGCTTGGAAGTACGAGCTTGTTTCGGGTACGCCTGACTTTTGCTTTTCCTGGAGGACGAAAGGGACGAGAGAAAGTACTTTTAGCCTTTGGCACAGAAGGAGCCGTACTTGGTAGGCAAGCTGTTTAAGCCGAAGCCAGGTCAGCCACAATCTTATTGAGGTCTTCTCCAAAAAGAATGTCTCCCTTAAAAGGAAGCACCTCCAGGGTTTTCTTAGAATCCATATCCACCGACCAGGATCTCAACCACAGGATACGCACCCTGGCATCGGAAGCCTTAAGGTAAAGAGAAGCCGTGGCAATATATGAGAGACATTGTCTAGCATGATCAGAAGCATTGGAAGGTAGTTCGGCCTCCAGCTCCTGAGCCCATGCTTCAACAGCTTCAGCAGCCTATGTCGCTGCAATGGTTGGTCTATGCACAGCCCCCGTTAGGGTGTAAATCGCTTTCAAACAACCCTCCACACGTCTATCCGTCGGTTCCTTCAGAGAGGTGACGGTAGTCACAGGCAGAGCTGAAGAAACTACGAGTCTTGCCACCTGAGAATCTACAGGTGGAGGAGTTTCCCAATTTTTACATAGCTCTGCAGAGAGAGGATAGCGAGCCAACAGTCTCTTATGCGGTTTGAATTTAGTTCCCGGATTTTCCCAAGATTCCTGACGTATGTCAGCCAGGTGTTGAGAATGAGGTAAAACTTGTTTAACCATCTTCTTACGTTTAAATCTGTCCGGATTTTTAGAGACAGCCCCAGGCTCAGGTTCATCAGAGACTTGAAGAATGAGCCCGATAGCCTCAACCAAATCAGGGACATCCCCCAGTGACTTCCCATCCCCATCAGAAGAATCAGAGACAGTGTCCGTGGGGTCAGTATATGCGCCATCCTGCTCAGAGGATGTGTCCGGAACAGCGGTGGATTGTGAGGACGTAGCGGCCCGTTTAGAAGACTTCTTAGTCTTAGGCGGGCGAGAGTGAGACTTGATTTTAGTCAGCGATCGGTTCAAGTGCTGTAACTGAGATGAGATTTGATCTGCCCGTGGCGGATTGACTGCAGGGACCATAAACTGCTGCACAGGCATAGGAGGTCCCACAGGGGGCGTAAGTTTTATTACCAGCGTATTTAATAACGTGGAGAAGGTAGCCCAAGGTGGGTCATTAGTGGCCCCCGGTGCTACAGACCCACTGGGAGGTAAGGAACACCCTGAATCTGAACTCTCTGCTGCCATGTTTTCCTCAAAAGTGTCTGCAGCATTACCACCACGCAATGTGGGAGAAGCCCTAGTTCCGTTGCCCCGTGTAACTGACATAATGATAAGCTCAATACCAGGCAACCTAGTACAATATTAGCAGCGACATACCTAGCAAGAACTCCCAGTGTAGTGTGTCAGCACAAACTGGGAATTCAAGAGATATATGGTGGCTATAAATCACAAAGACAAATACACAACAAGTATATTTTGTGAAATACCTATATCAGTTAACAAACCTGACGCACTTAGCCCCCTCAGGTTACAGAATATAGGAGTAGCAAGCTGAGTGAAATACACGAGATGGAAGCCACGAAACAGCTACAAGCACACACACACAGACACACACAGGGTGTTTGCACCACACAACCCTGACTGTATGCACTCTTTCTTAACTAACACTGTCCACTGACAGGTAGAATACTTAAAAGTGTTCTGTAAAATGCACAGCGCTGATGAGCAGGCGGCTTTACAGAGGAGGATTTACCCCAGCAGTCCCAGGAACAGCGCAGCTCCGTGTAATGGCGGCTGACGGGGAGTGAGGGAGATATACATGCAGCTCCAGGGCGGGAACATTTACCCAAATGGCGCCCTGGGGCTGGGGGAGGGGCTACAGGTCAGGCCTTATCCCCCTGCTGGCTTCCCCACCGGCCGCTGCGGACCGTAATAAAACGGGTTTTACAGAGACAAAACCCCTCCTGTGCACTGTGTCCCGGAGGCTAGTGTAGCGGCTGCCCCTTACAGCGTCCACGCCAGCGTGCGCAGCCCGCCTCCCACGCCGGATTGCGATTACAGCGGGTCAAAAAGACCCCTTACCTCCCGTTTGAATGCGGCCACGCGATCCAGGAGACAGCAGTGAGTGTGTGACTAACGTAGAGAAGAACATCGGAGCCCCGCTGTAGTGACCAGGCAACCAGGGCGCCGGAGTATACAGCGCCGCTGGTGGAGTGATGGAGCTGCAGCAGGGTATGTCTGACTGACATCTAACACTGCTGCAGCCCTTGAAGTCTTCAATTATTCTTTCTTCTGAAAAATAGCTTTTTCTTAGAGCTGCAGGAGCAGCCCCCTGTTGTATGCCTGCTTACTGCATGGCACCAACTTACAAACTGAGCTCCTGTGCACGGATGCGGGTTTATAGAGGAGGCGGCGCTGTGCATCTTGGGAACAGTCAAAGCTTTGAGCCTGTTGGTGCCTCGGATCAAGATCCTACTCTACACCCCAATGTTAATCCTTGTGGAGCCCAGTGTACCCCGCAGCAGAAATTTATGTATGTATGTATGTATATGTATATATATATATATATATATATATATATATATTTATGAGTATTTTATATATGTGGGGGGTTTGGAGGCTGGCTTCAGGGGTGGACACTAACGGGGTTGGCTGGAGGCTATCTATAGGTGAGCACTAGCTACATGGGAGAATACTATGGGGAGGGGGGGTTTGGTGGCTGGCTACAGGGGAGCATACTATAGGGAGGGGGGTTTGGTGGCTGGCTACAGGAGAGCACACTGGGGGGAGGGGGTATGGAGGCTGGCTACAGGGGAGCACACTATAGGGAGGGGGTATGGGGGCTGGCTATAGAGGGTAAACACACTACAGGGGCTTGCACACTATGAGGGGTGGAGTGTTGTGGGCTGGCTACAGGAGTGGTGGGTGAGAATTGGGGTGCATAGTCATACTGTAGGCTGGGGTCGGGGAGCTGGAGGATGGCTGCAGTAGCTTAAATAAGCTTACCTGTGGACTGTCAGGAGTTGGGACTGACAGAAGAAAAGCTCAGAGTAGCCCGATCCGTCACCCGGCCAGCCAGGAACTGCCAAAGCCCTTTGGGAAGTCTGCGCTGGTGCGGAGCTACGCAGTTGGCTCGTGGGGAGGCTTCCTACGGCTGCAGTGTGTTGTACGGGGTAGGAGGGGATAATCGCGCCGGGTCAGTTGTTCTATTTACTTAATTGGCGGACAGCCTGAGCGGAGTATTAACAGATGCTCCAGCACATGTTTTTCTGCCCCTCTGCCTCGGGGCCCTTCTAAACCGTGGGGCCCAGTATAGCTATCCCCATTGACCCCCCCTGTCGACAGACCTGATTTTATAAACATTAAGATTACAAACAAATCAATTTAAAATAAATAAAAATTGTGCCTTATTTACTTTAAAACACATTTACAACTGGGGGCGTGGCCTGGCTAGCATAGAGGAAGGTCGGGTCTCTGCTGAGCTCTGGCTGGCACTGTATTAAAACCCACTTTTTGACCAGATTTGGAGGCCCACCGACAAGGGACTAGTCCCCTAAGCCCCACCACTACACCCAGCACCTGGAGGAAGAAGCTGCGGAATCGGGGGGGCCCTGCGTTGCCCCCTGCGGATTGCGGCCTACCTCCGCCCCAGAAGCCGGGGCCTCGATTTTGGAGCTGTGCCGGCGTTTCCTGGGACCCGGTTCGGCGACCCTGCAGACTCTCCCACCCACCTGAAAGGCTCTCCCTGGCACTGGGGGACTCACCCACCGGGCGCTGATCCTCGCAGGAGACCAGGGACCGGACGATCGGCTGGAGGTAAGGGCCGAGAAGTGTCTGGCTGGCAGCCGGCGGCCATCTTGCGGTTGGCGCCGCCCGGCCTCTAGACTTTACCTGGCCGATTCCCGACCTCTCCAGGCGCCTGCCCTTCCTCCCCCGTCTCACACAACACTGCTAGCAAGATCTAGCAAGATCTCTTCCCCCGCTGGCGGGGATCGACGACCGGGAGTCCTCCGGTGGGCCTAACTCTCACTGATAAGCGGCGGCCATCTTGGGACTGGCAAAGCACACATCTCACTCCCTGACTGGTGCTGGCTGTAACTAAGGCTCCCTCTTGTGGCGAATACTGGTATAGTCAACTCAGCCACTATACTTTATCTCTATAACCCTGCCTGTTCTCTTATCTCCTGAAGCCAGCACCTACTCCAGAGAAAGGCAGACGGAATAGCTCTAGCGGCTGCGTGCGGCGATTATTATACCCCGCACCCAACACTCAGACCACCCCAAACACCACGAGATCGGAGACCAGAAGCACTCCCACTACTCTTGCCGCACCACCCTCGGGACAAAACCAGATCCCTTACCCCTCTGGATTAACAGGCCTGATTGTCATCCCGCCCAGCTCAGATCTGTTCCTGCAATCACACCCTCCGGCTTTATGACCTCAGTGACCTCCACAATGTGAGCGCTCTCTAACCTGTCTGTCGCCACTCATGCTTGTCTAAATAACACGAAATATCCATCAATGTGACTGAGCACCCCTGTTTCACCATTACCAGCCGATTGGACCCTCCCCTGAAGCACGTCTCTCCGAGTACTCTAAGTGCGCTGCTACTGACGAGAAATGGCTCCTACAAAAAAAAAGGAGACAATTCCCCCGAAAGTCGCCTACCCCTCGCGAAAATCTCTCCAAATCTCCCCGCTACAAAATGCTCCTTCCCCCTCCGCCACACTGGACCCCTTGGGATCTAGTGTCCTGTCCACAGCTCTCTCAGTTTCGGGAGTAGACTGCGAGTCGGATGCCCCCCTAACCGTGAGATCCCTCTGCCAGATACTTTCCGCCTTCAAGTCTGAACTCTCTAAAGATCTGACCTCTGCCATCCGTGAGGTCAAAACTGAGCTGATATCTCTGGGAGATAGGACGGATCATTTGGAACGCAAGATGGAGGAATTGGTTACCTCCCACAACGACCTACTCTCATCTCACGATCGCCAACAACAAGATCTAGACCAATTCAAATCTAAATTGGCAGATATGGAGGACAGATCAAGGCGGAACAACATCAAAATTCGAGGCATCCCAGACTCAGTCACCAACTCTGAACTGGAAGCCTACGCCACTGTCCTATTCAAGAAACTCCTCCCAAAGGCGGATCCTTCGGAACTCCTGATTGACCGCATTCACCGCCTCCCCAGACCCCGAACTGTCTCATCCGACCTCCCTAAAGACACCCTCCTTCGAGTCCATTTCTTCCCAGTTAAGGAACGCATTATGAGGGCCGCTAGAGAATCCAAAAATTCAGACACTCTGGGGGGACTTCAGTTGTTCCAAGATTTCTCTGCCGCTACCATAGCAAAGAGACGTGCTTTCACCCCTATCACCCTTGCTTTGAGATCCCATGACATTCACTACCGCTGGGGATTCCCAGTTAAACTGATAGTCTCGTATGAAGACTCGGCCTACATAATTTCCTCCCTAGATGCAGGTGTGAAATTATTGATGGACTGGGACATTTCCATCTCGAAGCCGTCTTCATCGTCTCGTGCTGCTAACGTCAGCCATGATTGGACGAACACCTGAATCACTGGACTGCCGAGCTGCACCAAAACCTCTGAGTCACGGAGGCTGTAGACCTCCTCCCCCCCTAGTGTGGGGAGTTGAAAATATCCTCATTATGCTCTTTTCTACAAATGCAATGTTGTGCCTTATTATAAGTTTGTTTTCCAGGTCTATAAGTTACGGGGTTACTCCCTCACATGTTGTTCAACTGTTGTTATATCTTAAGGGGCGACACTTTGCCCAGTTATTTACTGACACATACTAATTACCTGCCTATGCCCTAGGGTGCATATGTTTCCTAATTAGAGAAGCCTTCAATAGATGCCTATGCCCTAAGGTTACTTTCTCAGAAGTTGTTTTGGAGTGGCGGCGCAGGTTAATCCAGCCCGCCTTCACCTTTTTCTGCACTACTGCATTCCCCAGAATTTTTTTTCCCTTCCCCTGCAGTAGTCATGCAGGTCCAATATACCGGACCTTTTCTTTTCGTTGTTTACCTCTTCCTCTCCTGTTTTAAACCCGACCCATCCACTTCCCGCATGCTCCCCTCCTCCTCAAGCTCCAGACTTGAATCATATCCCTGGCTACCAGAGCCTATTAGCACTCGGAGCAGATACGCTCCAATAGATCTCCATAGACCCCTCTTTCTCATGTCTAATATAGACTTTCAATGTTGAACCTTATATCTCTCAATGTCAAGGGACTGAACTCTCCCAACAAACGTAGGCTGGCCCTCTCCTTCTTCCACCAGCAAAAAGCTGATGTCGTAGCTTTACAAGAAACCCACTTCTCTTCTGTTAATCCCCCCCTCTTTAAAGACAGCCATTTCCCAGTGGGGTACTATGCTAATGGCCCATCCAAAAGAAATGGAGTAGCCATCCTTTTTAACAAAAATGTCTCCTTTTCCCTACACTCTCAACTTTCAGACAAAAATGGCCGATATATTATCATAACTGGCCTCCTCAATGACAAACCGGTTACCCTGGTATCCCTATACGCTCCTAACTCTAACCAGGTCCCCTTTTTGCGAAAATTATTCCTCAATATACGGAATGCTCTAAGGGGATCTTTGGTAGTTTTGGGGGACTTTAACCTTGTTCTAGACCCTAAATTGGACAAGTCCCGCCAATTCCCCCAGCCTGTTCCAACCACTATCTCTGGCCCCTCCCTAGCCTTCCGCAACCTGCTTGCAGAATTCGATTTATACGATGTCTGGAGGACACAATTCCCCTCAGGTCGAGAATACACATTTCACTCCCTTGTCCATAACTCCTACTCCAGAATAGACCTGATTCTATGTGATAAATGGTCTCTCCAGAGAACTAATAACGTAGATATCTTACCAATCACATGGTCGGACCACGCCCCAGTTCTCTGGAAATGGAACCTTCAGGGCAACTACAACCCTCCCCGACAATGGCGCCTTTATCCCTACCTACTAAATAACCCTTTGTCTAAAAAAATAATCTCTGACTCTATTGACTCCTATTTAACCACTAATTCTCCCCAAGATACCTCTCCTATCAATCACTGGTGTGCTTTTAAAGCCGTCACCCGTGGAGCCGCCATTCAGGCCGGAGCCACTCTCAAAAAACAAGCCCTTCAAAAGCAGAAGACTCTGGAGGCTGACCTGTTAGACCTTGAGACTAAGAATAGGGCCCATCCCTCCAAAACACTTAAAACTGAGATCTCTAATGTCCGAGGACAACTACAAAAGCTACTCCTCGCACGCACCCAAGCGGCCTTGAATAGAATGCGCCACAAGTTTTACCTGCTAGGAAATAAAACTGGCAAAATGCTTGCGCGCAAACTCCGCGTTCAGCAAGCCAGAAATAGAATTAAATGTATTTATTCTCCCACCAAACAAAAGATCTTGAACCCAAAAGATATAACGAACCAATTTGCAAGCTATTACGCCAAATTATACAACTTAGCAACTGACCCGTCCACCCCACAACCCTCCCCTCCGTCTATCTCGTCCTTCCTAGATGACCTTTCCCTCCCTACTCTTACGCAGGACCAGCTCTCTTCTCTGAATGCCCCTTGGTCGGCGGATGAAATCTCTACAACTATTAGATCCACACCCAGGAATAAAGCCCCCGGCCCAGACGGCTTTGTCTCTGACTTCTATACTACTTTCCATGACGTCCTTTCTCCCCTCCTGACCTCGCTATACAATACATTCTCAGATCGAGGCTCCCTTCCCCCAGAACTCTTAGAAGCGCGTATTGTTACTATTCCTCAGCCCGGCAAAGACCCCGCCCACGTACACAACTACCGACCAATAGCGCTACTAAACTGCGACATCAAACTATACGCCAAAATGATTGCAACACGCATTAACAAATTCCTACCCTCACTGATACACCCGGATCAGACTGGCTTCGTCCCTGGGAGACAAGCGTCTGACAACACACGTCGGGTCTTCAACCTGATAGACTCCCTATCTGAAGACCAGGGCCTTCTCTTGCTTTCGTTAGACGCAGAGAAGGCTTTTGACAGATTAAACTGGACATACATGCGCCAAACCCTCCTTAGATTCGGATTTAGGGATCGTATTCTTTCCTCTATTTTAGCGTTATACAGCTTCCCCACGGCCCGGGTGTTCAATGGAGGCTTCCTATCCGACCCTTTCCCTATTACAAATGGCACCAGGCAAGGCTGTCCCCTATCCCCCCTGATCTTCGTCCTATCAATTGAACCCCTAGCAGCTAAAATAAGAGACAATCCCAACATTCCGGCGATTCAGTTCGGTTCATCCCTCCATAAACTGAGCCTCTTTGCAGACGATGTCCTCCTATTTATCTCCAACCCCACTACAACTCTTCCAGTCTTACACTCTGTCCTAGAAGCCTTCAGCCTCGCTTCTTACTATAAACTAAACACTACTAAAACGGACGCCCTCCCCTTCAATTTATCTCACTCCACCCCAGCACTCCAAACTACCTTTCCATATAACTGGCGAACTCATACAATTAAATACCTGGGTATCAACATCCCTATCTCCACTACAGACGCCTTCTCTGCCAACTTAACCCCCTTGATGAAGTCATTAGAAGCACTTACGAAAGCCTGGTCATCCTATGAGGTCTCTTGGCTGGGACGAATGGCGGCATTTAAAATGTCCCTACTCCCTAAACTAATGTATCTCTTCCGAACTATACCATACCCCTTCCCAAAGAAAGCCATCCAAACCTGTTCCTCTATCATGACTAAGTATATCTGGTCTGCAAAACCACCCTCAATGGCTCTTTCAAGAATGACCTTGCCAAGAGCGTTTGGGGGTCTTAATATACCTAATATTCTTCTATACCAAGAAGCCTCCCTCCTAGCCCCCATTAAATACTATTTCTCAACCCAATTGCACAGTGGTTGGATGGAGCTGGAGCAAATTCGATCAAACCCAATCCCCCTAGCTGACCTTTTCCGTATCCCAAAATCGCTCCGACCTACGCAACCGTCCCTCCTTCCCTCCACGCAAGCTGCTTTACAAACCTGGGACTCCCTATCGACCTCCCTAACATCGCCCATTTCCCATATTTCCCAGATATCCATCACCACATTAGCATCGATGATTCCACATCTCAACCTATCCAAATGGAGACGCGCAGGAGTATTATCCCTAGGAGACCTCCTCGATGGACTTTCTCTAAAATCTTTTTCTACTCTCCAGTCACATTACTCTCTTCCAGCTACAGAACTCTTCCACTATGTGCAAGTAGCACACTGGTGGAAGACGATTCCTCCTACCTACGCAACGCTCCACACATCCTCACATACTCTCTTTTCTCGTCTCTCCTTACCAGATTCCAAAGGCGACATCACATACTGGTATAAACTTCGGATTACCCCTACCTCTCCTTCCAAGTCAAACGCCCAAAAGAAATGGGAACAGGACCTAGGAAAAACCCTATCTCCAAACGACTGGCGTCAAATCTTTTTAACCTCGCACTCCATGTCCCAGTGCCTAAACCACACTGAAATGCATATTAAACTAGTGAACAGACTATACCAAACCCCGGACCGAATACATAAATTCTGGCCCTCTCACAGTAATAAATGCTGGAGACTATGCGGCTCGGTAGGACATGTCTTCCACATATTCTGGTCGTGCCCAAAGATCACTAAATACTGGTTAGATGTATTTGAGCTAATAAACAAAGTTCTGTCCACCCACCTAGCTCCAGACCCAACTCTAGCATTATTACAAGTCGTCCCCGCTTCAATAACGCCACCTGCCAGATATGTCCTGGGCCACATCCTGATAGCCGCTCGAGCAAACCTAGCCCAAATGTGGAAACAATCCACTCCCCCTACCCTGCTAAGAGTTATACATAAGATAAACCACCATTTCCATATGGAGACAGATTCAGCTTCCTCCTCCCCCAACTTCTCTTCCCTCAAAACGCGCTGGCTCGCGTGGCAAACCTTTATTTCCTCGATTGAAGGGTCTCAGTATCTTCATAAATCCACCTCACCCCCACTTAGCCCATTCGGGATCTAAAATACAACACCTATCATCACACCCCCCATTACCTAGGCAGTTACACCTTCCCCTCCCTGTTAAGAGTCGACCCCTACTAGGTCTCCCCCCAATACCATCTTCTAAAGCGTACCTATAACTTCTGCTCAACAGGATTAGGCCACTACTACCTTACTGCAATGTATAGTTTTTCTATATGTCCCAACTTCTCTGTTCTCTGATGTATTATGTATACAAGGCTCCGATGTAACACTCTCCAATTCTAGTCTGGACCCCTATTCTCCCCCCCCCCCCCCCTCCCTCTTTCTTCTACATCCCTACCATACCGACCCTTACACTGTGTTGATGTATCACCCCCCCTTTTTTCTTCGTTCTGTACCCCATAAAAATGTTTATCTTTTCAATAAAAACTATTGATTAAAAAAAAAAAAACACATTTACAACTTAAAAAGCATATTTCTTTTTGTGTTACAAGTGCAACAATACATTCGTTAAAAAGTACAAAAAAATGTGTACTAGGTATTAGTAGCCATACGAATTCTATTACTGACGTTTGAGTCCACAAATAATTGCACTTTTAACAAAATACTGTGACATACCAATACATAAAGGAGCATTACATATCATACTCACTCCATTGAGACTGCCCAAGTCCTTAACTAGATGTTCATCTGTAGATGGTTCATAGTTGATAACAGCATGCTGTTTGTCCACACTTCTTGACTACAAAGTTTTAAATTAGAAATAAAACAGTATTGCATTTGTCAAACAATATATGCATTTATTAATTAAAATAAGAATTTACTTACCGATAATTCTATTTCTCGGAGTCCGTAGTGGATGCTGGGGTTCCTGAAAGGACCATGGGGAATAGCGGCTCCGCAGGAGACAGGGCACAAAAGTAAAGCTTTCCGATCAGGTGGTGTGCACTGGCTCCTCCCCCTATGACCCTCCTCCAAGCCAGTTAGGTACTGTGCCCGGACGAGCGTACACAATAAGGGAGGAATTTTGAATCCCGGGTAAGACTCATACCAGCCACACCAATCACACCGTACAACTTGTGATCTAAACCCAGTTAACAGTATGATAACAGCGGAGCCTCTGAAAAGATGGCTCACAACAATAATAACCCGATTTTTGTAACTATGTACAAGTATTGCAGATAATCCGCACTTGGGATGGGCGCCCAGCATCCACTACGGACTCCGAGAAATAGAATTATCGGTAAGTAAATTCTTTTTTCTCTATCGTCCTAGTGGATGCTGGGGTTCCTGAAAGGACCATGGGGATTATACCAAAGCTCCCAAACGGGCGGGAGAGTGCGGATGACTCTGCAGCAC
The DNA here is from genome assembly GCF_028390025.1 of Pseudophryne corroboree. NCBI lineage: Eukaryota > Metazoa > Chordata > Amphibia > Anura > Myobatrachidae > Pseudophryne > Pseudophryne corroboree. Next base: position 645,662,917 of record NC_086447.1, on the reverse strand, counting down.
CGAATGAGAGAACTCCAGGTCCTCCTTAGCCAGGGTATCAAATTTGTAGAATTTAGCAAACGTGTTTGCCCCTGACCAAGTAGCTGCTCGGCAAGGTTGTAAAGCCGAGACCCCTCGGGCAGCCGCCCAAGATGAGCCCACCTTCCTTGTGGAATGGGCATTTACATATTTTGACTGTGGCAGGCCTGCCACAGAATGTGCAAGCTGAATTGTATTACACATCCAACTAGCAATAGTCTGCTTAGAAGCAAGAGCACCCAGTTTGTTGGGTGCATACAGGATAACAGCAAGTCAGTTTTCCTGACTCCAGCCGTCCTGGAACATATTTTCAGGGCCCTGACAACATCTAGCAACTTGGAGTCCTCCAAGTCCCTAGTAGGTGCAAGGCACCACAATAAGCTGGTTCAGGTGAAACACTGACACCACCTTAGGGAGAGAACTGGGGACGAGTCCGCAGCTCTGCCCTGTCCGAATGGACAAACAGATATGGGCTTTTTTGAGAAAAAACCACCAATTTGACACTCGCCTGGTCCAGGCCAGGGCCAAGAGCATGGTCACTTTTCATGTGAGATGCTACAAATCCACAGATTTGACTGGTTTTAAACCAATGTGATTTGAGGAATCCCAGAACTACGTTGAGATCCCACAGTGCCACTGGAGGCACAAAAGGGGGTTGTATATGCAATACTCCCTTGACAAACTTCTGGACTTCAGGAACTGAAGCCAAGTCTTTCTGGAAGAAAATCGACAGGGCCGAAATTTGAACCTTAATGGACCCCAATTTGAGGCCCAAAGACACTCCTGTTTGCAGGAAATGCAGGAAACGACCGAGTTTAAATTTCTTTGTGGGGCCTTCCTGGCCTCACACCACGCAACATATTTTCGCCACATGTGGTGATAATGTTGTGCGGTCACCTCCTTTCTGGCTTTGACCAGGGTAGGAATGACCTCTTCCGGAATGCCTTTTTCCCTTAGGATCCGGCTTTCCACCGCCATGCCGACAAACGCAGCTGCGGTAAGTCTTGGAACAGACATGGTACTTGCTGAAGCAAGTCCCTTCTTAGCGGCAGAGGCCATAAGACCTCTGTAAGCATCTCTTGAAGTTCCGGGTACCAAGTCCTTCTTGGCCAATCCGGAGCCATGAGTATAGTTCTTACTCCTCTACGTCTTATAATTCTCAGCACCTTAGGTATGAGAAGCAGAGGAGGGAACACATACACCGACTGGTACACCCACGGTGTTACCAGAACGTCCACAGCTATTGCCTGAGGGTCTCTTGACCTAGCGCAATACCTGTCCCGTTTTTTGTTCAGACGGGACGCCATCATGTCCACCTTTGGTATTTCCCAACGGTTTACAATCATGTGGAAAAAACTTCCCGATGAAGTTTCCACTCTCCCGGGTGGAGGTCGTGCCTGCTGAGGAAGTCTGCTTCCCAGTTTCCATTCCCGGGATGAAACACTGCTGACAGTGCTATCACATGATTTTCCGCCCAGCGAAAAGTCCTTGCAGTTTTTGCCATTGCCCTCCTGCTTCTTGTGTCGCCCTGTCTGTTTACGTGGGCGACTGCCGTGATGTTTTTCCCACTGGATCAATACCGGCTGACCTTGAAGCAGAGGTCTTGCTAAGCTTAGAGCATTATAAATTTACCCTTAGCTCCAGTATATTTATGTGGAGAAAAGTCTCCAGACTTGATCACACTCCCTGGAAATTTTTTCCTTGTGTGACTGCTCCCCAGCCTCTCGGGCTGGGCTCCGTGGTCACCAGCATCCAATCCTGAATGCCGAATCTGCGGCCCTCTAGAAGATGAGCACTCTATAACCACCACAGGAGAGACACCCTTGTCCTTGGATATAGGGTTATCCGCTGATGCATCTGAAGATGCGATCCGGACCATTTGTCCAGCAGATCCCACTGAAAAGTTCTTGCGTGAAATCTGCCGAATGGAATTGCTTCGTAGGAAGCCACCATTTTTACCAGGACCCTTGTGCAATGATGCACTGTTTTTAGGAGGTTCCTGACTAGCTCGGATAACTCCCTGGCTTTCTCTTCCGGGAGAAACACCTTTTTCTGGACTGTGTCCAGAATCATCCCTAGGCACAGCAGACGTGTCGTCGGGATCAGCTGCGATTTTGGAATATTTAGAATCCACCCGTGCTGTTGTAGCAGTATCCGAGATAGTGCTACTCCGACCTCCAACTGTTCCCTGGACTATGCCCTTATCAGGAGATCGTCCAAGTAAGGGATAATTAAGACGCCTTTTCTTCGAAGAAGAATCATCATTTCGGCCATTACCTTGGTAAAGACCCGGGGTGCCGTGGACAATCCAAACGGCAGCGTCTGAAACTGATAGTGACAGTTCTGCACCACGAACCTGAGGTACCCTTAGTGAGAAGGGCAAATTTGGGACATAGAGGTAAGCATCCCTGATGTCCCGGGACACTATATAGTCCCCTTCTTCCTGGTTCGTTATCACTGCTCTGAGTGACTCCATCTTGATTTGAACCTTTGTAAGTGTTCAAAAAATTTTTTAGAATAAGTCTCACCTAGCCTTCTGGCTTCAGTACCACAATATAGTGTGGAATAATACCCCTTTTCTTGTAGTAGGAGGGGTAATTTAATTATCACCTGCTGGGAATACAGCTTGTGAATTTTTTTTTCCCATACTGCCTCCTTGTCGGAGGGAGACCTTGGTAAAACAGACTTCAGGAGCCTGCGAAGGGGAAACGTCTCGACATTCCAATCTGTACCCCTGGGATACTACTTGTAGGATCCAGGGGTCCTGTACGGTCTCAGCGCCATGCTGAGAACTTGTCAGAAGCGGTGGAACGCTTCTGGTCCTGGGAATGGGCTGCCTGCTGCAGTCTTCTTCCCTTTCCTCTATCCCTGGGCAGATATGATCTTATAGGGACGAAAGGACTGAGGCTGAAAAGACGGTGTCTTTTTCTGCAGAGATGTGACTTAGGGTAAAAACGTCGGATTTTCCAGCAGTTGCCGTGGCCACCAGGTCCAATGGACCGACCCCAAATAACTCCTCTTCCTTTATACGGCAATACACCTTTGTGCCGTTTGGAATCTGCATCACCTGACCACTGTCGTGTCCATAACATCTTCTGGCAGATATGGACATCGCATTTACTCTTGATGCCAGAGTGCAAATATCCCTCTGTGCATCTCGCATATATAGAAATGCATCCTTTAAATGCTCTATAGTCAATAAAATACTGTCCCTGTCAAGGGTATCAATATTTTTAGTCAGGGAATCCGACCAAGCCACCCCAGCTCTGCACATCCAGGCTGAGGCGATCGCTGGTCGCAGTATAACACCAGTATGTGTGTATATACTTTTTATGATATTTTCCAGCCTCCTGTCAGCTGGTCCTTGAGGACGGCCCTATCTATAGACGGTACCGCCACTTGTTTTGATAAGCGTGTGAGCGCCTTATCCACCCTAAGGGGTGTTTCCCAACGCGCCCTAACTTCTGGCGGGAAAGGGTATACCGCCCATAATTTTCTATCGGGGGGAACCCACGCATCATCACACACTTTATTTAATTTATCTGATTCAGGAAAAACTACGGTAGTTTTTTCACATCCCACATAATACCCTCTTTTGTGGTACTTGTAGTATCAGAAATATGTAACACCTCCTTCATTGCCTTTAACGTGTGGCCCTAATAAGGAATACGTTTGTTTATTCACCGTCGACACTGGATTCAGTGTCCCTGTCTGTGTCTGTGTCGACCGACTAAAGTAAACGGGCGTTTTAAAACCCCTGACGGTGTTTTTGAGACGTCTGGACCGGTACTAATTGTTTGTCGGCCGTCTCATGTCGTCAACCGACCTTGCAGCGTGTTGACATTATCACGTAATTCCCTAAATAAGCCATCCATTCCGGTGTCGACTCCCTAGAGAGTGACATCACCATTACAGGCAATTGCTCCGCCTCCTCACCAACATCGTCCTCATACATGTCGACACACACGTACCGACACACAGCACACACACAGGGAATGCTCTGATAGAGGACAGGACCCACTAGCCCTTTGGAGAGACAGAGGGAGAGTTTACCAGCACACACCAAAAACGCTATAATTATATAGGGACAACCTTATATAAGTGTTTTCCCTTATAGCATCTTTTTTATATATTTCTAACGCCAAATTAGTGCCCCCCCTCTCTGTTTTAACCCTGTTTCTGTAGTGCAGTGCAGGGGAGAGCCTGGGAGCCTTCCCTCCAGCCTTTCTGTGAGGGAAAATGGCGCTGTGTGCTGAGGAGATAGGCCCCGCCCCTTTTTCGGCGGCCTCGTCTCCCGCTCTTAACGGATTCTGGCAGGGGTTAAATATCTCCATATAGCCTCCGGAGGCTATATGTGAGGTATTTTTAGCCAAAATAGGTATTCATTTGCCTCCCAGGGCGCCCCCCTCCCAGCGCCCTGCACCCTCAGTGACTGCCGTGTGAAGTGTGCTGAGAGGAAAATGGCGCACAGCTGCAGTGCTGTGCGCTACCTTTAGAAGACTGAGGAGTCTTCTGCCGCCGATTCTGGACCTCTTCTTACTTCAGCATCTGCAAGGGGGCCGGCGGCAAGGCTCCGGTGACAATCCAGGCTGTACCTGTGATCGTCCCTCTGGAGCTGATGTCCAGTAGCCAAGAAGCCAATCCATCCTGCACGCAGGTGAGTTCACTTCTTCTCCCCTAAGTCCCTCGTTGCAGTGATCCTGTTGCCAGCAGGACTCACTGTAAAATTAAAAACCTAAGCTAAACTTTTCTAAGCAGCTCTTTAGGAGAGCCACCTAGATTGCACCCTTCTCGGCCGGGCACAAAAATCTAACTGGCTTGGAGGAGGGTCATAGGGGGAGGAGCCAGTGCACACCACCTGATCGGAAAGCTTTACTTTTGTGCCCTGTCTCCTGCGGAGCCGCTATTCCCCATGGTCCTTTCAGGAACCCCAGCATCCACTAGGACGATAGAGAAAAGGATATACCAGGCAGGAAATGTGTATCATATGCAGTTTGACAATGTATAATCTATGTATATCAGCATATTGGAAATACAGAGGCAGTAGACATGTTTTTGGATTGAGATGAGAACTATACATGAAGGATTGAATGTGTATATTCAGTATGGTGGTCAGTGTGTTTTACATTATTATACGATAGGATATTATACGATGGAGCTTGAGATATATATGTAGGCACAAGGTGGGTGTGGGGGATTTGTGTTTGGGTCTATACACAGCAGAGGAGGGGTATTTCTAGCTCTGAATAAAAATGGAGATAATAGAAAGATTGAGATGCTCCAATCTAATGGTTACCAAGGAAATGACTGCAGCAGTTTTCAGTACATTGTAGGGAGGGAAGTGCTACTGACAGACTGAGTAAAACAAGTCTTTCCAATTAGCCTCAGCATCCAGTGGACTACAAGCAAAGCTAGGCCCATAAACCCTCTTCGAAATGCTGAGAGTAGTTTAAAAGCTTCTAAGCAGGAGCGTCAATTAGTGCAGAAGCCATATGGTGAACACCTTAGCCAATTCCAACAAACATTTTTCTAGAAGTGTCTCATCAAATCGCTGCCTTATATGTATGTCTATAATGAAGAACAGCTACTCTCTAAAACTAGTACTAGGTGCTAATTGATGACATGAGAATGGTTGTCAAGTGCGGCTGTAAGCATTGCACATAAAGCACTTCTTCATAGAGACCAAAAGTTACTGTTGTTACCGTTTTTATAGTGCATCTGAAAGTGTTCACAACGCTTCACTTTTTCCACATTTTGTTATGTTATAGCCTTATTCGAAAATAGAATAAATTAATTTTTTCCCTCAAAATTCTACACACAATACCCCATAATGACATGAAAAAAGTTTTTTTGAGATTTTTGCAAATTTCTTAAAAATAAAAAACTAAGATTTACATATACATAAGTATTCACAGCCTTTGCTAAATACTTTGTTGATGCACCTTTGACAGCAATTACAGCCTCAAGTCTTTTTGAATATAATGCCACAATCTTGGCACACCTATCTTTGGACAGCTTCGCCCATTCCTCTTTGCAGCACCTCTCAAGCTCCATCAGGCTGGATGGGAAGTATCGGTGCACAGCCATTTTCAGATCTCTCCAGAGATGTTCAATTGGATTCAAGTCTGGGCTCTGGCTGGGTCACAAATATTCACAAATACACAAATATTGGAAAGCTGCTCAATCAGATGTAATATCAGTCAGGTGCTAAAAGGGAGGGGTAATTCTTTGTAAGAAAAAACTATTTGTGTTCCCTAATGCACACTGAGTGAGTAATAATACTACATAATAATCAGATAATACAGAGATCTTAGTTACGTATATCTGCAGATATAGGGTTAAGCCCCCGGGCCGATCGACAAGGCTTCTCCATCACTGGGGGTCCCTAATACTAGGTATGGGTCCGGGGTGCAGGACCCCATCATGCCGGCACAGGCCGGCTACCCCAGGTCAGCACACAGGTGAAAATTAATAAGGGTTAATAAGAAGCACAGAAGTGCTATATAAGTGAAGTGTGATTAAAAAACAAAAATATATACAAAGTGATAGGGAAAATCATGAGTGTTAATAAAGTGTTAGGGTGTGACGACCTGAAGGCGCCCAGCCATACCGACACAAAGGCCACCGCACCCCACACCCACCCCATAAATAAATACATATATGTCTGGGTCTAAATGCCCAGTGTAAGTGGCTGGGTCACTCAAGGACATTCACAGAGTTGTCCTGAAGCCACTCCTTTGATATCTTAGCTGTGTGCTTAGGGTCGTTGTCCTGCTGAAAGATGAACCGTAGCCCCAGTCTGAGATCAAGAGCGCTTTGGAGCAGATTTTCATCCAGGATATCTCTGTACATTACTGCATTCATCTTTCCCTCTATCCTGACTAGTCTCCCAGTTCCTGCCATTGAAAAACATACCTACAGCATGATGCTGCCACCACCATGCTTCACTGTAGTGATGGTATTCGCCTGGTAATGAGCAGTGCCTGGTTTCCTCCAAACATGATGCCTGGCATTCACGCCAAAGAGTTCAATCTTTGTCTCATCAGACCAGAGAATTTGGTTTCTCATGGTCTGAGAGTCCTTCAGGTGCATTTTGGCAAACTCCAGGCGGGCTGCCATGTGCTTTTTACTAAGGAGTGGGTTCCGTCTGGCCACTCTACCATACAGGCCTGATTGGTGGATTGCTGCAGAAATGGTTGTCCTTCTGGAAGGTTCTCCTCTCTCCACAGAGAAATGCTGTAGCTCTGACAGAGTGATCATCGGGTACTTGGTCACCTTCCTGGCTAGGGCCCTTGTCCCTCGTTCGCTCAGTTTAGACGGCCAGCCAGCTCTAGGTAGAGTCCTGGTGGTTCCGAACTTCTTCCATTTATGGATAATGGAGGTAACTGTGCTCATTGGGACCTTCAAAGCATCAGATATTTTTCTGTACCCTTCCCCAGATTTGTGCATCGAGACAATCATGTCTCGGAGGTCTACAGACAATTCCTTTGACTTCATGCTTGGTTTGTGCTCACACATGCACTGTCAAGTGTGGGACCATATATAGACAGGTGTGTGCCTTTCCAAATCATGTACAATCAACTGAATTTACCACAGGTGGACTCCAATTAAGCTTTAGGAACATCTCAGGGATAATCAGTGGAAACAGGTTGCACCTGAGCTCAATTTTAAGCTTCATGGCAAAGGCTGTGAATACTTATGTACATGTGATTTCTTAGCTTTTTATTTTTAATAAATTTTAAAAAATCTCAAGAAAACATTTTCACGTTGTCATTAAGGGGTATTGTGTGCAGAATTTTGAGGACAAAAATGAATTTATTCCATTTTGAAATAAGGCTGTAACATAACAAAATGTGGAAAAAGTGAAGCGCTGTAAATACTTTCCGGATGCACTTTATATTATTTTTAATACATATTTAGGTTTGTTTTTGTTTAAATGAAATCCAGGATATATGATCAGTGCAGAAATCAAACTATGTCTAATTTCAATTTAATTGGGCGCATATTAGTCACAGCCCCACGTAAACGCGCTATATGCTGCACTTATGGTACTTGCGGATTCGTGGAATATGCAGTTTGGGGCGGTTATCATACTTCACAACTGGGCTTTAGGCTGTACTCACACGAGTCTGGCCCACAAGGGAGGGTGAGTTGCGCTGCTGTTGTCTAGATCCCTTAAAATGATTTAGTCTATCTTTATATGCGTATAAGAGTCTTTTACTTTATACGGACCAGTAGCTGCTATTGCTTCATGCACAAGGTCTCCTATGTAGCAAAAATTGGATTTTGGTTCTTACCTGTAAAAATAGGATTTTAATTACCTACCTGTAAATCTTTTTCACGTAGTCTGTAGAGGATGCTGGGGTCCACATTAGTACCATGGGGTATAGACGGGTCCACTAGGAGCCACTGGAACTTTAAGAGTTTAACAGTGTGGGCTGGCTCCTCCCTCTATGCCCCTCCTACAAGACTCAGTCTAGAAACTGTGCCCGAGGAGATGGACATACTTCGAGAGAAGGAATTTACACAGATAGTGGCGAGATTCACACCAGCTCACACAACAAGGCAAACCAAACAAACTAGCTTAAAAACTCAGCAAAAGCTGAATAACATTACCGAAACAAGTAATAATGCAGTACTTAACTAAGAACAAAGCAGTACTGACCAAGTAACCACTGCAGGATAACGAAGCGCTGGGCGGGCGCCCAGCATCCTCTACGGACTACGAGAAAAGGATTTACCGGTAGGTAATCAAAATCCTATTTTCTTTTACGTCCTAGAGGATGCTGGGGTCCACATTGGTACCATGGGGATGTACCAAAGCTCCCAGAACGGGAGGAAGAGCGCAGAGGCTCCTGCAGAACTGATTGACCAAGCCTTAGTTCCTCAGAGGCCAAAGTATCGAACCTGTAGAACTTAGCAAACGTGTTCGACCCAGACCAAGTAGCCGCTCTGCAAAACTGTAAAGTCGAGACACCCCGGGCAGCCGCCCAGGAAGAACCCACCTTACGAGTAGAGTGGGCCTTAACAGATTTTGGACAGGGCGATCCGGGATGCAATCAAGATCCTACCGGACGGGATCCCGGCGGTCGGAATACCGACACCGGGATCCCGACCGGCACAATCCCGACATATTCTCCCTCTGCGGGTGTCCACGACACCCATAACAGACACAACCTTTGGAAGGCATTGCTGACGTGTCCGGAGCTCAGCTCTATCTTCATGGAAGACCAAGTAGGGACTTTTAAAAGACAAAGCCCCCAACTCCGACACACGTCTAGCAGAAGCTAAGGCCTACAAAGTGACATCCTTCCACGTGAGAAACTTGACCTCAACCTCCTGTAGAGGCTCGAACCAATCCGATTGGAGGAACTGCAACACCACGTTAAAATCCCAATGCGCCGTAGACTGCACAAAGGTAGGCTGGATATGCAGAACCCCTTTCAAAAAAGTCTGAACCTCAGGGAGGGAAGTCAGTTGTTTCTGAAAGAAAATGGATAAGGCCAAAATCTGGACCTTTATGGATCCAAACGCAGGCCCATATCCACACCTGCTTGCAGAGGAGAAACCGTCCCAGTTGAAACTCCACCATAGGAAACTTATTGGATTCACACCAAGACGCATACTTTTTCCAAATGCGATGGTAATGTTTAGATGTTACTCCTTTCCTAGCCAGTATCAGGGTAGGAATAACCTTATTCGGAATGCCCTTCCGAGCTAATATTTGGCGTTCAACCTCCATGCCGTCAAAAGTAGCCGTTGTAAGTCTTGATAAGCGAACGGCCCCTGTTGCAGAAGGTCCTCCCGAAGAGGAAGAGGCCTCGGATCTTCCAACAGTAGATCCAGAAGATCCGCGTACCAGGCCCTTCTTGGCCAGTCCAGGGCAATGAGGATTGCCTGAACTCTTGTTCTCATGATTTTTAGAATCCTTGGAATGAGTGGAAGAGGAGTAAACACGTACACTTACTGAAACACCCACGGAGTCAACAGGGCGTCCACTGCCACTGCTTGCGGGTCCCTTGACCTGGAACAATACCTTCGAAGCGTCTTGTTGAGGCGGGAGACCATAATGTCGATTTGAGGCACCCCCACAAATTCTTGCCACCTCCGTGAACACATCTGGATGGAGGCCCCACTCCCCTGGATGGAGATCGTGTCTGCTGAGGAAATCCGCTTCCCAGTTGTTTAAGCCCAGAATGAAGTTTGCTGACAGCGCCATCACGTGTTTTTCTGCACAGAGGATGATTCTTGTCACCTATGACACTGCAGCTCTGCTTTTCATTCCGCCCTGTCGGTTTATGTAGGCCACCGACGTTACATTGTCCGACTGCACTTGAATGGCTCGATCTCACAGAAGATCTGCCGCTTGAAGAACACCGTTGCACATGGCTCTTAGTTCCAGAATGTTTATTGGAAGACCGGATTCCAGGTCAGACCACCTTCCTTGGAAGGTTTTCCCTTGAGTGACAGCGCCCCATCCCCGGAGACTTGCATCCGTGGTTAGAAGGATCCAGTCCTGATGCCCGAACCTGCGGCCCTCCAGAAGACGAGATATCTGCAGCCACCAGAGTAGTGAAATCCTTGCTTTCGGTGACAAACGAATCCTCAAGTGTAAATGTAGATGAGACCCCGACCACTTGTCCAGGAGATCCAGTTGGAAGAATCGAGCATGAAATCTTCCATACTGTAGAGCCTCATAGGAGGCAACCATCTTCCCCAGAAGGCGAATGCACTGATGAACTGATACTAGGGCTGGCTTCAGGACATCCCGGACCATTGTTTGAATCACCAACGCTTTCTCCTCCGGCAGAAACACCCTCTGCACCTCTGTGTCGAGGATCATCCCTACGAAAGACAATCTCCTTGTCGGCTCCAAATGTGACTTTGGAAGGTTCAGGATCCAACCATGTTCCCTGAGCAGACGAGTCATGAAAGCAATCGACTGCAACAACTTCCCGTGGTCGATTCCTTTATCAGCAGATTGTCCAGATATGGAATGATGTTCACCCCCTGTCTGCGGAGAAGCACCATCATCTCTGCCATCACCTTGGTGCACACCCTCTGTGCTGTGGAGAGGCCGAATGGCAGTGCCTGAAATTGATAGTGACTGCGCAAATCTGAGATAGGCCTCGTGCGGCGGCCAAATTGGAATGTGGAGGTACGCATCCTTGATATCCAGGGATACCAGAAATTCTCTCTCCTTCAGACCTGAGACCACTGCTTTCAGAGACTCCATTTTAAATTTGAATAACCTCAGATAAGGGTATAGCGATTTCAAGTTCAAAATTGGTTTGACCGAACCATACAGTTTTGGTACCACAAAAAGATTCGAACAGAAACCCATGTGTTGCATATGAGGTGGAACTAGAACAATGACCTCTGACTTTTCCAATTTTTGGATGGCTTCCTGAAGGGTAGCCCTATCTGTCATCAAAGCCAGCAAGCCTGATTTGAAGAACCGGTGAGGAGAGAAACTCCAGTCTGTACCCCTGGGACACAAAATCCTGTACCCAGGGATCCAGGCCGGACGACACACAGATGTGGCTTAAACGTCTGAGCCTCGTACCCACCAGCCCGTCCTCCAGGCTTCGCGGCCCACCGTCATGCTGAGGATTTTGAGGAACCAGAGGCAGGTTTCTGGTCCTGGGAGCCTGTGGGAGCAGGCTTTTTGGATTTTGCAGGACCACCTCTAAAGAAGGTGGTAGGAGACTTGGACTTTTTTGTCTTATTGGTCCGAAAGGACTGCGATGTAGAGGAAGATAATTGTTTCTTTGTAGAAGGCATAGCAGAGGGAAGAAAAGGTGACTTACCCGCGGTTGCCGTGGAAATCCACGCATCCGATGCTTCCCCAAATAGAGCCTGACCTGTGTAGGGTAGGTTCTCCACACTTCGCCTGGATTCCGTGTCTGCAGCCCATTGGCGTAGCCAGAGTGCCCTGTGAGTCGAGACAGACATGGAAGATATCCTTGCAGTCAGCATACCAAGGTCCTTCATGGATTCCACCATGAACCCCGCAGAATACTGTATGTTACATAAACACAGTTCAATGTCACTTCTGTCCATTGTATCTAAGTCCTCTAGTAATGTGCCTGACCACTTTACTATAGCTTTAGAAATCCATGCACAGGCAATAGTAGACCTTAATGCCACCCCTGAAGTAGTGTATATGGATTTGAGCGTAGTGTCAAATCTTACGATCAGCCGGTTCTTTTAACGCGGTAGATCCAGGGACAGGTAAAACCTCCTTCTTTGACAGTCTGGAAACCGATGCGTCAGCTATGGATGGGTTTTCCCATTTTTTTCTATCCTCCTCAGGGAAAGGAAACTTTACTTTGGTCCCTGACAGCCTAGGTGACCAGTGTAGGGTATAGGCGCTGGCTCGGGGCACCCTCATAGTGCCGCACTGTGTACCACTGAGCCTCTCGAGCGCAGTTAGTACTGCGCTCCCATCTTGTTGCTGCCATCTTCACACCGGCTCCCCGTTTGCCAGGGAGACCGGAGACTCACACGCCACAGGAATTCTTCTGGCTCTGTTAGGGAGTGGCGGCATGCTGCGGGAGTGAGCGGTCGCCTGGGGCGGCGAACGATCATAACCCTCAGGAGCTCAGTGTCCTGTCAGCGGAGATGGTGGCTCGAATCCCTCGGGGCGGACACCACTCCCCCCCCCCCCCCCCCCCCCCCCCAAGTCCCACGAAGCAGGGAAGCTGTTGCCAGCAGCCTCCCTGTGCCTAACTAACTCTAAGAAAAAAATAAAACTAAAGAAGCTGTAGGAGCTCCCCTATCTGTAACCGGCTCCTCCGGGCACATTTTCTAAACTGAGTCTGGTAGGAGGGGCATAGAGGGAGGAGCCAGCCCACACTGTTAAACTCTTAAAGTGCCAGTGGCTCCTAGTGGACCAGTCTATACCCCATGGTACTAATGTGGACCCCAGCATCCTCTAGGATGTAAGAGAAATCCTTTTCTATGAGTCCATGGGGGACACTGGAAACTTTGGGTGTAGGGGGAGCTGGAGGAGTCTGGGCAACAAATATTAAGTTTTAAACTCTCCTATACCCCACCCCATGCATGCATCCTCCAGTTACTGCTAACCAAGCCCAAGGACAGGAAGTAGGAGGAGTGGAGGAAAATAATAAGAATTTACTTACCGATAATTCTATTTCTCGGAGTCCGTAGTGGATGCTGGGGTTCCTGAAAGGACCATGGGGAATAGCGGCTCCGCAGGAGACAGGGCACAAAAAGTAAAGCTTTAGGATCAGGTGGTGTGCACTGGCTCCTCCCCCTATGACCCTCCTCCAAGCCTCAGTTAGGATACTGTGCCCGGACGAGCGTACACAATAAGGAAGGATTTTGAATCCCGGGTAAGACTCATACCAGCCACACCAATCACACTGTACAACCTGTGATCTAAACCCAGTTAACAGTATGATAACAGCGGAGCCTCTGAAAAGATGGCTCACAACAATAATAACCCGATTTTTGTAACTATGTACAAGTATTGCAGATAATCCGCACTTGGGATGGGCGCCCAGCATCCACTACGGACTCCGAGAAATAGAATTATCGGTAAGTAAATTCTTATTTTCTCTATCGTCCTAGTGGATGCTGGGGTTCCTGAAAGGACCATGGGGATTATACCAAAGCTCCCAAACGGGCGGGAGAGTGCGGATGACTCTGCAGCACCGAATGAGAGAACTCCAGGTCCTCCTTAGCCAGGGTATCAAATTTGTAGGATTTTACAAACGTGTTTGCCCCTGACTAAGTAGCCGCTCGGCAAAGTTGTAAAGCCGAGACCCCTCGGGCAGCCGCCCAAGATGAGCCCACCTTCCTTGTGGAATGGGCATTTACATATTTTGGCTGTGGCAGGCCTGCCACAGAATGTGCAAGCTGAATTGTATTACACATCCAACTAGCAATAGTCTGCTTAGAAGCAAGAGCACCCAGTTTGTTGGGTGCATACAGGATAACAGCAAGTCAGTTTTCCTGACTCCAGCCGTCCTGGAACCTATATTTTCAGGGCCCTGACAACATCTAGCAACTTGGAGTCCTCCAAGTCCCTAGTAGGCGCAAGGCACCACAATAAGCTGGTTCAGGTGAAACACTGACACCACCTTAGGGAGAGAACTGGGGACGAGTCCGCAGCTCTGCCCTGTCCGAATGGACAAACAGATATGGGCTTTTTTGAGAAAAAAACCACCAATTTGACACTCGCCTGGCCCAGGCCAGGGCCAAGAGCATGGTCACTTTTCATGTGAGATGCTTCAAATCCACAGATTTGACTGGTTTTAAACCAATGTGATTTGAGGAATCCCAGAACTACGTTGAGATCCCACAGTGCCACTGGAGGCACAAAAGGGGGTTGTATATGCAATACTCCCTTGACAAACTTCTGGACTTCAGGAACTGAAGCCAATTCTTTCTGGAAGAAAATCGACAGGGCCGAAATTTGAACCTTAATGGACCCCAATTTGAGGCCCATAGACACTCCTGTTTGCAGGAAATGCAGGAATCGACCGAGTTGAAATTTCTTCGTGGGGCCTTCCTGGCCTCACACCACGCAACATATTTTCGCCCCATGTGGTGATAATGTTGTGCGGTCACCTCCTTCCTGGCTTTGACCAGGGTAGGAATGACCTCTTCCGGAATGCCTTTTTCCCTTAGGATCCGGCGTTCCACCGCCATGCCGTCAAACGCAGCTGCGGTAAGTCTTGGAACAGACATGGTACTTGCTGAAGCAAGTCCCTTCTTAGCGGCAGAGGCCATAAGTCCTCTGTGAGCATCTCTTGAAGTTCCGGGTACCAAGTCCTTCTTGGCCAATCCGGAGCCATGAGTATAGTTCTTACTCCTCTACGTCTTATAATTCTCAGTACCTTAGGTATGAGAAGCAGAGGAGGGAACACATACACCGACTGGTACACCCACGGTGTTACCAGAACGTCCACAGCTATTGCCTGAGGGTCTCTTGACCTGGCGCAATACCTGTCCCGTTTTTTGTTCAGACGGGACGCCATCATGTCCACCTTTGGTATTTCCCAACGGTTCACAATCATGTGGAAAAACTTCCCGATGAAGTTTCCACTCTCCCGGGTGGAGGTCGTGCCTGCTGAGGAAGTCTGCTTCCCAGTTTCCATTCCCGGAATGAAACACTGCTGACAGTGCTATCACATGATTTTCCGCCCAGCGAAAAGTCCTTGCAGTTTTTGCCATTGCCCTCCTGCTTCTTGTGCCGCCCTGTCTGTTTACGTGGGCGACTGCCGTGATGTTTTTCCCACTGGATCAATACCGGCTGACCTTGAAGCAGAGGTCTTGCTAAGCTTAGAGCATTATAAAATTACCCTTAGCTCCAGTATATTTATGTGGAGAAAAATCTCCAGACTTGATCACACTCCCTGGAAATTTTTTCCTTGTGTGACTGCTCCCCAGCCTCTCGGGCTGGCCTCCGTGGTCACCAGCATCCAATCCTGAATGCCGAATCTGCGGCCCTCTAGAAGATGAGCACTCTGTAACCACCACAGGAGAGACACCCTTGTCCTTGGATATAGGGTTATCCGCTGATGCATCTGAAGATGCGATCCGGACCATTTGTCCAGCAGATCCCACTGAAAAGTTCTTGCGTGAAATCTGCCGAATGGAATTGCTTCGTAGGAAGCCTATTTTCCTGGTTTTAGGAGGTTCCTGACTAGCTCGGATAACTCCCTGGCTTTCTCTTCCGGGAGAAACACCTTTTTCTGGACTGTGTCCAGAATCATCCCTAGGCACAGCAGACGTGTCGTCGGGAACAGCTGCGATTTTGGAATATTTAGAATCCACCCGTGCTGTTGTAGCAGTATCCGAGATAGTGCTACTCCGACCTCCAACTGTTCCCTGGACTTTGCACTTATCAGGAGATCGTCCAAGTAAGGGATAATTAAGACGCCTTTTCTTTGAAGAAGAATCATCATTTCGGCCATTACCTTGGTAAAGACCCGGGGTGCCGTGGACAATCCAAACGGCAGCGTCTGAAACTGATAGTGACAGTTCTGTACCACGAACCTGAAGTACCCTTAGTGAGAAGGGCAAATTTGGGACATGGAGGTAAGCATCCCTGATGTCCCGGGACACTATATAGTCCCCTTCTTCCTGGTTCGTTATCACTGCTCTGAGTGACTCCATCTTGATTTGAACCTTTGTAAGTGTTCAAATTTTTTTAGATTTAGAATAGGTCTCACCTAGCCTTCTGGCTTCAGTACCACAATATAGTGTGGAATAATACCCCTTTCCTTGTTGTAGGAGGGGTAATTTGATTATCACCTGCTGGGAATACAGCTTGTGAATTGTTTTCCTTGTCGGAGGGAGACCTTGGTAAAGCAGACTTCAGGAGCCTGCGAGGGGGAAACGTCTCGACATTCCAATCTGTACCCCTGGGATACTACTTGTAGGATCCAGGGGTCCTGTACGGTCCCAGCGTCATGCTGAGAGCTTGGCAGAAGCGGTGGAAGGCTTCTGTTCCTGGGAATGGGCTGCCTGCTGCAGTCTTCTTCCCTTTCCTCTATCCCTGGGCAGATATGACTCTTATAGGGACGAAAGGACTGAGGCTGAAAAGACGGTGTCTTTTTCTGCAGAGATGTGACTTAGGGTAAAAACGGTGGATTTTCCAGCAGTTGCCGTGGCCACCAGGTCCGATGGACCGACCCCAAATAACTCCTCTTCCTTTATACGGCAATACACCTTTGTGCCGTTTGGAATCTGCATCACCTGACCACTGTCGTGTCCATAAACATCTTGTGGCAGATATGGACATCGCACTTACTCTTGATGCCAGAGTGCAAATATCCCTCTGTGCATCTCGTATATATAGAAATGCATCCTTTAAATGCTCTATAGTCAATAAAATACTGTCCCTGTCAAGGGTATCAATATTTTTAGTCAGGGAATCCGACCAAGCCACCCCAGCTCTGCACATCCAGGCTGAGGCGATCGCTGGTCGCAGTATAACACCAGTATGTGTGTATATACTTTTTATGATATTTTCCAGCCTCCTGTCAGCTGGCTCCTTGAGGACGGCCCTATCTATAGACGGTACCGCCACTTGTTTTGATAAGCGTGTGAGCGCCTTATCCACCCGAAGGGGTGTTTCCCAACGCGCCCTAACTTCTGGCGGGAAAGGGTATACCGCCAATAATTTTCTATCGGGGGGAACCCACGCATCATCACACACTTCCTTTAATTTATCTGATTCAGGAAAAACTACAGGTAGTTTTTTCACATCCCACATAATACCCTCTTTTGTGGTACTTGTAGTATCAGAAATATGTAACACCTCCTTCATTGCCCTTAACATGTAACGTGTGGCCCTAAAGGGAAATACGTTTGTTTCTTCACCGTCGACACTGAAATCAGTGTCCGTGTCTGTGTCTGTCGACCGACTGAGGTAAAAGGACGTTTTAACGCCCCTGACGGTGTTTGAGACGCCTGGACAGGTACTAATTTGTTTGCCAGCCGTCTCATGTCGCCAACCGACCTTGCAGCGTGTTGACATTATCACGTAATTCCATAAATAAGCCATCCATTCCGGTGTCGACTCCCTAGAGAGTGACATCACCATTACAGGCAATTTGCTCCGCCTCCTCACCAACATCGTCCTCATACCTGTCGACACACACGTACCGACATATAGCACACACACACAGGGAATGCTCTGATAGAGGACAGGACCCCACTAGCCCCTTGGGGAGACAGAGGGAGAGTTTGCCAGCACACACCAAAGCGCTATATTTTACAGGGATAGCCTTATAATAAGTGCTCCCTTATAGCTGCTTTTATAAAATCACAATTTCGCCAAATTTTGCCCCCCCTCTCTTGATTTAACCCTGTTTCAGTAGTGCAGTGCAGGGGAGAGCCTGGGAGCCTTCCTGACCAGCGGAACTGTGTGAGGAAATGGCGCTGTGTGCTGAGGAGATAGGCCCCGCCCCCTTTTCGGCGGGCTCGTCTCCCGCTTAAAAATGGATTCTGGCAGGGGTTAAATATCTCCATATAGCCCCGGAGGCTATATGTGAGGTATTTTTTGCCAAAAAAAGGATTTTCATTGCTGCCCAGGGCGCCCCCCCCCCAGCGCCCTGCACCCTCAGTGACTGCCGTGTGAAGTGTGCTGAGAGCAATGGCGCACAGCTGCAGTGCTGTGCGCTACCTTAAGAAGACTGAGGAGTCTTCTGCCGCCGATTCTGGACCTTCTTCTCTTTTCAGCATCTGCAAGGGGGCCGGCGGCGAGGCTCCGGTGACCATCCAGGCTGTACCTGTGATCGTCCCTCTGGAGCTAATGTCCAGTAGCCAAAGAAGCCAATCCATCCTGCACGCAGGTGAGTTCACTTCTTCTCCCCTAAGTCCCTCGATGCAGTGATCCTGTTGCCAGCAGGACTCACTGTAAAATAAAAAACCTAAGCTAAACTTTTCTAAGCAGCTCTTTAGGAGAGCCACCTAGATTGCACCCTTCTCGGCCGGGCACAAAAACCTAACTGAGGCTTGGAGGAGGGTCATAGGGGGAGGAGCCAGTGCACACCACCTGATCCTAAAGCTTTACTTTTTGTGCCCTGTCTCCTGCGGAGCCGCTATTCCCCATGGTCCTTTCAGGAACCCCAGCATCCACTAGGACGATAGAGAAAGGGGGGTGCGCCAAACTGAGCATACACACACACAGAGACATCTGTGGGCCATGTGAGGAAGATAAGTATACTTACCTTCCCCTGTCGGGATTCTGATCGTCAGGATGCCTCGGTCGGTATCCTGACTGCTGGCATCCCCTACCTAACCCGTAACAGCAAGTGGCTATAGGCAGTGTAAATTGCACTCTTTTGCCAATGATAGCATGGCACATGATACAACCCATCTACAGTAGAATGCGTCTTGTAGTGAGAAAATGGCTCAGTAACATATAAATGAAAAGCTTAAAAAAGTACCCCTTTCCTTTTCTCTTGTGTTTTATATTTAAGGGGAAAAAAAATTATTGAATGTCTTATGGTTAATCAATATACTATGTCATCTGATCTCTAGCCTTTGGTGGCTCAGTATTTAATGTACTAGAAGCTATGGAATTCGTGTATTTGTCTTTGTATATTTGAGGTTTTTATTTATATTCAATAAAAGTAAATGGTTAACCCTTAAAAAAAAAAAAAAGTACTGCTGAAGCTGAAAAAAAAAAGTAGTTCCTGCGCACAGCCCCAAAAATCGTGTAAATGCAATCGCATCACATTACCAATAAGTACTGAATAAGGCCCTAAATCTCACAGATCTGACAACTGTGTTTTCTTGTTTTGTTTTTTGCTACAGATTGCATTTTCTAATCACTAACATTCTCAGAAAGAGCTGCTGAGAGCATTTACAATTTACCCCTCTTGTCTATCATCTTCAAACCCACTGACTACTGCCATTCTTGCCCACCTTTAGTACATTCTAAGTTAGGGATTACTGTTCTTACTATATGTTACAGAATGTGTCCATTTGTATAAAAAATACTAAAACATCTATACAGAAAAGTGCAAGTGAGGGACCAAAACAAAACCCCCAGTTAATGACATTTGCCTAAGTGCCTAAATCAGACCTGATCGCAGTAGCAAAATTGTTCTCTAAAGGGCAAAACCATGTGCACTACAGGGGGGGGCAGATATAACATGTGCAGAGAAAATAGGAATTTAATACCTACCGGTAATTCCTTTTCTCGTAGTCCATAGTGGATACTGGGGAACAGTACTTTAGTACCATGGGGTATAGATCGGGTCCACTGGCACTTTAAAAACCTTTAGTGTGTGTATGTGTGTGCTGACTGTTGCAGTAGCAAAATTGTTCTCTAATGGGCAAAACCATGTGCACTACAGGGGGGGCAGATATAACATGTGCAGAGAAAATAGGAATTTAATACCTACCGGTAATTCCTTTTCTCGTAGTCCATAGTGGATACTGGGGAACAGTACTTTAGTACCATGGGGTATAGATCAGGTCCACTGGCACTTTAAAAACCTTTAGTGTGTGTATGTGTGTGCTGACTCCTCCCCTCTATACCCCTCCTACCAGACTCAGTCTAGGAAACTGTGCCAGAGGAGACGGATATACCACGAGAGAAGAAAACAGGTACAACAGCGGTGAGGCACTAAACCAACACACAATCATAACCGTAAAGGTGGGCGCTAACCAGAACAGAGGATAGCAACACCAACCTAACCAGGATAGCACAGCTATCCCAACAACAGAAGGGACCGCAACGGCGGGCCAACCAAACACTTACTCAGGTAAGCAGGAATCCAAGCACTGAGGCGGGCGCCCAGTATCCACTACGAACTACGAGAAAAGGAATTACCGGTAGGTATTAAATTCCTATTTTCTCTAACGTCCTAGTGGATACTGGGGAACTCTACTTTAGTACCATGGGGAAGTCCCAAAACTCCCAAACGGGTGGAAGAGTGCTGAGAACCCTGTAAAACTGCCTGACCAAACTGAAAGTCATGCTTGGCCAAGGTGTCGAACCGATAAAATTCCACAAAAGTGTTCGAACCAGACCAAGTACACAACTGTTAGGCCAAGACACCCCGGGCAGCTGCCCAGGAAGAGCCCACCAATCTCGTAGAGTGGGCCTGAATAGACATCAGCAAAGGCAGAGCCGCCAAACTATAAGCTTGTTGAATGGTCAACCTGAGCCAACAAGCAATTGATTGCTTAGAAGCCGGACGACCAATCTTGGTGGCATCATAAAGGACAAACAGCTAATCAGATTTCCGATGACGAGCAGTCCGTTTGACATAAACCTTCAGAGCCCTCACCACATCCAAGGACTCTGGACCAACAGAAGCGTCAGACAACACAGGAACCACAATGGGTTGATTCACATGAAAAGCTGAAACCACTTTTGGCAAAAACTGAGGTCGGGTCCTGAGATCCGTCCTGTCTTCATAAAAATTCAAATAAGGGCTCTTACAGGATAAGGCCCCCAATTCAGAGACACGTCTGGCAGACGCCAATGCCAATAACATCACCGTCATCCAGGTAAGAAACTTCAACTCCACCCTATGTAAGGGTTCAAACCAGTACGACTGAAGAAAGGACAGAACCACACTGAGATCAAATGGAGCCATGGGAGGTATAAAGGGCGATTGCATATGAAGAACTCCTTTTAGGAAAGTTTGTTCTTCCGGCAACATGGCAAGTTGTTTCTGGAAGAAAAGAGAGAGCGCCGAAATCTTTCATGGAGCCTAAACATAGGCCCATATCCACTCCCGCTTGCAGGAAAAGTAGAAAACTACTAATTCTAAATTCCACGGGAGAAAACTTTCTACTGTCACATCAGGAAACATACTTTTTCCAGATACGATGATGTTTTGACGTAACCATTTTCCTGGCCTGGACCATGGTGGAAACAACCCTGGAGGGAAGACCATTCCTTGCTAGAATCTCTCTCTCAACATCCAAGCCGTCAAACCTAGCCACTGTAAGTCTGGACAGACGAACGGACCTTGTTGAAGATCCTTTTAAAGCGGCAGAGGCCAGGGATCCTCCAGAGCCATGGATAGGAGGTCCGAGTACCACGCCCGTAAGCCCAATCCGGGGCAATTAGAATTGCGTGAATGCTTTCCCTTCTTAGTCTTTTCAGAACCCTTGGGATTGGTGGTAGAGGAGGGAACAGATACACAAACTGGAACGTTCATGGTGACGTCAGCGCGTCCACTGCTACAGCCTGCGGATCCTTCATTCTGGAACAGAAACGGCACAGCTTCTTGTTGAGACGAGAAGCCACCAGATCTATCTGTGGACAGCCCCACCGGTGAATTAACTGTTGAAACACCTGGGGATGTAGGCCCCATTCCCCCGGATGCAGGTCGTGTCTTCTGAAGAAGACTGCTTCCCAGTTGTCCACTCCTGGAATGAACATGGCTGAGATGGCCCTTGCGTTGGCCTCCGCCCTGCAGCGCATTTTTTACACGTCTCGCATCGCCACTCTTCTTCTTGTTTCCCCTTGTTGGTTTATGTACGCCACCGCCGTGGCGTTGTCCGATTGAACCTGGATCGCCCGATCCTTCAGGATATGGGAAGCTTGCAGAAGAGCACTGTATATTGCTCTGAGTTCCAGGATGTTTATCGGCAGAGCAGATTCCTGAATTGACCATATCCCCTGGAAATGGGCCCCTTAGGTCACAGCCCCCCAACCCCGGAGGCTGGCATCCGTTGTCAGTAGAAATCACGAGTGGATATTGAAATTCCTTCCTTCTACCAGGTGAGGAACTTGTAGCCACCATAATAGAGAAATCCGGGCTTTCGGAGATGAGGTCATTTCCTGATGCATGTGAAGGTGGGACCCCGACCATTTGTCCAGCTGAAATGGCCAGGCATTAAATCTGCCGTATTGGATTGCCTCATAAGCAGCAACTATCCTGCCCGGGCAAGAGGATGCAAAGATGTATGAATACCTTGCGAGGACGGAGCACTGAGCGGACCATAGCTTGGATAGCTAAGGCCTTATCCATCGGGAGAAACACCTTTTGAGACACTGTATCCAGTTTCATTCCCAGGAACTCAAGACATTGGGTCGGTGCCAGGTGAGATTTCTGAAAATTAAGGATCCACCCATGATCCGTAAGCAGGTGAGTTGTCAGATCTATGGCGTGCAGTAGACACTCCCTGGACATAGCCCTTATCAGAGATCGTCCAAGTAGGGGGCAATGTTGACTCCCATCATGCGCAGTTGCAGCATCATCTCCTTCATGACTTGAAACTGGCCTGAAACTGGAAATGGTCGTCCAAGATGGCGAACCTGAGGTATGCCTGATGAGGGGGCCACATAGGAATGTGTAGGTAAGCATCCTTCACATCTAGAGATACCAGGAATTCCCCCTCCTCCAGACCGGACACCATTGCCCGCAGGGATTCCATCCTGAATTTGAACACCCGTAGATACGGGTTTAGAGACTTCAGGTTTAAGATGGGTCGCACCGAACCATCTGGTTTTTAAGTGATAAAAACACTGGAGTAAAAATAGGATTTTAATACCTACCGGTAAATCCTTTTCTCTTAGTCCGTAGAGGATACTGGGGTCACATCAAGAACCATGGGGTATAGACGGGATCCGCAGGAGACATGGGCACTTTAAGACTTTGAATGGGTGTGAACTGGCTTCTCCCTCTATGCCCCTCCTCCAGACTCCCGTTATAGGAACTGTGCCCAGGGAGACTGACATTTCGAGGAAAGAATTTATTGTTAAACCACGGTGAGCATCTTCCCAGCTCACACCTCAAGCATGCCGCTGAACGTGGCATTCAACAGAATACAAGCCAACGGCATGAACAATTGCAGCACCAGGCTAACAAGAAACTTAACACAACATGTGTGTAACCACAAAGAATTACTGCAGATACAGTACGCTCTGGGACGGGCGCCCAGCATCATCTACGGACTAAGAGAAAAGGAATTACCGGTAGGTATTGTCGAAGTCAAAAATATTACATAGAGAGAACATACAGACTACACACATATGAGTCGCTATGCTTGCAAATACGCGCAGCGAGCACAGCAATATATGGTAACACACGCATTTACACGGACATGCCACAGGGATGGATTCAACACATATTTCATACAGCACATAATTATAATAATATCAAGCGCCAGACATCATAGTGATTTAAAATTATAAAATGGAGTAACATCATGTATGTGTATTATTGGAAAAGAGCAAGATAGACATGTCGTGTTTGGTATTACAGTAACCAGATTAATGTGTAGATTCATTTGATACTTGTTATTAAGTTGTAGGACATTGCTATGAGTAGTTATGATTAAATGTATTAAAGCTAAAGTCACTCTAATTAGAACAATGGACATTCCAAGCAGGTGGTGGACAGGAAACTCAGGCCAGCCCTTTTGATGTCTTCAAGGCTGAACCTCGTTTGCATATGAATTAACCAGTGACTCATCATGAATGAGAAAGTTCCCTCCCTTAGACTAGATGTGTGCACTTCCCCAAACTAGATAGCACATTGCTGATCAGACACACAGGAGTTGCTGTTTTGTCCCAGACGATGATGGAGGTGCTGCCAGACCAGTGCCTACATGATTTTACAGAGAGAGAGAGAGTGATATGGAGGGAAGACATTTTACGAGAAAAATATGATGATGTATTAGCTGGCCTGTAACTGTATGTATTTGATTTAGTTTGTATTAACTGCTTACTGTATAAATTGTAACCATGTAACTATATGTATACTGTACATTGTGATATACTGAATACATATCCTTTTAATAACAAATATATACATCAATGAGCTTTGGAACTCAGATGTGTGGGTGTATTGTTTTCTCTTAAGGGATGTAGTGTTTTGCGACGTACAGCACACTTTTATCGTATATGGTACTAATATGCGCCTGGCGTCCACAGTATAAATTAGAGCGGGCATTTTAAATATTTGTTAGAAAGCAATTTGCTATTTACAGTATTAAAATCCTATTTTCTCATACTTTCTAGAGGATGCTGGGGTCACATCAAGAACCATGGGGTTATACCAAAGCTCTAGAATGGGCGGGAGAGTGCGGATGACTCTGCAGTGCCGAATGACCAAATGTGAGGTCAACCTCGGCCAAGGTACTAAACCTGTAAAATTTAGCCAAATTGTTTACTAAATAGCTGCTCGGCAAAGTTGTAATGCCGAGACTCCCCGGTCAACCGCCCCAGACGAGCCCACCTTTCAAGTAGAATGGGCCTTCACCTATTTCGGTAACTGCAATCCTGCCGTGAGATGAGCATGCTAAATCGTACCACAGATCCAGCGCGCAACAGTCTGCTTGGAAGCAGGACACCCAATCTTGTTGGGAGCAAAAAGGACAACAGAGCCTGTGTTCCTAAACGGAGCCGTCCTGGTGACATAAATTTTCAAAACTCTGACCACATGCAGAGACTTCGACTCAGCGAAGGCGTCGGTAGTCACAGGCACCACAATAGGTTGGTACATGTGGAAAGAAGAAACCACCTTCGGTAGAAATTGTTGACGAGTTTCCAATTCAGCTCTATCTTCATGAAAGATCAAATAAGGTCTCTTGTGAGACCAGGCCGCTAACTAAGACACTCGCCTTGCGTATGCCAAGGCCAACCAGATGACCACTTCCCACGGGATGAATGTCAACTCCACCTTCTGTAAAGGTTCAAATCAAAATGAGTGAAGGAACTGCAACACCACGTTAAGATCCCATGGTGCCACTGGGGCACAAATGGAGGTTGGATGTGCAACCCACCCTTCACGACAGTCTGAACTTCTGGAAGGGAGTCCAATTTATTCTGAAAGAAACCCGATAAGTCCGATTATAATTGAGCCCAAGGTTAGGCCCGCATCCGCACCGGCTTGTAGGAAATGGAGAAAACGTCCTAGCTGACAAGTCTGCCGTAGGAGTCTTCTTGGATTTACACCAAGAAATGTATTTTCTCCAACTACGGTAGTAATGTTTAGACGTTACCCCTTTTTCCAGCCCAAATAAGCGTGGAGAACAAATACTGTGGGAATACCCTTACAGACTAGGATTTGGCGGTCAACCGCCATGTCGTCAAATGTAGCCGCGGTAAGTAATAATATACACTGCCCCTGCCGCAACAGGTCCTCGCACAAAGGAAAAAGCCAGGGATCTCCTATGAGTAATTCCTGAGATTTGGATACCAAGCTCTTCTTGGCCAGTCTGAGACCATGAGGCTCGCTCAAATTTCCTTTGTATGATCCCAGAACTTTTGGAATGAGAGAAAACGTATGGAATACATATACCGACTGAAAACACCCACGGTGTCACCAATGCATTCACTGTTCCTGTTTGAGGGTCCCTTGACCTGGAATTCTGAAGCTTCTTGTTGAGACGAGATGCCATCATTCCTACTTGAGGAAATCCCACCGACATGCCACTTCTCCGAAGATTACTTGGAGGAGTAAATATAATGACGAATGATATAAGATATATTCATGCACACTTTCACTGCAGCCAACCAAGGTATTCTCCAGGTGTGTCACCTAACACACCGAAAAGCATATATACAAAGAAGTTTAGGATAAAACCTCAAGTGGCGCAGAACATGAATGGAAAATAGATGTACAGGTTGAGTATCCCTTATCCAAAATGCTTGGACCAGAGGTATTTTGGATATCGGATTTTTCCGTATTTTGGAATAATTGCATACCATAATGAGATATCATGGTGATGGGACCCAAGTCTAAGCACAGAAAGCACTTGTGTTACATATACACCTTATACAAACAGCCTGAAGGTCATTTTAGCCAATATTTTGTATTACTTTGTGCATTAAACAAAGTGTGTGTACATTCACACAATTCATTTATGTTTCATATACACCTTATACACACTGGCTGAAGGTCATTTAATACAATATTTATAATAACTTTGTGTATTAAACAAAGTTTGTGTACATTGAGCCATCAAAAATCAAAGGTTTCACTATCTCACTCTCACTCAGAAAAGTCCGTATTTCGGAATATTCCGTATTTTGGAATATTTGGATATGGGATACTCAACCTGTATTACCCGTATGGGTTAGAGTCCAAAACTCTTCAAACCGGGAAAGTTCTTAATGAGTTCGCTTCCAGGGAGATGTATACAAAAAAAGAACAAAAGACAAAAAACAAAGCAAAGTCCTTGTGTGGGCATACTCCCCAGGGATTTTCATGCAAAAAACTAAGCACTGAGGTGAACCTTACGGATAAATTCACACACCCTGAATATCACTTAGCCGGAGGAATTTGGGTTGATCCCTATATTCTGTATCCACATGAGCAGCATATGTAATATTTATTTCCGGCATTGTGCCCTTTCTTTTTTTTTTTTGCATGAAAATCCCTGGGGAGTATGCCCACACAAGTACTTTGCTGAGTAAAGAGCAACTGTAGGAGACTTAAAGAAACCTTTATATGTTTCATCTGCATTTGTTTAATGTAAGCACACATGTAAGCGATACGCCATATTATCCACTGAGGTGAACCTTTACGGATAAAGATCACACGCCTTGGATATTGCTTAGCTGAAGGAGTCCGGGTTGCCCCCCACCGTGACCTTTTGTGTTTACAACAATTTCTGAACGTTTGTTTTTTGTCTTTTGTTCTTTTTTTGTATACATCTCCCTGGAAGTGAACTCATTAAGAACTTTCCCGGTTTGAAGAGTTTTGGACTCTAACCCACACGGGTAATACATCTATTTTCGATTACTTGGATGAGGTTTCCACTCTCCAGGATGGAGATCGTGTCTACTGAGGAAGTCTGCTTCCCAGTTGTCCACTCTTGGAACGACATCGCCCACAGATCGCTTGTATGTTTTTCCGCCCAGCGGAAAATCCTTGTGGTTTCTGTCATTGCAGTTCTGCTTTTCATTTGTAGAAAACCGTTGTAAACAGCCCTTAACTCTAGACCGTTTATGTGGTGACAAGTTTTCTAAATTGACCATCTTCCTTGGAAGTTTTTCCCCCCTGTGTGACTGCCCCCCGCCTCGGAGGCTTGAATCCGTGGTCGCTAGAATCCAGTCCTGGATCTCGAACCTGCGCCACTCTAGGAGGTGAGAACTGCGCAGCCACCACAGGAGTGAGATTCTGGACTTGGAAGAC
This sequence comes from Pseudophryne corroboree, assembly GCF_028390025.1. NCBI lineage: Eukaryota > Metazoa > Chordata > Amphibia > Anura > Myobatrachidae > Pseudophryne > Pseudophryne corroboree. Next base: position 645,635,303 of record NC_086447.1, on the reverse strand, counting down.
AGGATTATCCTCCAGTGTATGTGTAGGTGGGAAACGGCCTCCTTGTCCAACTGGTCCCACTGGAACATCCTGGCATGAAACCTGCCAGAGTGGCCTCGTAGGCTGCAACCATCTTTTCCAGCAACCGAATGTATTGATGAATTGACACTCTTGCTGGTCTCGGAATTTGTTTTACCAGACTCTGGCTCTCCAGAGCCTTTTCCAGTGGAAGAAAAAACTCTCTGTAGGTCTGTGTCTACTATTTTTCCAAAAACTGACAACCGCGTCGATGGGACCATCAGTGAATCTGGCCAGTTCAGGAGCCAACCCTGTTGTTGAAGAACTGTCATGGAGAGTGCAACATTTTGCACCCACTGGCTTCTTGATCTCGCCGTTATCAGGAGACCGTCCCAGCACGGGATAAATGTAACTCCGTACTAGAGAAGGAGAACCATCATTACCGCCATCACCCTGGTGAAATTGGTAATGACCATCCTGAACAGCAAACCTCAGGTAAATCTAATGCGGAGGAAAATGTAAGTTGACCTCCTGTATCCTTTTTCCAGATTGGAGATCACTGCCCTGAGAGATTCCATCTTGGATTTGAATTTCTTTAAGTAGAAATTGAGTGATTTCAGATTTAGGATTGGTCTGACCGAGCCATCTGGCTTCGGGACCACAAAGAGGCTTGAATAAAATCCTTCTCCCTGTAGTGATATGGGAAACCAGGCCAATGACCTGATCCTGACACAACTCTTGTGTTGCGTCGAATACTACCTCCCTGTCCGGAGGAGAATCGGTTTATTTGAAAAATTAGTAAGGGTAAACGTCTGGAAACTCCAGTATGTGCCCTTGGGACACTATTCGTAAAACTCCAGGGTCCAGGTCCGTTCCAGGACAAACTGAAGAGTTTTAGACGTGGCCCCACCGGTGTGGGCTCCCGCAAGAGAGTCCCAGCGTCATGCGGTGGATGTGGCAGAACAGAGGATTATGTCTGCTCCTGTGATCTTGAAGAGGTTGCAGACCTCTTCCCTTTTCTCCTTCCTCTACCTGCAAAGAAAAGGAAATCTGTATCAATTGGTCCTCAATGACTGCATCCGACAATGATGCGTCATCAGCCGTTGTGAGGGAACATATGAAGGTAGACTTACCAGCGGTATCTGCCGAGATCAAAATAAATAGGCCGTCACCAAATCAGGCTTCACCTTCCTAGGGAAGAGACTCCATTTGAGCTCGGAGTCAGCATCAGCATTCCGTTGGTGAATCCACCACGCCCTCCTAGCAGAGACCACCATGGAATTGGGTCGCGAAACCAAGCGTCCCATATCCCCTGCAGTCGCACGAAAATATGCTGCAGCGTCCTTGATATGACCCAATGTACGGAGTATCTCGTCTCTCCCCAGGGTATCTATAACGGATGACCAGGTAACCGACCATTTTTGAATACCACTACTCGCCCATGCGCATGCAATGGCAGGTCTAGCTGACGTATGCGTGGACACATAACTAGAATATAGCGTAGCTTCCTACATATGATCCACTCACTTTATATATATATATACACACATACACACACACATATATATATATATACATATACGTTAATACGTCCTCCTCATACACTAATCATGCACTAAACGCTCCTTTTTTGGGGGGGGGATCTCCTCAGGAAAACATTGTCGACACAGGAAGCCGCATCTGTGTCAGTATTAGGGAGTAGTAACTGGGCAAAATAAATTTTTTGCGACCCCAGGGGGTCTGAGGGAAATATCCTCCACAGATATTTCTACATCTTGTGACACGATGTATGCAATCTTACTATATATATATATGTATATATATATATATATATATATATATATATCCTTACATAGCCTTTTCTGATATGCATCACATTGACATGCAATTCTTTTACCCAGTCAGATATTGGTGGGGTCGACAAGGCCCCCCACACACGTCTGTGTCCCTAATATACTTTTCTCTTAGGAAAAACATTCATACCCCGACCTGTTGACACACTTGTACCAAGTACTATAAGGAGTCGGCGGTGCCGACGGAGTCCCTCCCATAGCCGTTTGCGGGAAGCACTCCGCCAACGATATGCCGACACACGTGTACTAAACACCCACCGACGTATAGGGGACAGACTCATAGTAAATTCTGTCAGAGAGACACAGAAAGAGTTTTCCAGCTCATAACCCAGCGCTTAATAGCGGTTTTGAACATCACAGAATGCCCCAAACCTGCAGCAGTTTATATTAAACATACATTTCACCACCTTTACTGCGCCCCCCCCGTTTTTCACCCTGATACTTTTAGCAGTGTGAGGGAGGACCAGCGTTTTTACAAGAGAGAATGCCGCTGGCTGTGAGGGCTAAGCCCCGCCCCCTTAATGGCGCGCTTCAGCCCCGCTATTTTTTTTACTGTAATGACACTGGCGGGGGTTAGGATTTAGTGCCTAGGCACTTCTTATCCACATTGCCAGCCTTAATGAGGATTTTTATGCTGCCCAGAGCGCCCCCCCTGCGCCCTGCACCTTGTAGTGCCTCTGTGTGTGTGGGAGCATGGCGCGATCGTTGTGCGGTACCTCAGAAAGCCGTCACTGAAGTCTTCTTTTCTTCTTCTACTCACCTGTCTGGCTCTGCAAGGGGGGTGACGGCGGTCACTGGGAGTGAACCCCTAGGCGTACCTAGTGTTCCAAACCCTCAGGAGCTAATGGTGTCCTGTAGCCAAGAAGCAGAGCCTTTAAACTCATTAGAAGTAGGTCTGACTTCTCTCCCCTAAGTCCCACGATGCAGGGAGACTGTTGCCAGCAGTCTTCCTGAAAATAAAAAACCTAACATGAGAAACTCAGTAGAGCTCCCCTATGTGTGATTAGTCTCCCTGGGCACAATTCTAAAACTGGAGTCTGGAGGAGGGGCATAGAGGGAGGAGCCAGTTCACACCCACTCAAAGTCTTAAAGTGCCCATGTCTCCGGCGGATCCCATCTATACCCCATGGTTCTTGACCCCAGCATCCTCTAGGACGTATGAGAAAACCCCTGTTGTGTAACAGAGGAAGTACCAGACCCACCACCCCTGTCCGCAAAAGTTTTTGAATAGCCTCTTGCAAGGTATCTTTTGCAGCGGGCAAAACTGGTAAGCCAGATTTGAAAAATGAGGAGGAAGTGCTTGAAATTCCATCTGGTATCCCTGGGAAATGAGGACCCTCACCCAAGGTTCCCGGCAGGACTTCGTCCACACGTGGGTGAAGTGTTGAAGGCGAGCATCTACCTGAAAGTCGCCTTGCTGCTGGAAGGCTTCGAGGCAGGGGATCACGCGAAAAACTTAGAGGCAGGGGATCCGGTGGTCTGGTCCAGGGATGCAGCAGTTGCAGGTTTACAAGACTTACCATGAGATCCTCTCGGAGTGGTGGAGACTCCCTGGCCCCTGCCTCTGAATCTAGCCACAGGAAAGGACTGCAAGGAGGGTCCTGTGTAAGAACGTCTATCAGGTGGCGCAGCCGACGGCAGATAGGTAGACTTACCCGTCATTGCCTGGGAGATCCATTTATTTAATTCGTCCCCAAACAAGGCATCACCTGTAAAGTGAAGATTTTCTACACCCTTTTTGGAATCAGCATCCGCTGACTATTGACGTAACCACAGAGCTCTGCGTGCCGAACTGCCATAGCAGTAGTGCGGCCATTTATCTTACACAATTCCTTTATAGCCTCGCTCATAAAATTTGCAGCATCCTGAATGTGTTGCAGCAGAATAATGACCTCATCCTGGGGTGGATCCGGATTGAAAGTCGACAGTAACTAGGTCGACAATGTCTAGGTCAACCACTATTGGTCGACAGTAACTAGGTCAACAGGATGTCTAGATGGACAGGGTCTTTAGGTCGACATGTTCTAGGTCGACAGGTCAAAAGGTCGACATGAGTTTTTCACAATTTTTTTCTTTTTTTTAACCTTTTCATACTTAACGATCAACGTGGACTACGATTGGAACGGTAATCTATGCCGAGTGAAGCGGCAGCGGAGCGAAGGCACCATTCCCGAAGCATGGCGAGCGAAGCGAGCCATGCGAGGGGACGCGGTGCACTAATTGGGGTTCCCGATCACTCTACGAAGAAAACGACACCAAAATAACATTAAAAACTCATGTCGACCTTTTGACCTGTCGACCTAGAACATGTCGACCTAAAGACCCTGTCGACCTAGTTACTGTCGACCAATAGTGTTCGACCTAGGCATTGTCGACCTAGTTACTGTCGACTTTTAATACCACACCCATCCTGGGGTAGAGTGTCTAATCCATTAATATTATTAATCGGACCACTTGGCTACTGCCCTGGAAATCCACCCACAAACTATTGTGGGGCACTGTGCTACACCTGCTGCCATATAAACTGCCTTGATAGTGGTCTCAATTTTACGGTCAGCAGGGTCTTTAAGGGATATAGCCCCTGGCATCGGCAGTACCAATTTCTTAAACAGTCTGGACACAGACGTATCGACTGACAGGGGGTTTTCCCATACCTTCCTGTCCTCAACTGGGAGGGAAAAAGTAGACAAAAACCTCTGAGGAATTTTAAACTTCTTGCCAGGGTTTACCCATGTCTCCCTGGCCAGGGAGTTTAATTCCTTAGACACAGGAAAAGTTGCTGAGGTCTTGGGTCTAACATTAAATTACAACTCCTCGTCTGGTTCTGCTTCCTAATCAGGTATGTGAAGAACCTCTCTTACAGCATAAATGAGGGCCTCCACCCCAGGGGACAGAGAGCTGTCCTCATCCATATCATCATCCACATCAGGCTAATCAGAATCAGACTGGAGCACCTATGGTAGTGAGTGTTTATGTGAAACCAACAGAGGGGGCTGAGAAGCCTTTCTGGTATGTTCTGCTTTTGCCATACAATCAATAATAGGATTTTAATTACCTACCGGTAAATCTTTTTCTCGTAGTCAGTAGAGGATACTGGGGTCCACATTAGTATCATGGGGTATAGATGGGTCCACTAGGAGCCTTGGGCACTTTAAGAAATCAATAGTATGCACTGGCTCCTCCCTCTATGCCCCTCCTACCAGACTCAGTCTAGAAACGGTGCCTGAGGTGACAGACATATCCTGAGGAAGGATTTAACAGAACAATGGTGAGATTCGAACCAGCACACACAAATAACAGGAAAGCCATGCTAACCAACCTTGAACAAGAACAGCAACAGCTGAACCAACAACAATACTTAACCAAGTAACAGTGCAGGAAACATGAAGCACTGGGCGGGCACCCAGTATCCTCTACGGACTATGAGAAAAGGATTTACCGGTAGGTAATTAAAATCCTATTTTCTCTTACGTCCTAGAGGATACTGGGGTATACATTAGTACCATGGCTATGTACCATATCCCAAACCGGGTGGGAGAGTGCTGAGGTTCTTGCAGAACTGATTGGCCTCTGAGGACCTAAAGTTTGGCCAAAGTATCGAACTTGTAGAACATAGCAAATGTATTCAGCCCTGACCAAGTAGCTGCTCGGCAGAGCTGTAAAGCCGAGACACCCCAGGCAGCCGCCCAGGAAGAACCCACTGATCTAGTAGAGTGGGCCTGTACTTTAGGAACCGTAGAATAAGTCTGCTGGATAGTACACCTGAACCAGCGAGCAATAGACTGCTTTGAAGCAGGACACCCAATTTTCTTGGGATCATAGAGAACAAACAGCGAATCCGACTTTCTGAGACAGGCTGTCCGCTTCACATAGATCTTCAAAGCCCTCACAACATCCAAGGACTTTGAGGAAGCAGAGGTGTCTGTAAGCACCGGAACCACAATAGGTTGGTTAATATGAAACGCAGACACCACCTTAGGAAGAAATTGCTGACGCATTCTGAGCTCAGCTCTATCTTCATGAAAAATCAAATAGGGGCTTTTGTGAGACAACGCCCCCAGTTCCGACACAAGCCTTGCGGAAGCTAAGGCCAACAGTCTAACAGTCTTCCATGTAAAGCTCCTGTAAAGGCTCAAACTATTCCGAATGTAGAAACTGCAACACCACGTTGAGATCCCAAGGTGCTGTGGGACGCACAAAGGGCGGTTCGATGTGCAGAACACCCTTCAAGAACGTCTGAACCTCAGGGAGGGAAGCCAATTGTTTCTGGAAGAAAATGGATAAGGCTGAAATCTGGACCTCAAGGAGCCAAAACGTAGGCCCCCATCCACACCTGACTGTAGAAAAAGGAGGAAATGTCCCAGTTGAAATTCCACTGCAGGAAATTTTCTGTTTTCACACCACGAGACATATTTTTTTCCAAATACGGTGGTAATGTTTAGACGTTACCCCTTTCCTGGCCTGGATCAGGGTAGGAATAACCGTGTCCGGGATCCTCTTCTGGGCTAGAATCTGACGCTCAACCTCCGGCCCCTGTTGTAGAAGATCCTCGTGAAGAGGCATAGGCCACGGGTCCTCTCTAAGAGCATCGCCAGTAGATCTGCGTACCAGGATCTTCTGGGCCAGTCTGGAGCAATGAGAACTGCTTGAACCATTTCCCTTTTTATTCTTTTGAGAATTCTTGGGATCAGTGGAAGAGGTGGAAACACGTAAACCATCTGGTAGACCCATGGTGCCACCAGAGCGTCCACCACCACTGCTTGTGGGTCCCTCGACCTGGAACAATACCGCGTGAGCTTCTTTTTGAGACGAGAGGCCACCATGTCTATTTGTGGAATTCCCCACCGACGTGTCAAGGACTGGAACACATGTGGGTGAAGGCCTCACTCTCCTGTATGGAGATCGTGTCTGCTGAGAATGTTGAATATTGCCGACAGCGTCACTGCATATCTTTCTACATCTGACATTGCTGCTCTGCTCTTCGTTCCGCCCGGTCGATTTATGTACGTTACTGCCGTCACACTGTCTGTCTGAACTTGAATGGCATGATCTTGAAGAAGAGTCGAAGCCTGTAGAAGGGCGTTGTAAATGGCCCTTAGCTCCAGAATGTTGATCGGAAGAATGGTTTCCTGACATGACCATTTTCCTTGGAACTGTTCCCAGGTGACTGCTCCCCAACCTCTGAAGCTTGCGTCTGTGGTTAGCAGAGTCCAATTTTGAATCCCGAACCGTCGACCCTCGGTCAGGTGAGAAGTCTGAAGCCACCACAGAAGAGAAATCCTGGCTTTTGGCGACAGAAGTATCCTCTGGTGCATGTGTAGATGCGATCCGGACCATTTGTCCAACAGATCCAGCTGGAAGGGCCTTGCGTGAAACCTTCCGTAAGAGGCTACCATCTTCCCCAGAAGGCGAATGCATAGATGCACCGAAATCCGGGCTGGTTTTAGAACATCCGGCACCATCGACTGAATTACCAATACCTTTTCCAATGGAAGGAATACCCTCTGTGCCTCCGTATCCAGTGTCATCCCCAGGAATGGAAGCCTCAGTGTTGGTTCCAGGTGGGATTTCAGCAGGTTCAGAATCCACCCGTGATCTTGGAGTAGTCGGGTTGAGAGGGCAATGCTGTCCAACAACCTCTCCCTGCCTGGATGATGCTTTTATCAGCAGGTCGTCCAGGTACGGTATTATGTTCACTCCCTGCCTGCGGAGGAGAAACATCATCTCTGCCATTACCTTGGTGAACACCCTCGGTGCTGTGGAGAGGCCAAATGGCAGGGCCTGGAACTGGTAGTGACAGTCCTGTAGTGCAAACCATAGGTAAGCTTGATGAGGTGGCCATATCGGAATATGAAGGTACGCATCCTTGATGTCCAGGGACACCAGAAATTCTCCCTCCTCCAGACCTGAGATCACCGCTCTTAAGAGACTCCATCTTGTACTTGAACACCCTTAAGTACAGGTTCAGTGACTTGAGGTTTAAAATGGGCCTTACCAAACCGTCCGGTTTCGGAACCACAAATAGGTTGGAGTAATAACCTTTGTCCTGTAGTTGAAGTGGAACTGAGACAATGACCCGAAGTTGTGCCAGTTTCTGAATTGCTGCATGCAAAATCACTTCTGGAGAAGCTGGTAAGCCTGATTTGAAGGATCTGTGAGGTGGGAATTCCTGAAACTCCAGTCTGTATCCCTGTGCGATAAGTTCCTTGACCCAGGGATCCTGGCTGGATGTTGCCCAAACGTGAATAAAATAACGTAACCAGGCTGTCACCTGCCTGTCTTCCAGGCAGTGCGGTCCACCGTCATGCTGAAGGCATAGAGGAAGCAGATCCGGAGGTCTGTTCCTGAGAACCTGTAGTTGCTGGTTTTCTGGGTTTACCTCTGTTGCCTTTGAAGGCTGTAGACGAACCCATGGATTTGCCTTTAAATTTCGCTGTCCGAAAGGACTGCAGAGTTGTAGCAGAGTAGGTTTTCCTAGCTGGGGGTGCTGCGGAAGGAAGGTATGTAGACTTACCCGCCGTAGCCTTGGAAATCCACGTATCCAGTTCATCCCCAAAAAAGGCCTCACCTGTGAATGGTACGCTCTCCACGCATTTTCTGGAATCCGCATCCGCAGTCCACTGGCGTAGCCACAAGCCCCTGCGTGCAGACATTGCCATGGCAGTGTTACGTGCGTTGAGCAAACCAATTTCCTTTGTGGCCACCATAAAGTTAGCAGAGTCCTGAATATGCTGTAGGAGTAAAATTATCTCCCCGTTGGGCAGGAAATCTATAACGTCAATTAGGTTACCTGACCATTTAGCAATGGCCCTAGTGATCCATGCGCAAGCAATAGTGGGTCTCTGGGCCACCCCAGCAGCAGTATATAAAGATTTGAGAGTGGTCTCAATCTTGCGGTCAGCCGTGTCCACAATTGGCGGTTTTTCCCATTTCTTCCTATCCTCAAGAGGAAAGGGAAAGGATGTAAGCAACCTTTCAGGGATATGAAATTTTTTATCAGGATTAGCCCAGGTTACATTAAAATAAGATTCCTCCTCTACCTCCACCACCTTGTCAGGAATCTGTAGGACATCTCTAATAGCTTCTATCAGAGCCTGTATTCCTTGTGACGGGACAGCACCCACCTCCCCCCAACCCCAACCCCCCCCCCCCACCACCACAACTCGCATCCACTTCACCCTACTCTGGACCTTATGCATCGTCATCAGTATCAGCCTGCATGAGCTGGGCACGAGTACGCTTTTGTGGGCAAATGGCAGGGGTCTGAGACTGGCATGGGAACTGAACCTCTATTCATGAGGTCATCCATAGACTATCTTAAGTACTGTATCTCTTTCTCTATCTTAAGTATTGTATCTCTTTCTCCCCCCCCCTTACTATGACCCCCTGGTACCGCTGAGGAGACATGGAGTCTTCGTGGAGGAGCTGCGCTTCCTTGTGATGCCTGCCAGTGTAAGCTGCAGAGGGAAAATGGCGCTGGTGAGCTGCTGGATACGCTCATAGTGAAGCCCCGCCCACGGCTTCCCATTTTTTTATACTGACCTGGGGTTGTAGTTTGCTTAATCCGAGGGTTAAAACCCTTGTTAAACTAGATGGCCAGTGTGGGTATCATTGGTGGCTCAGCGCGTCCCTCACAGCAGGACACACACAGCCGCATGTCATCATGAGCCCCCGGCGCGCAGCCTGCATGTCAGCGCTGCGCTCCTACCCTTATGCCGCCATTCCCCCTAACCGGGACGTTGGGGCTGTACTCACCACTCTATCTTCTGGCTCTTTTAGGGGTGGCGGCGTGCTGCAGGAGGGTACGTTCGCCGTGGTGGGGCTTGAGAATGACTCCCTCAGGAGCTCACTGTCCTGTCAGTGGAGAAACTGGACCATTAACTCTTTAGGAAGTTGGGCAGTTCTCCCCCCTAAGTCCCATGAAGCAGGTATGCTGGTGGCAGCCAGCAGTGCCTGTAAAATAACAAACAAAAAAATAAATGCAGAAAACTCTTCAGGAGCTTCCTTAAGCGTGACTGGCTCCTCCGGGCACATTTTCTAAACTGAGTCTGGTAGAAGGAGCATAGAGGGAGGAGCCAGTGCACACTATTGCTTTCTTAAAGTGTCCAAGGCTCATAGTGGACCCATCTATACACCATGGTACTAATATGGACACCAGTATCCTCTAGGACGTAAGAGAAAGACTGTTTTAACACCTGTCTCTCCTTCTTAGCTGCAGCTAATTCTGAATTCACATTCTGAATCATGCTTTTAAAATGATCTAGCCAGTCAGGTGCCTGTGAACTGTGTCTCTGTGGAGATAAGGAGCACTGTTCACCGATGAGGAACCCCGCTGAAGAAGGGGTAGAGTTACAAGCAGAACACATAACCATGTCAACAGACATATTGTACACAACTGTAATACAGCGCAGCTCACTGGAAAAACCCATCCACACAGACCCTAGAGAGCCCCTGGAGTGACACAGAGAGAACGGAGACCAGCACACAGGACATAGCGCAGTGTATGAAAATATGTGTATCATCTTGTAAATGTGCAACGGCGCTACCGCTGATGTGTTCCCCCCCTGCTATGACCCCCTGATACCAGTACAGAGTCTGCAACAGTGTGCGTCCGTGAAGTAGCAGCATGCATGCAGCCTTGATGATCCGCAGCAGCAGAAAATGGCGCCTTCCCGCCTCTGGTCCCGGTCTCCATGAAGCCCCGCCCCTTGTAATGGCATGGTCCCACTAATGTTTATACTGGCTGCTTTTAACATAAAACAGTACACACAAAGCCTAATTGAGGCTGGGCCAGTGTAGTCTGCGGTGGGCACCGCAGCTTGTGGCCCGCGACATGCCGCCAAACCGCACCAGGGACCCGCTAACCGGGACCCCGGTGTTAACACTCACCACACCAGACGATCCCCGGAATCTGTTAGAGGGTGAAGGCTAGCTGCTGGCGTGGGCACACACAGTACGATGTGTGATCAGCACCTCAGGAGCTCAGTGTCCTGTCAACTGGAATTACGAACCATTAAACTTCAGGAGCTTGGTTCAGTACCCCCTCTAAATCCCACGAAGCAGGTAGACTGGTTGCCAACCAGTACTACCTGAAAATAAATAACAAAAATAAAAAATAAAGGAAACTGCTAGGAGGGGCATAGAGGAGAGGAGCCAGCACACACATACACACACTAAATGTTTTTAAAGTGCCAGGCTCCAGTGGACCTGATCTATACCCCATGGTACTAAAGTACAGTATCCCAGTATCCACTAGGACGTAAGAGAAATTTAGATTTCAGTGGGTTATTTTGTTTCTGTGCAGGGCAAATACTGGCTGCTTTATTTTAACACTGCAATTTAGATTTCAGTTTAAACACACCCCACCCAAAACTAACTCTCTTTGCACGTTATTTTTGCCCCACCTGCACTGCACGTGGTTTTGCCCATTAGAGAACAATTTTGCTGCTGCGATCAGGTCTGAATTAGGCCCTAAATTTGCACAATTTATACAGGTGAGTTATTTGGCTCAGTGCACTGAGGAGGCACTAAGATGGGAGAAGGGTGAAAGGTGTTATGCTGATAATGTATACTGCTACAATCTAGACAATACAATAATATAAAATAAGAATTTACTCACCGGTAATTCTATTTCTCGTAGTCCGTAGTGGATGCTGGGGACTCCGTAAGGACCATGGGGAATAGACGGGCTCCGCAGGAGACTGGGCACTCTAAGAAAGATTTAGGACTACCTGGTGTGCACTGGCTCCTCCCCCTATGACTCTCCTCCAAGCCTCAGTTAGGACACTGTGCCCGGAAGAGCTGACACAATAAGGAAGAATTTTGAATCCCAGGTAAGACTCATACCAGCCACACCAATCACACCATGTAACTCGTGATAGGAACCCCGGTTAACAGTATGATAACAAAAAATGAGCCTCTGAAGAGATGGCTCGCAATAACAACCCGATTTTTGTAACAATAACTATTTACAAGTATTGCAGACAATCCGCACTTGGGATGGGCGCCCAGCATCCACTACGGACTACGAGAAATAGAATTACCGGTGAGTAAATTCTTATTTTCTCTAACGTCCTAGTGGATGCTGGGGACTCCGTAAGGACCATGGGGATTATACCAAAGCTCCCAAACGGGCGGGAGAGTGCGGATGACTCTGCAGCACCGAATGAGAGAACTCCAGGTCCTCCTCAGCCAGGGTATCAAATTTATAGAATTTTGCACACGTGTTTGCCCCTGACCAAGTAGCAGCTCGGCAAAGTTGTAAAGCCGAGACCCCTCGGGCAGCCGCCCAAGATGAGCCCACCTTCCTTGTGGAATGGGCTTTTACTGACTTAGGCTGCGGTAATCCGACCGCAGAATGCGCCAGCTGAATAGTACTACAAATCCAGCGCGCAATAGTCTGCTTAGAAGCAGGAGCACCCATCTTGTTGGGTGCATACAGGATAAACAGCGAGTCAGTCTTCCTGACTCCAGCCGTCCAGGAAACATATATTTTCAGGGCCCTGACTACGTCCAGAAACTTGGAATCCTCCAAGTCCCTAGTAGCCGCAGGCACCACAATAGGTTGGTTCAAGTGAAACGCTGATACCACCTTCGGGAGAAAATGAGGCCGAGTCCTCAATTCAGCCCTATCCATATGGAAAATCAGATAGGGGCTTTTACAGGACAAAGCCGCCAATTCTGACACACGTCTGGCCGAAGCCAGAGCCAACAACATGACCACTTTCCACGTGAGATATTTTAAATCCACAGTCTTAAGTGGCTCAAACCAATGTGATTTTAGAAACTCCAAGACCACATTGAGATCCCAAGGTGCCACTGGGGGCACAAAAGGAGGCTGAATATGCAGAACTCACTTGACAAAAGTCTGAACTTCAGGCAGTGAAGCCAGTTCTTTCTGGAAGAAAATCGATAGGGCCGAGATCTGGACTTTAATGGACCCCAATTTGAGGCCCAAAGTCACACCTGCTTGCAGGAAATGTAGGAAACGACCCAGTTGAAATTCCTCCGTTGGGGCCTTCCTGGCCTCACACCAAGCAACATACTTCCGCCAAATGCGGTGATAATGCTTTGCGGTGACATCCTTCCTGGCCTTGATCAGGGTAGGGATGACTTCCTCCGGAATGCCCTTTTCCTTTAGGATCCGGCGTTCTACCGCCATGCCGTCAAACGCAGCCGCGGTAAGTCTTGGAACAGACAGGGTCCCTGCTGCAGCAGGTCCCGTCTGAGCGGCAGAGGCCAAGGGTCCTCTGCGAGCATCTCTTGAAGTTCCGGGTACCAAGCTCTTCTTGGCCAATCCGGAGCCACGAGAATAGTTCTCACTCCTCGCCTTCTTATTATTCTCAGTACCTTGGGTATGAGAGGCAGAGGAGGAAACACATAAACCGACTGGTACACCCACGGTGTCACTAGAGCGTCCACAGCGATCGCCTGAGGGTCCCTTGACCTGGCGCAATACCTTTTTAGCTTTTTGTTGAGGCGGGACGCCATCATGTCCACCTGTGGTTTTTCCCAACGGTTTACCAGCATCTGGAAGACTTCTGGATGAAGTCCCCACTCTCCCGGGTGGAGGTCGTGCCTGCTGAGGAAGTCTGCTTCCCAGTTGTCCACTCCCGGAATGAATACTGCTGTCAATGCTAGCACATGATTCTCTGTCCATCGGAGAATTCTTGTGGCTTCTGCCATTGCCCTCCTGCTTCTTGTGCAGCCCTGTCTGTTTACATGGGCGACTGCCGTGATGTTGTCTGACTGTATCAGCACCGGCCGGTTCTGAAGCAGGGGTCTTGCCTGACTTAGGGCATTGTAAATGGCCCTTCGCTCCAGAATATTTATGTGCAGCGATATCTCCTGAGCTGACCACAGCCCCTGGAAATTTCTTCCCTGTGTGACTGCCCCCCAGCCCCGAAGGCTGGCATCCGTGGTCACCAGGACCCAGTCCTGTATTCCGAATCTGCGGCCCTCTAGCAGATGAGCCGTCTGCAGCCACCACAGCAGCGACACCCTGGTCCTTGCCGACAGGGTTATCCGCTGTTGCATCTGGAGATGGGACCCGGACCATTTGTCCAACAGGTCCCACTGGAACGTCCTTGCGTGGAACCGTCCGAATGGAATCGCCTCGTACGAGGCTACCATTTTTCCCAGGACTCGTGTGCATTGATGTACCGACACTTGTCCTTGTTTTAGGATATCTCTGACTAGAGATGACAATTCCTCGGCTTTTTCCACTGGAAGAAACACTCTTTTCTGGTCTGTGTCCAGAATCATTCCCAGGAACAGAAGACGTGTCGTCGGGACCAGCTGTGACTTTGGAATATTGAGAATCCAGCCATGCTGTTGTAGCACTTCCTGAGAAAGTGCTACCCCCACTACCAACTGTTCCTTGGACTTCGCCTTTATCAGGAGATCGTCCAAGTACGGGATAATTGAAACACCTTTCTTGCGAAGGAGTATCATCATTTCGGCCATTACCTTGGTAAAGACCCTCGGCGCCGTGGATAACCCAAACGGCAGCGTCTGGAACTGATAGTGACAGTCCTGTACCACAAATCTGAGGTACTCTTGGTGAGGAGGATAAATGGGGACATGCAGATACGCATCCTTGATGTCCAGGGAGACCATGTAGTCCCCCTCCTCCAGGCTCGCAATAACCGCCCTGAGCGATTCCATCTTGAACTTGAACCTTTTGATAAAAGTGTTCAAGGCTTTTAAATTTAAGATGGGTCTGACCGAACCGTCCGGTTTCGGTACCACAAACAGTGTGGAATAGTAACCCTTTCCTTGCTGAAGGAGGGGTACCTTGACAATCACCTGCTGTGAAAACAGTTTTTGAATAGCCACCAACACTGCCTCCCTGAGTTGCCGGTAAGGCAGTTTTTAGGAAACGGCGGGGGGGGGGGGGGGGGGGGGTCGTCTCGAATTCCAGCCTGTACCCCTGAAGTACTACTTGAAGGACCCAGGGATCCACCTGTGAGAGAGCCCACTGTGCGCTGAACTTTTTGAGACGGGCCCCCACCGTATCCGGTTCCGCCTGAGCAGCCCCAGCGTCATGCTGTGGACTTACCGGACTCAGGGGAAGACTTCTGCTCCTGGGAACTAGCTGTGTGTTGCAGCTTTTTCCCTCTACCTCTGCCTCTCGGCAGAAAGGAGGAGCCTCTAGCCCTCTTGCCTTTCTGGGGCCGAAAGGACTGTACCTGATAATACGGTGCTTTCTTTTGCTGTGGGGCAGCCTGTGGCAAAAAGGTCGATTTCCCAGCAGTAGCTGTGGACACGAGGTCCGAAAGACCATCCCCAAACAGTTCCACCCCCTTACAGGGTAAAACTTCCATGTGCCGCTTTGAGTCGGCATCACCTGACCATTGCCTAGTCCATAACCCCCGTCTGGCGGCAATGGACATTGCGCTTACTCTTGATGCCAGCCGGCAAATATCCCTCTGTGCATCACGCATGTATAAGACTGCGTCTTTTATATGCTCAAGCGTCAGCAAAATATTGTCCCTATCCATGGTATCAATATTATCCAACAGGGAATCTGACCACGCAGCAGCAGCACTGCACATCCAAGCTGATGCAATCGCTGGTCGCAATATAATGCCTGAGTGTGTGTAAATAGCCTTTAGGGTATTTTCCTGCTTTCTATCAGCAGGTTCCTTCAGGGTGGCCGTATCCGGAGACGGTAGTGCCACCTTCTTTGACAAGCGTGTCAGCGCCTTGTCTACCCTAGGGGGTGTTTCCCAACGTGACCTATCCTCTAGCGGGAAAGGGTACGCTGCCAATAATCGTTTTGAAATTATCAATTTCTTATCGGGGGAAGACCACGCTTCCTCACACACCTCATTTAATTCGTCAGATGCAGGAAAAACTACAGGTAGCTTTTTCTCACCAAACATAATACCCTTTTTTGTGGTACCTGGGGTATTATCAGAAATGTGTAAAACATTTTTCATTGCCTCAATCATGTAACGGGTGGACCTATTGGAGGGTACACTAGTCTCATCACCGTCGACACTGGAGTCGGCATCCGTGTCGACGTCTGTATCTGTCACCTGAGGTAGCGGGCGTTTTAAAGCCCCTGATGACATTTGAGACGCTGGTACAGGCACAAGCTGTGTAGCCGGCTGTCCTATGTCGTCAAACCTTTTGTGTAAGGAGTTGACACTTTCACGCAATTCCTTCCATAAGTCCAGCCACACCGGTTTCGACCCCTCAGGGGGTGACAACACATTCACAGGCATTTGCTCCGCCTCCACATCATTTTCCTCCTCATACATGTCGACACAGCAGTACCGACACACAGCAGACACACAGGGAATGCTCTTACAGAGGACAGGACCCCACAAAGCCCTTTGGGGAGACAGAGGGAGAGTATGCCAGCACATACCAGAGCGCTATATATCACAGGGATATCACCTATAAAAATGTGTTTTCCCCTTATAGCTGCATATATACTTATACTGCGCCTAATTTGTGCCCCCCCTCTCTTTTTTACCCTTTTCTGTAGTGCAGGACTGCAGGGGAGAGCCAGGGAGCTTCCTTCCAGCGGAGCTGTGAGGGAAAAATGGCACCAGTGTGCTGAGGGAGAAGGTCCCGCCCCTCTTTCGGCGGGTTTCTCCCGCTATTTTAATGTATCTGGCAGGGGTTAATATACACCTATATAGCCCCTGGGGCTATATATGGTATTAGTTTGCCAGCCAAGGTGTAAATATTGCTGCTCAGGGCGCCCCCCCCCAGCGCCCTGCACCCATCAGTGACCGCAGTGTGTGGTGTGCATGAGGAGCAATGGCGCACAGCTGCAGTGCTGTGCGCTACCTTGGAGAAGACAGAAGTCTTCAGTCGCCGATTTTCTGGACCTCTTCTTGCTTCTGGCTCTGTAAGGGGGGCGGCGGCGCGGCTCCGGGAACGGACGACGAGATCGGCGCCTGTGTTCGAACCCTCTGGAGCTAATGGTGTCCAGTAGCCTAAGAAGCCCAAGCTACCACCACTTAGGTAGGTTCGCTTCTTCTCCCCTTAGTCCCTCGATGCAGTGAGCCTGTTGCCAGCAGGTCTCACTGAAAATAAAAAACCTAACAAACACTTTCTTTCTAGGAGCTCAGGAGAGCCCCTAGTGTGCATCCAGCTCAGCCGGGCACAGAAATCGAACTGAGGCTTGGAGGAGGGTCATAGGGGGAGGAGCCAGTGCACACCAGGTAGTCCTAAATCTTTCTTAGAGTGCCCAGTCTCCTGCGGAGCCCGTCTATTCCCCATGGTCCTTACGGAGTCCCCAGCATCCACTAGGACGTTAGAGAAATGTACATTTCCGTCCCAATTAACTTCATAATTGATGGGCTGTGAGGTCAGATTATTTAGTCTGTAAATAATGCTCAACACATAAGTGTGAGAGTTACAAATGAATACCCTGGTACTTGTGTACTTTACGGACTCATCACCTTATTATACAGAACTTCTGGTGATGTCCGCTGCTACTTCCGGTTCTTCGGTTGTTAAATTTTTCAGTCAAAAACTGGATATATCTTCTAAAATCACTTTGCAAGGATCACGGTTATTTAGACTAGTCCTCCACATAAAGTGATATGGTAGGTCGTCTCCCGAGGACGACATAACATTCATTGGTTTCTCTCTGCAATGAGTCCGTAATGGTGTCTGTAAAGTACACAAATACCAATACCCCTTTTGAACTGAGCTGATAACCCGGGATTATTACCAGGACAAGCCGGAGCGATTCGAGTCCCAGTTCTGTGTTAAAGTCTTGCATCCCAGATCTGACCTTGGTCAACAAACCAGGACAAAACCAGGATTATTCCTGGGTTCGGCCCGGTTGGGCTGCAGTGAGAAAGGCAGACCCAGGTCATTGATGATTTGGGTCATGCCTAAAAGCTTGTCGATTGGCTGGCTTTGGAGGTGCTTTGAGAGGACGTCATCTCTAAGTGTCCTCTGTGAGCGGCAATAATCTGGGTCCTGCCGGTGGTGTGAAAAGGCTAGGTATAGCTGAAGCCCTGGATCTGACCAGTGTTCAGTAACCCGGGTCGAGCAAGGGCATCAGTGTGAAAGAAATAAGCATGCAATATCCAATGACCAGCAAAGCCTCTAAAGCTGGGTACCCACCACTCCATTTTTAATTGGATTCTCCTCACAACACTCTTATTTTTTTTTGGTTTGTTTAATTTCTCTTCAATTACTTTTCTGTCACGAATAATGAATTAAATATTCACCTAGATTATTTCAGTTGTTTTACGTGTCTTTATTATAGGGCATGGCTAATCTGCCAATGAGACCACTGCTGAGAAGAGCTGTGAGGGAACATCACCTATGAAGCTCACTTTTATTGCTTCATGGTACTCACTTATCTGCACAGTTTCTGCCTGCAACCCCTGGGGATTGGAGAACATCCAACGTGCAGTGATGAGCATAGAAGCTGCTGCCAAAGGAGAGAAAATTCATCATAACTCAGCTTATGGTGCCTGCAGAATCCCCGGAAACACTGTACAATAAGATCAAGGACAATATAGAACCCTTCTCTACACGGTACATAAATGTCACTCTGCAGTAGGAAGTAATACTAACCATGTAATGGTTACTACGGACACGTATACAGTTAAACAGGTAGTTTACTTGCACTACAGTTAAGATGAAGAATTTTGATAACAGACTGAGAAGGATTAATATAAGTAAAGTATGGATGCTTGAGAGTGGGATCCCCACAATACATGCAGAAAATAAGTTGTCCAGTAAGGACTGCTTTAGACGGTTTTTCAATTAAAAGAGCAAAAATCCCTCCATAAGACCTCGGTCTTTATTTTTGATCACACCCATAGTTTCCCAATTTCCCTAAACATTCCTCTAGTGACCATTTAATATCAATTCCTCTTCTATTCTACCACATGTATGGCTGCATGATTGCGTCCAATTATTATTCCAACACTCTACCCAAACACTTCTGAAATGTAAGCTTCGGCAACACAGTCCTTGACACACCTCTTCAAAAGAGCCTATCCCACACCCTTGCTAACCGTATTTTCCACCAACTATTCCACTATATGATAAATGAAGAAAGTGCCTGGACAATTCGGTACTCTCACACACTCGTAACGAGAGGGTATATTTACTTAAGGAAAACCTCCATATCTGCTGTTCATTACAGTTATTTTTAATGCAAGAAACCATAAGCATTTTATGTAGCAAATCACTTCTATTGCCAACTTACCTGTAACATAAGCTCACAGTCATCTCTTCCAACAAAAATCATTTCTCTGGGAAGTCTGTGTCGTGTACCTCCACTGCTCACCAAAAACCAGGATGTCACGCTCATTTTTCCACTTCAGCTTTTAATCCTTCATATATTAAAGGTAATCTAAATAGGTAAAAAGGATAGGATTTAGTTACCTACCGGTAATTAAACACGTGCAGATAGAGTTAGATTTGGGTGGCGCGTGTACAAACTGAAATCTAGATTGCAGTGTAAAAACAAAGCAGCCAGTATTTACTCTGCACAGAAACAAAATAACCCACCCAAATCTAACTCTCTGTGCAAATGTTATATCTGGAACATAAATGGAAAAATAAGAATTTACTTACCGATAATTATATTTCTCGTAGTCCGTAGTGGATGCTGGGGACTCCGTCAGGACCATGGGGAATAGCGGCTCCGCAGGAGACAGGGCACAAAAAGTAAGCTTTTAGGATCACATGGTGTGTACTGGCTCCTCCCCCTATGACCCTCCTCCAAGCCTCAGTTAGGTACTGTGCCCGGACGAGCGTACACAATAAGGAAGGATATTGAACCCCGGGTAAGACTCATACCAGCCACACCAATCACACCGTATAACTTGTGATCTGAACCCAGTTAACAGTATGACAAACGTAGGAGCCTCTGAACAGACGGCTCACAACAAATAACAACCCGATTTTTTTTTGTAACAATAACTATGTACAAGTATTGCAGACAATCCGCACTTGGGATGGGCGCCCAGCATCCACTACGGACTACGAGAAATAGAATTATCGGTAAGTAAATTCTTATTTTCTCTAACGTCCTAAGTGGATGCTGGGGACTCCGTCAGGACCATGGGGATTATACCAAAGCTCCCAAACGGGCGGGAGAGTGCGGATGACTCTGCAGCACCGAATGAGAGAACTCAAGGTCCTCCTCAGCCAGGGTATCAAATTTGTAGAATTTTGCAAACGTGTTTGCCCCTGACCAAGTAGCAGCTCGGCAGAGTTGTAATGCCGAGACTCCCCGGGCAGCCGCCCAGGATGAGCCCACTTTCCTTGTGGAATGGGCCTTGACATATTTAGGTTGTGGCAAGCCTGCCACAGAATGTGCAAGTTGAATTGTGCTACAAATCCAACGAGCAATCGTCTGCTTAGAAGCAGGAGCACCCATCTTGTTGGGTGCATACAATATAAGCAGTGAGTCAGACTTTCTGACTCCAGCCGTTCTTGAAATATATATTTTCAATGCCCGGACCACGTCCAACAACTTGGAATCCTCCAACTCGTTAGTAGCCGCAGGCACCACAATAGGCTGGTTCAGGTGAAACGCTGACACCACCTTAGGCAGAAAATGAGGACGCGTCCGCAGTTCTGCCCTGTCCGTATGGAAAATCAGATATGGGCTCTTATATGATAAAGCCGCCAATTCTGATACTCTCCTGGCTGAAGCCAGGGCCAGTAGCATGGTTACTTTCCATGTAAGATACTTCATCTCCACCGATTTGAGCGGCTCAAACCAATGGGATTTTAGAAAATCCAAGACTACATTAAGATCCCACGGTGCCACTGGGGGCACAACCGGGGGCTGTATATGTAGTACTCCTTTTACAAAAGTCTGGACTTCAGGAACTGAAGCCAATTCTTTCTGGAAGAATATCGACAGGGCCGAAATTTGAACCTTAATGGACCCCAATTTGAGGCCCATAGACAATCCTGTTAGCAGGAAATGTAGGAATCGACCCAGTTGAAATTCCTCCGTGGGGGCCTTCCTGGCCTCACACCACGCAACATATTTTCTCCAAATGCGGTGATAATGTTGTGCAGTCACCTCCTTCCTGGCCTTTACCAGTGTAGGAATGACCTCTTCCGGAATGCCTTTTTCCTTTAGAATTCGGCGTTCAACCGCCATGCCGTCAAACGCAGCCGCGGTAAGTCTTGGAATAGACACGGTCCCTGCTGAAGCAGGTCCCGTCTTAGAGGTAGAGGCCACGGATCCTCCGTGAGCATCTCTTGAAGTTCCGGGTACCAAGTTCTTCTTGGCCAATCCGGAGCCACTAGTATCGTTCTTACTCCCTTTTGCCGTATAATTCTCAGTACTTTTGGTATGAGAGGCAGAGGAGGGAACACATACACTGACTGGAACACCCACGGTGTTACCAGAGCGTCCACAGCTATTGCCTGAGGATCTCTTGACCTGGCGCAATACCTGTCCAGTTTTTTGTTGAGGCGGGACGCCATCATATCCACCATTGGTTTTTCCCAACGGTTCACAATCATGTGGAAGACTTCTGGATGAAGTCCCCACTCTCCCGGGTGTAGATCGTGTCTGCTGAGGAAGTCTGCTTCCCAGTTGTCCACTCCCGGAATGAATACTGCTGACAGTGCTATCACATGATCTTCCGCCCAGCGAAGAATCCTTGCAGCTTCTGCCATTGCTGTCCTGCTTCTTGTGCCGCCCTGTCTGTTTACGTGGGCGACTGCCGTGATGTTGTCCGACTGGATCAACACCGGCTGACCCTGAAGCAGGGGTTTTGCCAGACTTAGAGCATTGTAAATCGCTCTTAGCTCCAGTATATTTATGTGAAGAGACATCTCCAGGCTTGACCATACTCCCTGGAAGTTTCTTCCTTGTGTGACCGCTCCCCAGCCTCTCAGACTGGCATCCGTGGTCACCAGGACCCAGTCCTGTATGCCGAATCTGCGGCCCTCTAACAGATGAGCACTCTGCAACCACCACAGAAGAGACACCCTTGTCCGTGGCGATAAGGTTATCCGCTGATGCATCTGCAGATGCGATCCGGACCATTTGTCCAGCAGATCCCACTGAAAAGTTCGTGCGTGGAATCTGCCGAATGGAATCGCTTCGTAAGAAGCCACCATCTTTCCCAGGACTCTTGTGCATTGATGCACAGACACTGTCCCTGGTTTTAGGAGGTTCCTGACAAGTTCGGATAACTCCCTGGCTTTCTCCTCCGGAAGAAACACCTTTTTCTGAACCGTGTCCAGAATCATTCCCAGGAACAGCAGACGTGTCGTCGGGGTCAACTGAGATTTTGGAAAATTCAGAATCCACCCGTGTTGTTGCAGCACTAGTTGGGTTAGTGCTACTCCGTCTTCCAGCTGTTCTCTGGATCTTGCCCTTATCAGGAGATCGTCCAAGTAAGGGATAATTAATACGCCTCTTCTTCGTAGAAGGATCATCATTTCGGCCATTACCTTGGTAAAGACCCGAGGTGCCGTGGACAATCCAAACGGCAGCGTCTGAAACTGATAATGACAGTTTTGCACCACGAACCTGAGGTACCCTTGATGTGAAGGGCAAATTGGGACATGCAGGTAAGCGTCCTTTATGTCCAGGGACACCATAAAGTCCCCTTCTTCCAGATTCGCTATCACTGCTCTGAGTGACTCCATCTTGAACTTGAATTTTTGTATGTACAGGTTCAAAGATTTGAGATTTAGAATAGGTCTTACCGAGCCGTCCGGCTTCGGTACCACAAATAGCGTGGAGTAATACCCCTTTCCCTGTTGTAGGAGGGGTACCTTGACTATCACCTGCTGAGCAAACAGCTTGTGAATGGCTTCCAATACCGTCGCCCTGTCCGAGGGAGACGTTGGCAAAGCAGACTTTAGGAACCGGCGAGGGGGAGACTTCTCGAATTCCAACCTGTAACCCTGAGATACTACCTGTAGAATCCAGGGGTCCACCTGTGAGCAAGCCCACTGTGCGCTGAAATTCTTGAGTCGACCCCCCACCGTTCCGGAGTCCGCTTGTAAGGCCCCAGCGTCATGCTGAGGGCTTTGCAGAACCCTGGGAGGGCTTCTGTTCCTGGGCAGGGGCTGCTTGCTGCCCTCTCTTACCCCTTCCTCTGCCCCGAGGCAGATATGACTGTCCTTTTGTCCGCTTGTTCTTATAGGAACGAAAGGACTGCGGCTGAAAAGACGGTGTCTTTTTCTGTTGGGAGGGGGTCTGAGGTAAAAAAGTGGATTTTCCGGCAGTTGCCGTAGCCACCAGATCCGATAGACCGACGCCAAATAATTCCTCCCCTTTATACGGCAATACTTCCATATGTCGT